>NC_081349.1:22672607-23404500 GCF_029784015.1 Lycium ferocissimum
GAAGAAAAGGCGGGGGAGTCCCCGGGCGGGGTTTTCCCCCGTTCCGAGGATCGGATAACGAAGAGGGGGGTTCGAGCAAAAAAACCCCCCGGGGGGCCCCGAAGGGGGGAGGGAGGGGAAAATGAGGAACGGCGACGCCCGGTTTGGCAGGAGCTTTTGGGGACCAATAAGGTCCTTTGGCCCTTACCCGGTTTCTAAAACCCCGGCCGATTCGGTTCGGTGTTTTATCGTCGGCGGTTCGGGCACGCGTCGTGGCGCCCCCAGGCCACCACCCTGGCGTTGCGACGGCGCCGCGGCAATCCCAAATCGGGGGGTTTTGTTTTGGGGTGATTTTTTATTTATTTTCGCTTTCCTTAAAACCCCTTTTATAAATAGGGGCGTCACATGCTCTGAAAAAGGGTTGACTCCCTCTCTATCCATTTAAAAAAGAATATTCTGATGAAGAATCTTATATGTCATTTTCTCCTCTCATTCATTCACTCGGCCAAGGCCGTTTCCTTTTTGCATTGTTGTTAATGATATGATATATTGTTCATAGCATCTACTTCTTTAGCTACTTTATTGGTGAGCCTTCAAACCTCTACTTTCTTTGTCTTATCAATCTCACGAGCTAAGCACATATCCTATACCCGCTTATAAATTCAATTGATTATCCGATTTCGAGGTAAACAATAATAAAGATAATCCCAATTTGTAACACCTTGATAGATAAGTCCTCCTGTTGTATGAACTTGTATCTTTCCTTTTTTTTTTTTTTTGATCGAAACACTATTTATTTTTGTCATCAACCATTGTAGTGGGATGAATAGGATATCTTCATTCTTAGCTAAAAAGTTTCGTGTTCGAGTCCTAGGTATTGAAAAATCCTGATAGTGAAGGCTTCCTCCTCACATGGAAGCATATTAGTCCAAATCCCAATACGAGTACTAACCACTAGATTGAAAAAAAGAAAAAAAAAACTTGTGACGCTGCCATTCAACATTTTGGTGATGGCGGACTTTAGTTCCTTGAAATGTATTCGTTTTTGCATCTCTGGTTTTGTCGAAATCCCGTTTTATTCTTTATCATCAAGGATGGGATGGATAAAAAAATTCACTTAATTGTAGGCCATTAACAAGGTTGCCAATAATAAGAAAGAAAATCCCAGCCAGTGAATAGCTTCCTTAAAATAGGCCTTATAAACTGGTTTCGAATGGTAGGAAATCAAATGCAGATACCGAACATCAATAAAAAAGAAAATGTGACCCTATCCTTCAAAATAAGACCGTTTGGTGATGACGGATTTTTGTTCCTTGAAATGTACCTCTTCGCTACCTACTTTGAACGACATTGATGCTGATAACGATATAAGGTCATGAATTTTTTTTAATAGACTTGTGGTCCCAATAGGTATTGGATATTCAGTCACGACACGTTTCGTTTAATGATCCCTTATAGGTCAAATATGATTCATGGACCTTATGGTCAATATCATTTAACCTACACTCTAGTATCTAATGGTATGCTATTTGAAATTTCGGTATGTAATTTCGATTTTCAGTTTCTAAAAATATTATACCATTATCATACTAAATTAATTCAGTATTTTAAAGTTCGATTTCGATATTTACGGTATGATAAATCGGTACTATGGTTTATCCGACTTCGACTTACATATACTCATATCGTGAAGAATTATGACTTTCGCTACTTAAGAACGTCTCAATTATTATTACGCACTAAACACCTTACACATGTAAAAATATTCAAAAGAAAGTACAAGCAATCCCCTCCTAAATCAATTACATAAAAAGACATTTAAATCAAGATAGAGTAGTCAAAGTTTCAACGTTTAAATAATTAATTTTCTAATAATACTAGTTTATATATTTGTTAGTATTATAATACTAAGATATATATATATATATATATATATATGCTTCAGTATGGTATTCGGTATTTCGGTATTTTTTATGAATATCGAATACCAAACTTTTTAAAAATGCATACCAATACCGTACCAAATACCATAATACCGAAACCACGATATAAAAAAATTCGATTTCGACATGAAAATCGGTATCTCCCATATCATACTCACCCCTAATAGTATCTATTAATGTGTTACAAAATAATTGACACACCTTTCATAATTGACTAATGCATGTTGAGAACAGAAGGAACGAATCTCTCTTTACCTAACCCAATTTCGAAAGAATCTAGTTGATTGAGTTTAAGGGGTTAGTGTCCCATTCAAAATGTCGTTTGTTTCCCTCTTGTTTGGTATGATGATATAAAGTTTCCAATATTAGTAATATTAAATAAAATGAATCAATATAATTTGAAGCTCTAAAAAAAATGCAGCAAAATGAAACTTTAAATATCAAGAGAAAAAGATTTAAGGCAAATCAGAGGTATCAAGTTAATTTTTATACACTGCTATTGCTTAAATCTTTTAATTATTTAGAAAATTATAATTCATATTAATTAAAGGTCATTTTTGACATTTTAAAAATATATGAAATAATTCAACTCATTTTTAGCCATTAATTTAATATCATGGGGGTTTATTGTTCAATTTAAAATGTGAAGGGAGTGTTGTTTCCCAAACGGCAAACCCAATATGTTAAGGGATAAGTGGGCTTTACTCTTTTTTAATTCAAAAAAGACGCCTCCAAAATTAAAGAGTTCCGCACAAAAGAAAAGGAAGGAGGGAGCCAAAAAGCAAGTTCTACTAGTTATATTGTCATAGCAAGTTGGTTTAGTATTAAGATCACTAGGTTCAAAATGTGTTTATTTCGCAAATATTGAGCAATGTACTCTATGTAGGAATCTCCTCTTAATCTTCCTCTTGTTTTTTCTTTTTTTTCTATTTTTTCTATTTTTAAATTCTTTCTTTTGTTTATTTATTTGGTGAGTTGGGTAGGTTGCTTTAGAGAAAATAGCAGATGAATTTAAGCAAGTCAAAGATTAAAGGCTTTTGAGTTAGTGGAATTGCAACTTCCCCCCTTTGACTCCTTGAGCACTCAAAGAAAATAAGTCTTACCTTTTCAACACAAAAAAGGACATTGCTCCCTATAGAATCACATGATTTCTCCCCTCCTTTTCAATATTGCAGACTCAATTTGTGCATGCTTCGACTAATTTCACAAGATATATGGTACCTCCCACCAACACAAATACGATGTACCGAATAACTCTCCCAATCAAAATTTGGGTAAATAGAGAAAAATATCCTACTCCGTTGGATTAGAAACACATGTTTCTTAAAGGCTTCACATTGTCTTTTCCTTCCCAGATAATTAATGTAGTATGTAAGTTAGTCAAACTGAAATTTTTTCAACCAAGAACTACCAACCTTTGTAGGAAGGCAAGTTAAAAACATCATATCATATATCATAAGGTAGACTAACTTGCTACCTTTTTGTGTGTTCATATACATGGTTGAGACTTAACTGACTGTACACAGATTTCTAACTAATAATTCACAACCTTGAAACCTTTCTAATGGGAAACTTTAAATCTTTTTTCTTTCTTAGCCTTTTCAAATTTGTTTTTTTTTCTTTTTTTGATATTTCTTCAATCTACAACTTCTTTGACTGCTGATAATCCTTCACAATAAGAAACACTAGCTGCAACACGCGCATGTGTATTCTTTTCCCAGTCATCCGTCCTATCTGCAGCAAGTTTTATGCAGCAGGACGCTGTAATAACAGTAGAGTAAACGTGGAACGACGTATATCTAGCACTTTCACGGGGTGTCGATGATAGGAGGTTGATGTGACAGTATCACGGGCCCGGATTCTTCATCAGACGAGGAGATAGGTAAAATAGCCTGAGATGAAAGGATGAAAAGGTTAATTAACTCGGGCACGGTCTTTGGGAGAGAAGATGACAAAATTGATCCCTTATGTTTGAGGGTAGGTTCCCTTAAGTATGCAATGAACAGTTTTTTTCCACTACTTCTGTCAAATCTAACGAACATAAATTGTTAAATATTTGATGGAGACTAAAAGTATTAACTTTTGGCAAACTACCAAAACTGTTCAGTGCATATTTAAGGGACTATTTTGGACCTACCCTCAAACATAAGGGACTATTTTTGTCATTTTCTCGTCTTCGGAGAGGAACATAAGTAAAATAAATGCTAGCTCACTCACCTGCCGGCGTTGGCGTCTGTGGCAAGAGGTAACTGCTTTCATTATGATGTAGATAGGCAAAACAATGCCGGTAATCCTCAGCAGTAGTAGCTGTGTGCAAAAGGTCTTATGTAAGAATACAATCCGCGAGTATACAAGAATGGGAATTCCCATTTTTCTCTAGTTTAGTACCTTACCATGACCAAAGGGAACGAATAGTCCTCTGCTTGATTGACTATGATGGGAAGAGTGTGCCGTAAAACAAGTAGCAACATAAACTGTTACGAAAGAACAAAAAGACAGAATCAAATTGCTGCACTTAAATTTAGAAATTGTCTAAACGGGATCTCCCCATTTGCGGAGTACAAAGACATTGTTTCAAATTCCAATTGTAAGAGTGATACTATAGTTGTTTCAAATTCCAATTGTAAGAGTGATACTATAGCCAAACAAGAGGTGGCGACGGATCACATTTGCAATTTTACTCTTTGCAAGAAGTTTGGCCAGGCACAAAAGATAGTGATTGAAGAATTTTTACAAGTCATAACTAAACGCACTAGCATGTGTGTTTTTGTGTGGGGGGTGTGTGTGACACAGAGAGAGAGAGAGAAATTACAATCATTGCGACTGAACGACAACACATCATGCTTCTTGATGTAGAGACTGCATAGTCATCATCATAGTCGTCAGAGTTGATGAAATCACGATCAGTTGAAACGACTGCTATCAGACGAGGATTATTCAAGTCTCTTCTGACAATTCCCCAATTCCCCCTGATTAAAGCACACCATATACATGGATAGAGATGAGCAATATGGAATACGGAACAGAATATTCAATAATAGCAACAGGAAAACAACGAATGATACCTGAAATTCATTGGGATGCCTCCAAGTCGAAAAATAGGTGGAGGCGCCGTATAACCAGGCCTAAAAGGCTGTAATCAACACAAATCCAACATAAGGATACTAATGAAAAACATCAACTGAAGAATAAAGCAGATGCTGAAGTACACAAATGGGCCAAAATTGCAATAGACCCAACAGGAAGGATGAAGAAAAGTTTGCTTTGGTTCGAATGCAAGTCTAGCCTGTAAGTTACATAAAGCAAACTCAGAAAAGTTTCTCACCTGGTGGCATATCTCACAAATGGTATCACCCTTCTCATTACACCATCTTTGCACGCATCTCCGATGTGCATACTGAAAGGAAACCAGAGACAACTATGAAGCAATTGCAGAACACAATATGAATAGAAGACGAAAGGAAAATGTTGAAATGTTAGAACAAGAGGGGAATAAGATAAAGGATTTGGGACAAGACAAAAATAGGTCGGAAAGTCTCAAGTTCAAAATTAAAATGATAGAAGACAAATATTATATGAGCATCACAGGAGAATCAGACATTAACGGAGCACTTTGAAAAAGTACTTAAGTGAAACCCCCTGAGCAAAGGTCTTTATCACCTTGCCCCAACTTTTTCTTCCATTCAAAAGTGCATTCAGGCAAGATAGGTGGTCAAATTTTAAAAAGTCTAGCAAAAGATGGGAACTCTCGGAGCTGGGAAAAACTACAGAAAAACATAGGACAATTAGGATTTACTCAGGAGATAATTGAATCAGCAGATAGGAGAAGTTTTACCCAACCGAAACCAAAACCATAGCAACATCACCAATCATCTCATTTTGATTTTACGAGTACCTATACAGGTTTCCTTGACATTGAAAGCTAATCCGGACAAAGGTGGCGCTCAGAATCTTGAGCTTTTTATGATGTAAAAACGTTCTAGAGCTTGTCCAGTAAGTTGCAGTAATAAATTTTCACCAGAAACAATCACAAAATTGAACCTGAACTTGCGAGAGTTTTAGGTTTACAGCATAACAAACAGATAGTCATTGGAAGGAACAAAATGTTACAGGGACACACTTCTAAAATATACATGTAACAACTCATATTGTGATTTTAAGCATAAAATAAACTTCTAACAACATAAACTAACTCCAATAACTGAAAAATTAGAACACGGATAGATAGGCAATAGCACACAACAACAACTATGTCTAGATCCCAAGCAAGCTCGAGTCAACTATATGAATCCACACTGACGACAACGCCCCATTTAAGCTCATATTTATCCAAGATAGATACTCCCCTTTGTCCCAATTTATGTGAAGGTGTTACCATTGGGGAGTCAAACTTTGTTTTCATAGACTACAATGTTTTTCAAGGATTTGAAAAATATTTTGGATCATTAGCTTTATTGACTTGTAGCACTTTTCATATAGTTTTCAAATATGTAAATGCTATTTTAAGATATTTGAAGAATCTATACTAGAAGTCATAGTCAAAATTAAGTGTTTTCATCCTCGTACCCCAAACCCCTTCACATAAATTGGGACAGAGGGAGTAACATATTCTATACAAAGATAACGGAGGTAATAGCAATAAGGCTAAACAAACCTTCAAGCTACCACAACAAGAGCAAGGAGTTTCCATATTTGAATCCATATCTTCATCTTGACATATCCTGCATTCAACCATCTTCCTAGGACTCAACATAGGATCAGAATCCTGTGAAGAGCAATCGACTACCGAGTTATTCCTCGTCGATGATGCCAGCTGTTTCTGATTTCTGCTTTCAATTGCAGCCTCCAAAGTTGATTCAGTTAGCAACCGATCAACCAAAAATACAAAGTGATCTCCCATACTTTTGTAACAGAAAAAGTGATGCCTTAAACAATCAGCTTTCCACCAGAATTGCCTGAAATCAGCATACAAGTTGCCTTAGACCATAAAAGTTGTTTCAATCACAATTGTCAAAAAACCAACCAATCATACAAAAAGTAAGAGTAATAAAGTCATAGGAATACCAAATTTTTATTAAGGAATGAAAAGGAGTTGATAACATTTCCAATAACAAAACTATACCTAAAAAGAAGCACAAGCTTTGAAATAAAGGACAAGACAACTTTAATTCAAAAAAGTATGAAAATTTTGAATCAAGGACAAAAAAAGGGCTTGCAGCAAGAAACTTCCTAAGAAAACAAAAACACCCAACAAATCCAAGAAAATTACAAAAACCAAAACCAAGAATATTAAAACCAAGATAAAAAACAGAAAGTACCATGCAAATAACAACAAAAGGGTATCAAAAAAGATTGAAACTGGACAACCCCAAATGGACAAAAAGTGATCTTTTTGAATAAATTTCAAGCTATTAACACACAAACATCAAATATAGTAGAAATGAACAATAAAATAAAATACCAAGATGGCAAAAAGTGATCTTTTGAATAAATTTCAAGCTATTAACACACAAACATCAAATACAAAGTAGAGATGAGCAAAAAAAAAAAAATACCAAGCTGGCAAAAAGTGATCTTTTAAATAAATTTCAAGCTATTAACACACAAACATCAAATACAAAGTAGAGATGAGCAAAAATGAAATACCAAGATGGCAAAAAGTGATCTTTTTGAATAAATTTCAAGTTATTAACACACAAACATCAAATACAAAGCAGAGATGAGCAAAAAAAAAAAATACCAAGATGGCAAAAAGTGATCTTTTTGAATAAATCTCAAGCTATTAACACACAAACATCAAATACAAAGTAGAGATGACCATGGCAAAAAGTGATCTTTTTAATAAATTTCAACCTATTAAAAGTAGAAATAAAGAAAGGATATGAGAAAAGAAAAAAAATACCAAGATGCCAAAAAGTGATCTTTAAAATGAATACAAAGGTATAACAGAACAAACATGAACAAAAAATTGAGAATTTAATGGAATATACTGAGGCCAAAATTAGAGACTTACAAGAAAGGTATCGGATATCTACAAGCTAAGAAAGGTCTCTTTTTTATTTTTAAAAAGATTTCAACTCTTTTGGAATGAAGCAAGAGATTGAGTGTCTGTTTAAGCACTCAAATTTTTCAAAGAATCAAGCAGAGAAAATACAAAATGATAAATGAGGTTAACACACTACAAAAGGATATTTATAGTGTACAGATCAAGAATTTGAAAAAAAAAAAAATATATATATATATATATATAGAGAGAGAGAGAGAGAGAGAATTTGAAAAAAAGAAAGACAAAGAGTAAAATAATAAACAATATCTTTTCAGGTTTCGAGCCATTCAAAACGTGTCTCTCCCCGTTTGTTTCTCTTTCATGCTAATCACCATTTTTTAATACTCTATTTTCAAATTTGAAACACCTCTTATACAAGAACTTTCCTACAGATAGGGGAACCCATAAATAAAAAAAAAAAAAAAAAAAATTTATGTGATTAGGGTGTAACTTAATTGGTTATATTAGTGTGTAACTTAATTGATTATAGTAGGTTTTTACTTTATTTTCAAGTTATAATATAACCGGAGCTAGATCCAAAATTTAAAGTTTATAGATTTTTACATAAGTCTATTATTATGAAAATAACTAAATTTGCAATTAAATATTCATAGTTATATAGTGATATGTAATAATTATTGGGTTTACGTGAACCCATAGCTAACAGGATGGAGGCCCCCATTGCGAATTCGGCCAAACTCAATTTGTTTTGCTTAAATAGTGCATACAATCAAGAAATTTATTAAATATGTACATGTATTACATTTAGAATTCATTTTTAGCATTTGAAGACGTTATTTTAAAATCTAGGACCTATAAAGTTGAAATCCATCCGTCTCTGGACTAACCGATTGTCGTCTAGATCAGCTCTGAATATCGTGATTGATTTTAAAATTACCTACTATTATTATAGGTCAATTTTACTTAATTGTGTAAGAAGTATATACATTATCAATGTATTAAACTTTAACTCATCAAAATATATATAAAAATAGCAACAACAAAAACAAAAAATCTGATGCTTTTTTTCTTATTTTTATTTCTTTGTGGGTAGGGAGGGAGTCGGTTTATAGCCTAATCAATGAAAGATAAGTTCATTAAATAATGAAGTTGAAATAAGCTCCATTTTTTCCGTTTCAAAACCTATGATTAATGTAACTCGTCCCCTAATAATAGTTCATTGATGTAATGATCATGTTACTTGTACCTTGATGTGTTAAATTATATCAAAAGTTTCTTTTCCAAAATATATAAATTTCAAAGACTGTTTTGCAAATTAAATAAGGATTTTGAAATATATAATTTTGTAATGAGTATTATAAAATCGATAAACAAACATTCAAAAACTTTTTGAAGATTCGGAATGAAATCACATGATGATGCATGTCATTTTCATTTCCTTTTTTGGTTGAGAACTTGCAATAATGCATGCAAATTTTATTTTCCAAATTTATTAGTCAAGGTTTGGACTCACATACTAATTCCAAATAATGAAATATTTATCTTTTTCAAATTAATGTTTGTTTTACAATTTATTAAGTATCTTAACTTTAACTTAAAATAGAGTAAAAACTATTTTGTGGGGTAATGAAGTTGAATAATCTCCATATTTTCAGTTTCAACATCTATGATTAATGCAACTCATCCCATAATAATAGTTTCGTGAACGTAATGATTACACACAGCTTGTACTTTGATTGATTTAACCGCATATGCATTAAGCCACTTTATTATGAGTCGAATGAAAATCACATGATGATGCAATGTCCTTTTCATCTCTCGTTTGGTTGAGATAATGCATGGATGCGATTTTTATTTCCATGTTGAGTACATTCTTCTAACATAACGTTAAACATGCCAACTGCATTGAGTTAATGTTTCGTGTTCGGATTTTGGGTATGAAAAAATTTCATTAGGGAAATGCTTCTTTTTAAATGGGCTTCATGGACACATTTGCGCAAATTAGATCGGCGCCAATAGTGCAAATTTAACATCAATTAAAAAATATTTTAAAAAAATTAAGCAATGCCAGAGGAGACAAAATTTCACTGAAGATTCAATAATTAAAGATGAATAATATTCGAAGAAACCAAAAAAAATCAAAATATACTATATATACATAAAAATAATTTTACCTAATTATTTGGATAAAAGGAGTTTTTATGTACCGGCCTTATGGTTTATGCGGTACATTAGGTCCACACTTGTATAAGTGGAATATGATGCAAATACAGATAATTCACTATTTGGGTTATTATATTTTAAAAACTGAAAATGATTTGATCAGATATATTCCAAAAAGCTTTATAAGAGCATTACTAGTTATCCACTTGAAGGAGAAATATCTTCAGAAGAAGTTTATTATTTTAAGATGAAGTAGAATCCAAATATCACAATCCTGACACGTAAGCAAAGCCGATTGTCTTGACTAAGATTTGTAGATTATTAGGTTTTTTTTATAATAAAATTGAATGAACAACAATTTTACAATTACGATTTTGCAAATACTAGCTTATTAGATTGTTCACCTCGATGTTGTAAGAGCTAGGGGTGTTCATGGTTCGGTTTGGGTCGGTTATTGGTTAAAACCATAACCAAACCAATTTAGTCAGTTTTTAAATGTCTAAAACCATAACCAAACCAAGTAAAATAATAACCACGGTTTGGTTATTGTCGGTTTGGTTCGGTTTGGTTCGCTTTTTCAATTTTGACTAGTAATAATTCAAATATTCTCTCTCTACATTCTTCAAATTTCTTGAAGCTTTTTTTCCTCACTACCACAAGCGGCTAACTTTCTTGATATTGAGGAAAAGACATAATGCTTTGCAATGTAAAATGAAAAGAGATAGTAGGGTTTTTACTTTTTACCCTTACCTTATCTTACGACTTATTAGAGTTGGGTTTTGATTGTTGATTGGACGTATTATTCTTTTAAGACACGGGCCTTAAAAATAAGTAGACCAAAATTAAATTAATAATTAAAAGGTATAAAATATCTTTAATTATTTATGAAAAGTTAATATTATACATATAAATAATTATAAATTTTATGTATATAATTATCGGTTTGGTTCGGTTATTTATTCGATTATTTTTACTATAACCATAACCAAACCAAATATTATCGGTTTTTCAAATTTAAAACCAAACCAAACCAAACCAAACCAAATGTCGGTTTTTTTATTCGGTTTGGTTAAATTTTCGGTTTGGTTTTGGTTTTAACCAAAACTGTGAACAGCCCTAGTAAGAGCTACTTATAATTACTTAGATGTACTTTGTCTCTAAGTAAAGAATATTCAACTAAAGCTATATACACTATCAAAAAATAGAAATTAGCTAGAAATTCATTAATGATCTATCGCTAAATGTAGCTAAGGAAATTCTTTGATAATTTGTCGATAATTCATTATTAAATAGAATTACCAACGTATTTTTACTTTTTAATGACAATAGTTATCCGTCGCTAATCCTTACCTTTTTTTTTTTGGTAGTGTTATGTCGAAGCCTTCATATAGCATCTTCATAGTTGACAACGCAGATTAATTATGAATACGTTGAAACTCTTCCATTGCAAGTCTAATTAATTAAACAAAGTGCATTATCCTCTTTGGATAATAAGCTTTTATAGTTATATATTAAGCCAAAATAATCTAATAAAATTTTGATTACTTTTTTAGCAAGTGATCATGAACAGTACTGTATACTACCTACAAGAGTTTAATCTAGTTTATATTATCTTAAATTAATTTTGCATATTACTTCTTCGAAGAAGATTATCTAATTTGTTACTTATTGCAGTCAACCATTGATGATGGTCAAATGCAAAACTTGTCTCTGTTTGATTTTTTGTTTTTTGTTTTTTAAATCCTATAACCTACAGGGCCATTTAGTTTACCTTACAAATAAACATAATTTCAACATAAAATTCTACATAAGTGACAGGAGTATCATATTAATTTGGTTGGTAATACAAGAAAAAATAATTCTTGTGCACATAACTTAATACAATGTCTGATTAGCTTTATTAAATTCCGCTTTGTTAATATTCACATAAGTTATACAAGAATCTATGTTTTATTACCGGATAGAATTTGAAGGGGAAGAAAAAAAAAAGCAATTAGAATAATCAATATCTACTTTCTTATTCACTACGTAAATAAATTGTAACATCCTAATAATTAGTCCGTCAACGTCCAAACGATCACAATGTTGAGGTGGCTCAAAAATCGGATGCTGAATTTTTCATTTTTCAGAATTGGGGGCTTTGACTAATAGGTGTTCCTTCTTCCAGAAATACAGAAATTAAACACATACGTGTATCAATTTGGTTAGTTGGCTAACTTTTGGGTGTTATTTGTAATTATCCAATCTCTCAAAATTTGAATATTATACTCCATGTATTAATGATTTGAGAAAGAAACTTAAAAATGAATTAACTTTAAAGTCATAGCTCTTTCATTGGTTTGGTTGGTAACCTTCCCAAACCAATAAGGAACGCCTTCCATTTATATCTCATGCATGAAGTCAACTTCATCATGCTTCCCTCATATTTTGTTTTTGTAGATAATTATTCTTCCCTTTCTCTGTGCTGGAGACAGATTTATGATTTGAAATTTACTGATTCTAGCTACAACAATCTTAGGTTAATATATAACACTATTAAACAAAACTCAAAATTCGAACGTATATTTCGGTTGTAAATTCGGGATTTCCGACTTAAAAACGTTTTCGACAAGCGTAATGAGGAATTCTGATAAAAATCGATTTTCGATAGAGATTGGACAAGTTACGAAGGATTCAGTTGGAAAAGTTTGTCAGAATCTCGAGTTTTTTATTATTGTAATAATAATTAATTAAGCTCATAGTCAAATATCTACTAAATTTCTTAATACACATATAATATTTGAGCAAACATTACTGAGTTTATGTGAACTCATAGGTTATATTGTAGACCCACCCTTAGTACAAATTGTCTGAGCAAAAAGAAAGTGTCAATTCATTTTATGGATTAATGTTGGCTGGAATAATTTTTAAATATATATAAATAAGTATTAATGGTGAAATTAGCATCAAACAATAAGGTATAGCGAAGGCAATATCTAGATTTGGTCCTTCAAGTTAATTAATGTAAAAATGGTAGGTTTAATCACTTTCAAAGCCTCTGAACTTTTTAAAGTCTTTAAATTGACCGATTATTTCAACCCTGTTGATTCAACGATATTCCTCAAGTTTTCTTGTACATACTCATTCTTTTTCTCTTTTCTTGGATAAATTTTGGAGCAAAAGCAGAAGTGTGGAAAGGCATATATGCTACACCAACTTATCTAGAATTCAAAACAAAAAGAGAAATTTGAAATTAAAAATAATTGCCGGGGTATGGAAGAATATCTCAGCTTTAAATAAATTAAATTAGGTATGGTTGACCGACTAGTTTATGACATTTATGTATGCATGTAGTTGCATGCAAGAATCTTAGGAGTCATAATCCTAACAATAAAGATAATGTTATAGGTATCCTTTCATTCTAATACTTTTCAATATATTATTATTGTTATTGTTATTATTATCATTGTTATTATCATAAGTTAATATTTCCATAATAAATATAGACAGCAGAGGCGGAGTCAGGATTTGAAGCTTGTGGGTTCGGAGTTCTAATTCTTTAAAGTTATTGGGTTCTAAATTAATAATTTATACATATTTAATAAAAAATTTAATACAAATATATGATTTGAACCAAAGTTCTTTGAGTTCGGTTCGCCTTGCGCTGAAAGGCTAGCTCCGCCCCTGATAGACAGTGTTATAGCCTATAGGCACTGTGGATCATAATCCATTCAAAAATTATTATTTATATTACAGATAAAAAGTTACTTATCAAAAATACACCAGATCATCTAATTCGACGTATTTTTAATTCTTACTACTATATTCTTTGGTTTTCTAGGGCCTTAAAGTTTCCACGTGGAAAGCTGGAAATGGACCTTGAGTGCACGGTCCAAATTTAATTAGAGACTTAAGCACACATCAACAAAGTTTCGTAAGCAGATAACAAAGCACTCTGCTGTGATGAGTAGCCGATTTTTCTTACATTAACTAGATGACGAAGCCCGTGCTAGCACGGGCCGAACAAAAAACTGAATACATTTTTGGTGAATTTTTATTATAGAAAGATAATTATAATTTAATTAATTCAAAATATCAGTATATTATTTTACTTAGTTTGCTTCTCTCTTGTATTGAAAGTTTGGTTCTCCGGCGGAAAGATTTGAAGTATCTTCTATTACTGTTTTTTTTTCGTTCACTTTAAATTCTTATTTTTCTCCTAATTTTTCTTTTGTAAATTTTCTCTAAGCGTAACTTTACCATCTTATCAACTTATTATCATGATTTGAATGTCTTAAAAAAATTATTGTAACCGTTTCTTCTCTTTTATTTTATTAAGGAATTTATCTATTACTACAAATTAAGAAAATTATCCTAATAGAATTGATGTATCCGTCGTTGTAGAAAAGTCCATGCCAATAACAATTACATTAATTTGCGCAAGAAATCACATTGTATTATTTGATCCCAAATATTGAAAAATGCTACTTCCTTCTGTCTCAATTTATATGAAGGTGTTTGAGCACTGACATTTTAAGAAAGAAACTAAAACTTTGAAAACTTGTGGTCTAAAATGAGCTATATATATTTGTGTGGCTGTAAATAATTTTATTAAGGGTAAAATGAGTATTTTAAAGTTAAATTGTTACTAAATATAGAAATATGTCTTTTTTTAGGATTGACAAAAAAGAGAGGAGTGTGATATAAATAGGTATAGAGGGAGTACTTATCATTTTGATATTTCATATTACTATTATTGGCCTAATTCATTAATTGTTGAATAAAAAAAATGTCTAGCTTTCAGATCGGATATATATGTTGTACTTTTTTTTTTGTATGTGTGGATCGCCCTTCAAATGCACTGGTCTTTAATTTTTACCCCTCAAATTGGTGGTCTTTAATTTTTTCCCTTGCATAATATCATGAGGTTTGGGGTTCGAACCCCGGCTCATAAAAATAAAAAAAAATCGCAACGTAGAGTTTCATAGCAAATTTAGGCCTTAAGGCAAAGTTTTGCAAAATTCCAACTGAGTAAAAAAAAAAATTGCCTTAACGCAAACCTCTACCTTTAGGTGGTGCCTTCAGGCATATAGAATTTTGTCTTATGCCGGAAGGCAAACCTCTACCTTACTTAGTTTGCTTCTCCCTTGTATTGAAAGTTTGGTTCTCCGGTGGAAAGATTTGAAGTATCTTCTATTACTGTTTTTTTTTTCGTTCACTTTAAATTCTTATTTTTCTCCTAATTTTTCTTTTGTAAATTTTCTCTAAGCGTAGCTTTACCATTTTATCAACTTATTATCATGATTTGAATGTCTTAAAAAAATTCTTGTAACCGTTTCTTCTCATTTATTTTATTAAGGAATTTATCTATTACTACAAATTAAGAAAATTATCCTAATAGGATTGATGTATCCCGTCGTTGTAGAAAAGTCCATGCCAATAACAATTACATTAATTTGCGCAAGAAATCACATTGTATTATTTGATCCCAAATATTGAAAAATGCTACTTCCTCTATCCCAATTTATATGAAGGTGTTTGAGCACAGATTTTAAGAAAGAAACTAAAACTTTGAAAACTTGTGGTCTAAAATGAGCTATATATAGTTGTGTGGCTGTAAATAATTTTATTAAGGGTAAAATGAGTATTTTAAAGTTAAATTGTTACTAAATATAGAAAGATGTCTTTTTTTAGGATTGAAAAAAAAAGAAAGGAGTGTCATATAAATAGGTATAGAGGGAGTACTTATCATTTTGATATTTCATATTACTATTATTGGCCTAATTCATTAATTGTTGAATAAAAAAAATGTCTAGCTTTCAGATCGGATATATATGTTGTACTTTTTTTTTTGTGTGTGTGGATTGCCCTTGAAATGCACTGGTCTTTAATTTTTACCCCTCAAATTGGTGGTCTTTAATTTTTTCCCTTACATAATATCATGAGGTTTGGGGTTCGAACCCCATCTCATAAAAAAAAAAATCGCAAGGTAGAGTTTCATAGCAAATTTAGGCCTTAAGGCAAAGTTTTGCAAAATTCCAACTGAGTAAAAAAAATATTGCCTTAACGCAAACCTCTACCTTTAGGTGGTGCCTTCAGGCATATAGAGTTTTGTCTTATGCCTGAAGGCAAAATTCTACCTTAAGGGGAGAGTTTCAAACTCTACCTTAAGGGAGAGTTTCAAACTCTGCTGAAGGCCTAATTTGGTCCAAATAGGCCTAACTTTGCTACAAAACTCTACCTTGCGATTTTTTTAATTTTTTTGACTAAGCGGGGGTTCGAACCCGAAACCAAGAGATTTTAGCGAAGGGCAAAAATTAAAGACCACCACCGAACAAGGGAAATCGTTTAAATTGCCCTATGTTGCATAGTTTATAAGGCTTTAGGTTTGCAAGCTATTTTATTGGGCCATTTAAAAGTGAATCGATTTCTCATTCGCTCTAGAAATTGAACAAATTGATTTTTAAAAAAAAAATCAAATTGAATTTAAAATAAAATTAGATAAATAATTATTTGAAATTGGAAAATTAATAAAGTGCTCCTTGTCAGCTTTTTCTTAGACCTCATTTGTTTGTGCTTAATGGGAGTTTGAATCTGAATGGTTCACTCTTTAGGCCATTAGTGCTTTTGTTTACATTATGATTTAGACTCTTATTTGGTCTGAATAAGTCTAAATTATTAAGATCTTGAATAAAGTCTTAATATTATTAAATTTAATTTTAAATGATTGAGATTGGATAGTGTGCAAGACAATTTTTTTGAGTATTTTTGAGATTAGTAGTTAATTATATTTTAAAGTATTTTAAGTTCATAAAATTTAATACTACCACGATGGAAAAGGCATCTGGCCTTTTTTTATACTTTAAACAGATGAAAAAAAATTCACTAATAGAAGAAATAAATTAATTAATTTACACAGTTTTAAAAAATTAATCACATAATTCATATATATTATACTATTATAGAAATTTGCTTGTGAAATAAGATCTGATTGAAATATGCAGAGGTGAGAATGGTTTGATAAGGCCTACGTGAAAAAGTACAAAGTTATTGGGTAGGAAAGGGTGTTTAGGAGTAATAGATAAGCAAAAGGTTAAGAGACCAAATTTTGAATTTAATATCAAAAAGGCAGATGGACGACGATCTACTCCTTGACCCATGCTTATATATAGTAGAAATGAATATGGTTTTATCCGTTCTTGAAATTTATAGTAAGTTTGTTATTGTCTTCGTAACTGAGCTCTATTCGAACGTAGTCATCTAGCGAATCAAACTCATAAACAAAAATAGGAAAAATGCCCCAACCTTTATAGCTTGGAATTATCCTTCTTTGAATTGAAATTAAGATGTATGCCGTTCGTCGAAAAATAAATACATAATTTTCTTAAAATTCATTTTGGTTTGATAATGCAAACATTTCAGTGGGCAGAAGTCAGATGCAACACTTAAACCAATTTTCCCTTCTCTGTTCAGCAGACAAGGGAGAAAGAGAGACGAATTAGGAACATAGAAAAATGTTTTTCATGGAAAATATCTTCTAGTGAAAAATAAGTGAATTTTTTACTTATTTTTTAGTGTTTTATACGTAAGTAAAAAATATTAGCTCAAAAATATTTAATAATTTAGCAAAATACTATGGGGGTGGGATGTGTTGGGGAATGGGGGTTACGGGGGTGGCAGGGGGGTAGGATGGTCAAGGAATGGGGGTTAGGTGGGTTGGGAGGACACAATGAACTTGGAATGCCACTTATATAACTTGTTTTCCCTACTTTTATTAGAGAAGTCATTTTCTCATTTTTAAAGAACTAGTTTTCCTAAAGAGCTTGTTTTCGCAACATTTTAACCAACTAAATATTGGAAAATTGAAACTTCTAGTGTGTGTGTTTTTTGGGGTAGGCAGGCCTGGCCCAGGATTCTCAGTTTACTTGGCCCAACTTCTAATTATTCTAGGAGACACTTTAGATGGAACCATATAAGCCCATTCCGATACACACTCTTGAACTTTTGGCCCATTTCAACCTTCATTCTCGTCTATTACGTTGTCCGTGTTGCAAGGTAAAAACTTATTTGTATCGAATTTTCCATCAATATTAAGTGATAAATATATGAGTGTGTCCAGCTTTTATATTTGATGTTTTCCGTACTACTGTGTGTAAAATGATTATAATTCGAACTAGTTAATGATGTATATATAAATATTATAATTATCACATAATCTTGTGATTTTATAAGCATCTAAACGTTTCAAAATGGCGTTAAGGATACAACACGAAAAATTCAATCAAAAAACTTGGTGTGAATTGAGTTTTTAATTGTTGATATTTCAAAAACTTATATTCCAGGTTGTCCATTTCATATGTTAGTTATACGATAATTATAGTACATGAATTGTTTATACCGATTAATAATGAAAAAATTCTCATAGTGATTACTAATGACGATATAGATTGTTATATGTGGATTAATTATTCTAAAATGTCATTTTTGCTTTTAAATAGTTCGATCTATTTATTGCTAATATATGCATTCAACTATTCATATTTCATCCCACATAGACAACAACGACCAATAACTAAGCCATCCTTTTCCTTCGGATCATTCACACAAATGCCCTATTTCGGGGTGGTCTTCAATTTTTGTCCCTTAAATTTGTGATTTTTAATTTTTGCTCTTCAGCACTTTTGACGCGGTATAACTTAGAAATCGCTCGGCATAGTTTACATTTAGCTTCGGCATATGTATCATAACATCCTCTAAGTTATGTCGGATAAGACAAAACTTTCAACATGCAACACAATCTAAAAAATGACATAAGTTTAGATTTCGCTCGGCATAGTTTAAGTTTGGCTTCGGCATATGTATCATAACGTCCGTACAAGTTATGCCGGAAAAAACAAAACTTTCAGCACTCAATATAATATGAAAAATATTACACAACTTATGTCGCATAACTTAATTCCTACATATCTTGTGCCGAACGAGGCAAAGGTTCAGTTTCCAAAGATAAAAATATTACAGAACCTATGTTGAGCGAAACATGTCTAGATATTTTCATTAAATAAGGAGCAGGACAAAAATTAAAGACCACGGATATGAGGGGCAAAGTTAAAGACCAATGCGTTTGAAGGGCAATCCATGTAAAAACTTCTTTTCTTCCCCAAAACCCGTTAGAAAATTCCAACTTACCCATCTCTAAAGCCTGCCACCAGGAAATGACGCATGCTATTGTCAAAAGTGTCCGGTCTTTATTTTTGACTCCACTCAACAAAATCTTAAAAAAGTGATCTTAATTTGAAAAAATTACCGGAAGAACTTCTGTTGCTCATCAGGCATAAGTTCTAGCTTTTACCTATAAGTCACAACTTTTGGTCAATTGAACAAGGTTTACTGTCTTGAGATATTTTGAACTTATGCTTATAAGTAAAAGTTTGAAATTATGCAACCTGCCTCAACGTATGCACACACAGAAAGACATTTTAGATGGAACTATACAGGCCCATTCCAATACAGACTATTGAACTTTTGGCCCATCTCAACTTTCATTCTCTTCTATTGGGTTGCTCGTGTCGCAAAGTAAAAATATATCCGCACCAAGTATTTCGCTAATATATGAATATGTCCAGCTGTTATATTGATGTTTTCCTATCATTATGTGTCAAATTGTTATAGTATGAACTAGTTAAGGATGTGTAAATATTATAAATATCACATTGACAAAATATTGAAGTCCTATAATTTTATTAAAATCTAAATATTTCAAAATGATACTCCATAAAGGATGCAACTTCAATTAAAGAAAGTTAAAGAATGATCAATAAGATTGTGAGAAATAATGAAGGTTAATGAATCCATCTATGTTATTTAAATCGAATAAAGGGAATTATATTAAATCTTGCCTTCTCCGTAACAAAACGGACACACATTTTGACATTAATTCTGTAATTCAGCTAGCGGAATCATTAAAAACATTAGTTAATTTCTTCCTTCGGTGAAAAATAACAAATATATACGGTAGAATAATTGAGTTGTTCACATATTGATCCAATCACTACTCTCTTTATCTTAATTTATGCGGCATCATTTGACTTGACACTTGAATTAAAAAAGAAACAAATTTTTTTGGGATTTGTGATTAAAAAAAAAGGTTTTAAATATATGTGTGACTGTAAATAATTTTATTAATGGAAAAAAGTGAATTTTAAAATTAAATTATTTTTAAATCTTCTTGCAATAAACTAAAAAAAAAGTATACCACATAAAATAGAACTGTGGGAGAGGGAATATTATTTTAAAAAAAAATCTCTACGGCATTCTTAAAAAAATAAAGGCGAGTTTATAACTTTCCTAATACGTAGTAAAGCAATATTTTTTTCATCTAATATTTAAAGGCATATATCTAATTTGAATCTAATGGATAAGGATTAACCTTTACACAGATCCACAGGATTGAAATACCAGCCCTAACAAAAAAGACTAATCATCTACCATTGACCAACCAGCTTAAGACAACACCCCTACATATTTGGCTTCATACCAACCATCAACTCAATCTCTTCATTTTCCAACAAAAGATTTCCCCCAAATTCAAAACAAATCTCTCAAATTTTAAAATTTGCACCATTTTTTACGAATATTCGAATAAAGGGTTTGTCATATCCTTTTTCCCTACTAATATAAAATCCAGAAAAAAAGAAGAAAATTTTACAAAATTTTTCTCAGTTGTGGAAAAGGGTATGATTTCTTTTTGGATCTGTGGTTTTTTTATTGTGGGGTTTTAATTCTTTGCATGTTTTTTCATTTATTTGTGTTTTATATTATAGAAAATCTTGGAGTTTTCATGAACATTTTTGATGTTGTGTGTTAAATAGTAGAATATATGTTACTGAAACTATTAAAGTGAGTGAATTTAATGAAAGCAAAAGTTCTTAGATTCATGGAAATATAGGATAACATATAGTATTATCATGCTTGCATATTGGTCCATAGGCCAAATTGATATGTAATTAGTGTAATAATTGTTGGTTAGACAATTAAGAAGATTTGAGGAATTTATTGTGTTTTTAGAGGTATAATTACTAGGGGTTATTTGGTTTGGATCCTGATCAATGACTTTTAGATTGCTTAGTAAAATGTTACTCCTCCCGTTTCAATTTGTTTGTCTGGTTTTGATTTGGCACAGAGTTTAGAATCTTGTGGTCTTAAATTAAAGATATGTAGAATGTACCAAAATGCCCTTTAATCTTGTGGTATTAAACATGCAGACGAACTAAAAAGGAAAGTAAGACAAACAAATTGAAATGAAGGGAGTACATTTTAATTATAACCATAGTCAGGAATCTGTTAAGTGATTATTTATGCACTAACCAAAAATTGGTTCTGTTAGAAACGAATTTTAATTAAAACATCGATCTGATAATATAGGTGAAATAATCAAATCTAGAGCTCTTAGTCATGTATAAAGATGGTTTCCAGTAATTTATCTGGTAAAGTTTGGTGAGTTTGGTTGAAGCACCATGCTTTCTTATGCTTGAATATGGTACTAGGATACTATGGTCCTCAATTTATGAATCGGGAGAATCATGTCGATTGATAAAGACTATATTAATTTGTAATGAATGTGGTACAATGTTCCATTTGTTACGTTTAACTCGGGAAAAAACTTACTTACATTATGAAAGGGGGTAAATTCAGAGGCGTATCTAGCCTACAAGGTTGGGGTTCAACTGAACCCCAAACTTTCGATGCGGAGTCTAAATTTATGTGTAAAAAATTATTAAAATTAGAATAAATAGTAGATATGAACCCCTAACTTTAAAAATATAATGGGTTCAATGCTAAAAATCTTAAGATTGAACCCATAAAATTTAAATTCTGGATCCGCCTCTGGGTAAATTATATTTCTTGTTGGAGTCTTGATGTGTTCTTAACTTCTTATTTGGGCTTGTTGGGTGCATGGTAATCTATGATCTTGAAGTTTTGTTTTTCTGGTAGGACCTCTAAGATCATCATTGAGGCTTAACTTTCTTCAGTATTATCAATCATGAAGTACCTGGAATATACGCCTCTTGATCGGTAAGCTTTGACCGTTTGACGATTAATGAACTTCAAATAAGTACTGAAGTTTTTTAGTTGTTTGACTTCAGTGAATTATTTTGTTTACATGTACAGGATAAATGATTTTCTGAGTCATGTGAATCTTGGAGAGCGAACCATTAAAGGATGTCTCGAAGCGTACTCTTGTAAGTGGTTTTAATGATTTCCAAACAGACAATGTCCTTGCATCTGGACAATCTCATGATGTAAAGTATATTTTTTCTTATATTTTTTTAGGTAAACATACTGGAACTGATAAGAAACTTTCGCTTAGTTTGGAGAACGAGGTAACTCTTGATGAATATCTGATCTATCACTTGGTCTTTTACTTTAAACCGAGGTTAGGTAGGGCAATCATCAACACTTCATATGCGTACAATTTTTCAACACCATATTAGAGGACTTTTTTTGGCATGAACGGTTGGTTGGTGAAAGAAAATTATAAATTTGTATTAACATCATTATAAGTTTATGAAAAATAAAAGACCTCTTTAATTACCAAGCGCCTATAGAACACGGGGTGGGGGTAGGTCCGGATTTGTCACTTGCATGATTTTGATTATAATTGCTTTTTCTTTAAATGGCGGGGTCCAGACCAACTTGCATGGTCCTTGACTTCTCCATGGGGTACGTGCTACCTCTCACAAGCGTTGTTGGTGGAAGAAATCCCATAGTGCTTTTTGGTGTAATGACTAATGAATGCTTCTTATTCTGATATCTACTATTCTGTCCTGCTTATTTGGACCTTAGACGTTATAAAATGGAAGAGCTTTGACACATGAAGCAGTATATTGTTCTTATCTTGATGTTTCCATTATTATATCTTGTTTTTCAGTCAGAAAGATAAAGAAAGTTACACCTTCCTCCCAATATGTAGAAACAATAATAGGAATCCAGAAATTATATCTCACTATTTTCAATCATGAAGTAGCTTTTTTGCACTCATTGTCGTATATTTTATATATGGCATCCTCCCTCATGTTGTTGAGGCTTCATTTGTTTCTCATAACTTCCGTTGTTTATGACAGTACCAAGGAGGTTTTTGGTCCGATTTCTTCTTGTTGTCTCTGTACGAGCAGCTAAGCGAGTTTCTTCTTCCGGGAGATCTTAAAGTATATTTTGGTTGCAGATTTTTGATTATCTTGGAAAATCATCGGACACCGATTCTTCCTCACCTGTTGAATATCTAAGCTGTAGATCCAGGTGGTGAATCCAGACCTATGGCTGGAGTATTAAGTCTGTATCAAGTGTAAATCGGTTCATAATGCAATTTTTTCTAAATTTTTATTCCAGCCGGAAAACGTTGATATATCTACTCCTTACTCTCTATCACATGTATCCAGATTATGACTTCAGGTAATTCTCTAACTTATGCTGAAGATAATATTTTTTAAGAGATAATTGCACTTTTAGACCCTCGATTACTGATGAATTTTGATTTTGGTCCTTGTAATATTGACTAAGCGCATTTAACCCCTAATTAACTGAAATATGTATTTTTGGTCCTTTTATATAGAAAATATGTGATTTTCAGACTATTATTTTGAACTTTAAAACTCTTACATATCTAAAGTACAAATATTATACGTCAATAATTGAATGGTTTAGCACTTAATATTTCATTAAAGCTGTGAAACTTCACCTTCAGAGGGATTAAAAGTGCACATATCAATTAATTAAAGGTTAAATGTGCTTAACTAATGATTGCAAGGACCAAAATTAGAACTTATCAATATTTGAGGGACTAAAAGTGCTAGTTTTCCTTTCTTATATTTGTATTTTGAAATAAGAAGAATAATCCTATTTGTAGTTAGCTGACTGGGTGGATTATGGGTAATGTCACTGTCAGCTTCTTTGGCGACGTGGCATCCCGCTTTATAATCCTCTCTTACAGCTTTGGGAGTGTTGTCAGATGGTTTGACAGACAGTTTAGATCACTGTTGCTCTTGAAGGAGCTGAGAGTTCAAGTCTCTCCATTTCCCAGTACGATACTCCAGTTGTCTTGTCTGTATTCTGGCAATGCATGTGTATGCAATTTATCAAAAAACTCTATTACGTGTCTCACACAACTATAACTAGGTGTGTGAGGCACCTTTTTGTCTCACAAACAAGTGGGACTCAGTTCTTACACTTTTGGGGTCCAGAAATTTAAGTCCACATTTTATGAGACAGAAAGGTGCCTCGCACAACTTGTGTCAGTTCTGTGAGACACATTAAATAATTTTCCAATTTATCCCTGTTTTGCTATGACTTGCCAACTTTCTGGTTTACCAGTGCAGTGAAAGCTCACCAGTTTTTCACTGAAGAGAGCTGGGACAGTTTTAAGCAGATATTTGACATCTACATGTTTGAGGCTTCAAAGGTTATTATATTTCTGTTCTTCTGCTACTCAGCTGAGTTTGTTACAGATTATATGTCGAGAAGATATTGGCAATTGCCCTGGTTGTCATGTTGGCATTTCAATCGAAATTATCTTCCTTTTGGTTTTACTTGATTACATTGTTTTGATTAAATAGCATGCAACCAAAGGTGAGACATCTAATCAAACCAAGGTTGTGTTTTGGACTTACGCCCTTAATAGACCAAAATCAGATTGATGGATTTTTCTGAATAGAATTTTTGCCTGTTTGGCCAAGCTTATAAAATCAAGTTATTTTCAAAAAAGAGCAATTAGTGTTTGGCCAAGCTTATTATTAATAGTCGAAAAAGTGCTTTTTAAAAAAGTACTTTTGGGGAGAAGCTACTTTTTTTAGCTTCTAAAAAACAGCTTTTGCTTCTACTCAAAAGCACTTTTTCTTCTCCTAAGAGCTTGGCCAAACATCTCCACTTTGAAAAAGCACTTTTTGACAAAAAAAAAAAAAAAAAAAAAGGCCTTGGAGAAGCTTAACCAATCAGGCTATTGGATACTGTTATTTTTTTCTAATGTTCTATAATATCATATGTGGAGCAATCAGATGATTAGACTATTTCATCTTGTCCTTGTTTTCTTGGGAATGTTAGTGAGTGTATTATATGTAGCAATGGAGATGGCGTTGTCCATTGTAGCATATTTATTTCAAGGCTTAGCTAAGTTATCAAAGGGAGAACGTCGAGCTTTTGTTTAGGTATCCTATGATTTGGGTTGCAGGAATGGCTTGATACAAATGAAGGCAGTGCTCTGCTTGAAACCTTGTACAAGGCTTTAGACGAGGTGAGGTATTTTTATTAACATAATTAAAGAGAGGACAAAGAGCGAACTTGGTCAAGTTGCTTAACTTATTAGCAGTGCAGGTTGTTAAAGTTGCTGAATGTGAAATCTACACGTACAATCCGGAGGCAGATGCAGATCCGTTTCTTGAGAGAGGAGCCATGTAAGACTTTTTATATGAATATATCCTTTTGTTACTCACCCCTTTTTAAACCGTGTCGACTTTCTGTGCGAGCTTCCTATTCTTCAACTTTTCATCTTAACCATCTGATGGAGGTCCTCTCTGACTACATTTTGCGAAGTAGCCAAAAACCAAGGTCGGGTTGGTAAGGCAGTTGAAGCCTTGGCTTGAGGCTCCTAAGTTTAATGGGCCCCAGAATATTGTTAATAATTCTTTTTACAAATATTATCGGTAGAAAGTTTCAAATTTTATGTTTTTACTGGGATTTGGTTGATGTTATTCAGACAGAGTTAGTAAATTATAGCAGTAGTAATTTTTAATTCATTAATTAGTACATTTACCTCCACATTTCATTCTGAATTTTCCTCTTTGTCGTATATTCACTTCATATTTCTTGATTATCATGATTTCATTCTCCAATTTCATCTCATTTCACCTATATCAACTATTTCTTTGTCCCCTTTGACTGGTCCATAGATCAGAAAGTATGTCCTTAGTCCAATTATATATATATTTTACGTAATATAATTTCACGTATTAAATTAGTTTATCGCCTTTTATTGAGGTTTGGCTTTAAAGCTTTAGCGCATGGTCATTTTCAGCCCAAACAAGTCAGGTAGCTGGGGTTGCTCAATTATAAGGCCAATAAAGCAAACACTTATTTGGGGCCCTATTTTTTCCTTAAGATGTATTTTTTATATATATAATTGTTGCCTCAGTCGAAAGAAATTTTTAAAAATTAAAATTGATAAAATCTTATCTAAGATCAACAATGTCATGGATTGAACGGATTATCTATATTATCAATTGAAAAGAGAATTTCGCACCTAAAAAAGCTAGAAAAGTATATTTTAAATATATATATATATATATATATATAGATGATATTTTCTTTGAAAAAGAATATGGCATCTCTCTGAAGTTTGGCTTTAGGCCTCCAATGTTGTTGAGACGGCCCTGTGACAGATGGCACTTTGAGTTCTACTACCTCATATATTAGCTTGGTGGGATACTGTAACCTTCTAGATGGTATTAAAAGAGTGACGAGATTCTGTTTGCTGGTCAAATTTCTTGTTATTTGTGGCAGTGCAGTAACACAAGTCTTTGCATCTATTCCAGATGGTCCTACCACTTTTTCTTCTACAACAGAAGGTTGAAACGTGTCGTGAGTTTTCGCTTCAGCTGTGTGAGGTGATTACTTTACCCTTTTATGGTTGCAGGAATTAATATTCTACTTTTCAATGCCATTATTCCTTTAGGCCTGAATGCTGATGAACTGCTGTTTATGCAGTAACTTGGTTGGTGAAGGACATCTATTAGACGACTCAAGTTATGATGAGGACGGAGAGATATTCGATGGCATGGACATGTGAATACAGCATTTTGTTCATGACACGTTGTTAGTATAGTAAATCGTTAAAACCTTGTATCAAATCAGTGGTTTGTACAATTTGACAGTAGGTACTGAAACTCTATCGTAAATAAGCATCTTCTTTGGAGGTTGAGGTAGCGACTCTCGCGCTGCTTCTTGATAGGTCAAATATTTTCTGTTTCTATGTCATGAAGATTTTGTAGAGTTATGGTTGGCATTTCTCTTGCCACATTTGGTCTACTCTAATAAGTTCTTTTGTTGATATGAATTCAGTATTTCTTGTTCTACCCCATGCCTCTGTGACATTCTTTTGTAGTCTTTGGGGGCCTTCTTTTTCATTGAAACTGTCAAGTGTGTTGAGTGATAGAGAATGAGCTCATCGGCTTATCAATGTTCTTGGGGAATTTAGTTTTTGGAGTCGTCTAATGTCCATTGTTCTCCGTAGGAGTTTTAATATCGTATTAGCAGTAGCAGATTCACCCTTGTTGAGCGTCAATTGACGTCCTTCATTGAAAAATTATACCGTGCAGATACGTAGAACTTTCTTTTATGAATGTACGCAGTATGTTGTATCCTTTTGTTTTTTCGTGTGTTTATTTCTTTATATTTTAACTCGGTATGTGAAAATTCTACTTCTGTTATTGCATCATCAGACGTTATCCATGTCAATTCTTAATTAGTTAATCCAATATTGGATTCGAAAACCGCTTCTTGCTTTTTCCCCCCCTCTGGCTTGACTTGCTCTAGATTTGGGTGTACATGTATAGGGGGGTGCGGGGGTGCGTGTGTTAAGCTGTCTGACATTCATTGAGAGACTCGACTAAAGCCTCTTAATATGACCATGGATGATTTTAAAGGTATGAGCTAGCTTCTATGGTTGTGTTATGCTGGGGTACATTTGTGCTATTCAAGGATGTTTCTTGAACTTTGGCTACTTTATTTATATAAAAATAAAACAACACATTCTCTAAAAATAATTTTACTGACGACGTTCTTTCCAAAATGTGTAACGGACGGTGTTATAGAAGCAAGCCCATGTTTGTGTACCACATTCTCATTCGTTAATTAGTTTATAAGTTTGTAATTGGTGGACTTCCTTTTGACAAATAAGCCCTTTGAAATGCAGGAATGCCGTTTGGTTATTCAGCAATAGAAGAAAATATTCTGTAGAAAGAAATTAAAGAGAAGGATTATGCTACTCAACCTGATTCTTCTTCGGTGATTATTGAAGTTCTTTTGGGTCATCTCATTAGAGATAATCTTATCTATTGTTTCACGAGGCACCATGAGTTAGTAAATGAGAAAGAAAGATTGCCATAATAAGCAAGAAAATGTGCCATGTGACATTTTAATTTAATTAATAAAAGTATGTCTCAGGAAAAGTTAGAATAAAGTGTTTCCTTAATCTATTGTTTGACTAAAGTACTAAACCAATAAGTTCACATCTGCATGAGCATGGACGTTAAATAATGCAGGCACGTGCGTATTAAAGAGAAGGATTATGCTACTCGACCTGATTCTTTGGTGTTATAAAAGCAAGCCCATGTTTGTATACCACATTCTCATTCGTTAATTAGTTTATAAGTTTGTAATTGGTGGACTTCCTTTTGACAAATTAAGCCCTTTGGAATGCAGTAGTGCCGTTTGGTTATTCAGCAATAGCAGAAAATGTTCTGTCGAAAAGAAATTAAAGAGAAGGATTATGCTACTCTACCTGATTCTTCTTTGGTGATTACTGAAGTTCTTATGGGTCATCTCATTAGAGATAATGTTGTCTATTGTTCCACGAGGCACCATGAATTAGTAAATGAGAAAGAAAGATGCCATAATAAGCAAGAAAATGTGCCGTCTGACATTTTAATTTAATTAATAAAGGTATGTCTCAGGAAAAGTTAGAATAAGTGTTTTCTTCTTCTATTGTTTGACTAAGTACTAAACCAATTACTTCGCATTTGCATGAGATGCCATAATAAGCAAGAAAATGTGCCATGTGACATTTTAATTTAATTAATTAAAGTATGTCTCAGGAAAAGTTGGAATAAGTGTTATTAGAATTAGTGTTTTCTTCTTCTATTGGTTGACTAAAGTACTAAACCAATAACTTCGCATTTGCAGGAGCAACCTTTCAGGCACGCGTATTACCCCTCACGAAGGCGGATTCAAGATTCAAAATTTATGGTTCAACCTTTCAGGATTCTTAGTTGAATCCATTGTATTTTAAAAGTTGTGGGTTTATATCTACTATTTATTGCAATTTTAAAAAGAATTACACATAAATTTATGCTCCGCATAGAAAGTTTGGGGTTCATTTGAACCCTCACTTTTAATGCTACATACACCCCTGATCCCTCACCAGTGGTGGAGCCACGTAGAGCTGAGGGTGTTCATCCGAACCCCTTCGGTAGAAAAAAAATACTGTTTTTACAAGGTTAAAATTATTTTTTATGTACATATAGTAGATGTTGAACCCCCTTTAGGCTTTTTCGTATGTTTACCTTTTTATATTTTGAACCCCTCGGCGGAAATTCTGGCTCCGCCATTATCCCTCACCGCTCCCCGGACAACCCCACTGAGCAAAACAAGAATAACTATAAAAACACGTACGTGATGTAGGTTAGACGCAACTCAAGAATTCAAATTCTGTCACAAACAAAGCCTATTATTTAAGTAAAGAAGAGCATAAAAACGGGGTCATTATCCAGTGAATTTCGAACTGTATATCACTGTCCTTCGAGAATTTCTTAGTTATTGGAAAAGAAATATCTTGCATTTGCATGAGCATGGACGTTAGGTAATGCGTGTCCGTGTGTACGACTCCCCCATCCCATCCCTCCTCAGGCCAACCCCACTGGAAAAGACAAGAATAACCATGATAGGATGAAAAAAAACAAAAAAAAAAAAACATGCATTGGCATGTTAACATATAGAAAAACTGTGTTTAATTGTCCAAGGATGTATAAATATATTTCGCGCCGTAGAGTTCAGAATTAATGCAAACTGAGTTTGTTAAACATATTTAGGTAAATTATTGCGATGGAATATTGAAACACTAGCATGGCATGCCCCTGCAATGCACGGCCCGACATAAGATTTACAACGTGAAAAGGGTCTTTGAAAGAACTTCTAGAAACATAGTTTCTTCGGGGAATTATTCGCCAAATATTTTCGAAGAGTTGCTAGATATCAAAATTGTCATAACAAAAGGAATAACAAACTACATAGAATAACTAATCAACAATCACATAAAGGATGATCGTATAGATATATAAGGGGATGACTTCAGGTCTATCTTTAGGAGGTCTTGACTGCTCGAGCACCGATACCATATACAGAGCGTACATCCTGAAAGCAAAAAAAATAGAAGGATAAAAGGGAACCCACTCATCATCGGAATTGCATCAATAATTGAATGATAATATGTTTACATAAATAGAACAAAGTTTGGACTTAAGCATGGATTGTGTGGTCCTGTAGGAATGAAAGCATAGAACACGCGAAAAGACATTATGCATCAGTAAACGTAATTTATTGTTAAACACCAGAGACGGAAGAACAACAATTATCCCCTTTCAAACTAATTCAAGGGTACATTTTATCAAGTTTGAACTTGAATCTATCGTGAATAGAGAACAGAGGGAGGGCTTTCTAGTATTTTAGTACTCACTCAATCCCATAATAATTGTCATCTTAGTTAAAATGTTTTGTCCCATAATAAGTGTCATCGTAGGAAATCAAGACACATATAATGACTAGTTTTTCCAACTCTACCCTTAGACAAAAACTGACAAGTTAAAGTATAACATTTAAATGATGATTGGAAGAGCCACATAATAACTTGTATTGTTGGATTTCCAATGTCAAAAGGTTTACTACTTGTGCATGCTCTAATCAAGAGGAAAAAGTAATTTATTTTTATTATATAGGGGTAATTTAGTAAACTTCACATTGCATTATTAATTTCTTAATATGCGTGTTTTTGGTTAAAGTGACACTTATTGTGAAATGGAGGGAGTATAAAAAAGCAAATGAATCTCACTTTTAGTTCTGTAAAAAAGCAAATGAATCTCACTTTGAGTTCTGCTACCTTATATAATAGCTTGGTGGGTTAATCTAACCTTCTAGATGGTATTTAAAGAGTGATAAGATTCTGTTTGCTGGTCAAATTTTTTGTTATCAGTGGTAGTGCATTAACACAGGTCTTTGCATCTTTTCCAGATGGTCCTACCACCTTTTCTTCTACAATAGAAGGTTGAAACGTGCGGGGCCGGCCAGACAGAAGCGAATTTAGAATTTTAAGATAGCGGGGGTATCATCATCTTAATATATACGGCAACAAAATTTTTTAATGACGACTGAGGGATAATGTCGTGTCAGATCGGTCACTAATAGCGTAACAGTGGTGAAAATTCAAGTATATAGGCGAAAAAAGATTGTGTTGGAGCCAAGATTTGATCTCGGGTGGTGACCAGTGAGCACTTAGGGGCACTCTTACCAACTGAATTACTTTTGCAATTATGTTTGAGGGATCCTTTTAAAATATATCATAGTTTTTCAAGGTGTGTGTATATGTGTTATATATATACGGTTTTTTTTTGAAGTTGGGGGGCAGGTGTCCCCCCACCCAACACGTTGGGTCCGCCCCTGCGGCCAGAGGGCCAAGCAAAGGCGTATTTAGCCTGCAAGGTTGGGGTTCAACTGAACCGTAAACTTTCAATGCGGAGTTTAAATAAAATTATTAAAATTACAATAAATAGTAGATATGAACCTCTAACTTTATAAATATAATGGGTTCGATGCTAAAACTTTAAGATTGAACCCATAAAATTTAAATCCTGAAACTGCCTCTAGGGCCAAGTCTCTAAGCGAGGGCTTTAGGCCCTAAAGTTTTGGGGGCCCCATTTTTTTCATCCGATGTTCGATACTTGTATTGAATTTTTCGACTAATTCGATTTCAAGAAACGCAAGACCAATTAAAGAGGAAAACACTCCCTAGCATGAATTTTTTTGTTTTGAGGCTCGAATTCAAGACCTCTAGCTAAGGGAGGATGAGGCCTAGTTTTTACCTACAATAGATTTATAGGTTAATTTTTCTTTTAAAAAAATTGAGCAGAAAAAAATAAGGCCTCCCGTTAAAGTTGACTTTAGACTCCCGATCTTATTGAGCCGTCCCAAAAACGTGTCGTGAGTTTCCGCTTCAGCTGTGTGAGTTGATTACTTTGCCCTTTTATGGTTGCAGGAATTAATATTCTACTTTTCAATGCCATAATTGCTTTAGGCCTGAAACCTGATGAACTGCTGTTTTATGCAGTAACTTAGAATCCGTGACTTTTGTAGGACAAAAAAAAAAAGTTGAACAAAACTAATACAAAAAAAAAAAAATATAACATAAATAGGATTCACGCACTAATTTAGTGCGTGAAAGGACCAAACTGTAAAATTAACAGTTTGGCCTTTCACGCACAAATTTTGTGCGTGAATGAGGCCTACATATTTTGTCAGGTCTTTGTCTCTTTTTTGCTCTCTTTCCTTGCACCATCTTCAACCATTCCCTTCATTTTCTTCTTCTTATTAATTACTTTTCCTCCTCTTTTTTTATTTTTTTTTATTTTTTATGGTGAATAAATAAATGGGTCCTTTTTTTTTAAGTAGAGAATCAAAGAATATTGAGAACACATAGAGATTTTTTGACGGTGCACCTTTTATTCTTTTTTAATTCTTCTTTTTATTTTTCTGTTATTATTCTGCTAGGATCTTGGTCTATCTAATACTGTTTGATTTATCTTTCTCTGTTTCACTGTGTATAGTTCATTTTGGAGTCCGGAACCAAAATGACTCAATAAAAAATCAAATGAACTAAAATACCCAACAAAAAAAAAGTTACGGAGACGGAGCCGTTAACTGCTTTAGCGCAGTATTTTACTACGCTAAAGTTTTTTTTTTTTTTTGCATAGCGCAGTATTTTACTGTGCTATAGCTAGCACTGAAGAAAAAAATTTGGTAAATTTTTTTTTTTAAAAAAAACTTAGTGTTTTTTTCATATTTTGACCAACGATTAGTCGTGTGTCAAGACTTCGAAACGTTAATATTTTATATAGAACCTGATATTTTTTTCTGCGTACAATAATGTAGGCCCAATACATCAAGGATACATAACGTTCGGATAGTCATTTTAGGGGTTAAAAAGGTGCCCAAAGTAAGTTTTGTTTGAAAAAACTTAGTGTTTTTTCCATACTTTGACCAACGATTAGTCGTGTATCAAGACTCGAAACGTCAATATTTTATATAGAACACGATATTTTTTTTGCGTACAATAATGTAGGCCCAATACATCAAGGATACATAGACGTTCGGACGGTCATTTTAGGGGTTGAAAAGGTGCCGAAGTAAGTTTTGTTTGAAAAAACTTAGTGTTTTTTTCATACTTTGACCAACGATTAGTCGTGTGTCAAGACTCCGAAACGTCAATATTTTATATAGAACTTGATATTTTTTTTCGTACAATAATGTAGGCCCAATACATCAAGGATACATAGAAGTTCGTATAGTCATTTTAGGGGTTGAAAAGGTGCCGAAGTAAGTTTTGTTTAAGGTTTAAGTGTTTTATTTTTTAAGGCTTTGATTTAAGCGTGTTATTTTTTAATCAAGACATAACTTTCTTTTGAATATAAATCTAATTCTAAAAAATATAAGGTGAAAAACTAGTTGTAAAGTGGTCAAACTTTAGATGGTCATAACTTTGCCCTTGGTCAAAGTATGGAAAAAACACTAAGTTTTTTCAAACAAAACTTACTTGGGCACCTTTTCAACCCCTAAAATGACTAACCGAACGTCTATGTATTCTTGATGTATTGGGCCTACATTATTGTACGTTAAAAAAAATATCGTGTTCTATATAAAATATTGACATTTCGAGTCTTGACACACGACTAATCGTTGGTCAAAGTATGAAAAACACTAAGTTTTTTCAAACAAAACTTACTTCGGCACCTTTTCAACCCCTAAAATGACTATCCGAACGTCTATGTATCCTTGATGTATTGGGCCTACATTATTGTATGCAAAAAAATATTGAGTTCTATATAAAATATTAACATTTCGGAGTCTTGACACACGACTAATCGTTGGTCAAAGTATGAAAAAAACACTAAGTTTTTTAAAAAAAAAAAAAAAAAAAGTTTACCAATTTTTTTTTCTTCGATTCTAGCTATAGCGATAAAATGCGGCTATACAAAAAAAAAAAAAAATTCTTTAGCGTAGTAAAATCTTGCGCTCGCGGATTAACGGCTCCGTCTCCGTAACCTTTTTTTTTTTTGTTGGGATATTTTGGTTCACTTGATTTTTTATTAAGTCATTTTGGTTCGGACCCCAAAATGAACTATACACAAGAAACGAGAGAAAGATAAATCAAACAATATTAGATAGACCAAGATCCTAGCGATAATAACAGGAAAACAAAAAGAAGAATTAAAAAGAATAAAAGGTGAATCGTCAAAAAATCTATATGTGTTCTCAATATTCTTTGATTCTCAACTTAAAAAAAAAGAACCCATTTATTTGTTCACCATAAAAAAAAAAAAAGTAATTAATAATAAGAAGAAAATGAAGGGAATGGTTGAAGATGGTGCAAGGAAAGAGAGCAAAGAAGAGACAAATCTGACAGAATATGTAGGCCTCATTCACACACAAATTTTGTGCGTGAAAGGCCAAACTGTTATTTTTGCAGTTTGGTCCTTTCACGCACTAAATTAGTGCGTGAATCCTATTTATGTTATATTTTTTTTTTTGTATTAGTTTGGTTTAACTTTTTTTTTTTTGTCCTACAAAAGTCGCGGATTCCAGTAACTTGGTTGGTGAAGGACATCTATTAGACGACTCAACTTATGACGAGGACGGAGAGATAATCGATGGCATGGACATGTGAATACAGCATTTTGTTCACGGCACGTTGTTAGTATAGTAAATCCATAAAACCTTGTATCAAATCAGTGGTGTGTACACTTTGACAGTAGGTACTGAAACTCTCGTAAATAAGTATCGTCTTTGGAGGTTGAGGTGGCGACTCTTGCGCTGCTTCGTGATAGGTCAAGTATTTTCTGTTTCTATATCATGAAGACTTTGTAGAGTTCTGGTTGGCATTTCTCTTGCCACATTTGGTCGACTCTAATAAGTTCTTTTGTTGATATGAATTCAGTATTTCTCGTTGTACCTCATGCCTCTGTAACATTATTTTGTGATCTTTTAGTGCCTTCTTTTTGGTTGAAACTGTTACTTGTGTTGAGTGATAGAGAATTAGCTCGTCGGCTTATCAATGTTCCTTGGGAATTTTCATATTGGAGTTGTCTAATGTCCATTGTTCTCAGTAGGCAAGGAGTGTCCATTGACATCCTTCATTCAAATATTATATTGTGTAGATACCTAAAACTTTCTTTTTATGTATATATACACTATGTGTGTTCTTTGTACTTCTGTCATTGCATCAGACTTTATCCATGTAAATTCTTAGTTTATCCAATATTGGATTCTGATGTTATGTTGATGTGCTCTAGATATCAAGCTCTGGGTGTACATGTATAGGTGTGTTAAGCTGTCTCACATTGATTGAGACACTCGACTAATGCCTCTTAATATGGCCATGCCTGATTTTAACGGCATGAGCTATTATGATTGTGTTATGCTGGAGAACATTGTGATATTCAAGGATGTTTCTTGAACTTTGGCTACTTTATTTAGATAAATGAAACAACACATTCTCTAAATATATTTTACTGACATTCTTGTTATAAAAGCAAACCCATGATTGTATACCACATTCTCATTCGTTAATTAGTTTAACAGTTTGTAATTGGTGGATCTTTAAAATGCAGTAGCGCCGTTTGGTAATTCAGCAATAGAAGAAAATATTCTGTCGAAAAGAAATAAAGAGAAGGATTATGCTACTCGACCTGATTCTTCTTTGGTGTCCACTGAAGTTCTTTTGGGTCATTTAATTAGAGATAATCTTTTGTCTATTGTTTCACGAGGCACAATGAATTAGTAAATGCGAAAGAAAGATGCCACGATAAGAAAGAAAATGTGCCATGTGACATTCTAATTTAATTAATGAAAGGATGTGTCAGGAAAAGTTAGAATAAGTGATTTTCTTATTCTATAGTTTGGCTGAAGTACTAAACCAATAACTTCGCATTTGCACGAGCATGGACGTTAATAATGCAGGCACGTGCGTATTACCCCCTCACATAGACGGATTCAGGATTCAAAATTTATGCGTTCAACCTTGCAGCATTCTTAATTGAACCCATTGTATTTAAAAGTTGTGGGTTTATGTCTATTATTTATTGTAATTTTTTTAAAGTTTACACATAAATTTATGCTCTGCGTCGAAAGTTAGGGGTTCAATTGAACCGTCACCTTTAATGCTACATACATCCCTGACCTCTCCCCGGATAACCCCACTGAGCAAAACAAGAATAACTATAAAGAATGATGTACGAGATGTGGATTAGAAGCAACTCAAGAATTTGAATTCTGCTACAAACAAAAGCCTGTTATTTAAGTAAAGAAGAGCATAAAAATGGGGGTCATTATCCAATGAGTTTTGAACTGCATATCACTGTCCCTCTGGAATTTCTTAGTTATAGGAAAAGAAAAATCTTGCATTTGCATGAGCATAGGCGTTAGGTATGCGTGTACGTGTGTACTACTTCCCCACCCCACCGGTCCTCCTCAGGCCAACCCCGCTGGAAAAGACAACAATAACCATGAAAGAATGGGGGGAAAAAAAACATGCATTGGCATGATAACATATAGAACAACTAGTATGTGTTTAATTGGGGCAATTTGCAGGATTGCCCTTCCCTGGGGTGGTCTTTATTTTTTACCCCTCAATGGTGGTCTTTAAATTTCGCCATTCAGTCAGAAATTCTGTCTTGATGCATGGACAGATTTGCAAAATTCTGCCTTGCAATTTTTTTTTTAATTTTGTACTGAGCTACTGTTTAAACCCACAATCTCGGGGTATTAGGCGAAGGACACAACTTAAAGACCACCAATTTGAAGAGCAAAAATTAAAGACCACCCCAAATGAAGGGCAATCCACGCAAAAAAAAAAAGGTTTAATTGTCCAAGAATGTATAAATACTTCGGGCCGTAGAGTTCAAAATTAATGCAAACCGAGTTTGTTAAACATATTTAGGTAAATTATTGTAATGGAATATTGATGAAACCCCTGCAAGACATGGCACGGGCCCGACATCAGATTTTACAACGTGAAAAAGGAAGCATTTTATGAGTTAACATCTTTGAAAGAACTTCTAGAAACATAGTTTCTTCGAGGAAATTATTCGCTAAATATTTTCGAAGAGTTGCTAGATATCAAAGTTGTCATAACAAAGAGGAATGGCAAGCTGCATAGAATAACTAATCAACAATCACATAAAGGATGATCGTATAGATATATAAGGGGATGACTTCAAGTCTATCTTTAGGGGGTCTTGACTGCTCGACCACCGACACCATATACAGAGCGTGAATTCTTAAAGCAGAAAAATAGAAGGATAAAAGGGAACCCGGTCATCATCGGAATTGCATCAATAATTGAATGATAATATGCTTACATGAATAGAGAACAAAGTTTGGACTTAAGGATGGATTGTGTGGTCCTGTAGGAATGAAAGAATGGAACATGTGAAAAGACATTATGCATCAGTAGACGTAATTTATTGTCGAACACTAAAGAGGGAAGAAAAGCAATTATCTCCTCTCCAAAAAATCCAAGAGTACATTTTACCAAGTTTGAACTTGAACCTATCGTGAATAGAGAGCATGGGAGGGCTTTCTAGTATTTTAGTACTCCCTCCGTCCTATAATAAGTGTCACCTCAGTCAAAGAGTTTTGTCCCATAATACGTGTCACCTTAGGAAATCAAGACATATATTGACTAGTTTTCCAACTCTACCCTTAGACAAAAACTGACAAATTAAAGTAACATCTAAACGATGATTAAAAGAGCAACATAGTAACTTGGTATTGTTGGTTTCCCAATGTCAAATGGTTTACTACTTCTGCATGCTCTAATCAAGAGGAAAAAATAATTTATTTTTATTATATAGGGGTAATTTAGTAAACTTCACATTACATTATTGGTTTTTTAATATGCATGTTTTTGACTAAAGTGACATTTATTATAGGACGGAGCGTGTATAAAAAAAAAGAAAAAGAAAAAAGAATCTCACTTTTTTTTATCACCGAGTACAACTAAATCCATTCAAGAACCAATACAACTACAACTAAATCAATATACTATATGATGTTTCTTCCATGCTTTAAAAAATTAGTATCAACTATATATGAAACAATGATATGAGAGAAGCACAAAATAGACAAACCTAATGGCCGCTCTTCTTGCATCGAACTATTTGTCCTATCTCAAGCTAGTGTCACTACCCTGATCGAAGAGCAAGAATAAAACATGTGAAAAGATTGTATATATTAATACACACACAAATTTACAATGAATACAACATTTTACTAAGTTTGAACTTGGACCTATCGTGAATAGAGAATATGGGGAGGGCTTTCTAGTATTTTAGTATAAAAATGAAAATGAATCTCACTTTTTTTTTTTCCTTTTTCCCAGTTACCACCCAGTACGACTAAATCCATTGAAGAACCAATACTGCTTCAACTAAATCAATATACTATATGATGTTTTGTTTCTTCTGTGATTTCAAAAATTAGTATCAAACTATCAACTATATATGAAAAAATGATATGAGAGAAGCACGAAATAAACTAACCTAACGGGCACTCTTCTTGCATCGAACTACTTGTCATATCTCAAGCTTACGGGGAAAAAACAGAGTAAAAATCCAAATGAGATTTGTGCATCTTTAAAAAGTAGGGTACACGTGGTTTGCTAATATGAAATGTAGAACACGTGTCATAAGATATGACCGTACATCCCTTGATACACAACTTTTATTGCTTTTGGTACAACTCATTTGCGAGGTGTTTGTTCCCCTTAGTGACTTATATATTCTACTTTCTACTTATATTAGAAGAGGGAGTTACAGCACAGGAGGTCAACATGTCTGCTCAGACATTTTGAGAGTATTTTGGTCATTTCATTGAAAATGGAGCAATATGATTAGTCAAAAAGGAATTTTACTGTAGCTACATACAATATAAATATTTGTGTGCCTTGACCAAACTGCCATTGTGTAGATCTCATCATCCATCACTCTTTCAAAAGACACTTTTTAATTTCTCTACGTGGCATGAAAGAAGTCGAGGGGTCTTCTTCTTCTCCTTTTTTTTATTTATTTTATTTTTTATTTTATTTTATTTTATTTATAAACAGTTTCGCTTTTCTTGCTTTTCATTAGCCAAGTTTTCCACACAAAACTTCTGTTACCATTATTTATTTTTCTAACCATTGTTTAGTTGTATTATTATTAACTTAACGTTTGAAAGAAATTGGATTTTTGCTTGGTTACTAACATTTACTCCTATAATGTATGTGTAAATGCCTATCATACTAGTGATATAGTTCGCTTTGGGCCAGGCCCGCACAACTTTAAAATAGGGGCAATTCGCAGAATTGCCCTTCTTTTGGGGTGGTCTTTAAATTTTGCCCATCATATTTGAAATCTTTAAATTTTGCCCTTCGACTAACACCCATAGGTTCCAGGTTCGAACCCACGCGCAGTCAAAATTTTAAAAAAAATTCGCAAGGCAGTAAGCCGGACCCGACATACTTTTGTTAAGGAATTACCAAAGTTATGCTTCGACCAAAGATATCGATGCTTATTAGGCGACTTAACATAAGTATGCCAGTCCGCATAACTTTGATAATTCCTTCACAAAGTTATCCGGTCCGTATAAAAGTTTGCCCATTAAAAGTATGCCCCCACCGCATAACTTTGTGAAGAATTATCAAAGTTATGCCGTTTGACCCGCATACTTATGCCTTATGCGGCGCACTTGGCATAAGTATGCCGAGTCCCGCATAACTTTCGATAATTCCTTCACAAAGTTATCGGTCCGATAAAAGTTCACAAAGACTTAGTAGGAAATATGTTCCCTCGATTCAATGCAAATTTGGTCTTTCGCCGCATTACAAAACAAATCATGGTAGTATACGAATCATTTCCATTTTATATAAGTGTTCAAGCACTTGACCAGGGAAAAGAGTAAACTTATGCCACAAGAGTAGAAATAAACAAAATTTAGATGCATATGTTACGTGTTTGAGGCCAAAAGCTCACCATTCGCAATATTTATCTTTCGGTTTACGTAAAAATAGAAGAAGGAAAATATGTTCGATAAATATGAAACAACAATAGGAAAACGATAGAATATAAAAGTATGCCCCCACCCAAGCATAATTTGTGAAGGAATTATCAAAGTTATGCGGACCGCATACTTATGCCTTATAGGCGGACTTGGCATAAGTATACGGGTCCGCATAACTTTGATAATTCCTTCACAAAGTTATGCTGGTCCGCATAAAAGTTTGCCCATTAAAAGTATGTTTCACCTAAGATAACTTTGTGAAGAATTATCAAAGTTATGTCGGACATCTCGCATACTTATGCCAAGTCCTCTATAAGGCATTAAGTATGCGGTCCCGCATAAAATTTGTAATTAAGCTAACAAAAAGTATCTTCGGTCCCAGATACACACTTGATCTAAATCTTGTCTTGCGATTTTTTTTTAATTTATGCTTCGAGCGGGGTTCGAACTCGGAGAACCTCATGATTTCAAGTGAAAGCTCAATGTTGCAATACAAAGGGCAAAAATTAAAGACCAGCAATATGAGGGGCATAATTTAAAGACCACAAATATGAGGGACAAAATTTAAAGACCACCCCAAAAGAAGGGCACTCCGCGCAAAAAAATGAAATGCGTCACTAGGAGATAAGGCCTGCTTACTTATATACCCAACAACTCTCATGTGTTTTTACCTATATGAGACTTTCCTAAGCTAGGGCGTCATAAACACCCCCTTTTATGGACTCAGTGTCCTAGCTGAGGTTTGCCCTACTGTATGGAATTTGCCTAGACTCAGCAAGGCTTGCCCTGCCTGTAACACCTCATATCGTTAACCTAAGCTTTGACCATGATCCTAGACTTAGAAAATCAGATAAAGGATGTGAGAATTGGAATTTCCCTGTTCAGTTGTAAGATGGGGGTTTACGCCCATGAACAGTGATCGTATTTCAGTATACGGGCCGTAATTCAAGTCGTAAACTGGTACCAAGGATTTCTGAGTATTCTGGAATTTGGCATTTGGATGATTACATTGTTAAATACGGACCGTATTTCAGTATACGGCCCGTATTTCAAAACGTAAATTGGTACTAAGGATTTCTGAGCATTCTGGAATTTGGCATTTAGATGTAACATTTTTAAATACAAACCGTATTTCAAAATATGGCCCGTATTTCAAAACTTATTTGGAATTTGGAAAAACGTCCTTGATAAAAGTTGTAGAACTTTGAAATACCTTTCTAACGGTATATTATGGGGGTCAAACGGACATCTGTGCAAAGAGTTATGGCCATTTTACTGAAGAGACGCAGTGCAGTCCATACGAAATACGGACCGTATTTCAAAATACGTAAAATACAATTTTCCAAAACACTATATATTCGTCCATATTAGTTCAAATCATTATTTTTCATTCCTTCAAGCCCTAGAACGACCTCCTACCCTCTTCCATCATCAAGAACACCAAGGTAAGCCTACTCTAATTATTCCAAGTCAATTCTAATACATATCCTTGTAATCTAAACAAGAAATCATCATTACTAAAACTAGGGTATTCAAGAAAACCCATCTCAAGGTTTAAGAATTCAAGATTTTGGAAATCCTCTTCAAAGCTCAAGTCTTTGATTCAAGTTTTGGAGCGACTAAGGTATGTAGAGTTACTATCTACGTATGGAAACATCATTGTTTTTCCCCACGCATCATAATCCATAAATTATGATTCTTTACGAAAACTAGGGTTTCTATACCATGCTCATGATAACCCTAGGTCCATGTCCATGATTATATTATGTATGAATTGTTATAATTCCATCATTGAGTTTTTAATATTTCTTTATGATTATTAAGAATCTTCGTAATCTATGAAAAACCCATGTATCCCATTCCACGGGTTCATGCACGCTAGTTTATGATATATTACGCTATTTTCAAGAAAATACTATACATGTTTTATAAGTTCATGCAAGCAAGCTATAATTCATGATATCCATGTACAAGCAAGTTATATTCATGAAAACCATGGGTAGCAAGTGCCACTTATTTTACATGTTCATGTTTTGGGAGTTGCTTTAATTAGTGGAGATAACGGATTTCGAAACTACGTATCCACCGTAGGATGAGGATTGCTCCACCCATGTCCCGGACGATCTCTCATAATGATTGGATCCTTTCATAATATTATTAAACCTCATGTCCTGGCAAGGTATGAGGGTTCTGCTGGTAGGACGCAAGTACCAGACCATGTTATCGGTTATATTTACTGCTCTCCCTATCGGTTATAATTCATCTGCCAATCACGAAAATAAGGCAAGACCCAATGCAATGAAATTCAACTAATGAAAGTATCTCAACTGTACATACATGCTCAATGCATTTTTTGTACAATAGTCATGACTTGCAGGGGACCCATGGTGTCCATGTAGCACTCGCTCTGGAACTAACCTCGGATCATGAGCCCATAATTAGGCCACATCCTCACCTCCTGTCAAATGTGCCTTAAACTAGGCCACATCTTCACCCCTTGCCAAATGTGTGTGTGTATATATGTATGGCACCATGCCACAAGTCACAATAAGCCTCAGATAAATTAACTCAACAACAACATAAATGCATGAGTCATCTCAATAAACAAGAAGAGTATATATGTCAACCCCTTCCTTCCCATATCACAACAATTACCCTCGGGTTTTAGTACATAAAGTAATGGTGACAAGCCCACATAATCAGCAATCAGCAATCATACTAACCTAAGTAATATTCGATCAGACGTCATGTCCCAAGACCTAATCATATTTTCTCGCGTCAATTCTACTACATACACAATTAACTAATCAAAGTCTAACTCAAGTAAATCATAACCTACCTCAGATGCAGAACTAGAAAAATGCAAGCTATTTCGCCAGACCTTTCCCCTTTCGTAACGCCTCGGAACGCTCAAAGTCTAGCAATATAACGTTACGTAAGAAATAGACCATCTAATCAACATTGAAATCAACATTGGGAAAGAATACCCCAAACCACCCATAACCATTCGAATGGGCGAAACCAGCATTTAAGGGTGAATTTTATCCTACCCTCAGTTCCAACAATCATAATACTCCAATTTAAGGTTCCCAATCAATTTAACCCTTTCAAATTAGATTTTAAAATTCTCCATTTTGGGTGGAACCCTAACTTTCAATATATAATTCTCACAATAATTAAGCAATTCCCATCCTAGAAAATGGTTACCTATACTCCTAGATGATGGAGCAGTAATAAAATCCACAATTCACAATTTGTTCAAGGACTTACTGATTATAGGGTTCTAGGACTTTCATCCACCATTAAAGAACCTTAAACTAATCACAGAGCTTAAAAGAGGAATAGAAGTGAACAAGATGATAGTTAGAACTTACCCTCAAAGAAGAATCCACTAGAGCTTTAGAATAATCGCCCTTTTCTCTCTTGGAAACTGTTTTTGGAGTTATGTGACTAATGACTCGTACTTAGCAATATGAAAATGGGTTTCTGCCTCTCGTCGATCTCTGCAGCGGTCCTGCTGTAGCAGCCAAAACCTCAGCTACAACGAAGTTCATTAATCGCTCCCACTCGCTATAGCGGTCAAGACCGCGCCGTTAAGGTCCTGCTTTGGCGACCCACTATCCGTTGTGGAGGAAACTCCCTCAACCCGAGCTCCCACGGTGGCAGCCAAATTTTTGTTGGCCCCACATCTACTGCAGCGGTCACACTAGAACCAGAATACTTTGGTTTTCCACAAAGTTTTTACCTAAATCCCAACATCAATTCGAGGCCCCACATACACAAATCAGATATGCATACATATGTAAAAATACGCTATGGACTTACCCATGGCCTCGAAATTTCTAACGGAGGTCTAATTTACTATGTTATCCCCCAAACGGAATAAAACAAGTTATCAAATAAATGCACAAAATTAAACTCAAATGCCTTCATTTAGAATTCTAAATCTTTCAGTTTTCACTAGGCTCACTCCTAGTCTCGAAAATGAACCGGTAGGGGTAAAATGGTCAAAATGCACATAACGACCTAGCTGGTAATTACATCAGATACCAATTAAATAATCATTCTTCCTCAAACGAACAAGGAAAGAAACAAGAGGAAAGGTACCTGACTAAGTGAAAAGATGAGGATACTTATTACGCATATCGAACTCGGTCTCCCAAGTGGCTTCCTGAACTGGACGATTCTTCCACTTGACCTTCACTGACGCTATCTCGTTAGACCTCTACTTACGAATCTCTCTATCTAAGATAGCAATAGGCTTTTCCTCATAAGACAAGTTCTCATCCAATAAGACTGAATCCCAATGAATAATGTAAGAACCATTACCATGATATTTCTTCAACATAGAGTCATGGAACTTAAAGGAGGAATGGAAGTGAACAAGATGATAGTTAGAAATTACCCTTAAAGAAGAATCTACCAAAGCTTTAGAATAATCGCTATTTTCTCTCTTGGAAACTCTTTTTGGAGTTATGTGACTAATGGCTTGTACTTAGCAATATAAAAGTGGGTCTCTGCCTTCCATCGATCGCTGCAGCTGTCACTAGGTGCCCTGCAGCAGTCTCGTTGTAGTGGCCAAAACCTCTGCGAGGGTGGAGTTCATTAATCTCTCCCACTCGCCATAGCGGTCAAGACCGCGCCGTAGCGGTCCCGCTATGGCGGCCCACTGTCCGCCGTGGCGGAAACTCCCTAAACCCGAGCTCCCGCGGTGGCAGCCAGATTTTCGCTTTGACAAACCTGCTGTAGCGGCCCCACGTCTGCTGCAGCGGTCACACCAGAGCCAGAATAGTCTGGTTTTCCACCAAGTTTTTCCCAAATCCTGACATCAATCTGAGGCCCCACATACACAAACCAGACAAAAATGTGAGCATATTTTTTTCTTTTATAACGGGAAAATCCTCAAGGCAGGTGACGCATGGTTCAGAAATCGGTAGATATTGGGCCCACCCCTTTATCCTTTTCCACATAAATATCATACTTTTGTCTACAACAGAGTTTGAGTTCGTAACATGAGCCTAATTCGCTTATCACGCGTTTGTACCATAACCATTAGATGACAAAAACGCGGGGAAAAATATATGATCGAGCATACAAAAAGTAGATGCAAAGAAAATTGAGTATCACTTTAGACACGCATCTAATCCCATGTATACTATTGGAAATAATGACTAATTTATCTGCTTCCGTATATGAGTATATTTTGGAGTAAACTAAGTGGGAAAAGAATAATGTGTCCAATCTTTTAATTGGATCTTAAGCCTGGCTTGGAGTTGAAAGAGACTTGCACATAAATGCAGTACTCTTATATGAATCTCCACACTCTGTGGATAGGGTGAGGTCGCAAAATTTAAGAATCTTTTCCTTCTTTAGAATTCAAGATTTCTATGCAATAACGAGATAAAAATAAAATAAAATCATACAATCAGGTTATTTATAGATTATTAATTATAAACATTCTTTATGATAACCATAAGTGATATATGATATAAACTTGTAGCTAATCTGCTATGACAGGTAAAATAATTACACCGATCAAGTTAAAAAGTCGTTATATTGTCTGTGTATGTAACTTCAATTAAAAGCTCAAACACAAAGCTTTCCAAGATTCAGGACTAGACCAATCACAAGAGAACTTTTCTATGAGCACTTCATTAAGATTAATAAGTTTGTCTCTGATCCTTGTTGCATACAAGATTATATTTCCTAATTCCAGAACAATTATAAGAGCATTAACTACTTGATTGTATTTATATTACTAGAAAATGAAAGCACGGGCCCAATCACATTATCAAAAATAATAGGCCAATTTGCAGGGTGGTCTTTAATTTTTGCCCCTCAAATTGGTGGTTTTTAATTTTTTCCCTTCGCAAAAAATCCCTTGATTTCGGGTTCGAACTTTCGCTTAGTCAAAAATTAAAAAAAAAATTGTAAGGCAGAGTTTTACATGCTTCAGGCAGAATTTCAAACTCTACCTTAAGATAGAGTTTTGAAGGCAAAATTCTGCCTTGCGAATCCAAACCTCAGCCTTGCGAATTTTTTATTTTTATTTTTTACCGAGCTGAGGTTCGATCCCAGAACCTCGGAGTATTAGACGAAGAGAAAAAAATTAAAGACCACCAATTTGAGGGGCAAAATTAAAGTCCACCCCAAAAGAAGGGCAATCCGTGCAAAAAAATGAAGATAATCGTAAGGACTGGTCGTGCGTAGCATGGGCTCAATAATTTTAATTTCAATATAATTCATTTACGTTTCAATTATTACTGCAGTTCCTAATATTTATTTTTATTGTGATATCTATTAAAGCTAATTTTATATTTTCTTATTTTAATTCTATCTTTATGTTGCATGCACTTGATAGGAGTTTATATACAGGGACGGAGCCACGTTAGCTCCAGTGTATCACAGTTAAAATTATTTTAATTACAGTGTATTTTCAAAATTAAAATTATTTTATTATGTATATATAGTAGATGTTGAACCCCCTAACTTCTTCGTGTATTTACCTTTTAGAATTTTTGAACCCCCTAGATGAAAATCCTGACTCCGCCACTGTTTATATACTTCTAACCAATAAAAATACCATTGGAAGCACCTCTATTTGCACATATATTAATTTTCTAAATTTTCAATTTCAGATTATATTATTCATTTTTTTACTTTAAACTCCAAATCTGAACCGTGAAAGCAATTAATGTATCAATTTTCTTCTTTAGGAATAAGGGAATAAAAAGGTACGATAGTTGTTTATTCTTTTCTGCCATGAAAGTCGCTGCTGTTTTCCCCAAAAAATCATCAATCCCTCATTCAACTTCTGTGTGGAAACCGCTTCTATTTTCCCAAATTACACTTGTTCTATTCTTTTCTTCCTTAAACAACTAGAGTACCTTTTTATTCCCTTATTCTTAGGTATCCACAGTGTCCAACAAAGTAAAGGTGGGGCCTGGCCTTTTTATTCCCTTATTCCTAAAGAAGAAAATTGATATATTAGTTGCTTTACGGTTCAGATTTGGAGTTCAAAGTAAAAAAAGGAATAATATAATCTGAAATTGAAAATTTAGAAAATTAATATATGTGGAAGTAGAGATGCTTCCAATGTTACTTTTATTGGTCAGAAGTATATAAACTTCTATCAAGTGCATGCAACATAAAGATAGAATTAAAATAAGAAAATATAAAATTAGCTTTAATAGATATAACAATAAAAATAAATATTAGGAGCTGTAGCAATAATCGAAACTAAATGATTTATGTCGAAATTAAAATTATTGTGCCCGTGCTGCGCATGATCATTCCTTACGATTAATTTCATTTTTTTGCGCGGATTGCCCTTCTTTTGGGATGGTCTTTAATTTGTGTCCCTCAAATTGGTGATCTTTAATTTTTGCCCTTCGCCTAATACCCCGAGATTTTGGGTTCGAACCCCAGCTCAGTAAAAAGAAAAAGAAATTTCGCAAGGCAGAATTCTGCCTTATGACAGAGTTTTTCCCAAAACTCTGCATGAAGCATGCAAAATTCCACCTTAAGGGAGCAAAACCCTGTCTTGCGAATACAAATTCTGCCTTACGATTTTTTTTTTATTTTTGACTGAGCGAAAGTTCGAATCCGAAATCAAGGGATTTTTAGTGAAGGGAAAAAATTAAAAACCACCAATTTGAGGGCAAAAATTAAAGAACACCCCCAGTGAAGGGCAATCCTGCAAATTGGCCGATTATTTTTGATAATGTGATTGGGCCCGTGCTTTCATTTTCTAGTAATATAAATACAATCAAGTAGTTAATGCTCTTATAATTGTTCTGGAATTAGGAAATATAATCTTGTATGCAACAAGGATCAGAGACAAACTTATTAATCTTAATGAAGTGCTCATAGAAAAGTTCTCTTGTCATTGGTCTAGTCCTAAATCTTGGAAAGCTTTGTGTTTGAGCTTTTAATTGAAGTTATATACACAAACAATATAACGACTTTTTTACTTGATCGGTGTAATTATTTTACCTGTCATAGCAGATTAGCTACAAGTTTATATCATATATCACTTATGGTTATCATAAAGAATATTTATAATTAATAATCTATAAATAACCTGATTGTATGAATTTTTTTTTTCTCGTTATTGCATAGAAATCTTGAATTCTAAAGAAGGAAAAGATTCTTAAATTTTGCGACCTCACCCTATCCACAGAGTGTGGAGAGTCACAAAGAAATAGATTATCTGTTGAAAAAAGTTGAAATGAGAAACTTGCAAGATTTTTTGGTCCTGAAGTGCCATATCTTTATGCAATTGATGTATTTATATATTTTGCTATCACTATGAGGGATTATGGTCATACGATGTTGTTTTACATGATAGTCAAATCATATAAAGATAACATCTGTTTATAAAGCAAGTCAGGAATGCACTTGGAGTGATTTCAATAATATTATATACCAATGCAACTCTATCCAAAGACTGAAAATGCAGCAGTATACATAACCCAACTAAAGAGAGGATTCATAAAAGCACAAGGCATGTTTCATCAAAGTTGTTCTTCACACACTAGCTCCAGAAGAATCGTGATATCAACATGTAAGAGATTTGTTCGAGCAATAATATGACTGATTTATTCACCAAGTCTCTAGCAACTGCAACTTTCGAGAAGATGGTGCACAAGATTGAGATGTGAAGATTCAAGTTTTTGGATTAAAGTTCTCATCTGGGGGAGTTAATACGCGTTGTACTCTTTTTCCCTTTCAAGGTTTTTGTCCAACTGGGTTTTTCCTTGTAAGATTTTTAATGAGGGCATTTATGTGCAAGTCTCCTTCAACTCCAAGCCAGTAGGCTTAAGATTCAATTAAAAGATTGGACACATTATTCTTTTCCCACTTAGTTTACTCCAAAATATACTCATATACGGAAGCAGATAAATTAGTCATTATTTCCAATAGTATACATGGGATTAGATGCGTGTCTAAGCGACATTTTAACTGCATCTACTTTTTGTATGCTCGATCATATATTTTTCCCCGCATTTTTGTCATTTAATTGTTATGGTACAAAAGCGTGATAAGCAAATTAGGCCCATGTTATGAACTCAAACTCTTGCGTGAACAAAAGTATGATATTTATGTGGAAAAGGATAAAGGGATGGGCCCAATATCTACCGATTTCTGAACCATGCATCACCTGCCTTGAGGATTTCCCCGTTATAAAAGAAAAAATATGCTCACATTTTTGTCTGGTTTTGTGTATGTGGGGCCTCAGATTGATGTCGGGATTTGGGTAAAAACTTGGTGGAAAACGGAACTATTACGGCTCGGTCTGTGACCCCATTTGTAGTGAACGTGGGGCCACTACGAGCGGAGTTTGCCGCAAGCGAAAATACGGGGCTGTCACCGCGGGAGCTCGAGTTTAGGGAGTTTCCGCCATGGCGGATAGTGGGCCGCCATAGCGGGACAGCTACGGCGTGGTCTTGACCGCTATGTCGAGTGGGAGCGATTAATGAACCCACTTACTGGTGGAGGTTTTCGCCGCTACGAGGGATTAGCTGCCGAGGGCACCTAGTTACGAAACGGCGATCGTATTTCGGAGGTAGTTCCACTTTTATATTGCTAAGTATGAGTCATTAGTCACATAACTCCAAAAAGGGTTTCCAAGAGAGAATAGAGCGATTATTCTAAAGCTTTGGTGAATTTTTTTTTTAAATCGCGTTATTGCATAAAACTCTTGAATTCTAAAGAAGGAAAAGATTCTTAAATTTTGCGACCTCCCCCTATCCACAAAGTGTGAAGAATCACATAAGAGTACTGCATTTTCGTGCAAGTCTCTTTCAACTCCAAGCCAATAGGCTCAAGCTTCAATTAAAAGATTAGACACATTGTGTTGGGAAGAAACAAGCAACAACCAAATTGCACGGCGATTTATAAGAATGACGGAAGAAATATCAAGTCAAACCGCTACACTATTTGAACCAAGAAGACAATAACAGCACAATGGAAATCCGGACAACAACTATACCAACAACAAAATAGCAAAGCAAGCAAAAGTAAATCAATACAAGAAACACCAAATTTACATGATAAAACTCTTCAAGGTGAAGAAGAAATATCCGGGACCTCACACCACAAAAAGCTCACTAAAATCAACAAGAGTTACAATAATGCCTCCAAATGGCTAACATCAATGCAGAATCACAGACAACAAAACATAAAAGATAGCACCAAAACTAGTGAAGAAAGGAGAGAAATCACCCAAAAAATAGCTACTTTTGTTCGTACTCGAAAACGGAGCTACGAACACAAAAATCCGATCTCCACCGTTAAAATCAAAGAACTAGATGCAGGGAACACCTAGTTCAAAGTTTAGCACGATTCAGCGGTTAACGAATTGGAAAACACAATTTTAAGTGAAACGGTGTGGCTGATTTTCACTGGTTCGAAAATCACCTCTTCTCTCTCAATTTTTCTCTCTTTATGGCTGCTATGAATTCACTCTTCTGTTATAAAATAAAAACTTAAGTTGATCCTATATATAGAGGATTTTAGGGCAAAAGTGTCTTGGTCCAAATTGGATTGGGTTTTATTAATCCAATTGCACATAGTTTTAAAACCCAAAAACCCAACACATTGTTCTTTTCCCACTTAGCTTACTCCAAAATATACTCATATACGGAAGCAAATAAATTAGTCATTATAGGATACATGGGATTAGATGCGTGTCTAAAGTGATACTTAATTTTCTTTGCATCTACATTTTGTATGATCGATCATATTTTTTTCCCCGCATTTTTGTCATCTAATGGTTATGGTACAAATGCGTGATAAGTGAATTAGGCGCATGTTATGAAGTCGAACTCTGTCGTAGACAAAAGTATGATATTTATGTGGAGATGGATAAAGGTGTGGGCCCAATATCTACCGATTTCTGAACCATGCGTCACCTCCCTTGAGGATTTACCCGTTATGAAAGAAAAAATATGCTCACATTTTTGTCCACAGTGTTTGGTGTCTAGTGGTAAGAGCACAACGCCTAATATGTGGATTAGGCATACATGAGTTCGAACCTTATCGTAGACAAAAGTATAATATTTAAGTGGAGCAGGACACATAGTGAGACAAGCCCAAAATCCAGCAAGCTTCCAACCTTGTGCCACTGACCCTCAACAATTTATCGGTTATCAAAAGAATAAAAAAAGAAATCTCAGATTTTACTTTGTGAATATAGTGCCTTGTGGTGGAAATTTAAAACCACAGTTTTATTCTACTCTTCTATTGTCAAAAACTCATTAACTAACACTGAGAATTGAAAACAAAGAACTTGTGAACAATTTGAGTGGTGATACTTGGAGCCAGAAATTTCGCGAAGGGTGTTCAAACATTATGAGTAATTTTTTTTATGAATGGGTGCACAATTTTTTTTAATCAAACTACACAACAGTAATTGATTTTTTAATTAATGGATGCACGAATTTTTAAAAAATCAAACTGCATAATATTTATCTTTAATAAGTTCATATATAAATTAATATGAAGTGACGAGCAAAAAAATAAGAGAAAGAGAAAAGACAATTCAGCCTAGAACAAAACAACTTTTAGGCTTCAAACTTTTATCGGCATCTGACGACTACAACGAAGCATCAAGTCAAGAGCAGAATCAATTTCTTTTTTCCTTTTGACTATCTTTTTGGAGCCTTTTGCTTTCTATTTTGGCAGAGTTATAGAGAGTTTTTAGGATTTGCTTATTAACTTTCAATTAAACAAATGATTTTAAGTTTTATTTAAAAGATTTAATGAAAAAAAAAAGTCAAAAACAAATTGGTGGGGAATCCAATTGGCTACTGATACGTTTAATTTTTCTTGAGATTTTTACATTGTAGGTCTTTAATTAAGAATTATTTTAATAAGTAACAGTATTACTTTTAAATTATTTTAAATAACAGATTTATTAACTATTATAGAACAAAATTTCTTACGTTTACAAAGTAACTAACTATCCTTATATTAAGGGATAAATTCATCCCTTTTTCACTTTCATGATTATAATATTAGTATTCTTCTTAATGAGCAGTAAAATAGGAATGGTGAGGCTGGATTAATTAGTGTTGCTCTTTTAAAAATGTTAAAATAATAAAAATTAATTAGTGTTACTGAACACCCTCAACCGCTGGACTACTCCGTCTTGATCTCATAAAGCGCGTTCATTAAATGTGTTATTCGAATAATCTGCACCAAATGGGAATGTCTTAAATAAGTAATCCTAGTGGAAACCAGCCAAACGATACTATTACAGTAATAAAAATGGATATTATTTTATAAGAACAATGATGTGGTTTAAAAAGAATTGATTTTTTATTCTCTTTGTTTCCTGGATATATTTACTATATATATTTGAGCTTATTTATTCACTTAATTATGTGCTAACAAAACAAGAGAGAGTTTTACAAATATCAATAGATTTTTGCTTACAATTATGAGTTGCCTTAAGAAATGGAAGCCAATTTTTGCAATGATTATTGTTGAATTTGCATTTGCTGCTGTAAATGCACTTTTCAAGAAAGTCTTAAATGGAGGACTGGATCAATTGGTGGCATCCACATATAGGCTAGCAGTTTCTGCTATATTCTTGGCCCCCTTAGCTTGGTACTTCGAAAGGTATTTCTTTTCACACATTGAAAATTAGAATATGAGTTTAACTCTTATACAGTGGCATGATTATACGTAATTGTCTATAATAAGTTTTACTTACTATATATTGATGATATAATTAAGTATTACTCCATTAATACTATAAAGAATTTTTATACTATCTGCTCACCTAAAATATAATTATAGATAAATATCCGTATATAATGAATTTAACTTCTTTAGGCTGACATGGATCTAGTTACTTCAGAAATAAGAAAGACAACTATCTCCAGCAGGTTGAACTATGCCTAATTGAAATAACTTCTATACTAACGGCGCGTATAAGTTAAAATCCATACTTACTTAGTGGAGCTAGTAATTTGAAAAATAAAGCAGACAATTTGCTCTAACATATTAGTTATGCTGATTTGCAATATCAATTAATATAAATTAAATCTTTAGAATATTTCTTTCTCAAATCAGCTAGAAGAATAAAAATCTTCACTTGTCTTGCAGAAATTTGGCATCACATATTAGTTATGCTGATTTGCAATATCAATTAATATAAATTAAATCTTTAGAATATTTCTTTCTCAAATCAGCTAGAAGAATAAAAATCTTCACTTGTCTTGCAGAAATTTGGCATCAAAATTAACGGCTCGCATTATTTGTTCTCTGTTCTTCAGTGCCCTACTAGGGTGAGTTTTTCCTTAATTATTTTATGATAAAATTGTCTTATTCTTTATTCCAATTGATATTATGATTTTATCTTGTACAATCACAATTAACTCTGAGAAAGAGCTGTTTAATTTCAGGAGTACACTTACACAATATTTCTTCCTAGTTGGGCTTGAATACACATCAACAACATTTAGCTGTGCTTTCCTCAATATGGTGCCTGTTATAACATTCGTTATGGCAGTGCTAATCAGGTAAGCATTAGCATATAATACACCATTTTAAGGTTAATCATAGGTGTTTAATTAAGGTTCATTCAATTTTTCAACTAATTAAATCAAAGTTATGATACAAGTAATTTTGTGATGGAAAAATAACTCAATTTTGCCTATATATTAACAAAAAATATAAAACACGGAAAATGTTAAATCTGGCCCTAAAAATGCAAGTAGGCTACTGGCCACATGTATAAATTGTTATGTGAGTATAGCCATGCCAACATGCAACAACTCAGCTTACATAATATCCATATAACACTTTCCGACTCAACCTAATTAATACCCAGTATCTTTCTTTATGTGGTACATTACGAGCTGGATCTGCACTTTGTTAAGTGGGTTGAGAAATGGATATTTATTTGTTAAGTAGTGTCATGTGGATATTACGATGAGTTGATTTGTTGAAGTGACAATCTAATTATGTTTCCAAGATCAGATTTAGCATTTTTTCGGCGTGTCTCATTTTCGACGACGTAGACACTGTTGAGTTATCTCACAGTTATAAAAATTAGTTTTATGACTTTGATGTTATAAATAAGTTGGATGATCAGGGACTCCCTTTCATACTTAGCATCTTTTAGACGGCAAAAAGGAACCATACCAAAGTTGTGTTAGTGGCAAAATAGGACGCTCGTGTGATGACCCGCCACGTCATCATACCACCTAAGTGTTATTTGGAGCTATTTTTGCCATGTGGATGCTCACATTGAAAAAAAAGTCTAGCATGTGTTGGATGATTCTAACTATGGAGATTCTTGTGGAGATGCTTTCAGATATTTATGGACTTAGAAGATTTTTAGAAAAGCAGCCTAGAACATTCTGCGCAGTGGATAATTACAAGTAGGGACTTCTTTGTAAATAAATAGGGACTTATACGTTAATTATTATTTGCATCAATTCCTAGGTGAGTAGTATAAATAGAGAGCATCTATTTGTAAAAACCATCAAGAAAAATCCAACAAGCCTTCATATAATAAAAGCTTCTTCATTCTAAATTTCTCTTGTCTTTCTCAATTACTATTCCCTTAGTGATCTTGAGTGTAGTAATCTAGGCTGACTTGGCAAAGCAAGATCGTGAGCAAGTTGTGCAAGAACGTGAGCGAGTTGGCAAGTGCCGCACGTGCGCTTAGTTGAAGACTAAGGACATGACACTTGGCTCATCTTATTTTTGCAAGAAATTAAAATTGTGTCATAAATTACATAGTTATGCATCAATCACTAACCTATAAAATTAAATTTTTTTCCAGGCAAGAAACTGTAAACATCAAATGCAAGAGTGGAAGAGCAAAGCTATTAGGCACCCTCTTTTGTCTTGGGGGTGCATTAACGCTCACTTTATACAAAGGAATTACATTGATAAATCCATCAGCATCATCAACAATTGAAACAGATCACAACAAAAGGAGTTGGCTTCTTGGTTCAATTTTTTTATTTGCAGGTTGATTCTAATATATATATGTAAAACTTATTTTTCACACTTTTATTTTATTTCTCTGATGATCATATGATATGAACTTAATGATCATATGATATGAACTTAAATGGAGAAATTATAATTCATACTGTCGAACCCCACTTGTTTATTGAGACTGAGACATAAATATTATTGCAGGCTGCTTTGTGTGGTCTGCATGGTTCTTACTGCAGGCTAGAATTAGCAAAGACTATCCTTATCAGTATTCAAGCACTGCAATTATGTCATTTTTTGGATCAATTCAATCTGCCATATTGAGCTTTATTATTAACAGAGATTTATCAAAATGGATACTCAAAGGAGGTTTAGAGATCTTAAGTGTCATATTCGGTGTAAGTAATCTCCTTTTCCTTCCTTCAGATATATAACCATAAGATTACTAGAAAATCGCTAATTTTCGATGATAACTTTTGATGGAATCCTTCGAAATTTGGCTCGTCAATTACATTTCCGGATGGCTTGTCTGATTTGCCAAAAATCCCTTATCAACGAGCCAAATTTTGAGGGGTCATCTGTCGAAGATTAAGCATTTTTTATCTTATATACGTGTTTTTATAATTACAAAAGTGTTGAGAAGTTTGTTACCCTCGACTTAATCCTAATTTTTCAGCTTACAATTAAACGCAAGTTTGACTTTATGCTTTTATCCCTAATTTTTTTTTTTTTTTAAATCCCCGCCATACCTTCACAGAACAAGATTATAATTCCTTCCCTGTTCCATTTTCGCATTCGTCGTTTCCAAAGTAAAGATACATTTAAGTTTATATTTATTGTAAATAGCTTAAAGGACACTTAGATCATTTTATCAAAAAATTTATTTTCTTAAAAGCCATTGATTTCAACGATAATTCATCAATGAAGTGGAAGTTAGTTTTTGAATACAATATAATAGGAAGAATCTCTAAATGCATTATGCAGGGTATGGTGGGATCAGGTTTCTGCTATGTTGTAATGTCATGGTGTGTAAATCAAAAAGGAGCAGTTTTCACCTCAGCTTTCAGTCCTTTAATTCAGATTTTTGCTGCTGTCTTTGACGTAACTATACTTCATGCTCAAATTCACTTGGGAAGGTTAGTTCTCTTTTCTCTGTTATGCTGTAGTAATTTTTTGTTGAAATAAAACATACGTAATTTGGTAAAAAGTACGCCATCCGTTTCAATTTACGTGACTAATTTCAACCGGCACAAAATTTATGGGAGAACAACAATTTTGGTCCCTCAATTATTGGTAAGTTTTAATTGTGGTTTTGATTGGTTCTTGTAATATATAATTCAACACATTTAACCTTCAATTAGTTAAAATGTTTGCTTTGGTCTGTTTACATAGCAAATACACACTACCAAAAAAAAAAAAAAGGGGGGGGGGGTGTGGGGGTGGGGGCGATGGGATTTAGCTATGAAGTTTATCGTGAATTTGTCAAACAGCTTGTAGCTACAAAAAATTATGGTAATTCATCGCTAAATAGGATTAGCGACGAATTTTATTGTTTAGCTATAACTTTTTATGTTGCTAATTCCTCTTCTTCTTTTTTTCCTTTAAGTAGTGATGTTATATTTGGACTATTTTTAAAAGTATATAGTACCCTCAATTATGAAGTAACAATACAAGCTTAACATAACATATGAACAATTAAATAGCGGACCAGTTAATAATTCTGAAACGTCGTGAATATTTGTTGTACACCATTTTAACCGGAGCCAAAATGGTTTACAACATTTTGGTAATTCCGAGGATAATTAAAGTTAAAGAGTCGCCACCTAATTATTATGATGAATTAGGACACCTAAAATTTGCTAAAGTTATTGTCTAAAGTTAACTCCGTTTATGGTCTATTAAACTTAAAGATTCTAGGTAAGGATTCAATTAATCTAAAGGGAAGGTGTTAAGCATCCTTTAAAATCCGTTAAAAAACGGTTAACCCGCCGGACTTAGAGTCAATTAAAAAGGCTAAGTGGTGTATCAAATTAAGGCGTAAATATTAGTTCCGCAGTAGACTATAACCATTCAAACTAATTTTCGGGCATCTAAACTAAGTTAACGAGTGAAACCAAATAAATAAACTAACTAAAAAGTTTAAAAAGGGCATTAGTTGGACTACTTTTGAATAAAATGTTAAGAGTGAAGCAGTTGACCCTTTTAAAAGTAGAAGAGTGGCCAAAAGCCAAAACCATTTAGTCTTAACTCTTTCAAATCAGACCACGTTTCGTTTCCTTTTTTTTTTTTTTTTAATAGTAGAAAAGCATAAGACTTAGGAACAAATCAAATTCGTAGAAAAGCATAAGACTTAGGAACAAATCAAATTCTTGGCTTACTTTAAAAGACGAGTTCATCTGCTAAATGCCAACTAACTTCAATATTAAAGTAAGTGCATTAAGCTCTTCTAACAGTAACATATAGTTGAAAATAAACAATTAGTCACACCAACACAAGCAAATAAAACAAGCTGAAATAAACGGGATAATCAACAGCCATGTTTGGCTCCCAATAACAAAATTAGATTTTTCTGTGGTTCGCTTTTAAGGCGATGTAAGGCTGAAAATGAGCAATAGAGGATGCGTTTGTGCGGACTCCTTGTGATAGCGGCGTCGTTGAGTTTCAAAGTGAAACTCGTCAGCTCCGTTATGTCATGCAAAATAATAAAAGAGACGTGGTTAGAAAAAAAAATGTAAATTTTCCATGAAAAGAGGAATAGAGAGTAACTATCATCACTAACACGTTAGTTAGCAACAAGATTTTTATAAGTAGCAAACTAGTCCTTTATTGCTCACAGATATTCTTGAAAGCATGTGTGCTGTTAACTATTTGAATAAACTTTAATGTTACGGACATAAAGAGATAGACTAATTAACATCACTAACTAGGACTCAGGCCATAATGCATCAAGACAGTATGAATTACACGAGCAAGGAGGTCATGGATCATTTTTGGTGTTGATTAAAAGATTAACCATTACTACTAGTATAATAATGTCCATTCAAGTTCATAAGGAAAATATCATGACTTAATAACTAAAGCTTTGAACAGAGACCTAAGGTCATACTTCTACCATATGAAAACATAAATCGAGACAAGAATACATAGAAATATGAACCAAGACAAGAACATTTTCATTAAACCTTCATACATGTGATTAAACGGATGAATAAAAACAACCTATCAAAAATAAATATTCTAAGTCATGATAACATTTATGCTCATCCACGTGATAAATGAAAGGAACAAGGAATAGGATTTCAAAAGATTTAAGTATGGCTAAGGTGTAGAAAAAAAAAAAAAAATTAACTTAACCAAAGTAGAATCATACTATGTTTTTAAGCATTCATTATCAGAACACACAAAAATAAAATCATGAACATGGATTTTTCTAAATAAACAAAGACGCTAGACACGGAGGGAGTAAATGAACAAAATAGAGTCGGATTTACCTGTTTGTGGTGCAGTGAACGAGACGACGATCCAGATCACTCTCTCCTACTCACGAACAAATCCAAATTTCAGATGGAAAGTCACCAGAAAGTCTCTTCTTTAGAGCAATAGTGTTGACAATGAAACTATGGTAAGTCTTCGGTAAAAAAAAGGCCCCTTTGGCTGAGAGTTAGAGATGTATTTATAGGAAAAGGTTAGGGTTTCGAGATTCATGAGCGGGAACTTTTCAACTTTGAAATATAGTCGTTGTGAGAGGTCAAAATCGTGTCAGAAGAGAGAAGAGAAAGGGACTGATATGGATCAAGAAAGAAAATAAGCCCGTGACCTATCTCTAGTCTAAACGAATCTCTGTGATGAAATTTTGACTTTGAACAAAGAGATTTGTGGAAGAGAACAAAATAGCTTTGAGTAATGTCTGAAACTTTCACCAAAAATGGTGGAGCAGGGTCTTGTGATGGTGAAAGAAAGGTACAGAAATCGTCCAAAATGGAAGGGAAAAGGAGATGCAACTGATGGGGATAGAAATTAGGTTTGAAAAGGAGATGCAACTGATGGGGATAGAAATTAGGTTTAGGAAAAGGTAAAAGATATTATGGGCTGGGTCTTCAACATTTAGTAATTAATTAGCTAAATGGGTCATGCGAGTATACACGAATTGGGCTGTAAGAATGGGCTTCAAATAGCTGAAATTGCTAGTATTTTCTTCTTCTAATTAATTTCTTTTGGGCTTCTAACTTAATAAGTAGTACAATATATTATCACATGATGACAATTAGTAATTAATATGTAGAAAATAAAGTACTAATATTACGAACTTATCGTTAATGATTTAGCATATAAAGCATCGACTTATAGCTAATTTAATAAGTACGAAAATAAAGTAATGACGATCAATTATTAAAAAGAGGTGTAAAATAATAAAAATGTAATTAAGTTAGTAATTCTAAAAATGGTGACAATGATAATAAAAAGGGTAATTACTATAATAGTAGAGAATAGTAGTGAAAATAATGTAATTATTAATTTAGAAGCTTAGAAAGTGAATAGGAAGAAAGGAGGGTCAAAATTGGATGTCAACAGTATTCATAAGCAAATATATCAAAAAAACATTTTTAACTAATTGAAGGTTTAATATGCTTAGTCGGATAGCAAAATGACTACATTTGACTTTATCAATAATTGATGAATCAAATGTGCAATTAATTAATCAATTATTTTTGTTAAAATAAAATATTATGGATAGCAAGACAATAATTTGGCAAACTGTATAAGTTCTGTTTACTCTGACTAACATTTTTTTTTAAACAGCATTTTGGGATCAATTTTTGTTGTTATTGGCTTGTATATTCTTCTATGGGCCAAAAGCAAAGAAGCAGAAATTCGCAAGAATCCTGAAACAGCAGAGCAGAATGGACAGATTGTTCTACCAATTACTGCCAGTCCACCTCATATTGAAGGGCACAAATAAATTCCTATATGAAGCACTTAAAAATTGTAATTGATAAACAATCAATCAATGTTATTGTGCAAAAGTTAATTATGTTATGATGTTCATGAAATCTCTGGGAAATGAAATAATTGAATGTTTTTGAGTCAAAACTTATTTATAATATTAGCAAGATTCTACCAAGTGGCCCGATGGACGGATGAACCCTTTCGTGCTTAATTAATTTTCGGATTTCAAATTATGGAAATGAAAAACTTTATTGGTAGAGGCATTTATCGACTGATTTACCCAAATGGTCGATAAAATTCAAGGCACTAATACTCTTATTGTCCCAATTTATGGGACAATTTTAGAATTTCGAGGTTCAAATAAGTCTTTCTTTGACCTAATTTTGTCATGTATCCTTTAAATATTTTGAATGTCAATCATTCTGACTTATAATACTTTTTAAGTCGTTTATAAAGATATATAAATTTTATTTAGAAAATTTGAAGATTGCAAGCCCGAATTCACATTCAAAATTATTGTACGTCCAAAGTTACAGTCAAAATTAAAGTGTTTGACTCTCAATTCCAAACTGTGTCACAAAATTGAAAGAAGAGGAGTAATTAAGTTCTCCCCTTCCCATAATCAGATTTTATAGCGTCAAATGTCAAAGGAAAACCACAAATCCCGTGCCCCAATTTCATTACGATCGTAAATGGACGTAGAATATTAATAACCGTTATTAAGTATGGACTTCTATATAGTTGCAATAAATCACGGATTTCGTCACGATCCAAATTTGACACTCAGGCCGTGACAGGGCACCTGACAAGCTTCTACCCATAAGGCGAATCCTCTAAGCTATCATGCGAAAATTAACGAATAAAATGAATAATACTCAATATCTAATAATATAACAAAAAGTGCGGAAGTGAAATACAAATACTGAGTCTGCCCATAAACCCCATAGAATGTCTAAGCTATGAAACTACTAGTCTGAATACAGAAGCACGAGACGTAGCTCGGAATACTACTAAGTCAACTAAAGAAGAAGAGGCCGCCATGATCTAATGATGGCTCATCTCGACTGAACTAGACAAAAGAAAGCCGGAATGATCAAGTATCGGCTACCTGGTCGACGTTAACCACACCTACACACCTATAAATATCAACAAGCGTGAGTCTAAAAGACCCAGCAAGATCATCGACACACTCTCGCCCTTACCCGTGGGACAAGTCTTAGAATCCCTGATAATGCATAAAAGCAATTAAGCAGTACAAGCATATTAAATATATACAAACACTAAAGCACAAGCTGAAATCATGAAGCATAAACAAGCAACACATGAAATACACTGAATCTGAATCTTTGCTAACGGGACACAGTACGTATTTGTCCATGTCTTATCCCGTCTTCCAAACTGGGCATTATTTACCCACATCTTACCCGGGTCACTTATAATTCCGGTATCTACCTCCGACCAAACCCAATGGGGCTTGTCGGAGTATGCCCCTCTGAAAATATGATAAAGTGGAACAAACATCCAATCAATACTAATTCAAAACATTACATATATAGCAAGTATCTATTTAAGCGATATTACCCTAAAGGACTCATACGGTCATTCCTTTTAGACACTTGAAACTTATCCAATTTAGATTCATGCTTGCCCACTTACACGAAATAAATGGTTTAAATGCATACATACCACATAAACGAAATACTTTTTATGAAAAGCAAGTAAACTAAGAGCTTAAGTCTTACTTGCCTTATAACCGAACACAAACCTCTCTTGTACGTAAAATTCTCTTTAAACTATCTCCAATAGCCTCAATCTATTCAAAAACATAAATAAATAGCTTACGACTAAATCCCACCACCATAATATCTCAACTAATAAACTTAAAGGTAAAACATAATCTAACACCACATTTTAACTAGATAGTCACATGTTGATGCGAACAAAGTTGTATAATTCAACACTTTCGAGAAAAGAGAGACAAGTTGTGTTCTTCTATGCGAAAAATAGAAAAGAGCTTAATTAACAGAACTCTGGCTCCCCTTAATTTTCTTTTCAACTACTAGTTAGGTTCTAATTTTTTTTAAAGATATATGAATGCAATTTAGTTGATACTAATCACCTAACACTAGGTTTGTATTTATAAAGCTATAGCTTAAACAGAGGCGCGTAATTCAAAGTATTTATACTCATGGCCTAAAATCAATATGGTTTGGTGAATTGAAGTTGGCCTTAGGTCTAATAGGACTCCCAGTTACTGCGTGCGATCGTATACTGAGGTGCTCCCCGCCGGTTGTTGGAATGACGCGAGCCGGGCCGGGTCTCGATTCAAAAAGATGAAGGGCCCAAAAGTCTAAATAGGGGGTTACAAATTCCCCATCTCATTGTAGCAGAGTGAGTCTTAGCACAACTTTCCATCCTCAGACCGATGGCCAGTCTAAGAGGACCATCCAGACATTGAAGGCTATGCGGAGGTAATCCCTTGATTTTCGAGGTTGTTGGGACAGATATCTACCCTTCTCTTAGCATATGATGATCTCCAAATGAAAGTAATAGGATCTTATCCTATCTAAAAATGCTCTCCTTAAATTGCAATGTTCTAAGAGGGCAAATAAATTATTATATTTGTCTCTTCTTACCTACAGTAAATATTCCTCTATCTGTACAATTTACAAGGTCCCCCCCCCCCCCCCCCCCCTCTAAAGGCATTAAAAGACAAATTCGGTCTCATAATAATATAAAATAGTACCCGTATCCTAAAGAATAATAAAAATGGAACAAAAATAATCAATACCTTTAAACAACTATACAAAGCCGCTGCTAGTTTCCCAAAAAGCATCAATACCTCGTTCAACTTCTGCGTGAAAGCCACTGCTATTTTTCCCAAATCCCTCCTATGAGTTATATTTTTTTTTTTCCTTAAACAACTACAGTACCTTTTTATTCCCTTATTCCTAGGTATCCGCAATGGCTAGCAAAGTAATGGTGAGGCCTGACCCACTTCTCATATCTGTAACTTATACAAAACCTATTAGAAAGCCAACTTAAAAGTCTAAATTGCAAGTCTTCCTCTCTAACCATTTTATTGAACTACCATCTCATACATTAAGACATAAATATATTATTCCTAATAATAAATCTACATAGATTTTTAAGTTAGTCAAACAAATCATCTATACGGGGTAGTGGATACTTGTTCTTGATGGCGACTTTCTTCAACCGCCTGTAGTCAATGCACATTCACATAGAACCATCCTTCTTCTTCACAAACAACACTGGAGCACCCCAAGGTGACACACTAGGCCTGATGAAGCCTTTATCAAGCAAATCTTGAATCTGTTCCTTCAGCTCCCTCAACTCAGCTTTTGCCATATGATACGGGGGAATAAAAATGGGGTTGAGTCTCCAGTAAAGTATCTATACAAAACTCAATCTCTCGGGTGGGAGGCAATCCTGGAAAATCCTCATGAAATATATCTGGATAGTCCCGTACAATCAGAACGCTGTCTATAGTCACTATCTCAGCTCGACTATCCCCGACCGTGTCTATGAATCCCAAGCAGTTGTCGCTAATCAACTTGCGAGCCCTGAAATAAGAAATGATCCACCTCTCTGGAGCGGCTGTGGTACCTTTCCACTTTAATCTCGGCTCTCCAGGTATATCAAATCTAACGAGCTTGTTACGACAATCAAGTGTAGCATAACAGGCTGCCAACTAATCCATACCCATGATGACATCAAAATTGACCATCTGAAGCTCGTGAAGATTCACCAAGGCCTTTGTACTCTGAATAGATACTATACAATCATGATACACTCTATCTGCCACTATAGACTCCCTCACTGGGGTGGATTCTAGAAAAGGCTCATCTATGTAGTCGAGTACCGGCTCCAAACAAGTAGCATAGAATAGGGAAACATAAGAATAAGTGGATCTAGGATCCATCAAGGTAAATGCCGGATGAGAACAAACTGTGAGAATACCTGTGACTACTGCATCATTTGCATCAGCATCTTGTCTGTCCAAAGCAAAGAAACGGGGCTGTCCACCCACTGCCTATCCACAATGAGTATCCTATCTAGCTGCTCCATGACCTCCCTGGGATGCTGCTCAAGCTGGAACCGTAGCCATATGTGGAGCCACAATGGCACCCTCGTGCGCAGATCGTGACATCGGCCCGCATCTAGCCTCTAAGACATGCAAAAGAGAAGTAACCCTGGTCCCCAAAAATATAGCATCCCGTAAAAGCCCTCATGCTCCTTCCTGAATGGTTCTTCCCAATAGAATAACAATAAGGAGCCCTGGTCTGGGAAGAACTACGTCTCTCGTGCTTTATGCTAACCGCTCTCGCCGCTGGCCGATCGAGAACTAAAGTAGCACCGAGAGTGATTACGTGAAGTCGACCGAGGCGCTCAGATGACTTCGCCTCGAACACCCCTTCTACCAGATAGAGCCAAGTTGGGTACCACTGATGCATGTGACTTCTTGCTTTCTCGCTCGGTCTTGTCCTCCAAATTTTATCTCTCTCAACGTATAACACTATCTAGAACCTGCTCATAGGTAGCCCTCTACACCTCAATTGCCAAGGCAGTACGATGGCGCCTCATCAAACTATTCATAAATATCCTGACTCGGTCTTCCTCAGTAGGAATGATCTCAAGACGATAATAAGACAACCTGGTGAACTTTGCATCATACTGTGCCAAGGTCATGTCGTTCTGACGAAGCTTTTCAAACTGATTGTGCAAAGCACCATGCTAACTAGGAGGAAGGAGCCTGTCCATGAAAAGTGCCACAAACTGGGTCCAAGTAAGTGGAGGTAAATCTGCACGCCGACTACGAGTCAAAGTAGTCCACCATGATTATGCCAACCCAGAAGGCTGGAAAATTGTAAAGTCAACCCCGTGAGGGTACAAAATACCCTAAGTCATCAAAATCTTCGTACACCTGTCTATGAACCTCTAAAGACCCACCGACGCAGGGTAGCATCAAAGTTCGGTGGTCCAAAACTCCTGAAAGCTCTAAGCTCAACTATAACACATGCCCTCCTACCAGTAGTCAAAGCTACATCCCCTGGGTGAACTGCTTCGTGTTACCACCTCAGCTAGTTGTGGGGCTAAACTAGGTAGTGGTGTTTAAAAATTTAGTGCACCCTGCTGCTCTGGGGTAAGAGTGGCTGGAGTCTGACCACCCATTCTCTCCTAAGTATGAGAAGTAGCTGGAGGCATTATCTCACCTAGATAAGGAGCAGTAGCCTCTAAAACTGAAACTATCCTGACCAACAACTCTAGTGATATTGAAGCTGTAACTCCTCCAATTTGGTCGTCGTTATGTCCATAACATCCTCCTCCTCGTCGGGAAGCTCCCGGCGGTGCCTCGTCCGGCATGTTGGGGTCTAGCTCTAGGCCTAACGCCTCCGTCGTGGCCGGAGCCTCGTACTGCGTGACCACCTCCCCTCGTGCTACTAGTGTACCCTCTTACCCCGTAGATGCAAAAGATCGAGTCCGAACCATCTATTCCAGAACAAGAAATGGTTAACTCCTTATTCAACTTTATTACCACGATAAGAATTAGAAACAAGTGAAACTTTTCTAAAATACCCGTGCAGCCCCTCGAAGATAAGTACAGATGTCTCCGTACCGATCTATGAATCATTTCATGACTTCCAAGGAGATTCAAACCAGTGCTCTAATATCAAATTTGTCAGGCCCAAATCTGACACTCAAGCCATGACAGGGCGCCTGATGATCTTCTACCTATAAGGTGAACCCTCTAAGCTAATCATGGCGAATAAAATGAATAATAGTCAATATCTCATAATATAACGAAAAGTACGGAAGTGAAATACAACTACTAAGTTTGTCCATAAATCTCATAAAATGTATAAGTCATGGAACTACTAGTCTAAATACATAAGTACGAGACGTAGCTCAGAATATTACTAAGTCAACTAAAGAAGAAGAGGCCGCCATCATCTAATGGCAGCTTACCTCGACTGAATTGGATTGAAGAAAGCTGGAATGATCAAGTATCTGGTCGGCGTTAACCATACCCGCACACACACAAACATCAATAAGTGTGAGTCTAAAAGACCCAGCAAGATCATCGACACACTCTCAGCTTACCCCTGGGGCAAGTCTTAGAAATCCCTGATAATGTGTAAAAGCAATTAAACAATACAAGCATATTAAATATATACAAACACTGAAGCTGAAGCTGAAATCATGAAGCATAAACAAGCAACATATGAAATACACTGAATCTGAATCTATGCTCACGAGACACCGTACATATTTGTCCATGTTATACCCCATCTTCCGGAGTGGATATTGTTTACCCACATCTAACCCGGGTCACTTATAATTCAGGCATCTACCTCCAACCAAACCCAATGGGGCTTGTCGGAGTATGCCCGATAAGGTAAAGTAGAACAAACATCCAATTAATACCAATTCAAAACTTTACATATATAGCAACTATCTATTTAAGTGATATTACACTAAAGGACTCATACGGTCATTCCTTTAGACACTTGAAACTTATCCAATTTAGATTCATGCTTGCCAGCTCACACGAACTAAATGGTTTAAATGCATACATACCACACAAACCAAATACTTTTTATGAAAAGCAAGTAAACTAAGAGTTTAAGTCCATCTTGCCTCATAATCGAACGCAAACCTATCTTGTATGTCAAATTCTCTTCAAACTATCTCCACTACCCTCAATATATTCAATAACATAAATAAACAGCTTATGACTAAATCCCAACACTCTAATATATCAACTAATAAACTTAAAGGTAAAACTTAATCTAACTCGATAGTCACATGTTGATGGGAACAAAGTTGTTCAATTCAACACTTTCGAGAAAAGAGAGACAGGTTGTGTTCTTCTATGTGAAGAACAGAAAAGAGCTTAATTATGGTCGATCAATGGAACTCTAGCTCTCCTTAAATTTCTTTTCAACTACTAGTTAGGTTCTGATCTTATAATTGATACTCGTCACCTAACACTAAGTTTGTATTTATAAAGCTAGAGCTTTAACAGAGGTACGTAATTCAAAATATTTATACTCATGGCCTAAAATCAATATCTTCTCTTTGCATATGATAATCTCCAAATAAAAGTAATAGGATCTTAGCCTATCTAAAAATGTTCTCCTTAAATTGCAATGTTCTAAGAGGGCAAATAAATTATTATATTTGTCTCTTCTTACCTACAGTAAAAATTCCTTTATCCTTACAACTAGTTATGTGAGGCCCGTGCTAAGCCCGGGCCCAAACTCAAGATATAAAAACAGATATTTTAACTAAAGAAATATAATTTGTGTTAGTATAAGTGTACAACAACAACAACAACAATAGTATATATACCCATTGTAGTCCCACAAGTGGGTAGTTATATAAAAGCAAAATTTTCATTCCACTCCTTTAATATTTTAACTTCCATTTTGATGAAATTATTTAATTCAAATCAAATTTGCAACTTAATTTGACATTATAACTTATGTATCCTAATTTTAAAGTTATTTAGTTCTAAATAAATAATCTATACATAGTTAATGAACTTTTAAGACAAATACATAATTTAACTTTGTGCGCGGATGGAGCTGCCTCTCTTAATTAGGGATTAGGGGTTCGAACATGGATATGGAAAAAAATCTTTGGAGGAAGCGCTCCCCGAATAGGCGCGATGCAGTGCGAATTATCTGGATTAATTGGGCTCAAATGCGGATATCGAGCACCAATCAGAAAATCAAAGAACGTGAAAAATGAGGTAGGAGGTTCGATAGCTTTTGAAAAGTAGACTTTAAAAACAAAAACAAAAAAATTGACATAAATAAATAAGATTAGGACCTAAAAGTAATTAATTAAAAAGTTTTAAAAAAAATTAAAAATTATTGTAAGGACTACAAAAGTCCCCAGGCTCGATAGCTTTTGAAAAATAGACTTTAAAAACAAAAAACAAAAAAATTGACTTAAATAAATAAAATTAGGACATAAAAGTAATTAATGAAAAAGTTTTTAAAAATTGGGAAATTATTGTGAGGACTACAAAAGTCCTCACATTCCCTCTTATATATAATAGTTGACATAAATAAATAAGATTAAGACCTAAAAGTAATTAATTAAAAAGTTTTAAAAAAAAATTGAAAATTATTGTAAGGACTACAAAAGTCCCTGTGCCCGATAGCTTTTGAAAAATAGACTTTAAAAATAAAAAACAAAAAAATTGACTTAAATAAATAAAATTAGGACATAAAAGTAATTAATGAAAAAGTTTTTAAAAATTGGGAAATTATTGTGAGGACTACAAAAGTCCTCACATTCCCTCTTATATATAATAGTAATGTACAAGGTCTCTTTTTTCCCTTTTTCTTTTTTAAAGTCACTAAAAGATAAATTCAATCTCATAAAAATATAAAATAGCACCCATCTCCTGAAGAATAATAAAGATGGAAAAAAAATCATCAATACCTTTAAACAACTACACAAAGCCACTGCTATTTTCGCAAAAATAATTAATACCCCCTTCAACTTCTGTGTGAAAGCCGCTGCTATTTTTCCCAAATGCCCTCCTGTGCGTTATATTTTTTTCTTCCTTAAACAACTACAACACCTTTTGATTCACTTATTCCTAGGTACCCACATGGCCAGCAAAGTAATGGTGGGGCCTGACCCAGTTCTCATATATGTAACTTATACAAAATTACCTATTAAAAAGCCAACTTAAAAGACTAAATTGCAAGTTTGCCTCTCTAACCATTTTATTGAACTACCATCTCATACATTAAGACATAAATATATTATTCCTAATAATAAATCTACACAGATATCATATATGAATATATGATTATCCTATTCGATACGAAACCCGCTAAAATTAAATAACTATAAATAAAGAAGTAATTCTAAACACTTAAAAAAATATCAGGTTGTTACATTCTCCTTTCCTTAAAATAGTGTTCGTCATCGAACGTAAGAAAAGCTCTTCGCGTGTTCAAAGAAGAACACATTAACAACCTTAACCTTCTTAACAAGTCTCTTAGGCCTATCGAAATTTGGGCAGAGTTTTCCCTATAATTATGACTAATGTCATTTATGTACCTGTTTCAAAACAGCTAACAACAACGCCCAACAACCATAACCTATAAGCCAACATATACGAGGGAGTTCCTTGCGACTCCATAGCATCAATCACATGCAAAATTACAAAAAAAGAAATATAACACCAACGGTAACTCAAATGAGTCAACACATAAATGCGAATATGTAAACGCATTATCGATCAGTTAAATTCCTCATGAAAACACATAAAGTGGTATAACCAATGGAAAGATGCATAGAAGCTTCTTCTCTTTGATATGGTTCAAGAGAAAAGCTCGGGATATCTGTCTCGAATGCCCTGCTCTGCCTCCCATGTAGCCTCTTCACTCGAATGGTTCCTCTACAAAACTTTTACAAAAGGAATATTCGTGGATCTCAACTGGCGAACCTGCCTATCTAAAATAGCTATCGGGGTCTCCTCATAGGCCAATTTCTGATCAAGCTGAACCGTCTCGTGGTCAATGATCTGAACAATATGATTCAGGTCTTGACAGTATTTTTGGAGCATGGAAACAACTTTTACTGTGGAGGAACCATCCGAGAGTATTTCGGGAATACCATGAGTCCCAATAAGCAAACGACAAAGGCCAAAGGTCGGGTGTTTTCCCCCTCGGCAAAGGATTTAAACAGTTTTCCCCCTCGGCAAAAGGATTTAAACTCTCCAGGGTGTTTCATAAATTCTTGTTTGGTCCCACACCGTTTATGTAAATCTCTAGTGTTTCATAAATTCTTGTTTGGTCCCACACCGTTTATGTAAATCTCTAAAGGCTATGGTTGGAACGAATATCCAATTAGAGTGGGATAAGGATAACATTTTGAGGATTTGGTTAGGAGTAGGCTTATATGGTATAAGGAGATTTGGTCGGATTTCTTTCTTCTTCCTAGGCTAGTCCTGATGTTGTCTTCACATCCCGAAGCTCCTTTAAAGTCAGGGCCATCCCTACGTCATTCCTAAATCTGAACACCGTCTAATCTCAGTTCCTATAACTCGGATGATCTCATTCAAATCCCTACATCCAATTATAATTAATAACGAGGGAGGATTTCGTAAATACTTGATCACTTTCCTTTGTTCCTCAGTGTTCATCCGACCCCATCATATTTTCACTATATCTGATGCCTCGAGAACCATGTCAAATTTCAAGTTAGTATTCATCAACAAAATAAAGCACAGTTAATCCCCCAACGCCATGGACAATGGTTTAACACATAGGCACAAACATGCTTTCAATTAGCACATAATGGGCATGAGGTGCCTTTTGTCCATAGACCATTTTTACACAAGGTAATTTCTTTGATGGGTTTAGATAAGTCTAAAATATTCAAAACCATCTAGGTCAATCATGCGCTAGTCCGGTAGGATTTGGCTCGGCTCTGTCCTAGTCTAATACTAGAGTAGGCTTTTTTTGAATTATCAGGAACCCGAGCGGACTACTCGTGTTAAATTGATGTCGGCTATTGGACTACTATGTACCAACTTCGCGTTCAATGTGTTTCAAAGAAAGGGTGTTACGGGTTTTTTAGTGAAGGCTCGGCTGCGATCCCGTGTGTCCCTTTTGAAATCATGCTTTTTGCCAAGATGGCGGAGTTTATAATATGAATGCATGACAATTTATATTCACAAGAAAATAAACAAATAAGCAACTAATCAACAGTTAAAGCACATTAAATTGAAACTCTTATGGTTAGAACCTAGAAAATTCCCAGCAGAGTCGTCATCTATTACGGTTCACTTTTACGCTGGTGCATAAAAGCTACTAAGAGGTTGTGGACTCTATTCAGATTTTATATTTTTAGAGTCGCCACCTAATTTTATAAAGGAAATTAGGGAAAACGAGTTAAAAGATTTAGCCAAACAAGAGGTAAATCCTTTAAAACTAGAGTTCGAGATAAGGGTTCAGGTGATCCCTCAGGGAAGGTTTTAAGCACCCTAGTATTAAGGATCCGTAGAATACGGTTGACCTTCGACCTTCAATGTGTGATTAATTGTGATTATTTGCTAAAATATTTTCTTTCTTGCAAAAATTGTCATGGCAATGTCATAACTCCATTTTTTGTTTTTGCCAAAATATTCTTAAGGAAAAAGAGTTGGTTTCTTTTGGAAAATGTTTATAAGGATTTATATTCACTTCATTTTCAGACCACAGCCTAATTAAGATTCTCCTTAGGTAGAGTTCCTACTAGTTCGGTCAATGTCATGATTTAATCCTTATAAGTTTTTGTTATATATATATATATATATATATATATATCCATTTTTTGTTTTTGCCAAAATATTCTTAAGGAAAAAGAGTTGGTTTCTTTTGGAAAATGTTTATAAGGATTTATATTCACTTCATTTTCAGACCACAGCCTAATTAAGATTCTCCTTAGGTAGAGTTCCTACTAGTTCGGTCCAATGTCATGATTTAATTCTTATAAGTTTTTGTTATATATATATATATATATATATATATAGAAAATAAATGGAGTATATCTCCCTTGCAAAATAGAATTGGTTTTATATATATGTATACATAAAGAGACTTTTGCTTATTATATTTTTTCACTTTTTAGCTCATTTGGGTCAATCATATTCTAACCAAAGCCATCTTTTCCTAAAAATCAAGATCCAAATATACCCCTCTTGTTTTATGGCCTTAAGATTTGGCCTTAGCCCCCAGAAGTTTTGAAAATACCTTAAGTCAATGTAAGTTAGAAAGAGTCCATTTTTGTACTTTTAAAAATCGATTTTGTTCCAATTTTGTCCAAACTTAGCCAAGTTCCCAACTTTGTAAATAAAACCCAAGATGTTTAAGTCCCATGTTTATTATATCCAAATGGCCTGCTTCCATTTCTGATTTTTCGTGAAGGGTTGAAGGCCGAAATCTCTTTCCCGTCCAAATTCATTTATGCCATTTAACTTATCAGTTTGAAAATTTATGAAAAAACATATCTATATTCTTTGCAAAAAATCTAGAATTTTCAATTTCATGCAATTATCATTCGAGCCATGCTTGATTTTGAAAATAATGTTAGAAAAATATTAATCCAATCTACTCGAGCTTCCAAAGTTCTAATCACAATTTTGGGTTTCAATAATAATATTTATGTTGCTTACATATACAACCATAATGCATACAAACATAAGCCCACCAATTGACCATTTTCACCAGGGTCGGGCCTTCTTATTTTCATCTTTGGTTCTGACATGATCAAGAAAAGAGAAAGTTGGGACTCTAGCCTAACAACATTTGAATGGAGAGACTGGCCAAAGTAGCCCCCGAAATTGATCCCATGCAAACACAAAGGGGAAAAGGGAAAATTATAGTTAGAGAGCACCAAGACTTATAAACTCATTTGATATGAACTAAGAATGTATACATGATAATAAAATATAAACACAGGTATAGGACATTTTCAGTTCATACGTGTGTATCCAAATTACACAAAACATTGGAGAAACAGACCCAGTTGAAACACAAAAAGTTCTGGGAATAAGCCCAAAGCTCATAAGTACATGAATGTAATGGGAAGGCCAAACATGACGATCAAAGATAATTTACAGGAGTTAAAAGCCCAATATTTAGTAAATAGTATTCCTATTCAAGAAAACTCTCAAAGTGAGATATGCTACGAGTATCCTTAATATACAAGTATAAACACACTAAGGCTGTATACATGTAGTATATTAATATATATCCTTCTTTTATAGCAAACAAAATCCCAAAAGAAAACAAGAATTGGCAGAAAAATAAACGTGATCTTTGGAAAGACAAGGAAGAAAAATTTAGTATCTTTTTAATCCTAACAAGTCAAACATGCTCAGTTTTATACCAGGATTTAACAACATGTTCAGATTTCAATTAACACAAATGGTTCAAGGTCATTCACTATTGGTGTTGACAGGAAGGGAGAAATAGGCAAGATTCAATATGCTTGGATCAGGAACAAATCACAAGATAGCGCAGAGGAAAAACGAGTCAACTACCCAATTTGTTTCATACTATACAAATAAATTAGGATGCGCAGGTTCAAGAATTAGCCATACATAGCCATTTATATGAACCAACAATTTCTAGTCTAGGCAAAGGTCCATATTCAGATATACTAGTAAGCCATTTCAATAATCTTGTCTAGCACTTGGCAGTGCTATGAACATGACAAAGAAGGGCAAAAGGAAAGAGAATCATGTAGAGCTAACCAAATACTCCCAAACAAACCTTCAAGTTCACAAAGGCATATAGGCTGGTTACTCAAATAAAATGAGAGGGGAAAGAATTAAGCAAAAGACTTAAGCTTAGACATAAAGTACCCTATCCTAAACATGTAGCATGCTTCAAGTTACCATGATTTAAACCTTAGAGACAGGACTGAACCTCTACTCACACAGATATGCACCATTGGCACATTTTATGGCAATACTAACATGAAGACTCCAACCTTATTCTTTTTCAAGCGTATCAGCTATGTTTAAACAATTTTTTTAACATGCTATTCATACTCATACAACAAATGAGACAGCAGGCTATCAACCATACCAATATATAAAAAGGGTCAAAGAAATCTCAAAGGTATGGGAGCAAACAGGCTACATAGAAAAGAAGCTATCTTTCTAATATCAAATGACCTCATTGATCCCACTATTGTCTAGTTTCATGCTTAAACAGGATTAAGAACACATAGGGCAGTCATACTTCAATGCTAAGATAGACAGTACAGCCAAACCAGCTGAACATGCATATGAGGCATTAATAAAGGTTAAAAACTACTTGAAGGGAATCATTTCTAGATACAGCAAAATACGATGCACTAAATCATATACACAGAATTTTATAAGGCAAATAAGGTATAAATATGGTATCATTCTTTAGGCTTTCTTACATAAGTATATAAGCGGAAGATTCCATCTCCACACAAACTAAGCAACATGATTATTGGGGCAAAATTTATAGACTAACATTAGTGGAAACCTAAGTACAAAGGAATAACTGGCCACGGGTGGCATACAAGATGGTTTTTTCTCAAATGATCATCATGGGTCTCATAGGGGTATTAGATAGCACACAGTCTGTTACACCTCGGAAAATTTCCCGTTGATGCACACTGAATAGACTAACGAAGGGCACGAAGTGTGCGATGTTTCATTAAGTAAGAAATAGCATTTGATGATCCTAATTTAGATCTCAAAGACATTTGAGGTAAGAGAAGAAAGTTGCCAAGAAAAGCAAGGTATACATTATGTGTCGGATAAGATTTATGAGTACCGAATTAATGATGACTTAATGATGTTTTGGAGGAGAGTTATAATGTCCCTTAAATTGTTAATGAGGTGTTAAACAAGTGTTAAGAGGGTTCCATATGGATTGGAGATCAAACGAGTCGACGAGAAAGAGTTCGGAAAAGCTAGGCATTATACGGCCCAACATACTGGTCGTATAAAACATACTGGCCGTATGTTAGGCTATATGTTCTGCCCAGGATGGGACTTCCACTGGACCAGACATACAACCGCATATAAAAGATACGGACCGTATGTTGGTCCATAGAATTGAGTCGAGACTGCTTCTAAAATTAATATAAGGGACCAACCTTATTCAATTTATTTCATTTTCTCATTCCTCACTTCAAGAGCACTCTAGAAAACTCTCCACACTTCTTCCACAAGAACTCAAGAGAAATTTATGCTCAACTTCATCAAACCAAGAAAACCAAGTGTAAGAAACTCATTAGAGTTCATCCAAGTCAAGAAATTCCATTAGAAGTGAACTGGGGTTTTGGCTCAAGTGAAGTATTTACACTCAAGGATCATTCCCACACTATCTAAGGTAAGTTTTATGATCATTCCATATTGTTTAAGGTATTGAGAGGTTGAAAGACTTAGGTTATGAAAGGAGATAGAAAATGGGTCAGAAAGATGAGAATAATGAGATTTTGAGTAGTAGCTTGGGATGAGTCATGGTTCTTGATATGTTGTGATTATAATTATGTTATAAATGATATAAAGGACATCGGATAAGCATTTTATTGTGAGTAAATATAATAGTATATTACGACCATGATTATGGATGAATTGAAGTGAAAGTATGAAATGTGGATAATGTGGATGAATGAAGATTGTTATAATGTTGTGAATGTTATTGGAGTTGATATATGACATGAGGAAAGTAGTATAAACAAAGGAAATCTTTGCTCAATTTTCTCTAGCCTTAGTAAGCACGTTCATATAATCGATTAGTTAATGTTAATACGAACACTTTTGAAGGTAGAAACGCGAGCGTTGAAGGAGAACGATCAAGCGATAGAAGAGCTAAACGAAAAAGTATGTAAGGCTAGTCCTTTACTTCTAAGGCATGACTCCTATGACATGAATCTTCCTATTTTTCCATGATTTTCTTATATAATGGAAATTATGAGCCTATGTCTATAGAGAGTTATACATGTATAAGATAAGGAAAAGAGATACGACACGAGCATGATAATGATGATGATGTTGTTCCCTGTGTAAACTCACCTTAAATGTTAGTCCCTTCAAGGTGAGATATGATGAATATGATCACTCCATAATGCAATCGAGGGTTCACGACCTCATGTCACCCCGACATAACTATTGTTGCCTTTAAGTTCTAATGCGTGTTTTATGATAAAGGTACGGTGATGATAAGTTTATGACGAGTGCATGATGATATGATTCCCCCATGCCTAATTGGCCGGGCATGTCACCCCGAAGGCGGGCTGCATACGATTCCACCGTTCCTAATTGGTCGGCCGCCTCATATCACCTGGGGCGGGGCGCTTATGATTACAAGGCTGTAGGGCGAGCATGACACCACTAGTGGGCGGCATATGATGGTTACCCGGACGCGGGTTAACGATGATGGTATATGTGATATGATGGCATATGTGATACGATGAGATATGTAATATGATTAAAATACACACTCTTAAAAGTTAAGCTGGTTATATCTTTACCTCATGTTTTATGATTTCCTTATCATGTTCATTTCATCCATGCCTTACATACTCGGTACAATGTTCGTACTGACGTCCTTTTTCTTTGGATGTTGTGTTCATGCCCACAGGTAGACAGGGAGGTGATCCAGACTCGTAGAAGCTATTAGCAGACCTTGAGAGCACTCCATTGTTCCGGAGGTGCCATTGATTTATATTTTTGTGTATATATGTTTTGGGCACGATGGGGTCCTGTCCCGTCCATATGTCTAGTACTCTACTAGAGGCTCGTGGATATGTATGTGTGGGTAGTATGGTCTCATGGTCTCCTATTGTATATATGTATTATTTTGATAGCCGAAGGGCTTATGTATATAAAGGTAATCATGTTTCCATTGAAAATGGTTTTCGTATGATTATAAACATGAGAATAATGAATGAACGCAGGATGAGTAATAGAATGAGTGATGCTCGGTGGTTAGCTCCGGGTATCCGTTATGGCCCCTAGCCGGGTCGTGACACAGTCTCACATTAATAAGTTAATGACTATTTGAAAACTATAAAACAGTATTTATATCATATTCAAAATTCTAGACTAGACAAATAAAGCATGCTCATCAAGAGAATTGTACCAAAACAGGTTAAAGCAATGTAAAGTAGTTTGAACAGTCTTGATTTCAAGTTGAAGGCAAATAGGCCCAAATAATCATGTCAAAACTCTTCATTGTTGTTCTAAACTTGTTTACATATAAAGGCTTCATATGACTAGATTGAGTTCTTATTTAGACTTTTGTTTAGATCTATACCCCTTAATGATTCAAGACTTCATTAACAAGTTATGGTTAAGCAGAACATGAAAAGCTTTGACATGCTAGAATCAATTTAAACAAATAACCTCTGTTATGGGTTAAATCAGGACAAACAAACATCATATGGCTATGGTTAGACTAGACAATGATAAAGCTAAATTATAAACATACTAATCAATTAATCACAACATCAAAAAAAAAAAAAAAACACCATGATTTAATCACATTTTTAGAACCAATGCTAGACCAAATATCAAATAATACTGTTGATGTTAAAAAAGTAGACATACTGATAGTAATCAAACCGAAACTTGAGGAAAGACCATCGTTTTGAGTAGCTGTAAAACCCCTAAAAAATATAATCAATACTATTAGTAGCATTCAAGTAATAAACATATGCTACTACACATAATAATAATGATAATAATGAATATTTGCCACTGCCCATCAAATTGTCGACTTAAACTTTCTAGAGGCATTTGACTCCTCAAAATGCCTTTATAAGTGCTCATGTCAAGGTAATTGTGTTCATGGGTAGGTTCCACTTCAGTAACTTCAGCCTGAATTCTAGATGAGGATGCCCGACGAGGTCTATTTCGAGCTTCCCGAGGAGCTATAGCCATGACTTCAAGTCGATTAATGGGAACCTTCTGTACGTACATTTCAAGGACGTTTAAAGTTATGCATTCCCTATAATCGTAAGGCACCTTCAAATAATCCGTCAAAGATTATCGTCTTGAATGTACCACTGTCCATAACTAAATATACCTTGCATCGTAAATGATATTGGATATATTCCAATTATATCTAAATCAAAATCACCCATACTCACTTGTAGTTTATTATACAAGGCTTAGAGTAGTTTTGAGAATTTTAAGTTAAAGTGGAAACTTAACATGGTATTTTGGGGAAGAGTCATAACGCAAATTATTTTTCCCGAATATAATTTCTCCGTCCCAAAATAAAGAAACTCTAATTTTTGAAACATCTTCCATTTTTTTTGACTAATTTAGGAGTACAAAATGTAAAAGTTGGATGAAAATTAGAATTTGTGTAAAATACAGAAATTGGTTGAAACTTGAAACTGTTTTTCCTTTCATACAAAATCCGTATTTTTAAGGTTTGAATGCGTTTGAATATTCAATCAACGCATGCATGCAACTAGTGTGTCTTGCAGTATTATGTCAAGTCAAATTAAGTACGGAGCGTTGCATAATGCATGAATTTACTGCTTATATCAATATAGCCCAGTTTATTCTGACATAGCGCAGTAATTTACTGCGTTATGTCAGAATAACGCAGTAGTTTATTGCGTTCTTCTGACATAACACAGTAAATTATTGCGCCATATTTGTTAACGTGTTGTTAATAGGAGTTTCATACGGAAAAACATCATAATTCGAATACAAAATATGCGTTTCATGCTAGCAAGTGTTATATAACATAATTGACGAATTACTACCAACCACAAAAAATTAAGTTACTATGTCATTTTTTTAACCAATTTGAAGATATTAGTCGTATTACAACATTCTCTCCAGGAGACATATTCGACGCAATGGGTAGGACATGAGAATTAGGTAAAGATGTGGAATACTCGAATAACTCGAATGATAGATACAACCAACATTATAACAATATGATGACAAACGAGTGAAATTGGCTTGTTAGGGAGGCTGCAGCATTGGAAGAAAACTTGAGGTCACCAGGGCTTAAAACGCCTAAAAAGATGTGCTATGTCAATGCCTCGTGGGACCCCACAAGAGTTGAATTTTGCTCTTAACTGTTTTCACGAAGAGAACAATCGGATAAAAATACATTGTCTCAAGGTAGAATATGGTCAACATAGTTACGTCAGATTCAGATCCAAGTGGGATTCGGATTGCGAGATGTCCGATGACGATGACGATGATTCCCCATGATATTATTAATACTTGTACTGTATTAAATAAAGTTGGTGGGATCATAGTCATGATCCACAACCTATTGAGTATGATACTTATATAAAGAGCCTTTTGCTACTTAGTATCTACTTAAAATTCAACGTTGAATATAGAAATATAGATTTGTCGGTATTTCCACAGGATTCGTATAGCAGTGGTGATGACAGCTCAAATCAAAGCAACTATTTCGGTAATTCCTCAATCGATAACAGTGATTCGTGCTAGGCGATTTCAAGACCCACCTTTTAATAGAGCATAATGACGATTTTCGTGAGTTGAAATATTCAGATCCACATAAATATTATTATGGTTTATGTTGCGAATGGTCATATTGGTATGCCGAATCACAACGTCTTGTTCGTAACTTGGAAAATTTCAAAGCTCAAATCCCAATAAGGTACTTAATAACCATGCCTCGAATAGGTCCAAAAACTTGTGAGGCTGCTGTACAAAGGATTAGAAAAGAAAACAACAGAATGATAGCAAGATGCTATACATTTTACATGCTAAAGTTGGCCGAAGAACAAGTATCATCAACGGGTAGAGAATTAACATCTATAGAAAAAAGATATGTCTTAAGAAATTCAAAATATTGTTCTGAGGACGATATTAAGGACTTCTATTCTAATGATGATTAACAATATTGTGATTTTAGTTTTATGTTTAATTTATGATGATGTTGTTAATTTGAAGATTAGTATGTTTAGCTTTGCATCAACTCAAGGGCATGAATTGATGAATGTATTTTATGTTTTTTCTTTCTTTGATGATTGTATTTTTACTACTTTCCGTTTGTTATTAATGAACAAGTTTAAGTATTGTTATAACTTAAAGCTAATAACATCAAGTCTTTAAAGAAAAATGGAGTTCGAGCACTTTTCAACCGCTAAAATGATAATCCGAAGTTTTGCTTATCCTTGATGTATTGAGCCTATCTTATTAATCGCACAAAAATAAGTGGGATTCTATATAAAATATTAAAGTTTTGAAGTCGAAATGATTAATCATCATGGGTAAAGTACGTAAAAAGTGTAAAGAAAGGAGTTTAACCAAAAAAAAAAAAGGGGGGTTGGTTGGGGGAGGTCCCCTTTAACGTAAGAAATTCTTGCGTATTAAAGACTTAACTCCGCTGTTACGGTTAAGTTACTGCGTTAAAGGTATGATGGTAAGCTTTTTTTTTTTTTTTAATTTTTTTATTGGGATATTTTGGTTCAAATGGTATTTTTTGGGGTCATTTTGGTTATGGACTCGAATCTTAGCCTATCTAAAAATGTTCTCCTTAAATTTCAATGTTCTAAGAGGGCAAATAAATTATTATATTTGTCTCTTCTTACCTATAGTAAAGTAAATATTCCTCTATCCTTACAATGTACAAGGTTTTTTTTTTTATATAGGCACTAAAAGACAAATTTCATCTCATTTTACTATTATATAAGCAGCAATCGAAAAAATTTATCGTCCTCACATTATCATTTGGTCCTATGAAGCTGCTCCACATGCATGTTACTTTTGACCCTTGTATTCTCATTTTTTTCCTGTTTCATTTTCTTAAGATGGTCCACCCACACTTTGTAATAGGTGTTAACTTTTTGTCAATTCACTCTTGTGTCTTATTCCGTCTACTATTATATTACTATATTATATAAGAGCAAATGTGAGGACTTTTGTAGTCCTCACAATAATTTTTTAATTTTTTAAATTTTTTTTAATTAATTACTTTTATGTTTTAATCTTATTTATTTAAGTCAATTTTTTTATTTTTTATTTTTAAAGTCTACTTTTCAAAAGTTATCGAACAGAAATTTTTGTAGTCCTCACAATAATTTTCAAATTTTTTAAAACTTTTTAATTAATTACTTTTAGGTCCTAATCTTATTTATTTAAGTCAATTTTTTGTTTTTGTTTTTAAAGTCTACTTTTCAAAAGCTATCGAACCTCCTACCTCATTTTTCACGTTCTTTGATTTTTTCGATTGATCTTCGATATCCGCATTTGAGCCCAATTAATCCAGATAATTCGCACCGCATCGCGCCTATTCAGGGGAGCGCTTCCTCCAAAGATTTTTTTCCATATCCATGTTCGAACCACTAATCCACGATTAAGAGAGGAACGTTTTCGCATCCGTTGTACAAGTTAAATTATGTATTTGTCTTAAAAGTTCATTAACTATGTATAGATTATTTATTTAGAACTAAATAACTTTAAAATTAGGATACATAAGTTATAATGTCAAATTCTGGTTCCAAATTTGATTTGAATTAAATAATTTCATCAAAATGGAAGTTAAAATATTAAAGGAGTGAAATGAAAATTTTGCTTTCATATAACTACCCACTTGTGGGACTACAATGGGTATATGGTTGTTGTTGTTGTTGTTGTACACTTGTACTAACACAAATTATATTTCCTTAGTTAAAATATCTACTTTTATATCTTGAGTTTGGGCCCGGACTTAGCACCGGCCTCACATTATTATATAAGCAGCAATCGAAAAGATTTGTCGTCCTCACATAATCATTCGGTCCTATGAAGCTGCTCCACATGCATGTTACTTTTGACCCTTATCTCTTATTCCGTCAATTTCAATTTATATGACACCCTTTCATTTTTAATTTATCTTAAAAAGAATATCATATTTTTATAATTAAAAATAGCTTAATAAAACTTCCGTTACGCCTTTAATGAAATAATTTATAGTCACACAAATATTTAAATTTTGATTTAAACCAAATTTTTTTTAAAATTTCCTTTATTTCTTAACTTTGGTGTCAAATTAAATGGTGCTACATAAACTGGGAAAGGAGAAATATTAGAAAAAAATATATTTCAATTATCTTCCTGAAGAAGTTATAACTATCTTGAATTTTGGTGATTGTATGATGTCATATTTTATTCGTGTTGAATTAGTGCGATTCTTGTGTAATTGATTTTTTTTCCTAACTAATATTTTAAAACTGCATAAGAAGAATTTGCAACAATCTTATCCATCGCCTTTGAAAGATTTATGATGTATTACAAATACTAAAAGTAAAGTTATTAATTGGTGTCATGTATTGTTGAAAATGAAGGAAGTATTATCAGTCAACTTTTAAAAAAAAAAATAGTTTTGTTTAGTTAACTAAGAATGAATATTTTTAGCACAAAATACGTATATGAAGACTTAAATTGATTACTGAGGTTCATTTTAATGAATTTATTTTACCCCTAATTTCGTTTAATAAGCTTAAATCGCCGAATTTAACTAGCATATAAATTTGCCACACGAAATTATGAGTGAAACTAAAACTTAATAAATACCAAAAAAAAATATTTTCATATATAATTAAAGAAATTATCTAGACACAAATTCATAAAAATGCTAATGTTTTTCAATTTATGATCCTCACCGAGTCGTAATTATTTTCCATATTTCAAAATCATGTTGCTTCATAGAATATTAAATTTTACGTTCTTTTATATTTGATAATTCTCCTTCCAAACTTCCTTCCTCATAAATAATTTTTTCTTTAACAAGATATTCAATTTTGTGACTAAGAGGGTTTAATAATTTTAAAGACTTACCAACTAAAAATGCTAAATGTACCATTAGATTAAATTATATATGCCGTAAAAAAATGTGACACGGAATCATATTTTTTTTAATTAAAATTATTATATTTCTATATCATGAGTTTGGCCTGGGCCTCATATAACTAGTAATAATATAAAATAGCACCCATCTCCTAAAGAATAATAAAGATGGAAAAAAAAAATCATCAATACCTTTAAACAACTACACAAAGCCGCTGCTATTTTACGAGGACTTTTGTAGTCCTCACAATAATTTCTCAATTTTTTAAAAACTTTTTAATTAATTACTTTTATGTCCTAATCTTATTTATTTAAGTCAATTTTTTTGTTTTTTGTTTTTAAAGTCTATTTTTCAAAAGCTATGGAACCTAGGGACTTTTGTAGTCCTCACAATAACTTTCAATTTTTTTTAAAACTTTTTAATTAATTACTTTTAGGTCCTAATCTTATTTATTTAAATCAATTTTTTTATTTTTGTTTTTAAAGTCTACTTTTCAAAAGCATCGAACCTCCTACCTCATTTTTCATGTTCTTTGATTTTCTGATTGGTGCTCGATATCGCATTTGAGCCCAATTAATCCGGATAATTCGCACCGCATCGCGCCTATTCGGGGGAGCGCTTCCTCCAAAGATTTTTTTTTCCATATCCATGTTCGAACCCCTAATCTCGATTAAGAGAGATGAACTCCATCTCGCCGCACAAGTTAAATTATGTATTTGTCTTAAAAGTTCATTAACTATGTATAGATTATTTATTTAGAACTAAATGTGAGGACTTTTGTAGTCCTCACAATAATTTCCCAATTTTTTAAAACCTTTTTAATTAATTACTTTTATGTCCTAATCTTATTTATTTAAGTCAATTTTTTTGTTTTTTGTTTTTAAAGTCTACTTTTCAAAAGCTATGGAACCTAGGGACTTTTGTAGTCCTCACAATAATTTTCAAATTTTTTTAAAACTTTTTAATTAATTACTTTTAGGTCCTAATCTTATTAATTTAAGTCAATTTTTTTGTTTTTGTTTTTAAAGTCTACTTTTCAAAAGCTATCGAACCTCCTACCTCATTTTTCACGTTCTTTGATTTTCTGATTGATGCTCGATATCCGCATTTGAGCCCAATTAATCCGATAATTCGCACCGCATCGCGCCTATTCGGGGGAGCGCTTCCTCCAAAGATTTTTTTCCATATCCATGTTCGAACCCCTAATCCACGATTAAGAGGAGCATGACTCCATCTGTTGCACAAGTTAAATTATGTATTTGTCTTAAAAGTTCATTAACTATGTATAGATTATTTATTTAGAACTAAATAACTTAAAATTAGGATACATAAGTTATAATGTCAAATTTTGGTTCCAAATTTGATTTGAATTAAATAATTTCATCAAAATGGAAGTTAAAATATTAAAGGAGTGGAATGAAAATTTTGCTTTCATAGAACTACCCACTTGTTGAATGGGGCTGATGGGTATATGGTGGTTGTTGTTGTTACACTTGTACTAACACAAATTATAATTTTTAGTTAAAATATCTACTTTTTATATGCGAGTTTGGGTAAAGACGGACCTCACATAACTAATATATATATATATATATATATATATATATATATATATATATATATATATATATCCATGACCTTTTTATTTCCTTATTCCTAGGTATCCACAATGGCCAGCAAAATAATGTGAGACCTGGCCCACTTCTCATATCTGTAACTCATACAAAATCTATTAGAAGTCTAAATTACAAGCTTGGCCCTCTAACCATTTTATTGAACTACCATCTCATACATTAAGACATAAATATAATATTCCTAATAATAAATTTACTTAGATATTTTATATATTATATTAATATATAATTATCCGCTTTGATACGAAACCCACTATAATTAAATAATTATAAAAAAGGAAGTAATTCTAAACACTTAAAAAAAAAATATCGGGTTTTTACGATTTGGATCGATCCAAGCAGATTCTATCCAATAATGCTCAGTGTCGGATTATGTTGGGATCAAAATAACAGGACGTCATGTGAAAGCTAATAATTTACAAAACTTAAATGACGATAAATCGGACAACAATAAAAAATATACTAAAAGAAATATAATATTTAATATGGTTTGATCAAGTGGCCTACATATTAAAAAATTAATATAAAAAAACTCCCCCCTAAATAAAATTCTTAATTTAAAAGAAAGCATTAAAAATTATAGAGAGAATAATCTTCCCATAAATAAGACTCTCTAAAAAACTACATTGTGGATGTTATTGTGTTCTTGTTATGGGAAGGAGGAATAGATGTCTAAAACTTTTCCTCCAAACAAGGAATAGCTAATATGAAAGAGAATTATATTTTCCTTTCAGGAAAAGTAAAAGCAATTATGCTAACACTTTAAATTTTCTTCAAGAAAAAAAGACAACTCAAATTTCATAAGAAAATTAGGGCAAAAAAAACTAACATAATGTCGATCCACTTCATATTTCTATGGTTTAGGGCCATCTATTAATTTAACTGGCCATCTATTTAATTTAACTTAACAATCTCTTTAAGCATAGTTAACAGTCAAAATCCTTCTATATTTCCAATGGCAGAGAATGTCTGATTCACAAAAAGAAACAATGTCTAATTTTCCAAAGGACAAAGACCCATCCTCCCTATTCACAGCTCGCTGAACTGTCAACCCCACCCCACTGTCAATAGATGGAAGACAAAGGAGCAACATTTGACGAAGTTTGGGGAGGAAAAAAAAGGGACAGCCATCAAGCAAATCTTGGATATAAAGAAGCAAGTCAAGCTTCTGGTACTCTTTTAAGTTTAGAAGCTCACCATATTGAAGTAGTAGTGACAGTTTTTCCTATGTCGAACTTAAGAAACAATGGTCCACTTTTATTAGATTAGCAAGTACTATTGTACAAATAAAGAGGAAAATTTGGTTAAATTTTATATATCTAGGAGAGACTATAGCTTCTTGGAGATGCTGATGGAGGTGATCTTTGAAATCGGTTATTGGTAATTAGCAACATCCTATGAGTAGAGAGCAACAAACGAAATTGTTAATCTATGTGCTCCTTCAATCGCATCAACTGGTGACAGATTTGCTTTTCAGTTCATAGAAATATTGACTTTTAACTATGGTTAAAAAGATTGTTAAGTTACATAGATCTAAATCATAGAAATGTGAAGTGGACAGGTTGTCCCTCATCTAATCAACATTACTGGACAGAACTGTATCGGTCCGGATCGAAATCCATAAACCATGGTGTGCTTATGAGTGACAAAAAAAAAAAGGAAAGAACAATTGAAGAATCGGCCATTCGGCATGAACTCTATGAGCATTATCGAGCTAAACCGAACGAATTAAAATGAAAAAGAAAAAACCAACTTTCAAAATTAGAAGCATAATTAAGTTATTCCATATTCATTAACTTAACTTTTAATACAGAACTTTGAACATGCTCCCATATATTCGATGTAAAGCACAAAATATTTCCCCAAGACATAAGCAAATAGTAACCAGGCAACGAAATATATTCCAACCTACATATAAAACCAAAAGGAAATAAAAAGCCCACACACCGTCATAGACATAAAGTTTTAATTTATTTATTTTTAAGAAGTCATTTTCCCTTTTGTCCGAAGTGGAGACCAGAGAAATAAAGCTTGGGATTGCTCTCAAAACTAGGCCTTGAAATATAAGCCCCTCCACCACCTGGCGCCTTCATCATCCCACCACCACTTCCCTTGGTGGAGCCACCACCACTGCCACCTTTGGCACCAGCACTTCCACCACCTTTAGCACCAGCACTTCCACCACCTTTAGCACCTCCACCACCACCGCCTTTACCGCCGCCACCTCCTCCTTTACCACCTGGCTTTTCACTTGCTATATAGTAGTAGTTGATAAATAACTCTTATGAATTATAGTAAACTCTTGATCAGCTACGTCTTTATATAGGGAGTTAGTCATTAACTTTTTTTGGGATAAGGTTTAATTAAAGTGAAGCTTACATAATTAGCTATCTTTTATTGGCTTCTAATTAGATATAATAACAAAATGCAAAATTAACAAATGTAGCTACTTTTCTTTTAAAAATGCGTATATTTTTTTTTTTTTGAAATATAGAGAAATACAGTGAACAGTAAACACACTCCAGTAAAATCAGGAACTATTTATGGAACATATTTTTTGAACTATAATGAAATACACGGAAATACAAAATTGGTTGAGTAAAAATAGGCTATACTTTTGGAACAGATTCATTTTTTTTTAAATGTTAAGTTAAATTAAATCAATCATATTTCACGCATTCCATAACAGCTCACAAATCTCTCTCAACTTTTATCACAATCAAAACTTTTTGAATTAAAAAATAACTAAAGATCTGAAAACTTCCAAATATAGAAAAATATATGCTGGGATACAACAAGATATGGTTGATTGTTTAAGAAATAAAAAGTTATAATATGCGTATATACAATGGAATACAATGAAATATATCAGATTCTATTTCATAAATTAAAAATACAAAATGCAGAAATACTGCGAAATAATACACTGAAATATACTGAAAAATTAAATATACTGTTTGTTGATACGTAAATACACTGAAATATACTGAAGTATACTAAACCATTTTATTAAACACTTAGTGGGCATGAAGCTCCACAACTCTCATCAATGGTATTTCTACAACAGCCACCTACTTTCTTTCTCCTGGATGATGCTACAATATCATATTATTATAATCAATGCTATTCTTCACCACTCATAAGCTAAACAACACCACATGATTAGCAAACATAAGAAGGATTTTTCTCTTATCTCGGCATATCCATGGAGATTTAGCAAATGAATTATTATGGCTGAGCTTCGGCCATTGGCTAGAGATCCTCCACTGATTTTCTTGTTGCCACTGGTTTATTTTTGCTTGGAGTGTCAATATCCGCCATTAAAATAGAGAGTCAGAGCTTGTTGAAGATACTTTAACAATAACTGAAAATATTTTTTAAAAAATGAAGAAAAGTGAAGGTAAAGACGATGAAATTTATGAACAATTGAAGAGAAATAGAACAAATAACATAACGAAAATTAGTTACCTGTAGAGATCGGGTAACTGATAAGGAAAAAGAAGAAGAAGAAGAAATCGTGTTAATTATGGTGAAGAATAATGGGAATAAAATACGGTTGTAAATTGAAGATGTGAGAAAAAAATATTTAGAAAAAAAAAAGATTGTGCGTAAGTGGGAGAGAGGTACCTTATTTTTAGGGAAATACACTGCAGTTACAAAAACAAGTTATGGATAGTAATTTGATAAATAATTAAGCTACTAAAAATAATTTTAAAAAAAGGTAGTTATTACTAATAAATAAGTCTTAGAGGTAGTTATGAGCTATACATTTTCCTTAATTAAATTAACCATATAATAGTTATAGAGCCTATTTGGATGGGCTTAAAAAAGCAGATTATAAGCTAAAAAGAGCTCATAAGCTGCTTTTTTAAATTAAGCCAAATGGGTCAACTTATTTTTTTAAACTTATTTTAAACGCAAAATAACTTATAAGCTGACCAGTCAAATACTTAAAAAAGCTAAAAACAGCTTATAAGCTATTTCCAGTAACTTATAAGCTAAGAAAAATTGGCTCATAGTACTATTAGGCTAGGGGTTGTGTCTATCAAATGGTTTTAATTTTACCTTTTCCTATGTGGGGAACAAAGACGTGTAATCACCTTTATCATTTCTTTAATTAAAAGAGTGATGGATTTCCAGTTGGAATGTTGACAAATGATTACACAATTTAGGAGTAAATATTTCAAAAAGTCACTTAAATATGAAGAATTATATAGTAAAATCATTGAACTTTGTTTTGTATTAATGAACAAATTTAAGTATTGCTATAACTTAAAGCTAATAACATCAAGTCTTTAAAGAAAAATGGAGTTCTAGGACTTTTCAACCGCTAAAATGATAATCCGAAGTTTTGCTTATCCTTGATGTATTGAGCCTATCTTATTAATCGCACAAAAATAAGTGGGATTCTATATAAAATATTAAAGTTTCGAAGTCCCGAAGCATGATTAATCTATGGCTAAAGTACGTAAAAAAATGTAAAGAAAGAGGAGTTTAACCAAAAGAAAAAAAGGGGGGGTTGGTTGGGGGGAGGTCCCCTTTAACGTAGTAAATTTCTGCATTAAAGGACTTAACTCCGCCGTTACGGTAAAGTTACTGCATTAAAGGTATGATGGTAAGCTTTTTTTATTTTTTTTAATTTTTTATTGGAATATTTTGGTTCAAATGATATTTTTTGGGGTCATTTTAGTTATGGACTCGGATCTTAGCCTATCTAAAAATGTTCTCCTTAAATTTCAATGTTCTAAGAGGGCAAATAAATTATTATATTTGTCTCTTCTTACCTATAGTAAAGTAAATATTCCTCTATCCTTACAATGTACAAGGTTTTTTTTTTTTTTCTATAGGCACTAAAAGACAAATTTCATCTCATTTTACTATTATATAAGCAGCAATCGAAAAGATTTGTCGTCCTCACATTATCATTTGCTCCTATGAAGCTGCTCCACATGCATGTTACTTTTGACCCTTGTATTCTCATTTTTTTCCTGTTTCATTTTCTTAAGATGGTCCACCCACACTTTGTAATAGGTGTAACTTTTTGTCAATTCACTCTTATCTCTTATTCCGTCTGCTATTATATAAGCAGCAATCGAAAAGATCTGTCGTCCTCACATAATTATTTGGTCCTATGAAGCTGCTCCACATGCATGTTACTTTTGACCCTTGTATTCTCATTTTTTCCTGTTTCATTTTCTTAAGATGGTCCACCCACACTTTGTAATAGGTGTAACTTTTTGTCAATTCACTCTTATCTCTTATTCCGTCTACTATTATATAAGCAGCAATCGAAAAGATCTGTCGTCCTCACATAATTATTTGGTCCTATGAAACTGCTCCACATGCATGTTACTTTTGACCCTTGTATTCTCATTTTTTTCCTGTTTCATTTTCTTAAGATGGTCCACCCACACTTTGTAATAGGTGTAACTTTTTGTCAATTCACTCTTATCTCTTATTCCGTCTACTATTATATAAGCAGCAATCGAAAAGATCTGTCGTCCTCACATAATTATTTGGTCCTATGAAACTGCTCCACATGCATGTTACTTTTGACCCTTGTATTCTCATTTTTTTTCCTGTTTCATTTTCTTAAGATGGTCCACCCACACTTTGTAATAGGCGTAACTTTTGGTGAATTCACTCTTATCTCTTATTCCGTCTATTTCAATTTATATGACATCCTTTCCTTTTTAATTTATCTTAAAAAAAATATCATATTTTTATAATTAAAAATAGCTTAATAAAACTTCCGTTACGCCTTAATGAAATAATGTATAGTCACACAAATATCTAAATTTTAATTTAAACCAAAAATTTTAAAAAATTTCCTTTATTTCTTAATTTTGGTGTCAAATCAAATGGTGCTACATAAACTGGGAAAGGAGAAATATTAGAAAAAAATATATTTCAATTATCATCTTGAAGAAGTTATAACTATCTTGAATTTTGATGATTATATGATGTCATATTTTATTTGTGTTGAATTAGTGTGATTCTCGTCTAATTGATGTTTTTTCCTAACTAATTTTTTGAAACTGCATAAAAGATTTGCGGCAATTTTATCCATCGCCTTTGAAAGCTTTATGATGTATTACAAATACTAAAAGTAAAAGTTATTAATTGGTGTCATGTAGTATTGAAAATGAAGGTAGTATTATCAGTCAACTTTTAAAAAAAAAAATAGTTTTGTTTAGTTAACTAGGAATGAATATTTTTTAGCACAAAATACGTATATGAAGAATTAAATTGATTACTGAGGTTCCTTTTAATGAATTTATTTTACCCCTAATTTCGTTTAATAAGCTTAAATCGCAACATTCAACTAGCATATAACCTTGCCACATGAAATTATGAGTGAAACTAAAACATAATAAATACCAAAAAAATTATTTTCATTTATAACTAAAGAAATTATCTGCACGGAAATTCATAAAAATGCTAATGTTTTTCAATTTATGATCCTCACCGAGTCGTAATTATTTTCCATATTTCAAAATCATGTTGCTTCATAGAATATTAAATTTTACGTTCTTTTATATTTGATAATTCTCCTTCCAAACTTCCTTCCTCATAAATAATTTTTTCTTTAACAAGATATTCAATTTTGTGACTAAGAGGGTTTAATAATTTTAAAGACTTACCAACTAAAAATGCTAAATGTACCATTAGATTAAATTATATATGCCGTAAAAAAATGTGACACGGAATCATATTTTTTTAATTAAAATTATCATATTTCTATATCATGAGTTTGGCCTGGGCCTCATTTAACTAGTAATAATATAAAATAGCACCCATCTCCTAAAGAATAAGAGCACATTTGGATGGGCACATACTTTATAAGTACGCAAAAGTTTATAATGCCTAAAAAATAAGTTGGGATAGTCTAACTTATTTTTTTTTGGCTTTATAGTCGTTTTCAGCTTATGTTCGCTTTAGATAAAATTTTTAAGTCAAATGGCTAATTATTTTTTTGAAATTATTTTAAGACAAAATGACTTTAAGTTAGCCAACAAACAAAAAAAAAACGAACTTTTATAAGCCAAACTTATAAGCCAATTCAAACGGGCTCTAATAAAGATGGGGAAAAAAAAAATCATCAATACCTTTAAACAACTACACAAAGCCGCTGCTATTTTACCCAAATCCCTCCTATGCGTGATACATATATATCTTCCTTAAACAACTCCATCACCTTTTTATTTCCTTATTCCTAGGTATCCACAATGGCCAGCAAAATAATGTGGGACCTGGCCCACTTCTCATATCTGTAACTTATACAAAATCTATTAGAAGTCTAAATTACAAGCTTGGCCCTCTAACCATTTTATTGAACTACCATCTCATACATTAAGACATAAATATAATGTTCCTAATAATAAATTTACTTAGATATTTTATATATTATATTAATATATAATTATCCGCTTTGATACGAAACCCACTATAATTAAATAATTATAAAAAAGGAAAGTAATTCTAAACACTTAAAAAAAATATCGGGTTTTTACAGATTTGGATCTGATCCGGTACAGTTCTATCCAATAATGCTCAGTGTAGGATTATGTTGGGATCAAAATAACAGGGTGTCATGTGAAAGCTAATAATTTACAAAACTTAAATGACGATAAATCGGACAACAACAACAAATATACTAAAAGAAACATAATATTTAATATGGTTTGGTCAAGTGGCCTACATATTAAAAAATTAATATAAAAAAACTCCCCCCTAAACAAAATTCTTAATTTAAAAGAAAGCATTAAAAATTATAGAGAGAATAATCTCCCCATATATAAGACTCTCTAAAGAACTACATTGTGGATGTTATTGTGTGTTCTTGTTATGGGAAGAGAGGTATAGATGTCTAAAACTTTTCCTCCAAACAAGGAATAGCTAATATGAAAGAGAATTATATTTTCCTTTCAGGAAAAGTAAAAGTAATTATGCTAACACTTTAATTTTTCTTCAAGAAAAAAAGAAAACTCAAATTTCATGTTAAAAATCAGGGCAAAAAAACCTAACATATTAGATGAGGCCTGAGGGAGGGATACATGTCGATCCACTTCATATTTCTATGGTTTAGGGCCATCTATTAATTTAACTGGCCATCTATTTAATTTAACTTAACAATCTCTTTAAGCATAGTTAACAGTCAAAATCCTTCTATATTTCCAATGGCAGAGAATGTCTGATTCACAAAAAGAAACAATGTCTAATTTTCCAAAGGACAAAGACCCATCCTCCCTATTCACAGCTCGCTGAACTGTCAACCCCATCCCACCATCAATAGATGGAAGACAAGGGAGCAACATTTGACGAAGTTTGGGGAGGAAAAAAAAAAGGGACAGCCATCAAGCAAATCTTGGATATAAAGAAGCAAGTCAAGCTTCTGGTACTCTTTTAAGTTTAGAAGCTCACCATATTCAAGTAGTAGTGACAGTTTTTCCTATGTCGAACTTAAGAAACAATGGTCCACTTTTATTAGATTAGCAAGTACTATTGTACAAATAAAGAGGAAAATTTGGTTAAATTTTATATATCTAAGAGAGACTATAGCTTCTTGGAGATGCTGATGGAGGTGATCTTTGAAATCGGTTATTGGTAATTAGCAACATCCTATGAGTAGAGAGCAACAAACGAAAATGTTAATCTATGTGCTCCTTCAATCGTATTAACTGGTGACAGATTTGCTTTTCAGTTCATAGAAATGTTGACTTTTGACTTTTAACTATGGTTAAAAAGATTGTTAAGTTAAATAGATCTAAATCATAGAAATGTGAAGTGGATAGGTTGTGCCTCATCTAATCAACATTACTGGACAGAACTGTATCGGTCCGGATCGAAATCCATAAACCATGGTGTGCTTATGAGTGAAAAAAAAAGGAAAGAACAATTGAAGAATCGGCCATTCAGCATGAACTCTATGAGCATTATCGAGCTAAACCGAACGAATTAAAATGAAAAAGAAAAAACCAACTATCAAAATTAGAAGCATAATTAAGTTATTCCATATTCATTAACTTAGCTTTTAATACAGAACTTTGTACATGCTCCATTATATTCGATGTAAAGCACTAAATATTTCCCCAAGACATAAGCAAATAGTAACCAGGCAACGACATTTATTCCAACCTACATATAAAACCAGAAGGAAATAAAAAGCCCACACACTATCATAGACATAAAGTTTTAATTTATTTATTTTTAAGAGTCATTTTCCCTTTTGTCCGAAGTGGAGACCAGAGAAATAAAGCTTGGGATTGCTCTCAAAACTAGGCCTTGAAATATAAGCCCCTCCACCACCTGGCGCCTTCATCATCCCGCCACCACTTCCCTTGGTGGAGCCACCACCGCTGCCACCTTTGGCACCAGCACTTCCTCCACCACCACCACCTTTAGCACCTCCACCACCGCCGCCTTTACCGCCGCCACCTCCTCCTTTACCACCTGGCATTTCACTTGCTATATAGTAGTAGTTGATAAATAACTCTTATGAATTATAGTAAACTCTTGATCAGCTATGCCTTTATATAGGGAGTTAGTAATTAACTTTTTTTGGGATAAGGTTTAATTAAAGTGAAACTTACATAAATAGCTATCTTTTATTGGCTTCTAACTAGATATAACTATAAAATGCAAAATTACCAAATGTAGCTACTTTTCTTTAAAAACTCGTATATTTTTTTTTTTTTGAAATATAGAGAAATACAGTGAACAGTAAATACGCTCCAGTAAAATCAGGAGCTATTTATGGAACAAATTTTTTGAACTATAGTGAAATACACGGTAATACAAAATTGGGTTGAGTAAAAATAGGCTATATGTTTGGAAATGATTTTTTTTTAATGGTAAGTTAAATTAACAGCTCACAAATCTCTCTCAACTTTTATCACAATCAAAATTTTTTGAATTCAAAAATAACTAAAGATCTGAGAAATTCCAAATATAGAAAAATATATGTTGGAATACAATGAAATATGAACGATTGTTTAAGAAATATAAAGTTATAGTATCCGTATATACAATAGAATACAATGAAATATATCAGATTATATTTCATTAATTAAAAATACAAAATGTAGAAATACAGCGAAATAATACATTAAAATATATTGAAAAATTAGATATACTGTTTGTTGATACACTGAAATATCTTTGAAGTATACTAAACCATTTTATCAAACACTTAGTGGGCATGAAGCTTCACAACTCTCATCAATGGTGTTTCTACAACAATCACCTATTTTTTCTCCTGGATGATGCTACAATATCATATTGCTATAATCAATACTATTCTTCACCACTCATAAGCTAAACAACACCACATGATTAGCAAACATAAGAAGGATTTTCCTCTTATTTCGGCATATCCATGGAGATTTAGCAAATGAATTGTTATGGCTGAGCTTCAGCCATTGGCTGGAGATCCTCCACTGCTTTTCTTGTTGCCACTGGTGTATTCTTGCTTGGAGTGTCAATATCCGCCATTAAAATAGAGAGTCAGAGCTTGTTGAAGATACTTTAACAATAACTGAAAATATTTAAAAAAAAATGAAGAAAAGTGAAGGTAAAGACGATGAAATTTCTGAATAATTGAAGAGAAATAGAACAAATAACATAACGAAAATTAGTCACCTATAGAGATTGGGTAATTGATAAGGAGGAGGAGGAGGAAGAAGAAGAAGAAGAAGAAATCGTGTTAATTATGGTGAAGAATAATGGGAGTAAAATACAGTTGTAAATTGAAGATGTGAGAAAAAAATATTTAGAAAAAAGAATTGTGGGTAAGTGGAAGAGCGGTACCTTATTTTTAGGGAAATACAGTGCAGTTACAAAAATAAGTTATAGATAATAATTTGATAAATAATTAAGCTACCAAAAATAATTTTAAAAAAAGATAGTTATTATTAATAAATAAGTTTTAGAGGTAGTTATGGGCTATAAATTTTCCTTAATTAAATTACCCATATAATAGTTATAGAGCTTGTTTGGATGGGCTTAAAAAAGCAGCTTATAAGCTGAAAAGTGCTTATAAGCTGCTTTTTTAAACTAAGCCAAACAGGCCAATTTACTTTTTTGAATTTATTTTAAGCACAAAATGACTTATAAGCTGCCAGTTAAATACTCAAAAAAGCTAAAAATGACTTATAAGCTGTTTTCAGTAACTTATAAGCTAAGCAAAATTGGCTCACAGTACTATCAGGCTAGAGGTTGTGTCTATCCAAATGGTTTTACTTTTACCTTTTCCTAAATGGGGGACAAAGACCTAGTGCAATCACCTTTATCATTCCTTTAATTAAAAGAGTGATGGATTTCCAGTTGGAATGCTGACAAATGATAGCACAATTCAGGAGTAAATATCTCAAAAACTATCTAATTATGAAGAATTATGTAGTAAAATCATTGAATTTTATTTTGTATTATTAAAGTCACTCAACTTAGAATTTTTCTCTCATAAAATCACTCAACCAAATTTGTCATTAAAAAACTTCACTTTTCCCTCTTAACATTTTGGGTTTGAGAAATAATATACCCTTCATTTTTTGAATGAGATAAACTTCCTTGATCTCAAATCAATGACTAGAAATGAGTTGAATTGTTGCATATATTTCTAAACTGTCTTAATTGCTGTTAATATAAAAAGTTATGATCTAACTGGTTAGACTTTTATATTGTTTTTTATTTAATTAATTATGAATATCTGAGCAATAACAAAAAAAAATGGGTTTAGACTAGCAAAGAATAATCTATATATAATATAAAGCTAGGCATTGACAAGGTGATGTGTCACCTTTCTATGGCCTCCATTGGTATTTATCTTTTTTCTCCTTTTTTCTTTAATTTCTCTTCATAATTTACTAACTAAATGGATTAATAAACCTTTTAAAGTAAATATTCATTTTTAATAATTCCATTAACCGTTTGTATGAGTCCATGTAAAGCAATAAAGCCAAAGTAACTGTTTATCTAAGCCAACCCACGTTGCAGTAATTATAAATTTTTATTTCCAACTTTTCATATTCATATACTTATAAATTTCTGCTTAATTTCTTTAAATTGATGGTACTTACGAATGATAAATAGCCTCGGTACAGCTTAAACGATTAGAACCTTTTAATAATATTGTAATTTAATAATATTGTAATTGTTACAACCTTTTAAACGATTGTCATAAAGAAGTTGCAAACGTGATGTTGTTTTCTTTTGAGAAATGCCATTTAATTTAAGAAAATTCAAATTGACGGTTTTTCTACCCAAACGTCACATTAGTTTGCTCATCTATATTAGGAGCATCTTTACCGGAGGAACTCTTCCTCTTCAAAGTTTCTATGGAGTGTAAATTCTCTCCAAATTTATAGTTTTTATTGTACAATTTTCGTTCTTTCATTGTATATATTTTTTTTATTTTGAGATTATACATGAGATATAGAAGTTTTTCACAAAATTGAGTATTTTTCTCTTTGTATATTTTGAGATTATTTAGAGTGTGCGAGTTAATTTTGGGTACCCATATTGGAACAGAGTATCTTAATTTCTATTTTCTTTGGTAAAAGATGGGGTTTTTACCGTAAACCCTCCACAAGATGTATGATTTTTTGTTACATAAATAGGATCTTGGATATAAATTCATTAGTCTACTACTATTAGTTTTCTTCCTTCCAAAAGAAATGAAATGGTTCCACATAATCTTGACTTATATACAGCTTGGTGCATGTCATCCTCGTGGTGTTTTGTCGGTAACCCCTTATGTTTCCTTTTTGAGATTTTGAAGCATACAGTTCATTTTTACAGTTCTTCTAATGCACCTTTTATTGTCCAAGCTCCTCTCCTCTTCTTTCTCGCATGTCTCTTTTCTTTTTTCGAATAATTATCTTACTTCTTTATTAATCATGATATGTTAATCTATTTTGTTTTATGAATGGAAGAAAATGAAATAAGACCGAGGAAGATAGCAAAGAGAAGAAAGAATAATTTCAAACCAGGGAGTAAAAATGGACCTTGTATGATTCCCCCCCCCCCCCCCCCCCCACACTTTATATATGGACTTACATGCAAAAATATTGCTTTTCCTTTGCTCCTTTTATCGCCCTTTATTTTCCAAGGAGAATGGAGCTTTGGATCATTCTTATGTATGGTTAGTGTTGTATTGTATTATTTTGATGAATACAACGTTTGGATGGATTGTATTTTTTCATCGTTATATAATGTTAGACATCAACAATTTGAAGGACAAACGTACAAGAAAAATAGGTTACAGTGTAGAGCTATTATTAAAAAGTATGGTAAATGAAAACACCAAATCAGTCATTACATAAAATGAGACTTTTAGTCGTTAGGTAACGTTTAACAATATAATATAGTAAAATTCAGTAGCGATCAAAACGAACATTATATTTAAAGTAACAACACAATACAATACAATGGGTAACAACCATCCAAACAATCTGTTAGAGTTTTGTTCTAAGCTTTTATAGATGAAATTTTGAAAATGAATGAACATATTTTTAAGGATTTTGTGCAATTTAGTATAGTTCGATGCTTTTGAGAAAAAATGATAAAGAAAGAAATGAAATACGTGAAAAAAAAACACTAAAAATAATTAAGCAGAGAAGTATGAGAGCTGGAAATAATAAGAATATAAAAAAATAAAGGTACTCCAAAATAGAGAGAGAAGTACGGCAAAATGAATAGTTATTTGAGACGAATCTTTTACACTTCAATTCGGTTTAGACTTTAAACAAAGAGAAATGATATAAAAGTACCAAATTTAACACTACGATGAAGGGAAAAGTTACATACATTTATATAAAAATTTAAACATCAGTTCTTCTTCAATTTCATTTCATCGTTTACATAGTTTTTAACGAAGATAAGTCTTTATCTGTACCTCTATTTTATTAATACAAAAATCAAATTAGAGTTGCAACTAATAGCAACTAATCTAATCCATTTGAATAGGAAAAATAATAAAGCGTTTCAAATTTGTGAAATTTAAAATAAATCGTAATATTCCATAATTACAAAAAATAATTAGCTTATAAATTTAGTGAGGTCCTTTACTACCGCGCGAAGCGCGGACCTATTCCCTAGTTCATTATAATTGAATGTCACCTGTAGGCTGGATGAGTCCCAAATGCTTTTAAGTTTGTGTTGCCATCTTTATTAAGCTTAATCAATCTGCGATACTACAAAGAAAAGAATGAGACAGTGTGAGACCGATCATTTGGCTGTATCTAGTTAGCCGTGTCTAGAACTAGTCAGACAATTCAGATAAATTAAATTTACAAATTTTAGGATATCTGGTCAATCCATATGGATACATTAGCATGTAAATAGTAAAATTTTACCCAATGTCAGTGGTAATTGGGTCGGGTCAGTAGATCGGATTTCCTTGTATCGGTTATAATGGGATTTTTAATGTTTTATGATTTTGACAACGATAAAATATCGTCATATCAGTTAAGCGCCAGCGAAGTGCGGTGAGTGACTTTGTGTGTAAAATGACATAAATGTAGAGACTTTTCTATCACAAAATAAAGAAAAGTAGTTTTCTTGCACAATTTCTATTAGTTGAGTGACCTTTTGAATAATCAATGCTACTATTGACACTAGAAGTATTTATGTGATTCACTGGAAGAGAAACTTCTAACCAAAAAATTAAAGTCATTTGCTGCATATATGGCTAGACGATTATAGCCTAGGCAGTAGAAATATGTACTAACTTATAACCTGTTTGGGCCAAGCTTATTTTTTCCCAAAAATATTTATTTTTTTCCATTAATGTTTTTTTTTTTTTAAAAAAAAGAGGTGTTTGGCCAAATTTTTGGGAGAAAATAAGTACTTTTGGGGATTAGCCGAAACATTTTTCAGAAGCTAAAAAAATAGCTTTTGCCTAAAAACGCTTTTTTAAAAAGCACTTTTGAGAAAAATGCACTTAGAAACACTTTTCAGTAGCTTGGCCAAACACTAATTGTTGTTCAAAAGTGCGTTTAAAATTAAGTAGCTAAACACAAACCGCTTTTCGCCAAAAGTACTTTCTTGAAAAGTACTTTTGGAAAAAAAAAAAAACACCTTTCAGAATAAGCTGATTTTAGAAGTTTGACCAAATAGGCTATTAGGCTGGATTAAATTTCCGCTCACTTCTTGTTAAATCTTGTCATAATGGTTTCTAACTCTGTCCTAGCTGGTGTAAAAATTTACTTTCCTTCCACTTTATGATTTAATTAATGGTAGAAATACTTACTTCCTTTTTGGCTAGGAATATTCTAACATTTAGTTTCATTTAAAGTCTAATTACTACATTAGTTATAAAATATTTAGTTTTTTTTTAGTTTAGTATCTATAAGGAAAATAATATATTTTCTTTTATTTTATTGTCTTTATTTCCCTATAAATAGAGATGTAGTATTTTATTTTTCAATTCAAGAAATAATTCAAAAATCAATATAAAGAGTTATAGTTTATTCTCTCTCCAATTTTCTCTCTCGTTTTTTCCATTCCATAACAGCTAGAAATCCTAAATTACTACATTACTTTTTTATGATTTGTACTCGAGCATGAGAGGGATTCTAGTGGCTATCTGTATTTTAAATTAAATTTAAAAAATGTTTATATTGATTAGGAGGCTCCTGGTGCCTCGTTATGTCTAATTAAATTTATGAAATGTTTAAATTGGTCATCAGTCACATGACTCTGTTTGGTTGTGTCGCAAAAAGAATGAGCATGATAATACGGAGAAGTTTTGCTTCAAGAATCAAATAAACCCATTTTTTTTGTAATTGCCTAGACTGTCATAATTAATTAAAGAAAAATACCATAAAAGACTAATTAGTTAAATCATTTTTTTTTATATTAATAGCAATCAAGACATTTTAAAAATATATACAACAATTCAACTTATTTCTAGCCATTGATTTAAGATCAAGGGAGTTTATTATCCCATTCAAAAAGCGAAGGATGTATTATTTCCCAAACCCAAAATGTTAAGGGAGCAAAGTAGAATTTTAATGACAAATTTTGGTTGAGTGATTTTATAAGAGAAAAGCTTTAAGTTGAATGACTTTATTGATACAAAACAAAGTTCAATGACTTTGCTATATAATTACTGATAGTTGCGTGACCTTTTGAGATATTTGCTCCACAATCTAGTCCACTTTACATTATACAACAAGAAAATCAAATTGTTTCACTTAATTAATAGTAATATAGATATAGGATCCAAACCTTAATAATGTTCAATTCAATGGGATAGTTCTTATTTTACAGGGTGTAGTGCACTCACTTTTTATCACACAATTTAGTCCGACTCCAGTTTACACTGCTAAACAAGAAAATCAAATAAAAGATGCTTTACATCTGTTTTTTCCAGACTACTACTTGTGTTGGGGTGAGAAAAAAATTACTATCCAAGACAATTGATTATTTTAATCAATTAGAACACAATCATTGTACTTATAGTGTCATTTTTTCATAAATATAACTAAACCAAATAAAACCCTTCTATCATTTTTTCATAAATATAACTAAACCAAATAAAACCCTTCTAATATATGTGCTTGTCATTATCACTTAATCAATTATTGGCGACAATTACATCTAACTTTCTTGCAATACTGTTCTTCCTTATTTATCATAGGTCATTAATGATTTTATAGCTAACAGAATTAACACTAAATAACTAAAACAATAACTCAGGAGGAAAGCTTGTTGTAGATTATACTTGGAATTTCCTCAAATGCCTATTAAAAGCTTATTTGTAGAAAACCCTACTTGTGAGGGATAAAAAGGGAATGCCATCAAAAAATGAGGGGAAGAAAATGGTGGACAGTGCACTGGAACTTAGATTCTAATTGTAAAAAACAGATCTCAAAAGTTTACAATCCTTTTAAAAAAAAAAAAAAAAAAAAAAGATTAGCAGGTTAAAAGGGGAAAATCGAATAACAGAAGAAACAACAGAAACATATTAAGAAGGCAAAAGTCATAGATAGCCCCCTAAACTTTGTCACATTTTCTTCTGGGGTACCTAAACCGAGAGTTGTACCTGTTGGGTACCTAAACCAATTCAAATTCGATTCCATTGGGTACCTTTTTCACAATAATCAGCAAAATTAAGAAGGTGTATTAGACTCTCCATGACGTGATAACTTTGTCAAATGAAAACGTGACACGTAGCGGTGGGGTCCATCATAATAATTAAAAAAAAAAATTATACACCCCCCCTAAAATTTTCATCTCCTTCGCCCCCCACCCCCCCCACCCCCCCCGCCACCCAACTGCAAAAGAAATCGGCCGCCGCTCCCCCACCACTGGCCACCGCACCACCACCCCCAACCACCGTCCCCCCACCCCACCAATAAATTATTCCCCTTTTCTTCTCTTATATAGGTCTATCAATGTCTTTACAAGACCCACCAACCTTTAATGAAAGGTGAGATTAAAAAAAAAAAAAGTCATAGTAATGGTGAATCCCCATTTTTTCCAGTGAACAAGATGGTAATGCTACTTTTCAGATCTAAAAAGGACAATAAAAATAGTGGTAAGAAATAACATCCAATTCACAAATTAATTTTATATAAATAATCAAAAGAAATGAAGTGTTATAATGAAGAAGAAGAGGATAAAAAAAAAAAAAAAAAAAAAGGAAGAAGAAGAAGAGGAGAAGAGAACGTACAGTGGAGTGGAGAATATTTTGGGCGAAAGGGGAGGGGGGGGGTGGGGTCAGGGGACAGATGGGCGGCGGGGGGGGGGGGGGAGTGCAGGTGGGTTAGTTTTTTATTTATTTATCTATTAAATTTTATTTAAAAGAGATAAAATTTCAACAAAAAAAATTTAAGGAAAAAAGGATTGTCCACATGCCCAACAAAAAGTGGACTCAATTCTTTGTGCCATGTAGGCGCCACGTAGGCAAAAGGTACCCAATGGGATCATTTGGACTGGTTTAGGTACCCAATAGGTACAACCCTCGATTTAAGTACCCCATAGGAAAATGTCTCAAAGTTTAGGAGGCTATATATGACTTTTGCCTATTAAGAATTGGCTAAGGTAAAAACATATCCACATCGGATATTAACACAAAATCAATGGATGCGTTACATGTGTTTAAATATATACAATCATCACTTGACCATGGTTAATTACAGTAATATAGAGTTAATATCTCAGATGGTCACTTAACTATGTCTAGTTCACTCAAAAAGTCATTCAACGTTATTTTCTAACTAGAAAGTCACTCAACTATAGTTACTTCACTTAGAAAGTCACTCAACTTTATTTTTTAACTACAAAGTTACTCAAATATTAGTGTATCACATAAAAAATACTCAACCAATTTAAGTGATTTTTTAATTAAATTTTATTAATATAATTTTTTTATTTAAAGTCAAAATTGCAAAAAGTCAATTTGGCGCATTTTTACTCTGTTCATATTTGCAGGTGCGCATATTTCTTCTCCGTCTCTTCAACACTGTTATTTTTTCATGTGCTTCTATTATTTTTACTGTGCTTGGAAAGCTGAACAATAGTAGTATACTGTATCATCTTTTGGGTTATTGATTTGGTGGTCTGAGCATATTTCTCTAATCATAAAAAAGTCTTGGGAATACATTTTTAGTGAGGCGGATCAATAAAATAGTTAAAATGGGCATTCTCACTTTTTTTAGGTCTTACAGTTTTGGTTTTCTACGGATAATATAATCTAATTGACTTTATATCATGTAATTGGCTATTTCAAGTATAACCTCAATTACCACATAACAAATAATTTCAATTATAACCACAATTGAGCACACCAATCACAAAGGCAAACAATCCGATTATGCAATTTGTGAATTTTGAGAGGCAAATTAATTATTTTATTTGATTAACCAATTTCCTTGAATTAACAGAGTAAAATATCTGTCAATTTGACACTTGATAATTTGAACAATTAATTGAATAATTGTTTTGAATTACTTTCTGATTTATCTTGACAAATAATTTAATATTAATAGTAAAATATGTAAGTTATTTTTAAATGATTTATAATATTTGAAGTTATTTTGGCCAAATCAAATGGCAAAATATTATCTAAATAATTTTATAAAATCATTTTGATTTATAAAAATACGTATTTCACTCCGTTTGAGATCCAAGAACTTTGAGCAATTAAATAGAATTATTGGAGGTCAAAAATTTTGTGTCACCACTAGTCACCTGATACTAAATTTGTATTTGTAAAGCTATAGCTTCAACAAAGGCGAGTAATTCAAAGTATCAATACTCATGGCCTAAAATCAATATCTTCCCTCAGCATCTGATGATCTCTAAATAAAAGTAATAGGATCTTGTCCTATATAAAATGTTCTTATCTTATCCTATCTAAAAATGTTCTCCTTAAATTTCAATGTTCTAAGAGGGCAAATAAATTATTATATTTGTTTCTTCTTACCTACATTAAGTATCCCTCGATCCGTACAATGTACAAGGTCTCTTTGGTTTTTTTTTTCTTCTATAGGCACTAAAAGACAAATTCAATCTTATAATAATATATAATAGCACCCATCTCCAAAAGAATAGTAATAAAGATGGAACAAAAATCTACCTTTAAACAATTACACAAAGCCGCTGCTATTTTTCCAAAAATCATGAATACCTCATGCAACTTCCGTGTGAAAGCTGCTGCTATTATACTCCCTCTATTTCAATTTATGTGAACCTATTTTCTTTTTATTTTATATCAAAATAAGTGATCTTTTTTCTAATTTAGAAATAAATTCACTTTATGAGATAATTTATAACCACATAAATATTTAACATTTATTTTGAATCACAAATTTCAAAAGTCTTCACTCTTTTTTAAATATCATGCCTATTTAAATGGGTTCACATAAATTGAAACGAAGTGAGCATTTTTTTTTCTTCCTTAAGCAACTACAGCACCTTTTTATTCCCTTATTCCTAGGTATCCGCAGTGGCCAACAAAGTAATGGTGGGGCCTGGCCCACTTCTCATATCTGTAACTTAAAAAAAAGGGAAAAGGGCCTGATTTGCCCCTTTACTTTGGGAAATAGTTCATATTTACCCTTCGTTATACTATCAGTCCACTTATACCCCTGCCGTTAGAATAGTTGTAATATTTACCCCTATATTTAACCCTTGTTCACTGTGGCCAATATCGTGAGCAAGGCCTGTCCACTGTGTCTCATTATATTGCCACGTAAGAGGCCATGTCAGCAATCCCAATTAAATGAGTCTTAAAATTAAGAGACCAAATGATGCCCTCTTCTTCACCATTAAAATGCCTTCTGCTTATTAAAATGCCATTAAAATGCCTGCTTGATTCCTGCAGAAACATATATGCGTTTCTTCAAAAAATTTAAAGACCAATGCATTTGAAGGGCAATCCGCAAAAAAAAAAAAAAATGAAGAGCAAAAATTAAAGACCAGCCATTTGAAGGACAATTCGTGCAATTTCTTCAAGCAGTGCAGCAGATTATAGCACCGGATAAAAGCAAATCATCATCACAGCCCATTTTTCAGATCAATCAAGATCAATAAAACACTTTTTCCTCACTTTTTCAGCCAAGTCTAAATTGCAAGTTTGGTCCTCTAACCACTTTATTGAACTACCATCCCATGCAGTAAGACATAAATATAATATTCCTAATAATAAATCTACATAGATATTATATGAATATATGATTATCCGCTTCGATGCGAAACCCATTGTAATTAAATAACTATAAATAAAGAAGTATTTTAAACACTTAAAAAATATCGAGTTGTCATAGATTTGGGTCTGGTCCAGTACAGTTCTGTTCAGTAATGTTCGGTGTAGGATTAGATGAGGCCTGAGGACACATGTCGATCCACTTCACATTTCTATGGTTTAGGGCCATCTATTTAATTAAGGAATTTTTACTTGGTGTAGCCTCTTCTAAGAGGTAATTATTTATAATAACTGCCTTTTAATTTATTTATATTTAGCATTTACAGTGATTTTGTAAATTACCATTCGTAACTATACCTAAATACATAAAGTTGGGAGTGGCTGAAGTGGTTATTGGGTGATGCTCTCACCCTGCCGGCCCAGGTTCGAATATGGCCAACAACATTTTTTTCTTAGATATTTTCCTTGTATTTGAGTGTATTTCACCATATGTATTTGGCTCATATTTGTAGACAAGAAGCTCAAATACATATGGCATACATGACATATGAGCCAAATACATATGACATACATTCAAATAAAGTTCAGATACATGTGATATCAAATACATATGAGATACAATATGAGCCAAATACATATATGACAAAAATACACTTAAAATACAAGGAGAAAAAGTTAAAAAAAATATGTAAGAAAAGTAATATTGTTGGCTTGGTTCGAACCTGTGCGGGCAAGGGGAGAGTCTCGTTCAAATACACGCGAATACACAAAATACACGTAAAATACACAACTTTTCCTTAAAAGTAATCTATGAATTGTAATTTAGAAAATGATAGCTATTAATGGCAAGATCCTCATAGAAGGTAGTTGTATCCAATAGCAAAGAATGTCTGATTCACAAAAAGATACAAGTCTAATTTTCCAAAGGACTCAAACCTATCCTGCCAATTCACAACTCGCTGAACAATCAACCCCACCCCACCATCAATAGATGGAAGACATAGGAACAACATTTGACTAAGTTTGGGAGGAAAGAAAGGGATAGACATTACGCAAATCTATTACTCATAGTTGAGTTACCTTTTGAGATATTTACTTCACAATCCAGTCCACTTTACATTATAAAACAAAAAAATAAATTGTTTCACTAAATTAATAGTAATAATATAGATATGAGATCCAAACCTTAATAATGTTCAATTCAATGGGATAGTTCTTTTCTATTTTATGGCAGTTTAATTGAGAGACAGGATAGTGCACTCACTTTTTATCACACAATTTAGTCCGACTCCAGTTTACACTGCTAACAAGAAAATCAAATCAAAGACGCACTACATCCGTTTTTTCCAGACAACTACTTTTGTTGGGGTGAGAAAAAAGTTACTATCCAAGACAATTGATTATTTTAATCAATTAGAACACAATCATTGTATTTATAGTGTCATTTTTTCATAAATATAACTAAACCAAATAAAACCCTTCTAATGTATGTGCTTGTCATTATCACTTAATCTATTATTGGCGACAATTACATCTAACTTTCTTACAATACTGTTCTTCCTTATTTATTATAGGTCATTAATGATTTTATAGCTAACAGAATTAACACTGAATAACTAAAACAATAACTCAGGAGGAAAGCTTGCTGTAGATCATACTTGGAAGTTCCTCAAATGCCTATAAAAAGCTTATTTGTAGAAAACCCTACTTGTGAGGGGGGAAAAAAATGGGAATGCCAGCCAAAAATGAGGGGAAGAAAATGGTGGACAGTGCACTGGAACTTAGATTCTAATTGTAAATAACAGATCTCAAAAGTTTACAATCCTTTTTTTTTTTTTCAAGAAAAAAAAAAGATTAGCTGGTTAAAACGGGACAATCGAAGAACATAAGAAACAACATGAACATATTAAGAATTGGCTAAGGTAAAAACATATCCATATCAGATATTTACACAAAATCAATGGATGCATTACATGTGTTTAAATATATACAACCATCACTTGACCATGGTTAATTACAGTAATATAGAGATAATATCTCAGATGGTCACTCAACTATGTCTAGTTCATTCAAAAAGTCATTCAACTTTGTTTTCTAACCAGAAAGTCACTGAACTATGGTTACTTTGATAACTGAAAATATTTCAAACACATAATTATATGGAAGCTAAAACAGTACTAGTAACTGACACTACATTAGTGCTCCATAATCAAATACACTACTACTTATAGTTTTGCATTGTAGAATCTGGGGGACATCATGCTACATTTATTTGGAGGATTATTTGCCGGTGAGAGGTCAGCCTCTCATGCAATGGCAGATCCAGAATTTTCACTCAAAGGGTTCGAAAAAATAACAAAAGCTAAATATAAAATATCATGTTGTTCATAGGAATCAAACCTAGGGCGTTAGAGACAATTTTGAACACCCTGGAGTATGAACTAACCTTTCACATTTACTCAATGTGTTTAAAAGTTAATATATGTACACAAACATAGAAAACTAACCCTATATATACACTACAAGTTTTTGCCAAGGGTGTTCGGGTGAACACCCTCGGCATCATGTAAATCCGTCCCTGCTCTCATGCCTTCCTATTCATTGAAATCAAGGAAAGAAAAAGTTGCAAATGAAGGAGGAAGTGAGTGGTGTTTGAATGTTAAAGGGTGGAAGAGTGGTGGTTAAACATCAAAGACCTTTACAAGGTTGCGAGAATAAGATGCAACATGTATATGAAATTTTTACTCCCTCCATCCCAAACTATATGGCACCTTTTGGATTTCGAAACTTAATACAATTTTTTTTTTTATATGTCGAGTATATATTTATTAAGAAGATAGAATTGTGCGGATTTTTTTCTTTCTCATGCCATATTTTGTGTGCCATGTTATCTCCATCGCCATAGTTGTCATTGATTTGCACCGTATAAACTCCATTTAGGTTCTTGTATATTTCAAGGAAGTTTCTATGCACCATCTATGCATATTTCTTTTATTATTTCAAAATGTTCTTTGTAGCGTCACACAAATTATTTTTTATTATGATGCTTATCTTAGTTCTCGACTAAAATAAACAACAGATTGTTCATCGGTAGCAGTTATACGTAGTACCGGTGTGTACACAAATAAATATTGAATGACTTGGTTGGAAAAATATATGTAGAATTGGGATATATGTAAACAATTTGATATTTCTGGTGAAACACGACAGAACCTGCAAATTTAATAGGTGACAACAACTTATCTTTATTCTCGTACTTGATTTTGTATATTGTGTTTTAACAGTATAGGAACGTTTTTCTAATCAAAAGTTATTCATTGATTTAGTCACTTTAGTTATACTTTGCATATCATAAATGTCTTGAGCGTTTTTATAATCTTAAGAAGAATTTACGTGTTCAATGTTATATGATTTTTAATTTTAATTTCCAATTCAAGTGTATTTCTTCAAAGTTCTTGAGAATTGATCGACCAAAGAGAATAACTCCACTTCGTATTGCTTTTAGGAGTAAATTTAGACTTATTTTATCAATACGGAGTATATTATTATCTTGGTCAGAATTTTACATTTAAAGTATATAGTTGTAGAATAAACGTAATGTCTATTGATGTCAAATGTGTAACTCAAGAGTCCGGAGCCAAAAGGGCATAAAAATACACGGTATAAACTAAAAGGGGGCGGCCAAAAATTTATATACCAAAAGGGATCTAACGTGGATCAGCCCACGTTATACCCCAACTTTTTTTTTCATTTGTCAGATCCACCAAACCGGGAAAAAAAAAATTTACGTATAACGTGGACGGATCCACGTTTTACAAATATATTTTGTAAAATGTGGTACTGACCACGTTATACCTTTCATTAGAGTACCTTGCAATCCAGATCTTCAGATTTTTGGAGACCATCTTATTTGAAAAGTGTCTTAAGTATTTCGTATGCTTTCTGGAAAGCATGTCACTCTACAAGTCCGCCAAACTGTTACAGTGTTGCTTTCCTTATTGCACCAGTTTAATCATGGATACATCAGTTTCTTCTTCTATTTCTAGTGTGGACTCCTACTACTATGTTTTATTTGGATTGTCAACTTGATAGTGACACCTGATGATTCCTATACCTTATGACAGGCAAAAGTTTTTCATTATGGTTCCATAAGCCTGATTACGGAGCCATGCAAATCAGCCCATATTGCAGCTGCAAGAGCTGCGAAAGATGCTGGTGTGATCTTGTCATATGATCCCAATTTGAGGCTTCCATTGTGGCCATCTGCAGAAAGTGCTAGAGAAGGAATCCTTAGCATATGCGAAACTGCTGATATAATTAAGGTACTATTTTCCAAGTGTGCTATGTGAAATCTTATTTGTTAATGGCGATATAATTAATCTTGCAAGAGAGTCGGACTGAAAAGTCTGAGCTTTCATATGAAATGTTACCTCTGTTGTTTCAGCTACTTGTTATCACCAGATAAGTGAAGAAGAGATTTCATTTTTGACACAAGGAGAAGATCCTTATGATGATAATGTTGTTCGGAAGTTATACCATCCAAACCTCAAGTTACTCCTCGTCACAGAAGGCTCGGAAGGTTGCCGATATTACACTAAGGTGAGCTTCTAAGATGTGGAAAATTTCTTGTTATGTAAATTTTTTAACTATGCTGCCTGCCTGTTTGTTCTTTTAGGGCAAATTGCATGATTGCAACTGCATCTCACTCTACACAAATTAATGTGTGTAAGCCAATGATAATGTAACCCTTTATCACGAAGTTAAGAATATGTCTGTATTTGTTCCTTTATCGCGAAGTTAAGAAAGGTATAACGTGGTCAGTACCACGTTTTACAAAATATATTTGTAAAATGTGGATCCGTCCACGTTATATGTAATTTTTTTTTTTTTCGGTTTGGTGAATCTGACAAATGAAAAAAAAAAGTTGGGGTATAACGTGGGCTGATCCACGTTATACCCCTTTTGGTATATAAATTTTTGGCCGCCCCCTTTTAATTTATACCGTGTATTTTTATACCCTTTTTGGCTCGGACTCAGTAACTCAAGGTGAAAAATGAGTAATTCAAATTAGTAAAATATATGAAAAAGATGCAGGAAGTTGTGATCAAAATTCATTGTGATTTTTTGTCAGTCAGACTTACAAACAACTAAAAAGATGAAGAAAGTTGGACTCTTTGTTGTTGTGATGCTAGAACTACATCTCTTTTATTTTTCCGTCTGTGACTAAATAAACATGCAGGTGATGTTTTTTCTCTCTCTCTCTCTCTCTCTTTTTTTTTTTTTTTTTTTTTAAGGTTTTGAAAATTCATTAATGATATATCTTGCGCGAAGCGCGGGCTACTTCACTAGTATATACATAAGTGAAGAAAGAGCAGCATAAGCCATTTCTCTGAGTTCACTCATATTGCAGTGTGCTAGAATAACTAAAAGATAGAGCCCTGCAGATTTAATCTCCCTGCTTCAGAAACTTAGTTATCAGAGGCGGATCCAGAATTTGAAGGTTCAGGGTGCCACATTTCTTTGAATCCAAATAAAGAAAATTCCTGATCGGTTTGATCGACGTTCAGCTTCAAATTAGATTATTCGGCTTTTCAATTTATATTAGACAAATTAGGATTGAACGAAAAAATATATAACTATAACAACTCGGTATAATAGAGATTTTGTTCCAATGGGAGAGAGAAGATTTTTGGTCTAGAAAATTTAGGATAATTTAACTTTATATATTTTTGCAAATATATATATATAATCAACATTAACTAAACAAAGATAATAATACTAATAACTAAAAGAAAGTTAAGAGGAGGAACTAAGGAAAAGAAAAGAAAAGAAAGGAAAGTGTTATAAAATAATAAAGCAAACAAGAAGAATATTGTGGTGAAAGAGAGAAGAGAGGAGATATCTTTATTTCTCTTGTTAGGTATTAATTTACAACGAAGGGGAACCTCTATATTTATAGGGAAAAAGTGACTTGATCCCAAAGTCACTAACCCTAATATTTTTCCTAAAGATAGACATCCACAATAATAATTAATATTTATAACACTCCCCCTTGAATGTCTATTTAATAGATAATGTGCCTCGTTAAAACCCTACTAGAAAAAACCCAATGGGAAAAAATCTAGTGAAGGAAAAAGAGTACACATTTCTAATAATACGCTATTTGGTTGCCTCATTTAAAACCTCACAAGGAAAAACCCAGTGGGACAAAAACCTTGAAAGGGAAAAAGAGTACAACGCGTATCAACTCCCCCTGATGAGAACTTCAATCCAAAAACTTGAATCTTCACATCTTCACTCGAGAGTTGCAGTTGGTATAGACTTGGTGAATACATCAGTCATATTATCACTCGAACAATTTGTTGCACCTTGGTATCACCATTCTTTTGGAGCTCGTTTGTGAAGAACAACTTTGGTGAAATGAGCTTTGTCCTTTTATGAATCCACTCTTTAGTTGGACTATGTATGTTGTTGCATCTTCAGTCTTTGGATAGAGTTGCATCAGCATATAATATTGTTGAAATCACTCCAAGTGCATTCCTGACTTGCTTTATAAACAGATATTATCTTTATATGATTTGACTGTCATGTAAAACAACATCGTATGACCATAATCCTTCATAGTCATAGCAAAATATATAAATTTCAACTTCTTTCAACAGATAATAAAATGCTTTTGAGAACTCTTCAAGAGTTTTAATAATATTCAAGTAATCAACTTGCACCAACAATATAACAGATTTTGATTTTCACAAAGTCATAAGGATAAATAGAGTCATTTGTACCCTTAGTCAGTAAATATTCATTAAGGTGATAAAATCGCGTTCACCTTGCTTCACTTAATTCATATGAGAATTATGAACAAATGTCTACAGCTTGTATATGCTTCAGGCATTCAAAATTCTTCAGGAATTTTCGTATAATTTTTTCAAGTTATTCATATAGGCTGTGACAAAATCTATTTCTATTTAAATATGTGACATCTTCTGGTGTCTGGACAGCAGGTCCAATAAGCTTTATGCTTACCAAGATGTGTCATTTCACTTGATAATAATTTTTGTGTTAGCATGCTTTAATAGACGTAGAATTTAGATCCTCACAATCCTTTACAATATTGCGCTATATTGTACCAAAGATTCGTCGACGATATGTCATTTGTATCGGTTCTCAATGTGACATAACTTATTGAGATCTCATCACTTTCATTATTTTTAGGTACCTAAATCTCTCATGAGATTTCATAAAGTGTTATGTCGTAGGCTCTTCAAGAGCACATTGACTCCTTAAAATGATTATTAATCATTTGCTCCTCTTCCTTTTCAATGATTATTGCGCTTGGAACCGATTAATCTACCACGCTTCATGCATCTTTGTAGACTCTGTCCTTCAGGGACATGAATTTAATAGGAGCACTTTGCTGAAATTAGAAATTAATTTTGGGTCAGCAAATGCTTCTAGCATTTGAGTTGAATTATCCTTTAAATGAGGATCATACTAATGATAATTCATAACATATTCCTCAGCTACTTATTCTCTCCCCCTTATGTTAGAAAAACTAACATATATCCCATCTTATTTGGGGGAATCCATCTTTGTGCATCATGGTAGATTAATTAATCATATACCACACATAAAAAACTGTTGGATGGAAATATTTGGTTCCTAACCCTAAACCAATTGTGAGGTGAAAATTAATCATAATTCAGCACATGAAGCATTGTTCTCATAAGCAATGGTTTAGCTTTTAAACGGAGGCATTCAACGCCAAACCAACTTGGATATAAATTAGCATTCACAAGATGAATTATCTTGATTACATAATTTGAAAATTGCGCTCTCAACTTAATCATTTTTGAGCAAGTAACTTTGCATATGTCAAACTGCAGGTTGACAATAAACGCACATGTGACTGTCTTATTGATGCATCTATTTAAGACATCACATAACGAGGTGAACGGCCCATATTCACCTTTTCTATATTTTTAATTTGGGAAATTTAATCCCAACATTAGCGAAGATAATCCACTTATCATGAGAACAAGCAACAAAAATAAATTCTTTAAGAATCTTACGGTTCTTCAATTTATGTCGAATATTCAATCTGCACATCATATTTGAATCGGGTGGCCAAATTGCTCATGCCAACTGATAAAATTATTTATAATAGTAAACTTCAGGTTTACCATGCCATGTGCTATTTTTTAGTAAACTTCTGATTTACTATGACATGAATTGGCTTTTGTATCAGTAAACTTCAGGTTTACCGTGACATGTGATTTCATCATGCTTATATTTGTATAATACAATTTGGAGAGTAAAGAGGGGTAACCTTTCACAGATATATTTCTTACCCATTATGATGTTGAAGATATTTAATCCTCCAATCATTTATAGCTTCACTATGATAGCCATTTACTTTAGTAAACTTCGGGTTTACTACAACTTGTGTTTCAATCATAACAATTTCTTATATTATGATATAGGATGAATGCATAATAATAAATAAACTCTTCGGGAGCTTTTGATTTATTTTTCATAATCAGATGTTGTTTGTACACTACTGGTATCATGATTCATGTAAACAAATAATTAGGCTCTTCTGGAGACCTTGATCATTAATTTTGTAATATCGAATATTACTTAGACATGTACTGCTGGTAGCATGAAAGAAATTTTATTCAGACTCTGTTGGTAGTATCATGAATCATCCAAAAAATAGTTACCTCCAAAAATCATCTCCTTTAACACGTCAGGTGTTTTTCTCCTCCATAAGTACCACCAAATGTGTTGCATGTAACACAAAGAAGATCTTTTTAGATACATTATGCACAAAACAAGCACTGTGCTATCAAGAATATGCTGCCATCTAAATTTGTAGCAACACTACTCTTACAAGCAAAATATTATTCTAGAAAGAAGGGGCACAGAGAAAGGCAATGAGTTCCCTGGGGAAGGTTCCATATTCATACACATCACATACTGTCAAGCGGTTATGTATGCCAACAAGGGCTTGATTGTTATCTCTCAAATAGTTTTAGAGTCTTACTACTTCGGGAGTAACTTTCGTATTTACTATTTCAAAAGTAATTTCCAGGGTCTTACTACTTTGGAAATTATTTTAAAATTTTACTACTGCCAGAGTAAATTTTAAAGTTTTACTACTTCGAGAGTAAATTTCAAAGTTTAACTACTTCAGGAGTAAACCATAGAATACTTCTTCTCAATTATTCTAGCTCTCCATAATCAAATGCACGTCTGTATTTATTAGCTTTACTAAATATTGTCATATTCACTTCAGGGAATGGATCTATATATGTTGTATTTATTTATAGTTCTATTCTTCAGGAATAGAACATAATCATCTGAACGTGCATTAACCACATCAAATTATAATAGCTTAGAACATCTTTTAAGATATTGCTACTTCAGGAGCAAATCGAAGCATGTATATAGAGATAAATATTACCACTTCGATGGTTATAGACATAAATAAATTTATTCATAACGTGACTTAAGAAATATTGTCACTTCGATAATCACATGCATAAATATAAAATTATCAAGTAAAAACATGATTTAAATATTGTAAATATTGAATGTCCGAGTCATTGCACTTTCACCTTCCACGGGAGTAATTAAATCTTCATGATTAACATGAATGAATACAAATATTAGATGTATCTAACAGAACCCTTAAGCAACTCATTATAAGGGGAAATATTGTATCTAACAGAACCTTTAAGCAACTCATCATAAGGGGAAATATTGAAGTCCTGGACATGTAGTAACATAATATTAAGGGCGTACCTGGCTGCCAAAGTGTAAAACAAACTTGAAAACTGATTAAAAACAAACCGTGATGGCCGCAAATATGCGGCTGCCATATCCCTTGTACTGGGTCATCCTTCTTATAATTAGCTATATTTATTTATTTGCATCTTTACCTAAAGATGTACTATTTCACCCTTTTTAAAAAAAATATACTTTACAATTCAAAGCTTTGTAATTGCTAGGTAGCGGACAGAAAAACACTCGGCAGTTTTACCGCCTCTGATGGTTATAAACCTAAATGAATTTAACTATTACGAGATTTATGAAATAAAACGGAGTGTAAATCCATACCTGAATTTGATGAACTATGCAAGCAAGAAGCTTTGGATCACCAATTTAGCAAACATATGCTATTTACGTATAAACAAAATTGACATAGAATCCTAAATTTTATGTCAAGTGGTACGGTATATATAGTAGTAAAGCAACGTATGTTTGTGGCTTCTAAACATATGTTTGTTGCTTCTCCTTTTCGTATGATATATAATATATATGGTTGTATACATCATTAAAAAAAAAAAAAAAAAAAAAACAGAGAAACGAAAAATTCCTCTCAACCTTCCGTATTACTAAGATAACAAGCATAGCCTTTTATACAACAAATACAATTCTAGCCAGTTCTTTTTTTTTTTTTCCTTCAAATTAGAAGTTTTACTTCAAGTCTTTGGAACGCATGTGTAATGGGTTAATCGACAGCTCATAAACAGATCTTTCTATAATACTTACCTAAAATGGCAGATAAGTTCACAAGTTCTACTCAATATGATGGAGGGTTAAACTATATCTCACTAGTATGCCTAGTTCAACCAATTATTGCATATTACTTCTAGTTTTAAAATAAAACAGTATATATAGATTATGCATTGTCCACCATATTTTGATACCCATTGAGTAGTTGTCTACGGTAACTAACCAAATTCTAGATTAATTAAATATTATTTGACCATTAGTGTTCATCGTGGTATTTCATGTCGTGGTAATAAGAGTTATCCAGAGAAAGTCATATATCATATTAAATGTGAGAAACTTGAGCAGATTCATAAAATAGTATAAACAAATGGACATGTACCTGGATCGGAGAAGAAATTATCCAACTCTTGCAAGAAGAAGGTAACACTCAGTTGAAGCAGATATCTAAATTGGTTAGAGGCTCGTGCCGATAACGTATTATAAAATAATAAAGCAAACAAGAAGAACATTGTGATGAAAGAGAGAAGAGAGGAGATATCTTTATTTCTCTTGTTAGGTATTAATTTACAATGAAGGGAAACCTCTATATTTATAGGGAAAAAGTGACTTGATCCCAAAGTCACTAACCCTAATATTTCTCCTAAAGATAGACATCCACAGTAATAATTAATCTTTATAACAGAAAGAGATTAAAAGCATTTTTATCAAGCGTGTGTATTTGGTTTAGGTGCAACAAGCTAAAAAGTAACAAAAGTGCCTTGAATAAGGCTCAAACTCTCATCTCCTGGGAGGCAACTCCCGCTCCTTGCTACTGGCACTTTCTTATCACTTGTTATTTAGGGTGCCAATAAATAATTATTGAAATACTTTCATATGGAAGCTTGCGGGTGATGTGGCACTCTCCCGACCCTTAGTAGATCCGCCCCTGCCCATATTCAATTCATGCTTATCCAAATTTCTTGAGAAACCAAAAAGTGAGACTAATTTTTGCGTGCATGTGTATGAATGCTCGGGAAATTACTATTATATATAAGGGACAATCAAGGGGTATTTGTAGTCCTCACAAAAGTTTTCAATTTAATGTTAAACTTTTCAATTAATTACTTCTAGGTCACAAATTTAATTTTTAAGGTCAAATTTATTTTTTAATTTTATTGTCTACTTTTCATTACTTTACTTTTACTACTATATACAAGGGAGAATACCCATTTTTTGTAGTCTTCAAGTGAATTTGTTTTTGACTCTTTTTACCTCTAATTAAAATTTTGACGGCTTTATGAATCTTCACACATTTTGATAAATTTTGAAAACTTTGAGGACTCTTTTCATGCCCATAAAAATGATGATTACGAAAAAGGTTATAGAGGTCCCTCAAAGCATACTCATACATTTTTGAATCTTTTATGTAGAAATATTATTAAACGGAAAATCAAGGGGTATTTATAGTCCTCACAAAAGTTTTCAATTTAATGTTAAACTTTTCAATTAATTACTTTAGGTCCCAAATTTATTTTTTGATTTTATTTTCTACTTTTCATTACTTTACTTTTACTACTACATATAAGGGAAAATACCCATTTTTTGTAGTCTTCACGTGAATTTGTTTTTGGCTCTTTTTACCCCTAACTAAAATTTTAATGGCTTTGTGAATCTTCACACATTTTGGCAAATTTGGAAAACTTTAAGGACTCTTTTCATGCCTCTAAAAATGATTATTATAAAAAAGGTTATAGAGGCCCCTCAAAGCATACTCATACACTTTTGAATCTTTTATGTAGAAATATTATTAAACTTGTTTCAAATTAGTCTTTCCTTAAGAATTTATTATAGACACATAAAGAGTTATCATGTCATTCAATCCTACCTTAATATAGGCTTAATTATTGAACTAAAATATTATTCTTATAATACTATTTATTATTTATTAATGTTATTTACCATTTATCATTTGCTATTTTAATTTTTTATTCGTCCATTTAATAATTTCTTTTTAATTTTCTCCTACAATCTTATGTCGTACATCTTTGGCGAACATAAGTAATTTATAAAGATTTCACTTAAGTTTGGATTAAGTTAAAATTAAGAAAATAAATATAAATATCATTGTTAAATACTTCAAAAATGTAAATTATAGTCCCTCCGTCTCAATCGAAAAAATGAATTGCGAAGTACGATAGTTAATTAATAAATTTTATGTGCCCACACTATTAAAATAAAATTTATTTACTATATTAAAAGAGTAACTATAAAATATTAGTTTTATATATTCTGAAAATGTTTGAAAAAATAGTGTAGCTAAAGAAAATACAATTTGATTTTCAAACATAATAATACTAGACAATTGCTAAAATTATATTTTCTAGACAATGACAAATTATAATTTTTTTACTTTTTTCTTAAATATTAAAATAGTTTACAAAATATCGGATAATCAATATTTTATATAGTTTTGGATAAAATAGTTACGTTTAACATGAAAAAGTTATTACAATGTAGATTTCATAAAATGGTTTATTAAAATAAGAAAAGGTAAAAAATGTTACAGTATTTTTTAACATGCATCTTTTGGAAGGTAATAGAAAGCTTAAAGTCAGCATAATTAATTCTCTTGACTTTTCAGTATTTTTCTCTAATTTAATTTGAAAGAATCCACGAAAAATTCTGGTAATATCAAGGCTTTTAATTATTTATATTTATTTGTAAGTTAACTTTATTGATTTCATCATGCAACAATATTTGCGTATCAAATATATTTGACATACATACGAATATTGCAATATCGTTGGTGAAAAATAAGTTAGCCAATATGGATTCAATTCAAAGAAACAAATGAAATTAATTTAACATATGAAAACTCAATTTGTCCTATCAGAGACTTTAACCTCAAAAAATTTAAGTAAAATAGAAATTAGAAGAACTTTCAAATGTTTGATTTTTTTTTTAAAATTAATATATAAACTAAGAAAAATACTTTCCTTTAATTTTCAGGTACGTTTTTTGTACTTTAATATTTTAGAAGTCTTTCGAAGTATCAGATTGATGTTAGAAAAACAAAGCAGCAATAGCAGAAAAATTTAAAAGATATCTATAAATTAAAATTTTAACGTTAGTTTGGACTGGGGCTTAGCACAGACCAAATAACACTAGTCACGTGGATAGATGTGGACATAAATTCATGTTGACCAAAACTTCTTGAAATCCAAAAACAACACTGAACTCATTTTGAATGCCCATAAGCCAACGCTTTGATTTCCAAAGTACTAACAGTTAGCAGCTTGTTAAGAGGTGGATTTCATATTTGAAATTTAGGGATAAGATACTATTACCCTCCAAACTATACTCGAAGTTGCAACAACATATCTTACCATTTCTTGGATTTTATTACCCCCTAAACTTATTTAAAATGTAATAATTATTCTCCTAAACGCTCACGTCCACTCTCATATGGGAGAGTGACATACATTCTCCTTGCCACATGTGTATTAATTTTTTTTTTCAGCTTATGTGTCAATTTTAAAAAAAACTGTATTTTCTTTAAAAAAATAATTTTTAAAACCTGCTTTTTTAAAAAAAAAAATTGACAATTTTGATTTTTTTAAAACCCATTTTAAAAATTAAAAAAAAACTGAAAACATGGATTAAACAAAAACTAAAAAACTGAATTTTCTTTAAAAAAATGATTTTTAAAACCATTCTTTAAAAAAAAAAAATTGAAGATTTGATTTTTTTAAAACCTATTAAAAAAAAAACAAACTGAAAACATGAATTTTTTAAAATATGGAAAAATGGATTTGTTAAAAATACGGAAAACTTGATTAAATTTTTAAAATGTCTTAAAAAATCTTGATTTTCATGATTTCATTTTCTTAGGACACTTTTATTTTTCAAATAAAATCCCAAAAAAGTGTTTTTCTTTTCAAAATGTCAAAAAACTTAATTTTTATAAAATTTTGGAAAAATTAGTTATTTTTTAAAAATTTGGAAAACCCATTTTTTAAAACTAGATTTATTTTCATATATAGAAAAAAATAATCAATTTTTTAGATTTAAAAAATGTCCAATTTTTTAATAAGAAGACTCAGTTTTCCAGGTTTATTTTCTAAACAAATGGATTTTTCATATTTAAAAAAATAATAATTTAGGTTTTACTATTTTAAGAAAATAGAGATTTTTAAGAAAAAAAATTAAGTTTTTCCTTTTTTTACGTTTCTCACTCTCTCAAAGAAAGTGAAACACACTCTCCTTACCACGTCAGCACTTAAGGGGGTAATTATTCTATTTTAAATAAGTTTAGCTGGGTAATAGGACCCAGGAAAAGGTAAGGTATGTTGTAGTAATTTCGGGTATAGTTCAGGGGGTAATAGTGCCTTATCCCTTGAAATTTATGCAGCATGAGTTCGTGAGGTTCAAGTTTGTTGACCATTGATTTATTGAGTTTGGAATTTACTCTAAGGTCTATTTATACTTGTCCTGTATTGACTTGTTATTGTCACGACCCAACCCCGTGGGCCGTGACTGGTGTCCTAACTGGACACCCATACGTACCTACCTAACAGATCCGACACACCCAATTTGCTAATCCGTTTAACGTACATAAATCCATACAGATATAAGGTGCGTCGCACAACATACATATATGTGTATACACATACTGGAACCCGTACAAAAGCCGTTAGGGCTATTATAACAGACAGAGTCGCCAACTCAAACATATATACCTGACCAGTGACAACCCGTACATATCTACAGGCCTCTAACATACAGAACAGAATCAGAAGACGGGACAGGGCCCCGCCGTACCCAAATAGTCATATATACAGAACATAAGAACAACAGAAGATATATACCAAAAGTATCAGCTCCGGATCAAGGGAGCTCCTCAAACAGCAGACTGGTGACCTAAACTGGCGGCGTATCGTGCGGCGCGTCTGTACCTGTGGGCATGCAACACAGCCCGGAAGGAAGGGGGTCAGTACGGAAAATGTACTGAATATGTAAAGCAGAGACGATAATAAACAAAATCAAAATCGGAACAGAATGTGCGGAGAATGAACAAAATGCGTATATAATCAAAATACGTGTCAGAATCGTAAATAGTGTATGCAGAAACATAGCAGATGGCCATATCAGAACATAATCATAACAAAGCGTACATGGCACAACATACACCGTAACCCATGCACGTATATACCTGCCCCCTCACACCGGAGCACGGCGAACAATGCAGAGAAATACGCTTGAGAACATATCGGCCCGGGCTCGGTGTGGGAAACATTGAGGCATCCACGAATGGAGTAGTGAGAAACTAAATGCAATAAAATACCATACAAATTTCCAGAGACTCAATGAAGCATAGCGAATGACAGATCAAAGTAATGAAGTCGGACGGAATCATATTAAGCGAATTTCGGATGTCATAATGAATTACGGAGATATAACCTTTCTACGATCTTTTTCATATTCCAAAATAGTTTAAAGGACTTGAGGAAATATTTAAAACAATTTTTATTTAGTAGCTAAAATAGTAGTTAGAACGTTTCCTTAAAAACCGCTCGAGGACAAATCATAAATAAAACAAAGGGGTAAAATCGGAATTTGTGGGTCCACCTTGGGTCAACCGAAGCGATAGGCTCGAATCATGTTTATTAGGCTTATGGAATCATATATCTAGACCTTAGGGACGTTCCATAACTTTCTAGGTAACTTATGAACATTTCATAAATCTTTCAATCAAAACACACTTAAAGGATTCAATTCTACTAAACGAAGAAGGGGCATTTTCAAACGCGGATTCCGAGGAGCAGAATACTTTCCAAGGCGCAACTCCGACCCTAGTACACTTAGATCATGCCAAGAGAGAAATAGGAAGGCTTTACATACCTTGGTTGTGCCTTACGCTCCTTAAATTTCGATTCCCGTTTCGTCCAAAAACTGCAAATGGTCATCTTTACCAGTTACTATTCATGCAAGTTAACATTTTAATCTTTGGCTATACTTGGCCTACCGAAATTTCGGCAGCACTTCCCCTATAAATATAACACCCCCGAGACTTGGCTCGGCTTAATATATCAACAACAACAACCCAACAATCCAACAACAACAACAAGTATTACAAAATGCACAATATGGCACAACTAGCCATTTTTCCGACATAACACAAAAATTTCCGTTTCCAACTTCATATTTCCAATTCAATCTCAACATATTAATCAAGATCATTACAATTCTATTCGGAAACATATCATAACATTTCTACCACGTATATACAAGATATACATAAAATATACAAAGCATGCAAACTTTCCACCAAAACCACAATTTATCCAATTCCCCAATCTTTAACATACAAGTTCATAACACATTTCCATCATCCAAATTCATCAACCTTAATCATATTTTACACCTTAAACACTTCATTCCCATCATTTCATAAATTCATACTAAATTAACATAAACTTCCACATTCCATTTTCATACAAACTTACATCATTTTTCCTATACTTACGATACAAGGATCATAACTACACAACTAACACATTAAACAACACAATTCATCACCATTCCCCTTTCACCATGGCTCACGGCCAACCTCCAACTTTTCCAACTCAATCAAATTCATTCTCTTTCATTTCCAATATAGATTACACCATAAACACACTAGATTACAACATAAAATTCAACACATCTCATTTGTACAAACACACACACATACGGCCCTATACATGCATGAACACCTATCATGCAAACTTCCATATTTTCATAGTTTCTTCTCATTTCTACATATTACAACATTAACCAACCATCATAACATAATGAAAAAGGGACTAATTCTTACCTTTCCAATTTCTTCCACTTGCCAAAAGAAGCTCTTCTTGCCTTGAAAATTATACCAACTTGGAGAGCATCTTGAACTTAGTACTAACTCAAGGAGAACCAAATTTTTGAGCTAGAATTGAAGGCTTGAAAATTTTTCTTTTCTTTTTCTCCTTCCTTTTTTTCTCACGGCCGAAGGCCTCTTTTTTTTTTCTTGCCTTTGTTTTGTTTTGATTTCTCTTGAAATTTCTAGACAAGTCATGCATATATATAAATGTCCCCCTTAATTTATCACATGTTTGGCACATGAAAAATTTTTAATACCATGGGTTGGGCCTAGCTTCATGGCCGGCCACCCCTCCATATTTGGGCCTCAATTTTTCTTATTTTTTTTTGAGCCCAATGCATTATAACTCTTGTTTTGAAATTTTCGAAACAAATTTTCAAAATTCCAGTTTTGCCCTTAGGCCTCCTCCATTGTTTCCACATTCAAACTTCCATAACCGACATACATCTACTAAGAAAATTTCAAACATAGCCTTCTTTCTCATAATTCACAATTATTTCGAATTTTCCGATTATGCAAAAAGGCGGGATATAACAGTTATACCCCTTAAGGGGCCATAAAGAGAATAAAAATTTTACTCCCTCCGATCCAAAATTATTGCGGTTTACGCTTGGGCACATGGATTAAGGAATTCGCTCGGTTTTACGCCTGGGCACATGGATTAAGGAATTCACTAACTCCTAAAATTTAAAAGGAGTTTCGATCAAAATACCCTTAATTATAATTTTCTTTTCTTTGTTAGGTTGGCATAATTATTTTGGGGATATGGGAATGTGTAAGGGCAAACTTGAGTAAGAGAATAAATACTTTCTTGATTTTGTGAAACATCAATTGCTTTGGACCAGCTTTTAGAGGCTAAAACCTCAATTATTTTGGACCAGAGAGAGTAATACATCACATCAAATTATTACTAAGTCATCTAGTGATTGAAATTAATCAAACACATTATTAAAGTTGTGCAGCTACTAACAATTTCTTGAAGTTTCCAACTCTATAATTAATAATAAGGGTAAAATAGGTATGCAATAATAAATTATCTTTGATTTTCACTCTGGACAAGTAAAAGCGCACATCTATTTTAGTATACAGGAAAAGTAAAATTGAACGGAGAGAGTAATATTTATATATATAATGTAAATTTCTTAACACCAGCTACTTTCTCTGTCCTAATTTACGTGACACTTTTCGTCCTTGAGAATACTCCCCTTCATTCTCTTTCTACAGTTGATATTGAGGTTACGGATCAAAGGAAGTACGATGAAGATGAAGTTGGTCGTGAACAATTGAAAGAGGAACATGGTTTGTGTCCTAAATGAGTCCATCGGTTACATTGAGTTTATTGGGCCACAATTGAGTTTTTGGGCCTGAACGAAGTTAAAAGGAATTCTGCACATGTCTGGCCCGAGGTTTATTCCCAGAAGAATCAAGTTTATTTTCCCAAATTCCTTCTAGAAGAATAGTGAGTTAGGTTGTTATTTTTCACACCCAATAGAGAATTAGCAGCTGTATAGAAATATTCCATTTATTCTTTATATTATATTGAAGCTAACAAACTTGTATAAATTCATGCATAGTCGAGTCAAGAAGTAATCAGAAATTTTTCACAAATCAGTTCTTTTCTCTTAGGTCCCGTTTGTCCATAGATACCAAAAAAGATTTCACTTTTTTTGGAATTTTAGAGTTGGAGTTGGAGTTGGAGTTGTGTTTGGCCATAGTTTTTGAAATTATAGTTTTTGGTGAAATGTAGTTGTAAAAAAGTGAAAAAAGTGAATTTTTTTGAAAAACAAGTTCTTGGAGTTTTTGGTATTGAAGTTGTATTCGGAATTCTTATGGCCAAACGCTGAAAAGTGAAAAAAATTTCCGGAATAAAGTGAATAATTCTTATGGCCAAATGCCTACTTAATTTCTACATTACCGAAATTCAAAATTTAAATTTTGACCTTGAATTTGAACATCATTTTTTTAAATTTTTTAAAATAAAATTAATATATTTGAAAACTATGTAAAAAATACTGAATATCGATTGATTAAAACAAAATTCCTAGTAGGAGGCGCTTGCCCCTTTAATGGGGTTTACGCTGCATGAATTCAAATGGGTACTAAATATCGAATGATTAAACTAAAAAAGAGAATTAGTAAAGCTAACAGCCTTTCTACCCCAATCAGGGCAGTTTTGTACTCGAAGTGGAAAGTATTTTTCATCCTTAACCGGTGCTTTCAAATTTGAGTTGTGGGTATGAAATTGCTTTAATTTGTTAGGGAGTGTTTTATATATCCCAAAATATAGAATTTTCCATCGAGAATCTGAGTTTAGTCGGGCTCTTATATGAGTAGCGTAATGAGAAGAAGGTTGGATTTCTTAATAACTAATATCAATACATCTGAATTCTGAAAAGGAATAGACTAGCTAGTGAGAAACCGAAAAGTTGTGTTCTCGAGCCTGAAATAGTAAGTGATTTTAGATTTTTCAGAAATCAAGAGAATATTTTCAAAATTTCATGGATTTGTTTTTTGTGTACTAGCAAGTACAGTCTCTTAACCATATATATGATCATAAACTTAATTGTTACAATACACATCACAATAGAAAAGCATAAATAATGTTTTTCTTTTTCTTTTTTGAAGATTTAATTTGTACATCAAAGCTCACATGCATCTAACAAATTTAACGGATCTGAAATTATGTTAACTCATTTTTCAAATGGGTACATAGCTAGGAAACTCGTTATACTTAGCTTCTTGGTCAAACGTTTCATTTTATATAGTTGATTGAATATAAAAACAATTTAAAGTGATAAACAAAAAAAACGAGGAAAAAAAAAAAAAAACTATAGCACATGCTAGAGAGCCAATTTATTTATAGAGGAGGTCTATAAATTACAATCATTGAAAAGCAGTGAGATGCTCATACAAAAACTTTCATAAAGTGTGACGTATAATTCCTAAATATGGCGTTGCTTAAACTTTGTTCGATCATTACCATTTTGCTTGTGGCAACCACTAGTGATTATCTCTTTTCTTTATCTACATGTATATATGTACGCATATTTTTCTATGCTTGGCATTGGATATGTGTTTTTAATGTTATATCAGATATAATTTGATTTTGATAATTATAATGGTGAAATGATTCAGTTAATGTATCGTGGTTCTCGAAGATACAAGTCATAGGTGCTCTGGATATCATGATTTCTCAGGACTCGAGAAGAGATTACTTTCACAACACTCAACTTGTTGGAGAAGTTTACTTCCGACGGTACTTGCAGTGAATGTTTGGCTTGCTGTATTTGTCTTATGAAAGATGCACCTTTCAAAAATACTTGTGTAATTGGATCATAAAAAAGGTGGATGTCTTTGTGTTCAGTTGCAACAAAATCCATAACTTCCTATTATGCATATTTGACTCCTTGTATAATTTCAGTATTTTTGTTGTAGTATCTCGTTTTCTTGTCTTTCAGACTTTCATCTTTTATACGAATAATGATAAAATTCAGGTGAACGGCTTATTATTCAAAAATAAAAACAGATTCCATTCCGAAGACCACAACTTTAATGTAATTGCTAAATAATCAGTCAATGTTAGATGCAAAAAGTGATATTATCTAGACTTTGGTTCTGTTTGTTCCTAAAATCTCTGGGAAATGAAATAATTGAATTTTCTTGAGTCAAAACTTCTTCTAGCTAGTGTACCGGAAAGATTCGAATCCCTTCAGTCTTAATTAAAGATCTCGAGTTCCAGCTCTCGAAATATAGAATCTCTTAAAGAGAGCCTTTACAATCGCATAGTATGTTTACCCGATGCAAATGCAAACTAATCGAATAGTGGGCTTCAAATATCGGAGGATTTAAAAAGTGCAAAAGACATATATGTACATGATAAGAGGGTATATTTACAGAACATGACGATATTTTTCAGTTAACAAAATATATCAATAGACTTGTTGCAAAATCTATACGAATTAGGTAAATTAAAAAGAAGCAAATAAAACACATTAAATAAGGTAAGGAAATTGTTTTACTTATTTTATCCATGTTTCTCTCTCCATTCAAAATTTAGAGATATAGTTCCGCGATTTTCTCCAACTTTTCTTCCTTATTTCATCCACTTTTCTCTCACCATTTCAAAATCAAGAGATATTGTTACCTAATTTTCTCCAACTTTTACTCAAAAACTCCATTATAATCGGTAATTTTTATGTAAAAAGTTCATACACCAAAAAACATATATGTATAATTTTCGTATGCAATATGAATAACTGTATAGATTCTTATAATTTTTGTATATGAAATATGTATAAAAATTGTATGTGTATTTTGATTATTATAAAGTACATATAAATTGTATAAAATCTAAAATCTAATCAAAGTATGTATAAATTTTGAGAAAAATATGTATAATAAACTTGTAATTGATACAAACCAGATTCCATACAAAGTTCATACACCAGAAAATAAATATATATTAATTGTTGTATGCAATATGTATAAATTCGTTATAATTTCTACGTATGAAATATGTATAAAAGTTGTATGTATATTGTGATTATGATAAAGTAAAGTACATATAAATTGTATAAAATCTGATCAAAGTATGTATAGATTATGAGAAAGTATATATGTTTTCAACATTTTTTGAAACTATAGTTTATATAATTTATACAGATTTTCAAAACACACAATGATCATATATATCTCAAAACGATGCAAATCAATTTTTATATACAATTAATACACAAGTTAGTAATAAAAATACTTTGTAATATTGGTTTGAAAATTTATACTAGGAGAGAAGATGGATTTTAGGTATGAAAATGGTGTCTATCATAGGGGGAGAGAGAGAGAGAGAGAGAGAGAGAGAGAGAGAGAGAGATTTTTAAAAAGAAGAAGAAGTTGCATGGTAACTATCTTAGAATTAAGTCCACATTTAAAATTAGATTTTCTTCCTTAAAAAAAGCCTAAAATCGTGGGTATCCCATTAAGCCTAAATCTGATATACTTTGTAATTTTGTTGGTATATTTTGTAAATAAGGAAAAGTATTCTTATGTTTTGTAATATAGAGTTAATAGGTATTGTTAGGTTATTTTTCCATTTAAAAAAGCAAAAGAAATTCTGCAACTACACGAGACATATTGGGCTGATCCTGCATAATTAATTTGTTCATTTTTTATGAGGACTTTGAAAAATAGCACGTTAATGGAATTTCAAATTCTACCGGTGAAATTCCATGATAATATTTTGTAGTTTCATTGTAAAATTAATACTCCTTACTAATTTTTAAGTACAAGAATTGAAAGTGGCTATTTGTGTAATGATATGAAGTACTTCTCCTTTAATAATGTTATAAGGTCATGTTGTACAAATTCAGTTTAAATCGAACAAATAAGTACCAACTATCGAATAGTACAGACCAAAATTAATAAAGTTAACATCAGCAATACTCCAATCAGAGCAATGTTGTACTCAGAGGATAAGTTTTGATTACTCTTAACTACTGTCATTTTATTTTATTTTGTTTTCTTAAACAGCATATTGGGATCTATTTTGGTTATTATTGGCTTGTATATTCTTCTACAGGGTAAAAGTAAATAAGCAGAAATTTACAAGAACCCTCCAGCAACAGAGAAGAATGGACAGATTGTCCTACCAATTACGGCCAGTCCACGTCATATTGAAGGGCACAAATAAATTCCTATAGCACATGATAAAAATTGTAATGGATAAACAATCAATCAATGTTATAGTGCAAACGTTAATTATGTAATGATGTTCATGAATCTCTGGGGAATGAATGAAATAATTGAATTTTCTTTAGTCAATCATATTCATTGTACTAGAAAGATTCTACCAAGTGGCTCAATGGACGGTTGGAGGTTGGAACTCCTTCACGCCCCAATTTCATTAACATTGTAAATTGATGAAGATTATTAATAAGGAATTTTTACTTGTTGTAGCTTATTCTAAGAGGTAATTATTGATAATAATTACCTTTTCATTTATTTATATTTAGTAGTTACAGTGATTTTATAAATTACCATTCGTAGCTACACCAAAATATATAAAGTTGGAGTGGCCGAAGTGGTTATTAGCGGGGGCTCTCCCTTACCCGCCCAGAGTTCGAACCACCAACAACATTTTTTCTTATGAGTGTCTTGTATCTGAATGTATATGAAGTCAAATACATTAGATACAATATGAGTCAAACACATATGACGAAAATACACTCATATACACTTAAAATACAAGGAGAAAAAGCTAGGAAAAATATGTAAGAAAAGTAATGTTGTTAGCCAGTTCGACACCGCTTAGGAGAAATCTACCAAATACACAAGAATACACAAAATACACCTCCGTATCCTCGTCTGACTACTACAATTACAAGCCAGCATAAAGCACAAGGAACGGCTTTAATTATCAACATTACTAATAGTATTTCTACTAACACGTTTTGTAATATGACACCAACCATTAATGGTAGCCGCGCCGAATTTTGTGTTCTCCCGACCACTGAATAGAGCTTCAATGCCACTACGTATAAATAGACAATTTAATGTAGGGTCGGTAAAGCGCAATGCACTTTTGTAGTGTTTGTTTTGAAGTAACGGAATGCATAATCTTTCATGACAATAAAAAAAGCTATGGACCTCCATAGTTTAACAAAAAAGTAATAAACCCTGGTGTGCTTACGAGTGAAAAAGAGGAAAGAACAATTGAAGAATCAGCCATTCAACTTGAACTATATGAGCATTTCCGAGCTAAACAGAACGAAAATGAAAAAGAAAAAAACCGACTATCAAAATTAAAAGTATAATTTACTCCATATTCATTAACTTTACTTTTGATATAGAACTTTTTATATGCTCCAATATATATATTCGATATTAAGCACTAAATACCTCCCCAAGACATAAGCAAATTGTTACCAGACGACGAAAGATATCCCAAACAACATATAGAACCAAAAGGAAATATAAAACCCACACACTATAGTCTCTCATAGACATTTATATACACACACATCTTTTTTTTTCCTTTTTCTTTTTAAAAAGTTGGCTGTGTTTTCCACACCTCCAAGTTGAGGGGGGTATTAAGATTACAAATTATGTACCTAATGTATTGCACTAGATTAGAAGAGATCAATTAGTTAGTTGAGTCTTTGCTTAGTTGGCATTAGTCAAAGTAGCTTAGATTAGTCGGTTAGTTAGTTGTAACTACCTTGCCACATAGGATTAGATATTTTGATCATCTTCCACACTTGATCCTACCTTGTATATATTGATCATTGAAGGATGAAACGAAGTTAGTTTACAATTCCCAAATTCTACTCTCTACACAATATTTCTCTCTCTATGAAACCATTTATCAAATCTGATCCTTTTCACCATTGTTGCCCGAATTGAGCTTTGCCCCGTTACCACTTTGCATTGCAATGGCGAATTCAACATGGTATCAGAGCCATTCATGCTCGTGTCTTCAGTATTTGTTTCCGCTTGATTTTTAGGGTTCATATACCTCAAACTCATTTCAATTTCTGTTCAAGTTTTTTCTCGAACTCGATTGATTAGGCTTCAAATCATCTTGATTGTTTCAATTAACAATGGCAGTTGAAGAGGGAAATCAATCTACTACTGTTAACAACCAAAGCACGACGGAGGTGACGGTGGATATCAGTTCTCCGATGTACGACCATCCATTCGGAAAATGCGAGGTATTATCTTGGTTCCGGTTCCCTTGATGGAGCTCGGATATCGAACTTGGAGAAGAGCAATTCTGCGTGCATTGTCGGTGAAAAATAAGCTAGGATCCGTTAATGGTGAATGTAAGAGGCCCGATTCCAACTCACCATCGTTTAGACAGTGGGAAAGATGCGATGATGTAGTGATATCGTAGATTCTGAACTCATTTGAGAAGGAGATTGTCGATAGTGTTGAATATGTGAATGATGCAGCTGAATTGTGGAAGGAATTGGATGACAGGTATGACCAAACTAACGGTGCGAAGTTGTATCAAATTCAGAGAGATATTAACGAACTCTCTCAAGGTAACCGCGATATCACAACATATTATACAAAAATGAAAAAATTGTGGGAAGAACTCAATACCTTACACGCTAAGACTCAATGCACACAGAATGCGTACCGGTGGTGCTAAGGATAATCTTTACAAAGCGAACAAGATAGAGATTAATACAATTCCTTATGGGATTAAATGAAGTGTATCTTTGTGATTCGAGGTAGCATCCTCATGATGAATCCATTGCCTTTGTTGGCTCAAGCTTTTTCTCTTTTGGTGCAAGATGAAAAACGAAGTGAAATTAAGCCTAGCAGTCATATGTTTGCAAAATCTGCAGCATTAAGTGTGAATGTACAGGGTCAAAGTAGTTATAGGAACAATAATCATGCTAGCACTAGTTAAGGCCATGGTCACAATCATGCTAGTAGCAGTAACCAGGGTGGTTACAGAACAAACTATTCACCAAATTTTGGAAATCAAGGGAGTGGCAATAGGACTAGAGTGATATGTGAGTATTGTAGGAAGCCAGGACATACCAAAGAAAAGTGTTATAAACTACATGGCTATCCAAATCAAAACAACAACTTCACTGCTCCTAACCCTCCTACACATCAGAATTTTTACCAGAACAACTCTCAAGGTTACAGGTACAATAACAGTAAAGGCAGAGGGTAATGGCAAATGTGCAAATTGATAGTATGTCAACTAGAGGAGATGAACAGAGTGATTTGGGGGACAATGTGCATCTGAGCAAAGAGCAATATGGGAAGATTATGAATATGCAACAGTATTTTCAGTCAGGAAATGCAGGTGACCATGTCAACAAAAATGCTAATGGTTCAGTAAATGCAAATGGCTCAGTGAAATTTGCAGGTACAATTATCTGTACTTCTTCCATTGATTTTAGTAAGATATCTTGTGAATGTTTCAAAGATAAAGCTGACTCCTGGATACTTGACTCAGGAGCATCCAACCACATTACCTTTAACAAATCCCTCCTAGACTGTATTACAACCTTACTTTACCCATTGTTAATCATCTTACCTAATGGATACAAAGTGAAAGTAACACAGATTGGTAGGGTAAAATTAGCTCCTAATATCATTTTGCATAAGGTGTTTTTTGTGCCCTCATTCAAGTACAATCTAGTGTCCATTCATTGTTTTAATGCTTTTTCTAACAGTATTGTTGCCTTCACCACTGTATCTAATTTTCTACAGGCCCCTTCAATGAAGAGGCCTCAGGAAATTGGTAGAGTAAAGGATGGGATCTACTTCTTGTGCTCCAAGTGCCTCAACAACAAGTCATCACAAGTCAACAGTTTAGTGTCACAAGTCTCTGAGCATTGTTCTCATAGTACACAGTGCCATTTTCATTCCAATGTTCATAGTTCATTAGCAACTAATAAGTGTACTGATCATGGTGTTGCAAATGCTGGTTCTCCTTTTAATAAAACTCAGAGTTTGTTATCAAAGTCTTATGTTTCTTTTTCTTCAAAATCTAATATGTGTGATGTGAATGTACTGTGGCACACTAGACTTGGGCATGTACCCTTTGGGAAAATGAAGGAAATTCCTACACTACATGAAGGTTTCTCACAGACACAACCTTTTACCTGTTCCATACGTCCTATGGCAAGGCAGTCTAGACTGCCATTTCCCCATAGTTCCTCCACAACCACCAAGCCTCTTCAACTATTACATATTGACTTATGGGGCCCCTATCACACCACAACCCATGATAACTTCAACTATTTCATCACCATAGTGGATGACTATAATAGATCTACCTGGACCAAACTCTTATCCTGCAAAAGCAATGCCCTGAATTTCCTAAAATCTTTTGTCACTTTAACAGAAAACCAACTCACCGCCAAAGTGAAAACTATTAGGACAGATAATGGTCTAGAGTTTGTGAACACAGAAACAACAAATTTCCTCCAAAGTAAAGGCATCATACATGAGAAAACCTGCCCATATACACCACAACAAAATGGTGTTGTGGAAAGAAAACACAAATACCTATTAGAAACTGTAAGAGCTTTTCTTTTCCAATCAAAGTTACCAGTGAAATATTGGGGTGAGTGCATAATATCTGCCACATACATCATTAACAGATTGCCAACATCCCATGTAAAGGGCAAATGCCCATATGAGCTACTTTATAACCAAACACCTGTGTACTCACATATGAGAAGCTTTGGTTGCCTTTGCTATCCTACATTACCAAAAATTCACAGAGATAAATTCCAGCCCAGAACCACACCTCATGTATTTGTTGGATATCCTTTTGGAACCAAAGGTTACAAAGTTCTGAGTTTAGAAACAAAGAAAATCTCTGTGTCAAGAGATGTGGTCTTTAATGAGTCTGTGTTTCCCTTTTTCCTTTCATGTACTTCTGTCTCTTCTAATTCTAGTCTGTATTCACTACCATTCATAGATATACTTGATAGTGTGGCACACTCACCACCTCATGTTGTGCATGATAATAGGTCTGCTAGTGGTACTGTGCATGATGTGTTAGCAGAATCTCTACATAGAACACCCTCAGTTTCACCTACACACACCACACATACACCAACCAACCCTGCACTACCTGCTAGTCAGTATGATCTTCATTTTTCCACAAATCCAACATCCAATGCTTCTGAGAACAATTCTGAGTTTAACTCCCAAACTCACATCCCACACATTGAACCTAGAAAATCTAGTAGAATTTCCAAAACACCTACATATCTGCAGGACTACCATTATGAAATTCCCAATCCCAAGCCACCTGCAAATTTGTCCCTTAGCACCTTTCTTTACCATCCAGCCCATTCTACCTTGAGTATTGAGAGTTAGATTTTTGTCATGAATGTTTGCAATGATGTTGAACCTTCTTCATATGAAGAAGAAGTTTTGTATCCTGCTTGGCAGACTGCCATGAGTCAGGAATTTGATGCCTTACATTCAAATAATACTTGGACCTTAGTTCTATTACCTACTGAAAAGAAGGCAATTGGGTGCAAATGGGTTTTTAAGGTCAAGCACAAAGCAGATGGGACTGTAGAGAGATATAAGGCAAGGTTAGTGGTAAAAGGATACACCCAACAGGCAGGAATAGACTATACAGAGACATTTTCACCTGTGGTCAAAATGACCACTGTAAGAGCCTTGCTTGCTACTGCAGTAAAAAAGGGATGGAATGTTTTTCAGTTAGATCTTAATAATGCATTTTTGCATGGGGAGTTAGATGAGGAAGTCTATATGTCTGCTCCACCAAGCCTAGTGACCAGTCCTGGTATGGTGTGCAAGTTAAATAAGTCCCTTTATGGGTTGAAACAAGCAAGCAGGCAGGCAGTGATATGCCAAACTTACTGAGGCCTTATGCTCTAGAGGCTATAGTCACTCACTTAATGACTACTCCTTGTTCTATAAAAAGAATTCTCACCTCACAGTATTTGTGGCAGTTTATGTAGATGATATTATCATCACTGGCACGAATACAACTGAAATTTCAGACTTAATGAATTTTCTGCATGAGACATTCAGAATCAAAGATTTGGGTATTTTGCACTACTTTTTGGGACTGGAGGTATTGTACAAGGAAGGAGGCATAGTCATCTCACAAAGAAAGTTTTTGTTAGACATGTTGAAAGATTTTGATGCCATGGACTGCAGCAGTCTTTCCTTTCCATTGGATCCTGCTGCCAAGTTGCAGGCAAAAGAAAGAACAACATTAGCAGATCCAACCTACTACACGAAACTAGTTGGGAAACTGAATTTTCTCACCAACACAAGGATGAACATAGCCTTTAGTGTTCAGCATCTAAGCCAGTTCATGCAAGATTCAAGAGAACCTCATTTGAAGGCTGCTTTCCACATTCTCAGATACTTGAAAGGAAATCCAGACTCAGGCATTTTCCTATCAAATAACTCAAGTTGTGACATCAGGGCCTATTGTGACTCAGATTGGGCCACTTGTCCTGATACAAGGAAGTCTGTGATTGGTTACATTGTCCTTCTGGGTAACAGTCCTATAAGTTGGAAATCAAAGAAGCAAGAAACACTTTCTTTATCCTCAGCGGAAACAGAATATAGAGCACTCATAAAAGTGGTAGGGGAGTTGGTTTGGCTTTAAAGGTTACTTGAAGAACTCACTGTTCCCTTTTCATTGCCCATGAAGGTATTTTGTGACTGTCAGTCAGCTCTCCACATAGTTAAGAACCCTGTTTTTCATGAGAGAACAAAGCATATTGAGCTAGACTGTCACTTTGTAAGGAGTCAACTACAGGAAAGATTAATATCACTGCATCATCTCTCCACTTCAGACCAGCTTGCAGATGTTTTAACTAAAGCTCTCAGTGGCACTCAACATTCCAGTACCATAGGCAAGTTGGCTATGTTTTCCACACCTCCAACTTGAGGGGGGGTATTAAGATTACAAATTAAATTCTGTACCTAATGTATTGCACTAGATTAGAAGAGATCAATTAGTTAGTTGAGTCTTTGCTTAGTTGGCATTAGTCAAAGTAGCTTAGATTAGTCGGTTAGTTAGTTGTAACTACCTTGCCACATAGGATTAGATATTTTGATCATCTCCCACACTTGATCCTACCTTGTATATATTGATCATTGAAGGATGAAATGAAGTTTACAATTTAAAATTCTACTCTCTACACAATATTTCTCTCTCTATGAAACCATTTATCAAATCTGATCCTTTTCACCATTGTTGCTCGAATTGAGCTTTGCCACTGTTACCACTGCATTGCAATGGCAGAATTCAACAACACTCATTTTCCTTTTTTTCCAGAGTGTAGAGCAGAAAAATAACGAAGAAATTAGTTAAAAGGGGTCTTTACAAAAATGAATAGAGGTATATGAGCCTCATATGAACCTCTGTATACATGAACGATTCTGACATAACACATAGGCGATCTGTTATATTGTGTAGAGGGTCATTTAATCAATTCACCCAAAAATAACCCTTGGGATTGCTCTCAAAGCCAGGCCTTGAAATGTGAGCTCCTCCACCACCTGGCGCCTTCATCATCCCGCCACCGCCACCTTTGCCACAGGCACTGCTTTTGCTAACTACTTTACCACCACGTCCTCTTTTACCACCTGGCATTTCACTAGCTATATAGGAGTAGTTGATAAAATAACCCTTATGAATTATTGTAAACTCTTTGTCAGCGCTGCCTTTTATATAGAGAGTTATTCATTATATATATTGGATATGATTTAATCTAATTACTCATATTCAATTTATGCTAATCAAAATTTCGTGAGAAACCAAAAGGTGAGACTCATTCAGTCATTCTGCATGCAATCTGTCCAGTCTGCTTTACCAATTACTGCCTACGGCCACTTCAGATTTAAGGGCACATATATCTTCCACACTTAGGCACTTAAAAATTGTAATTGATAAACAATCAATCAATGATATAGTGCAAAAGGTGATTATCTAGATCTCATTGTTCCTGAAATCTCTTTGAATTAAATAATTGAATTTTGTTGAGTCAAACTTATTCATTGTACTAGAAAGATTCTACCACCAAGTAGTGCGGTGGGGGCGGTTGGATCTCTTCGCCATTAACCATAAGTTTCGGATTCGACAAATCAAGGACGGGTAAACGGATAAATTATGAAGCTAAAAAATAAAATTCATCACTAATCTATTTAGTGCATATTAGAGACGGATTGTTAAACATTCAATTTCTTTTTGTAATGGAGAATTTCTTGCTCATAATAGGCCTATCTTGAAAATTTAAATTAGTCAAACCAAGAATTTCAGATACCAAATGATTACAAAATAAAAAGATTCCAAAATACCAAATGATTACAAAACAAAAAAGATTCCACAACTACATAATTGACGTATTGGCCTGATCCTAAATAACCAAATTAATTCCTTGGTTAAAGAGTTGTAGAGTATGACAACTACCATTGCTCATGGTAAATCTTAATTAAGGAAGTGCCCTTGCAATGACATCACCTCTATTCCTTTTGAGTATATTTATTTTAGTAAATTTCAAAGCAATAATACTAATTAAGTTCTCCCTCTTCCATAATCAAATTTTATAAAGTTAGTTTTTTTTACTTTTAATGATATAATTTTATAGTCACTGACATTCTTTCTTTCTTAAATCTCGAGTACTTAATCAAAACCTGTTACATTAATTGAGATGAACGGAGTAACTACTATCGATACACCTGATAAGGAAGACTAGCGGGGAGATGAAAGTTTTTGTATATACTCTGCATCTGGGTTCCCAATCATAAAGTTTTTGTATGACCGTTTTCGATGATCTTAATTTATATACTCCCTCCGTTCACTTTTACTTGTCCACTTTGGACATTTTACGCTGTTTAAGAAATCATAAATAAGTGCATAATTTAACAATATAACCATATTAATTGGTGCATAATTTTATTGAATTTGAAAAATGATTTGAAGTGAGTAATTAATACTATATGGGTAAAATAGGAAAAAATAAATTATCTTTTCTTGATATGCTAAAAGTGATAAGTAAAAGTGAAAATATATTTTTAGAATAGTGGACAAGTAAAAGTGAACGGAGAGAGTATTTTGGTTGGTGTTGACTGTTGACCGACGGAAAGGGATCGGACTTCTCTCCATTACACCTTCCCTCCATTTTCTCAAGTGCACATTTAGATGAGTGACATGTGTCGTATTTAAGTTTTAAAGGTCCAGATTATATCACACTAACAAATATTTTAACCATAGTTAAGTGAACAAATTTTGAAAATTATACTCTAATTTTGGTAAGAAAAAGATATCCCCATAAATTTTGGTAACAATTAATTTCATCATAATTTTAATATTTTAATTACATGTTACAACTGTATAACATTAAAGGCTAAAAGGTTTGGGTTACACTTTTTCAAATATCACGAAAGCCGTAAAAAGTTGTGAGATTCTTGTATGGGTCAAGTTAAACATAAATCGACTACTGTGTTCTGAAGAAAAATAAAAAAATAAAAAAAGAGAGAGAGAGAGAGAAATCTGGTTATCTAAAATATTTTGAAGCAGAAAAATATCTCGTTATTTAGAATTTTTTTTTTTTCCTTCTTGTTTTTGTGTGTGAAATAAAAGAAAACCATCTTCTACAATATTTTTTGAAGACTAATATTTATCAGGCCAAACAACACATTGTCAGGTTCATGTTCTACAATTTTAATAATTGAATATAATACAAATTTAATGATATGGCCAAAATTTATGGGGAATATTTTTTTCTTATCAAAATTGGAGATAATTTTTAAAATTTATTCACTTGACTATGGTTAAAATACTTGTTAGTGTGATATAATCTGAACCTTTAAAATTTAAATAGGACATATGTCACTCATCTAAATGTGCACTTGAGGAAATGGAAGGAAGGTGTAATGGAGAGGAGCCGGATCCAACGGAAAGCAAACAATGTTTAGTGCGCAACAAACTATTCCCTTTTTTTTTTTTTTTGGTACACAAATTAATCCCTATTATGCTTTAAGTGATTCCCTTGCTATTTCAATATTTCTGTAGTGTTATCTTGTTTCCTTGTCCGTCATATACTTTGTCCGCATAATGAAGAAATTCAAGTAAATGGCCTTCCATTCAAAAATAAAAATGGATTTTACTCCAAATTCCACAGAGGTTTGCTTTCAAGTACTTGTATCATTCATTACTTATTTTACCCTTCAACTCTCTTATAAGGCAGTCTTACTCTCTTATAAGGCAGTCTTTCCTCTACAACTATATATTTATGTATCTTTGATCAATGAAGAATTGAGCATGTGAGCATTTTCAAACCAATTAAATCGAACAAAATGAACAAGAACAAGACCATCAACGCATATATATACAGTACTGTATTACTTAATATGCATATAGAACTTATAGTAAACCACTGTACATCTCCAAGACACAAGCACTAGTTACCAGACATGCCTAAACAACATACAAAAACGAAAAAGGAAATTAAAGAGAACATACACACACATAGATATATACATATATTTATTTAATTATTATTTTAAGCACTCATTTTCCCTTTTCTCCAGAGTGGAGACTAGAGAAATAACCCTGGGGATTGCTCTCAAAGCCTTCCCTTGAAATATATGTCCCTCCACCACCTGGAGCCTTCATCGTGTCGCCGCCACCACCACTCCCCTTGGCAGAGCCACCGCCGCCACCTTTAGCTCCGGCACTTCCTCCACCTCCACCTTTGCCTCCACCTCCCTTTCCCTCGCCACCTCCTCCGCCCTTACCGCCGCCACCACCTCCTCCTTTACCACCTGGCATGTTAACGTTCACTATAGTAGTAGTTGATTAATAAGTCTTTACGAATTACAGTGAACTCTTCATCAATGCTGCCTATCATATAGAGAGATATATGTTTTTTTTTTTTTTTTTTTTTTTGGATAAGGTCTAATTAAATTATCCCTTTTCAGTTCATGCTTATCAGAATTTCTTGAGAAACCGAAAGGTGACCCTCATTTTGCATGGCATGCATGCGTGTGAATGCTCGGGGAAATCACGTGGATAGATGTGGATATAAATTCATGTTGATCAAAACTTCTTGAAAACCAAAAATAACACACATTTTGCATGCACATAAGCCAACGATTTGGTTTCCAATGTAACAGCTAACAACACGACTAGAGACGGATCCAGTATTTAAATTTTATGTGTTTAACGTGAGGTTATTGAACTTTTTGACTACTGTTGATTTATTGAATTTAAAGTTTAATACTTATATATATTTAGTAATTAAATTTCTTAACACACACTTCTTTATCCTAATTTACGTGACACTTTTCGTTTATCGAAATTCAAATTTTAAATTTTGACCTTGAATTTGGACAAAAATTCTTTAAATTTTTTGCATATTTGAAAATTATGTAAAAAAGTATTGAATATCGAATGATTAAACACAAAATTCCTAGTAGGAGGCGCTTCCCCTTTAATGGGATATACCGTGTACGCTGCACGAATTCAGATTGGTACTGAATATCGAATGATTAAGCTAAAAATGAGAATTATTAAAGCTAACAACCTTTCCTGTACTCCAATCAGAGCAATTTTGTACTCGGAGTGGTTAGTATTTTTTATCCTTAACCAGTGCTTTCGGGTTTGCACTCTGGGTATGAAATTGCTTTTGTTAGGGAGTACTATGTTATCTCCAATAATATATAACTTTCTGTCGGAAATCTGAATTTAGTGGGACCCCAATATGAGTACCGGATAATTGAATGAAAAAAAGGTGGCATTTCTTCATGTAAATAATTACTCCCTCCGTTCCATAATAAGTGCTTTTTAGGCTTTTCAATTTATTTCAAAATAAGTGGTGCTTTAGAATCTTAAGAATACTTGGGCAGATTCTTCCAAAATTACCCTTATTGAAATAATTAAGATTCATTAACTGCCTTTTTTTTTTCAAGAATCCTTAGGGGTAAGTTAGTAAAAATACTCTTAATTTTCTAATAGTGAGCAATTTCTTAAAGAGTGTGCATGAGCTAAAAGAAACATTTATGTAAAACGGAGGGAGTAAATACTTATCAATACATCTGAATTCTGAAAAGGAATAGACTAGCCAGTGAGAAACCGAAAGGCTGTTGTGTTCTCAAGCCTGAAATAGTAAGTGATTTTAAGCATTTTCAGAATTCAAAAAAATATTTTCAAAATTTCATTGATTTTTTTTTCCTGTGTACTAGCGAGTAGAGTCTCTTAACCATATAAATGATCATAAACTTAAATGTTGCAATACACATCATATTGGAAAATCACAAAGAATGTTTTTCGTTTTCTTTTTTGAAGATTTTGTATATCAATGCTCACATGCATCTTACAAAAGTGTGACGTAAATTTTTAATTACGGTGTTGCTTAAACTTTGTTCGATCATTGTCATTCTTCTCGTGGCGACCTCTAGTGAGTATCTATTTTTTTTATCTACATGTATATTGATACACACACATTTTTCTATGCTTGGCATTGAAATATGTGTTTAATTTTATTAGTTATAATGGTGAAATGATTCAGTTAATGTATTGTGATTCTCAAAGACACAAGTCATAGCTGCCCTGGATGTTGATCATGATTTTTCAAGACTCGGGCGGAGAATACTTCCACAACTCTCAACTTGTTGGAGAAATTGTACTTCCAACAGTGATTCCCCGTTAATCATAAAAAAGGTGGATGTCTTTGTGTTTAGTTGCAACAAAATCCATAAATTCCTATTATGCATATTTGATTCCCTGTAAATTCAATAATTTCGTTGTATTATCTCGTTTTCTTGTCTTTCATATTTTTATACGAATAATAATGAAATACAGGTGAAATGGCTTTCTATTCAGAAATACAATTGGATTCCACCCCCAAACCACAGGTTTAATAATTGTTGAAATAATCAGTCAATGTTATAATGCAAGAAGTGATATTATCTAGACGTTCAGTCCTGTTCTGAAATCTCTGGGAAATGAAATAATTGAACTTTCTTGAGTCAAACTTCTTCTAGATAGTGTCTTGGGAAGATTCTATTATTGGGATCCCTTCGGCTTTAATTAGAGATTTCGAGTTTGAGCTCTTGGAATACAGAAATTCTTAAAAAGAGTCTTTACCTCCCCGTAGTAGGTTTATCCGATGCAAATCCGAACTACTCGAGTAGTGGGTTTCATATCAGATAGTTTAAAAAAGCAAAAGAATTTCTACAACTGCACAATATATAGACGTACAGGCCAGGGTTGATCCTACATTACCAAAATTAATTCATTTGTTCATTTTTCGGTCAGGTCTTTAAAAAATAGTCATGTTCATGAAATTTCAAATCAAACTGGTGAAGTTCCATGATAATGTGGTTTCTTTTGTGAAATTAGAACTCCTACTTAAATTCCAATTACAAGGATTGAAAAGTGGCTATTTGTGAATTTTGGAGTACTCTTTTTCTAATAAGCGTTGTGTTGTGCAAATTTAGATTAATCGAACAAATAATAACCTTGCAATCCTTGCATAAACCTCTATCACACTTCTTAAGAAGCAAGTAATCTATTTGGGTCCTAACCAGCGCACTACGGTAGGTCACCAAGTGCTCCTCCCTCTTCTGGAAGCTCGAGTCACTACACCAAAAGAAGCTTTTAGTGGCAATATATTTTCCTTTTAGCGGCAATAGTTATTGCCACAAAAACATTTACCAGCAATTGGTTAATGCCATTAGATCCAAGATCGGTAAAGCCTTTAGCGGCATTTATTGTTAGGGCTGAAGTTTGGTATTGCCGGTAATAATTGATTCTAGAATATAATTAGCGGCAATTAAGTTATTGCCACAAATTAATTGCCGCTAAAAGCATATTTTGTTGTAGTGAGTTAACTATGATCAACTCAAAAGCTTTCACGAAGTCTAAAAGCGAAACTCCTCCTTCATTTCTCTCCCCAAAGCCGAAACCACCATGTACATTATAATATCCTATTGAAGTGGTCCCCATGTGACCATTAAAGGCGCTGCCCACATATGGTTTCTCCATATGCGGGATACCTCTCACAACCTCGTCCAACTCCTCCAGAAACGCCTTTTGTCATCCTCGTCCAAACCCGCCTACAACGCATATGCAATAATTATGTTAAAAGTTAGCCCTCCCAAAACTAGCTTAATGGTCGCTTCCTAACCTGCAGGGGCAAAGCAACAGTGTAATGTGGGGGTTCAGACGAACCCAATAGCTTTTCCGTAGATACTGCATTTGCATTAGAAATTGCAGTAAATATATATAATTATTACGGTCTGAACCCACATACAAAACAAGCACATGGTTCGGTGGTAGGAAGAGCGATGGGAAGGTCTCTATGTCAAAGTATCTATTTTATTCTAACCAATTATTTTACCAGCATTAGTTAGTTAGTTAGTTAGTTAGAAGTATAGTTAGTAGTATTAAAATAACTTTATTAGTCCTTAAGAAAGAAGGAAAATAGAGATTTTAGTCCATGAATTACTACTTTATTTTGTCCTTTCCTCCTATTTTTAGTCTTAAAGCTAACGGATGTCAGCAAAATTAACAGAAATATAATTTAAGAAATCAGAAAACTAGAGCTATAGAAAAAAAGAGAGAATTGAAATGAGTAGAAAACATCGACAAATCACCTCAAAGACATGGTTCTGCCTATAGGATGAAATGCCATAACATTGCCTTTACTATAATATAACATTACTACCTCTCAATCTCGAGCTAGTCAGAATGTCCACAAATCAAATTATTCCGTGGCTTTGAGTTTTATTTGAATGTGTACGATTTCATTCCGTGCATGTGCTCGAGTAGAAATTTTGTGTAAATATATTGCCATTCTATTAAGTGTTTTCATTTAAGTTCTTTTCATTTTAAGAGGTTGAATATATAAACAGGGCTATCTAAACAACTTTAAGGGTCTAAAGTCAAACTTCAAACAGAGGCCCTAATTGTTTTTCAAAGGAAATATCATCATATATATTTTTATGTAAAGTCTACTCTTCTAACTTTTTTAGATGCTTAATTACTATTTTATAATCGATTTGTTCTAATAATTCCTTTTCAATTGAGAATATAGCAAATTCATTCAATCACTCTTGAGATGTTGTTGATCTTAGATAAGATTTTATCTGTTTTAATTTTTAAAAAACATCTTTCGATTGAGGCAACAATATATATATAACATACATCTTTAAAGAAAAATGAGGCCCCAAGCGATTGTTTTATTGACCTTATAGTCGAGCCACCTTGTACATAAAATAACTCGATAGAGGCGTAATAGTCACAGATTTGTTATGCATTATATGCCTCATAAATATCGTAAATGCTACTAATTCTTTACCGTACTTCAAGAGTAGGGGGCTGGTGGTATGGCTGTTGGCTGTTCAACTTTGGCTTTGTGTGTTTCGGTGGGGTTTAACAAATTCAATTATATATATATATATATATACATGTTGAACAAATTCAATTCAATATATACATTAGGAGAGAAAATCTCCGTAAATGTTTATTGCAAAAGGTTCACTGAAGTTCTAGTTGTCAGTGTCAAGTTTTTATGATGACAATTTTACTTGTGTAGGTACAATACGTGAATTGCACAAGGAATAATACAAGCCCACAAATCAGCCCCAACAAGATGAAAGCCCACCAAACGGCTCAACGAGTACAGGCTCGCTCAAGTGGAGCCTTCTTAACCCTAATGGAACAATGGCTCACAACCCGGTGTGCCAAATCTTTCAAGAAAAGGAAACAACACCTTGACATTATTCTCCGGCGGTACACAAGTGTTCCAACGAAGGAAAGGGCATCTTGACATTAAAGGCGGATCTCGTGAAGGGTAACGATCTTGTGATTGACAATCTTTGCCTCAACACACAAGAAAGAAAGCGACAACGGCTCCGGCCTTATTCTTGGAAATAGAATCGACACTTTTCTGCTTTCCAAGGATCAAAACCTTGGGTTAATCTCTCTGCAAACAGCTATAAGAGGAGCCACCTCACAAACCTATATTCGATGCTTAGTCTCATTCTCCTACTCTACTTTGCTTTTCATAAACGTTGTATGTTTGAGTGATTTATAGTGTAAGAAAAAAAGAAAGGAGAGTTATAATATAGTTTGTGAGGCTTCGTATCAAAAAGATTAAGAGCGATTGAGTGTAGACGTAGGAGCTTCATTCAAACCTCGATTGTATCAAACCTTAACTATAGGCTTGAGAGAGATCACCCTTGCAACCTTGGGGCCGGACTAGGATTCACATTGAATGCAACCGGTATAAAACACGTGTCATTTACCTTACGTAATTTACGCTTTGTGTTTTACGAGCAAGCGTTGACTATCGGTCTAACCTAGTCGACTACCGAACGAAAAAAAATTTACAATTCACCCCCTCTTGCACTTTCAATTGGTATCGGAGCAAGGTATCATTTTCGATTTGCTTAACCGCGCGTGAGAAAAGATCAAATGGTTGGATATCAAATTCTGGAGCAATATTGCAAGATGGGCACTCCACAACAAGACCACCATACTTCAATGGTGAACACTATTGTCATTGGAAAGAGAGGTTCGAATATTTGTGCAATCACAGTATTATCAAGCCGGATTGTGATTAAGAAAGAGCCCAAACCCATTCCAAACACCAGCCTTTGAAAACAAGGAAGGCACGGATACTTCAACAATAGATGCGGAATCACGCATGACATTACCAAAGAACAACAAGAGACAACAAATAAACGCCGGAGACAATAGCCTTGCTCTCTTTGTGCGATGTAAGTGGAGGAGTATGCAAAAATTTCAAATTGTGATACCGCCAAAGAAATGTGGGATAAGCTTGAAGTCACCTATGAAGGAACATCAAAGGTAAGAGAAACAAAAATTGATGCTCTAAGACACGATTATGAAGCTTTCATGATGAAGGACGATGAAAACATTGAATCAATGTTCACAAGATTTGACAAGATCATTGGAGAACTAAAATCCTTGGGGTAACTTACACCAACTCTCAACAAGTAAGAAAGCTTGTTAGAAGTCTACCAAAAACTTGGGAAACCAAAGCAATTGTCTTGGAAGACGGAAATCTGGATAAATTCACTTATGATGAGTTAAGAGGAAATCTGATAGCATTTGAAAAAAATCACATTCAAAGATATCAAAAAGATGACAAGAAGAAAGTGATTGCGGCTTTCAAGGCTCAAGTTGAAGAATCTGATGATGACTTTAAAGAAGAAGAAGTTGCCATGATCTCCAGACATGTGATAGAAGCCATGAGACGATCAAGCAATAATAGAAAAGGAAGTCTAAACTTTAGAAAAGGAAAGGCCTCCAAGGCAAGGTCAAAGAATGATGGGAAGTGTTATGAGTGTGGAAAATATGGTCATATAGCTTCGAATGTCTGAAAACAAGAAAGAAGCCAACAAGAGGTTATCAAAAACAAAGAGCCTTCAGTAGTTGGAGTGAAGACGAAATTTCAGATGAAGAATCAGAAGAAGTGGAAAATGTGTGTTTCATGGCTCTCGGAGAAGGCAGTAAGGTAAGTTCTCATCCCTGCTCTAAATGTGAAGAAACTCAAGAATTGTTAGATCAAACTCTTGTAGACCTAAATAATGTCTTTGATGAATATAGGAAATTGAAGAGAGAGAGAAGGGAGTGGGAGTCAAAATTAGAAATGCGAAAAGAAAAAAATTCTTTTCAAAATGAAGTTTACAATTTACAATCTAAACTAGATACTCTGCTTTGAAATTCTTCCATCCACAGTTATCCCAAGTCAAAAGAGTCAGCGATAAAAATAAATCTCTTGGGAAAAGGGTCTTGCCAATGGTTGAAGATCATATAAGAAAAACAAGCTATTTTGTTTTAAAAACTAATAAGTCAACTAGAACCTCTAAGTCGACCGAAAAAGGCACTGAGTTCATAGGTCAATCGGTCAGGTGTAAAAAGGAAGGAAAATCATTTCAAACATGCTTACATTTGTGGAAAACTTGGTCATAATTATCATAACTGTAGATTTCGCTTTTCAAATGAACCTGGATGGGTGTGGAAACCCAAGAAAACTAATTGCGTGGAAACTAACCATCAAGGACCCAAGAACCCTTGGGTACCTAAACAAGAGTAAAATTAAATCTTGCGGAACACCACAAGAAAAAGAAAGGGAAATGGTATCTAGATAGTGCGTGTTCAAGACATATGACGGCGACAAAAGTCTATTCAAATCGGTCGGCGACTTTAATGGAGGATTAGTGACTTTTGGAGACAACTCATTTGGGAAGTAATTGGTATCGGTACTATCACTTTTGATAACTCTTGCGATATTTCTAATGTTTGGTTGGTAAAGGGGCTTAAATACAATCTCTTAAGTGTGAGTCAGCTATGTGATTCTAATCTTGAGGTAAGGTTTAGTAAAACAGGCTGTGTCATAGAGGACTCCTCTGGAATAAAAATTCTTCACGGAAGCGAGAAACAAAAATGTGTATACTCGGACTCGTCAAAATCCTACGAGTCATATATGTCGCTTCGATGGGTGAAGATCCATGGATGTGGTACAAAGCTTGGTCATGCAGTATGCGCCTAATTGAGAAAGCGGCAAGACTTGATCTTGTAATAGATTGCCAAAACTCAATTACACCAAAGATCATATATGCGATTCGTGTCAAAAAGGTAAACAAACTAGAAACTCCTTCAACTCTAAAGATATTGTGTCTACGTCTAAACCTTTACACAAATTTTAGCTTCGTATGGATCTTGTTGGTCTACTAGAGAATCGCTAGCATTGGAGGAAAAAAGGTATGCATTTGTTATAATAGATGACTTTTCTCGCTTTACCTGGGTAATATTTCTTGCTCATAAAGATGATACTCTAAAGAATTTTAAGTTCTTTTGTGAGAAAGTTCAGCGTGAGAAAGGATATTACATCACCTCCATTCGAAGTGATCATGGAGGAGAATTTGAAAACAAAGCTTTTGAAGAATTACGCAATGACCAAGGATACACACACGATTTCTCCTCACCTCGATCTCCGCAACAAAAATGGTGTGGTTGAACGGAAGAACGAGAACCCTTCGGGATATGGCAAGAACTATGATCGTAGAAACAAACTTACCACATCGGTTTTGGGCCGAAGCAAGAAGTACGGCGTGTCATATATTCTAAACCGATGTCTAATTAGACCAATTCTCAAGAAAACTCCATATGAGCTCTGGACTGGTAAGAGACCGAATGTTAGTTACTTTCATCCTTTTGGATGTAAATGTTTTGTTCACAATAATGGAAAGGAAAAACTTGGTAAGTTTGATCCTCGCAGTGATGAAGGTATATTTCTTGGCTATTCACCCACTAGTAGATCCTATAGAATTTATAACAAACGTACTTTATCTATTGAAGAGTCTATTCATGTCGTGTTTGATGATACTAATCACATGGCCGAGACAAGAAAAATTGCAGATGAAGAAGACGGTCAAATATCTACTGCAGTGGCTACAGGACCCACTCGAAGAACGAGCATCTATGAGTCGACTTCGAAACACCTCGGTCGATCGTGATGTTACTATTGGAGCAATCCCAAATGAATGGAGAAGCGAAACGACTATCCAAAGAAATTTGTTATTGGAGACATCGGTGAAGGGATGAAAACTAGAGCATCAGTAAGAATAATGTAAAAACGCTCTTATCTCTCGATATGAACCAAAGAAAATTGGTGACGCCTTAAAAGATGAATATTGGGTAAAAGCTATGAAGAGGAACTTGAACAGTTTGAAAAGAACAAGGTATGGAGTCTAGTTCCCAAACCTGAAGATGCATCAATCGTAGGCACAAAGTGGGTATACGGGAACAAGTTAAATGAGGGGCAAGTAGTTCGAAACAAAGCCCACTCGTTGCTCAAGGATACTCACAACGGGAGGGAGTTGACTATGATGAAACATTTGCTCCTGTTGCCAGGTTAGAATCCATTAGAATTTTGCTTGCGTATGCCTCTTTTAAGAAATTCAAACTCTTTCAAATGGATATCAAAAGTGCTTTTCTAAATGGGTTCATTGAAGAAGAAGTATATGTCAAACAACCACCAGATTTTGAAAATCCAAAATTTCCCTATCATGTTTTTAAATTAACTAAGGCTTTATATGGCCTTAAACAAGCTCCACGGGCATGGTATGATCGCTTGAGCTCCTTCTTGGTAAGTCACGGTTTGAAAGATCGATACAACCCTTTTTATTAAAAGATCTTCTTTAGGTAATCTTATTATACAAATTTATGTTGATGATATTATTTTTGGAAGCTCTAACTCCTCTATGTGCGAAGAATTCTCCGATCTTATGCAAAGCGAGTTCGAAATGAGTATGATGGGAGAATTAAAATTCTTTTTGGCTTTACAAATTCATCAAAGCGACGGTGAAATATTTATACGCAAGCAAAGTATGCCAAGGAACTCGTTCAAAAATTTGGAATGTCAGACTCAAAAGCTATGGGTACTCCAATGAGTCCTACTTGTACTCTTGATAAGGATGAGGTAGGAAAACCTGTCGATGAAACTAAGTATCGCGGTATAATTGGCTCATTGCTTTACCTAACCGATCGACCAGATATTATGTTTAGTGTGTGCAGGTGCGCTAGATTTCAAGCTGCTCCAAAGGAATCTCATCTCACTATTTCATCAAACGTATCATTAGATACCTTCATGGCACAACTAATTATGGTTTATGGTATCCTAACACAAATGATTTTATACTTGAAGGTTTTTCGAATCTTTGACTTTGCGGTGATAAAGATGATAGAAAAAGTACCGATGGGTACTTGCTACCTTCTAGGAAAATCTCTTATTTCTGGAATAGCAAAAAACGGGATCCGTCTTCTCTCTACCACTAAGGCCGAATATATTCGTTGGTCGATGTACTTGTGACTTATTTGGATGTCTTATCAACTAAGTGATTATGACTTGTTTTTAAACCTATCAAAATTTTCTGTGATAATTCGAGTGCTATCTGTCTGTCCAAAAATCCTGTGCATCATTCTAGGGCCAAGCATATAGATATTAAGCATCATTTTATCCGAAATCATGTTGCTCAGGGAGATTTTGAAATCACTTTTGTGCACACTGAAAACTTGACTTTTGTCGATATTTTTACTAAGCTCTCTCGCAGAAGAACGTTCGCATGCTAAGAAGATCCTTGGGGATTATTGATAAATCTATCTAATTTTTGCCATAATTTTCGGCTAATAAATTCCTTGCCATAAATTGCTTGTCCATCCCAATTCTCGCCGTCCCATCTTCCCATAACCGTCCCATTTTCCCATAATTACCTTTCCTTTTTACCTTCCCCATAAAACCCTTTTTTCACCGTCTTTCCACAAAACCCTTTTTCATCTTCTTTCTCCTTTTCATCTTCTTCTCCATCCCTTTCTCTACTCTCGTCTCTTCTATGGCTAAGCGCGAAAACCCTCTTCTCCTCCACACGCCAAAGCTCTCGACTCAAGGACGTCGGTAAGAGTAGGCTTTCTCTCCCGCTCCTCACGACTCCATAACCTCCGGTGACTCCTCTTCCTCCGACGCCTCCGACTCTATTCCCATTTGTAATCTTGGGAAGCGTGTTTGCCGACGCTTACGTGCTCCACCTCCTCCAAGAAACCCAAACTTTACATCGATAAGCCCTCGATCTTCGCAAAAATTTGGGACGACCACCCGAACTCTTCTCGTCTCGAAGACAAAACCATCGTCTCGGTAGGATTGTTGATCTTGACCATATGCTTTCTCTATGTTGTAAGGTAAAATCGTTATTTGTCTATCAAGGTTGGGAAATTTTTTCAAACCCCCCCCCCCCATGTGTACGACACCCTTTTTTTGTTCGTATGTTTTATGCTAATCTTCGGTCTCTAAGGTCAATGAACTCGAAACCATGGTTCTTGGCACCCACATTGTGCTAAATTGCTCCGTCCTTGACTCTATTCTTGGTTGCACACCGCTTTCGGTTTTTCCGAACCGCCCAAAAATTTCGGCTCGAATCTCTTGTTGTCCTTCGATGATGTCAGAAAAGCAAACCCTTTCAATTCCACCTCGGTTCTGCTCAAATTGGTCCATCCAACATCTCTTTGAAGCTCGTGTCTTGGCCCACATGGTTGCTACTACTATTGAACCTCCCAAACTGGGTCCTACTCTACTATTTCCCAACGTGATGCTATCTTTGCCTTTTGTCTTCTCTCCAAAAAGAAAATCAATTTGTCCTCTGTCATTATTAATTACATGATTGAGTGTGCTTCAAATCCCTCTAGCCTCCCTTATGGTATGCTCATCTCTCGCATACTTGAAGTCCACAAAATTGACTTAGTCGACTATCCCATTACTCTGGTGAAAACGTTACAACTCTAGGGCGTTTGGGAGCATGGGGTATGTCTTGAGCAATGATTCTGGGTGCTCAAAGACGTCTACGAGGCATCTCACGGCCCTTCCACCAAGGTCAAAAATCACCGACCCTTCTCGCTATCTCTTCCGAGTGCTATGCCGAACTTCTCGCCAAACTTTCCTCCATGGATGACAAAATTGAGTCCATCAAAGACTTAATGGCGTCCACCTTGTTTCAAATCGGATGATTCGTGATACGACAGCGAGACTAGTGCCGATGTCTCTAAGCTACGGGTCAACCGGATGCTATTGTCAAGGAAGCGGTCAACCGTCACCAAGCTCAAGCCGTTGTTAGCGCCATGCTCGAGCGTCCCATCGCTCCGTGACCGAAATGAAGGATGCTATTGTCAACACATTAGCCTATTTTCTTCGTCGTCCAGTCTTCCGCCACCAAGACTAGTTTTATACATGTGTTTTTTTTGGTCTGTTTAAACAATGTTTTTTTTGGGCCCTATGTTTTGGGACTTCTATTTGGATGCTATGTTTTTTGTTGTGCTGTTTAGTTTTGCATTCTATCCATGCTTTTATACGCGCTTGTCAAGTTTCCTTGCTTTTATTTTTTTTGAGTGATGCAGGGGAGAATCACGTCTAACTATTCGGGGGCCTACAAAGACTAGTCGACTAGTCGTGGGAGCTTTCACTTTATTCGGGGAGCATCCGCTATGGGGAAGTTGACTACGTATTACTTAAAATTGTCATCCTCGAAAGTGGGGAGATTGTTAGTGTCAAGTTTTTATGATGACAATTTTACTTGTGTAGGTACAATACGTGAATTGCACAAGGAATAATACAAGCCCACAAATCAGCCCCAACAAGACGAAAGCCCACCAAACAGCCTCCAACGAGTCGTCTACTCAAGCGAGCCTTCTTAACCCTAATGGAACAATGGCTCACAACCATGCTGTACCAAATCTTTCAAGAAAGGAAACAACACCTTGATTATTCTCCGGCAAGACACAAGTGTTCCAACGAAGGAAAGGGCATCTTCAACATTAAAAGGCAGATCTCGTGAAGGGTAACGATCGTGATTGACAATGTTGCTCTCAACACACAAGGAAAGCGACGCGGCTCCACCCTTATTCTTGGAAATAGAATCGACACTTTCGTTTCCACGGATCAAAACCCTTGGGTTAATCTCTCCGCAAACAAAGCTATAAGAGGAGCCACCTCACAAACCTATATTCGATGCTTAGTCTCATTCTTCTAGTACTACTTTGCTTTTCATAAACATTGTATGTCCGAGTGATTTATAGTGTAAGAAAAAAAGAAAGGGAGAGTTATAATATAGTTTGTGAGGCTTCGTATCCAAAAAGATTAAGAGCGATTGAGTGTAGACGTAGGAGCTTCATTCAAACCTCGATTGTATCAAACCTTAACTATAAGTCACAGAGATCACCCTACAAGAACCCAAGGGGACTGGACTAGGATTCACATTGAATCTGAACCAGTATAAAACTTCTGTGTCATTTACCTTCTGTAATTTACGCTTTGTGTTTTCTGAGCAAGCAGTTGACTACTGGTCTAACCTAGTCGACTACCAGAACGAAAAAAAATTACAATTCACCCCCCCTCTTGCACTTTCACTAGTATTACATAATTAAACTGCCTCACAAAGGTTGTTTTGTGCCCGTGTATAATGACCAAATAGCCTTCTACAAAATAAATACTTACATTTTTTTCTAAGAATGTCAAATTTAATCAAAGAAAGTGTAATTCGCTATGATACGCAATTAGAAATTCCAGTTTGATTTTCGGTCTTTAAAAATACAATATCATTATCATACCAAATTAAGTTGGTATGGTTTCAGTACTTTTAAGTTCGGTTTAAGGAAGATGAAGGTTGTTCAAACAATGTGAGCTACCTTTCTAATCTAATTTTTACCATTCAAGTGTTTCAAAGTCAGTACTCTAACCATAATTTAAGCTCAAAATATAATTATAAATTGAGTTTGTCAACTAACAACATCAATATAACTTACAATTCCATAGGTCTTATGATGATCAAAATGTGAACTTATTTTCTTGAATTGCTCAGTGAGCTTTAATTTTCAAGATAAGTATGACATGTCAAGAAAATTCCATAATTTGATTTTTCATTGTTTTTTGAGTTTGGCAGATGATTATATTTTTAATTAAAGGAAGAATGATCTAAAAATTTTGTGTGTTGTGCAGCCTTTCTTATCAGTGAATGAGTTTTGAAAAGTTCTTACACATTATACTGGAAATGTATAGGTTAAAGCAGTTAAGCAGGTAAGAAATTAAAAAGAAGGTTAAAATCTAAAACGATACAACGTAACTAGACCTGTACTTTAGAATAGTCCCAAAACAAAAAGGAATAGGGGCTGATTGGCTGGGTTAGTTTATGATCTTTAGAGGAATATGCTTATTTGTAAATTGCTAGCAAAACACCATATACATCCTGACCTGCAGCTATCAAACGTGGCAATTACTTACGCATAATTTAATACATGAATAACTTGTCTCCTAATTAGCTGCCAAACAACCCCTAAATCATCGGATAGCCCCTTTGCCTTTCATTCGTTTCCTACCTCATTCTCCCCTTCACGACTTTGATTACATGGCAATGCTATGATCAACATAAATTATTAGAAATTTCAAATAAATATATATGGGCGTAATGTCTATTATGAAAATTTAATAAATGGTGTTTTTTAAATAAATAATAAATGGTGTTTGGCTGATGGTTTACAATTAATAATTTCATAATCAACGCCTAATTAATTTTCAAATTCAAATATTTCAAGTTTTAATCAATTATGTTATTCCCTCGATCTCTTTTGCTTATATACTTAAATTAAATTAAAGGTATACTTCATCTATATGGTCTACGTACACAATCCTTTTGAAAACCAATTACAGTACATTTCAACGATTCACTTTGTATTTGACAAGTTAATGTAGAGGGTGTTTGGATTGACTTTTAAGAAGTAGCTTATAAGAGAAAGTCATAAGTTGGGAATACCCAAATTTTGACTTTTGACTTATTTTTGTATTTTTTTTTTACCTAAAAGTAAGTGCTTAAAAATATTTTTTATTTTTTCCAAACACCACAAAAATTACAAAAGAGCTTAAAAATCAATAAACACTTAAAATAAACCAATCCAAACACCCTCTTAATAGTCTTGACATACAGGAAAATTGTATGTCCAAACAACACCTAAAACGGATTTTTCAATATTAAGAAAGGAAAACCTAATTCGCGCCTAGATTTTTTTTCCCTATATATAAGTGGGCGTGAGTTTTAAACTTCATTTGTTAGAATTTGAAATGGGAAAAGGCAGTTTAGAAGAAAACTAGCTCGAAAACAACGTGAACCTGAATCTTACTGCTATCGTGCACTCTTCACTTCCCTTTTACCAACAGCCTCACTTCGCACAACCAGTCAACACATAAAGGAGAAGAGTTTGTTTGTTCAGTGTGTGATAACAATCTTCAAAACTTTAGGAGACTGAAGAACACTCTGATACTTAGTTCCATCTTCTTCTTCTTTTTTTTTGTTTTTTCTCTAGTTACTGGATAAGTGTAGTTTTTTCTGTTTTGATTTCTAGAGTTTTGATTAAAATAATTAATTGCTCGATAAGTGTACAGTGCTTTAAAAGGCGGGGCATTTTACATTTGCCTCGTCGAGGCGTAAGCCCCATGGGTATTTAATTTTTAGTATTTCATAAAATAATATAATTACAATAAATATTTTTATATAGATAAAATTACATAAAAAATAAAATAAAACTGTAAATAATATATATATATCTGTGTGTGTGTGTGGCCTGAAGCTGAATTTATATGAGGCCTTAAGCATAGACATGTATATAAAAAATTTAGTGTTGCCTTTTTATTTTTCATATTTGTTGTCTTTTACTTCATATAGTAACATTAGTATTTATATTAATGAGGATCAATTCAAGTCAATAAGCTATTAGCCATGTGTTTTAAAGACATTACCTAGGATGTTATTGTAAAAACTTTATTTAATAATATGAAGATTTGAGTAGCTTAGTTCAAAGTTTTAAAATATTGCTCTTAAAACATAGATAGTGTTTTTTCTTTCTTTTGTTGTATATATGTTGTACTTCTTTTTACAATCTTCAATATTATCTAAGAGAAATTTAAACCATAAAATTCATCAGTAAAAAAATTTTGGGGCCTCAAAAGTTTGGGGGCCTAAAGCAAAAGCTTTACTAGCCTCACCCTCTAGCCACCCCTACTTACAACTTGTGATTATATATAACATAACTAGTGAATTTATCCTCGCTTCGCGCGGTCATAAAAAATCTTATTACAGCCAAGTCATCCTAGTACAATCATCTACCAATATGAGAAAGAATCTATAACCATTGTTACACCCCATTTTAACCGGAGTCAGAATTAGAGTATAACATATTGGTGATTCCTATTGATTGATTTTAAGGAGTCGCCACCTAATTAATTTTAAGGTGAATTAGGGCACCTAATTATTAACTTAAGGTAAAACCAACCTCGTTAATGATCCGCTAACCAAAGTTGATTCTAGGTAAGGGTTCTATATTATCCTAAAGGGAAGGGGTTAGGCATCCTTTAGGATCCGTTAACTTACGGTTATCCGGCCAAACTTAGGTTAATTGGTTAAAGTTAAAGACGCAAATATAATATTTAAAATTTAAGAAAATGATTTGTAAATATTGATAAGATTTTGAAGGAAAATGTAATAATATTGTTTAAAACAGGACTTAAAGAAAATAATAGTTCGCATAAAAATGTCTTTAAATACTATTTAAGATAAGATCTATGAAGATAGTTAAGACTTTAAGTGAGAATATATAATAAGGCTATATAAAATGAAATTCGCGAAAATATAATAATTTGTATATAAACAGAAGAAAAATGTGAGTTTAAGCAATATTTTGATAAATATTTAAAACAACTCAAATGATGAGATATTAATTGATTTTTGCAATTTTGGCGTATAAATAAAATACTAAAATAGCTAATGAGTTTTGTTTATCTCTTTTATTAGCTATACTTTGAAATATGCATAATTGACTCAAAACTTGAAAAAGTTATTCATAAGATATGCTTGAATTTATATTTGCATGTTAGTGATATTTTGAGATGTGTATAACAATAAGAATAAAATATGATTCTCTTTTCTTAACATATAAAGTTATACCATTTTGGCAAATCAATTTATTCTTAAAACAAATATTAGACAATTTTAGCATGAAAACAAGAGAGTAAAAATTTATGGAATTAATGTTGGTGTTTCTTAAACTATCTACCCATTACTAAAACTAAACTTACTAATTCATTAGGATCCATCTAAGTTAAGGGAATAAAATAAGAATAAGGTTAATCATACGAAGCACATCAAAATATACAACAATAAAAAAGGGTAAAGGGGAAGAGAATTGAATGGATCTGGCCCATTGTCTAGGCCCGACTGCTGCGGATTGATCATGCTATTGGGATTTGGCCCAAAACTCATTTTTTCTTTTGAAAAAGGGCTGCGGATGGAACCGGACGCAGAGAATTTCGTTGGGCTTTTAGCCCAACACCGATGTGGGAGACGAACGAGTCCCCGGACTCGTATGCGGCGGTCATGCAAAATAAAAGGAAAAGGATTAGTATTCACTTAATGAATAAGGTAAATATAAACTCAAAATAGATCAAGAATGATACATACTATGTATATTTTAAGTATACTTCATATATACACAGGTATATATGACTTCACTGCTTCAACAACATTAGAAGCGTTTATATCGTAATAATGCACGCAATTTGCCCAGCAATGCAGTGGGCATCGCAAGAACAACTATATAATACACCAAGGCAAATAGCATACACAACAATAGCAATTAACTTCACAAAACTACCTAACACAACATACGCTAACGTAAAGAAATCTGCCAATGATAAAAAGGAACAAAAAAAAGACATGCTTGGACAGATGAGATAGCGTCTAATATTCAGTATACCTGGTATACTTGAAAGGTATACAAGAATATACGACCCTTTACATATTCAGAAGGATGATGGCAACCAATAAGGGACACGACAAGTCAAGATCAGCTTCTTCTTTCAACTAATACAGATTATAACAAAAGCAAATTCCCTTATCTTTTAGCATACTCCTTACTTTTACTGATTCAAATATAAGAAGATGGGGACATCTATTCATATCTTGAATAGTTTAGAGAAAAGGACAGAACCAAAGGGGTTTGAAGACACCAGAATAGACACGAGAACCATTTAGCACCAAACTATCAACTAAACTAATCCGGCATGATAAGTTACAGAAGTAACGTACACTGCCTAAAGCAAATGACGCTGGAATGCTAGACTAAACAGGCAGCAAGCAGGTATTGGGCAAGTAAATCAAGTTGAATTAAGTTAATCAAAATGAGAACCTCATGAGATATTGTGTGAGAACTAGCTTTAAATGATCCTCTGAACATTTGAATCACCAGTTATGGTTTAGTCTCAGACCGGCAAAGAAGAACAATGAGTATTTGATTTTTACGACATTCAAATGAACAAAACCGGAACAGCTAAAATGATGACAGGGAACTTTGAAGCATCGAAAATCAACAAAATGTATGCAGCTAACAGTATCCTCGCGATATACATGGAACGAAACGTATTTGGTCGACCACCTAATAATCACATTGCGACACTATGTAACTCGAAATGAACTCATCGCGACACATTATTCTTTAAAGGGAACGAGACGGGGGTTACCAATACGTCGATACATGATTTTTTATTTTTTATTTTTTTAAAAAAACAATGAAATAAATCCAAACGACACGGGTATCGTCAACAGGGTGTTCGATGTCTATACTCATGACACATCGATATAATAGATGTTAAAAATATCAGCCCAAGCATCAAATATACGACATTAACCTATTCTGAAAGTATGGCTTTACACTAGAGGACTCTAATTCATGCTTTCAATCCAAACGAGCAGGTTCATTACATGCTACAAGTGAAAGAAAACAGGGAAAAGATTAAAGTTTAGGATTCACCGACCTTTTGTGGGTGCAGTGAACGAGGGGATGAGGTCTCGAATCTAGGCTCGAACCCGACGAACCCGAAACTCGAAAAAGTCTTTCGAAATCGAAAATTCCGATGTCAGCAGAAACAGTATCCCTTTTTAAAAGAAGTTTTGTTTGCTTTTCCGAATAATTTCGAAACACAAATAATGACTAAACTCGAAACCAGATGGAATTTGGACGAATCCAAGATTGAAGTAGTAGTAGAAAAATAAAAGTATTGAATGTGGTCAAAATCCCTTAAAAAAATCCCCCCCTCGGCTCAAGACTTAAGAGCTGTATATATAGTGGAAGAAACTAGGGTTTTCACTCCTTTTGGGCGGGATGTTGAGACCTCAAATTTGAAATTGAGTCAAAAACCGCCGACCCGAACGTTGAAGCCATTCACGTGTTGATTCGGGCCGTTGTCCGAACTTGGACCGATTCTTTCGGTTTTTTTTTTAATCTATTGTGTTTGGAACGAGAAAATGGAGCGCCTTTCCGTCAAAAAAGGCTCGGGCGTCGCGACAATTTTGGTGTGAAAATGGCATAGACAAAGATCGCCATGGCCGAAAGGGAGGTGGGGTTTTGGTTGAAAGAGGAAAGAAATGAGGGAGAGAGAGAGAGAGAGAAGGAAAGGAAAGAGGAAGGGTGCGGTGGCATGGTCGAAGGGTTTTGGGGATTTAATTGTAGTGGGCCGGACGGGTCGGGTAAATGTTGGGCTGGTCGGTTTTGGATAGTAAAGTGATTGTTGGGCTGGATCGTTAGTCCGAAAGTGTGAGGGCTGGTGGGGATCCGAAAATATTTGTTTGATTGGGCTTGGGATTTGGCTGAATTTCATGGATCCTTCCTCCTTTACTTAAATTATTTAGGGCTTCTAATTTAATGACTAGTAACTAGTACGATATATTATGCGAAGATAAATATTAATTAGTGTATATAAAGTAAAAAATTAATTTAACGAGTGCGAAATCCTAAACTGAAGCGATGGCGAACTGTTTAAAATTCGCGATAAAGTAATACTAGTAGAAAATATTGAAAACGAAGGTAACGGTATTAATAGTAGTAAAAAATAAAATAAAAATAAAAAATAATAGTGAAAATAAGATATTTAGCTCGTTAATAAATTTAAAAGCCCAATAAAATAAATTGGAATAAAGGAGGGACGAAATTGGGTGTCAACAGATGCCCCTCTTCGACCGGAGACGATGTAAGAGTTTTCGGGCGAAGAAGTTGACGAAGAAGCCGATTTTGTTCCGACCAACAAGTATGACTTGGAATGACTTCAGAGAATCGGTTAGGGGGGGAGGACGGAAAAGATTACGGGGTAAAAGGAATGTTGAAAAATTATGAGATAGGAGGAATGTTTAAAAGTTGTGATATTGGATGAGTTGAGTACTCGAGGAGTAAGGATAGATGATGAGGATGTTCGAGAAAGGAACGTATGTTTATAGCCTCCTAATTATAAATGTGGCGTGCAACACACCCATAAGTAGGACTCTACTAGGTACGATGCAGATTCTCGAAAATTGCCCCAGTGTTGAATTATGGGGAGACTGGGATATAGGAAAGGACACAAGATTGTGAAAGGAGTTGCTTGAGTAGAGTTTCAGCGGTGGATATGAAAGAGAAATTTAACCTATGCAGCACGTGTTTGTGGACATAGGCGGAGTTGAGTTCGAGAGTAGATTCGTGACCCTTGCTTGTGAGTTTGATATTCCTCTTCAGCAAATTTGCCCCAGTTCACTGCGTAAGATAAAGTTCCACGAGTTGATGTGCAGGGCCGTTTTAATCTTGCCATTTTCAAAAGCCACAAGCTAAAAACATTTGTTAGTGATAAAGAAATATATGTAAATGAAATAGGGTTGAGGAAGTTTATACTTATAACCCATGTTTCGGTAGTTGAATCCACATCGTACTTTGGAGATGTATTGAATTTATAGCTTCCACTTGAAGAAGAAATTAAGTCGACATCCGCATTTATATTAACGAAAGCTAAATCCACATCCACGTCTGTTTTTTGAGGAAAGCTAAAACCGTGATGACACCACATTTTAAGGGGAGCTAATTTGTGTCCATATTCAAAACCTTATGTACAGAATTCACTGTGCGTAAATATAAATCCACGTCCTTATCCACGAAATCCATGCTCACATCATAAAACTCATGATGCAGAAAAATGAATTCTTATCCACACCCACAAAATTCACTATGCACAAATATAAATCCATATCCACGTCCACATTTCACGGTATAAAATGTAAATCCACATCCACTTCCACAAACTTTAAGTGCAAAGAGATAAATCTATTTCCACATCCACAAGATAAAAATAAATCCGCATCCACGAAATTCACTGTACTGAAATTTAAATCCACGTCTATGCCCCAGAATCCACAATGCAAAATATAAATCCACGTCCACTTCCATGAACTTTATAATGTAGAAACATAAATCCACGTCCACATCCACATTCCATGGTATGAAAATATAAATCCACATCCACTTCCACGGTACAAGATTTTAAGGAGAAAAGATAAATCCACTTCCACGTCCGCATTACACGGTACAAAATATAAATCCACATCCATTTTCACGGCATTTAAATATAAATCCACATCCACTTCCACTACATTTAAAAAATATAAATCCACATCTACTTCCACGGTACGAAAAATATAAATCCACATCCACTTCCACGTTACAGAAATATAAATCCACATCCACTTCCACTGTACAAAAATATAAATTCACATCCACTTCCACGGTACAAAAATGTAAATCCACATCCACTTCCACGGTATAAAAATATAAATCCACATCCACTTACACTGTACAAAAAATATAAATCCACATCTACTTCCACAAATTTAAAGAGCGAAGAGATACATCTACATCCACGTCCACAATGTTCATAATGTAAAAAGATAAATCCACTTCCACGTCCACAATATCCACAATGTAGAAAATAAATCCACGTCCACACAATCCACAGTATTAAAATATAAATCCACGTCCTCTCTCACAAGTTGTAATGTGGAAATGTATATCCACATTTATGTCCACATCCACAAAACCATTCGTGAAGAGATATAATTTCACCTCCTAATCCATGTCCCGCTATGACGGAAGTTAAATCCACAATTGTCCCCACGATTTGACACATGATGCAAGATTTCGATCCTGTCATCTCATTAAATACCACATTCTAAAAAGAACTTGTTAGCGACTTAAAATAAATAAATATGTACAAAGTGATGACAAAATTGAGAAATTTAAACCAATAACAGGTGATCATATCCGTATCTACTTTGAAGAAGATTAAATTCGCGATTATGTGCCCTTAATCCATCAAGGAATACCACAAGCTAAAACAATTGTTAGTGGTAAGAATATGAAAATAGCTGGGTTTGAAAGAATTTATGCTCACAGTCCTTGGCTGAGAAGATAGATTCGTGTCCACTGTTGTGATCAAAATTCCATGAAGAGTAGAACAACATCCACCGTTTAGCGCAAGCCAAATTTACATCCACATTGAAGAATATTTGCCTTTTGTAGAAAGCTAACTCTTTGTCCACGTCCATAATTAAAATTTGAAGGGAATTCAAATATGCCCCACATTCATGTTAATTGAAACTCGTCTCATCAAAGAAAAATTGTGAGTTTTAAAAAGAAAATTGGTTGACTTGTGCATATCGGGGAACTTGGTCCTTGAATTGATTCTTGTCTCGATCGCGTCCACTTTCTTCGAGGCCCCACCAGATATTTTGCTTGGCCAAGGAGTTTCAGTAATAAGTAATAAAGGATATTAAGAGTAATGAGCTTTGGAAGATTTCGAAAGGGGATACTTAGTGGCTTTAATAGACAAAATGATTATGAAGACTGAAATTCAAACTAAGCGACATTTTAAAAAAGACATGGACAAAACTTTATTTAAAATTTCTGAACATTTAAGACCACTTTTGTGCTACTTCTAAAAATTGTCCCAGTTTCTAGTCCTGGAGGCGCTTGGTTCTAAACAATCGAAAAGTGAGAAGTTATAACGAAAAATTTTGAAAGCGATTTGATCGATTTCGAAAATTTGTCCCAGTTTCAAGATACTACGACACATAAATTTAAACAATGGGAAGACCAAAACTTTACACAAAATCCTCATGTATCTCATAGGGACGAAAATTGTCGGATAAAACCAAGACTTTTAAATTTTAAAATAGAAGGGCCGAACCCGCCTTGGGTTGCCTACGTATCCCAAAGGAATCAGGCCAGACGTAGTTCGTGAGTAAAATAAGAACTTTTGAGATTTTTAATAAAAGGAGGGCCGAACCCGATGTGGGTTGCCTACGTATCCACAAGGAAATCGTGCCACACGTAGTTCAAACCTACAAAACAAAGACGCGAAAATTTCGAAAAGAGTGACCGAACCCGATACGGTGCCTACGTATCCAAAAGGAAGTCGTGTCAAACGTAGTTCATTACAACAAATGACAAAATCTTAATTTAGAAAGGCACGTTACAAAACATAGAGGCGACGCGACAAAAACAAAAAGGTTCCAAATTATGCCTCCGGCCTATTACAAAAGAAAATTTAAACTTAAACTACCGAAACTCCTGACCGAACCGGGCCGAGATGCAAATCCAATTCTTGACTCAGTCCGGTTCGGCGGCCCGTAAGGTCGGTGTTTCAAAGAATGTCTTTAATTACCACGGTATGATCATCTTCATCTTCCACAAACAAATTCTTGATCCCTTCCACAATATCATCATAGGCAACTTCAATGACCAAATCTGAAGTTTTGGAGATGGCAAGTTTTGAGAAAGTTTGATCAATATCAGGAATGGGTTTCGACAAGAAAATCTCCTTGCCCTTATTCTTTCGTGCTTTTTTCACCTCTTCCTCAGTTGGTTCATATCCCAAACCAAATGTAACCGTTGTGCAGGGAGGACTACGGGGCTCAACCCGCCCATTTAATGTCTTCCCTAACCCAAATCCAGGTTGGTACCCATTTTTCAGCATTTCCTTTGCAACCATGATTGCGGCGCATGACATTTTCGATTCTTGAATTTGACTCCCGTCACCCACTCTAGTAACATTCACAACTTCCCAAGCATGGTAAGTTGTTCCATCAAACCCTCTGTTGCCTCAATGAATGGGATAGATTGCTCGATAGATGGACGTGTCACATTCTCCTTGTATGCATATTTGTTGTTGATTCCACTCAAATTTGACAGTCTGATGCAAAGTAGATGGCACAGCTCCAGCCAAATGGATCCACGGTCTTCCTAGCAACATGTTGTATGTCGTGGAGATATCAAGTACTTGAAAATCCATAATGAACTCAACAGGTCCAATCAGCACGTTTAACTCTATTTCTCCAATAGGATGCCTTTGAGCCCCATCAAATGCTCGAATATTCATATCACTTGTCTTAAGCTCGCTAGTATTATATCCGATCTTCTTCAGACTCGCTAGCGGGCAAATGTTAAGTCCAGAGCCTCCATCAATCAACACTTTAGACACAAACATGTTACGACACTTAACAGTTATATGGAGTGCTTTGTTGTGACTACATCCCTCTGGTGGCAGTTCTTCATTATCGAAGCTGATTCGATGGCGCATCGTCAAGCACGCGCTTGATCATTCCAGCTAATGTCTCACTAGTTGTTTCAGTCGGAACGCATGCTTCACTCAAAATCTTCAAGAGTGCATTTCTGTGTACATCCGAACTCAAAAGCAAAGAAAGGATAGGAATGCGGGCATTGGTCTTTTTCAACCGATCCACAACCGAGTATTCACCGGCCTTAATCTTCCTCAAAAATTCTTCGACCTCGGCTTCGTCACGACCCTTTTTGGAGGCACCTCACTTTCTTTGGTTTGCCTCAACCTAGCTAGCTCTTCCGGGTATAACACCTTCCGGACCTTGTCATTCCCGACGTCTTAATCTTGTACGTGATCGTTTCTTTCCCTCGACATTCCATCACGCCTTGTTGATAATTCCATGGTACGGCTTTGTTATCGAGCATCGGCAGCGCGATTTGGCGCTTGAGCTATCTCCACAGGTGTTGATGAAGCTCCTAATATCTCGACAGGCGCAAAACCTCTTATCACTATAGCCGGAGAAGCAACGGCTATAAGACCATGATCTTCCACGCTATTCACAGGCACTATAAATTTGGCCGGATCATCATCATTTTCACCTATACCAATCATATTTATCGAGGCCTCATCATGTGTCGGGAGTGGGTTGTTATCCACGTTTGGTGTCGGCTGTTTGACCATGATCTGTTTTGCTTCTATAAGATCTTCAACCTTATGTTTCAATGCGTAATAACGATCGGTAGCATGGCCTTTTACCCCGAATGATATGCACACGTTTTAGTAGGATCAAAACTTGGGTAACGGATGCGGAATTCTACCTTCCACGGGATATAATAAGCCTGAAGCTTGCAGTCTTTCAAAAACAACGCTTAACGGCTCTCCTAGCGGTGTAAAATTACGAAAAGGTCTATTTGGGCGAGGTGCGGATGCATTGTTTGGATGATGAGATTGTGATGGTGGAGCTTGGTATGTTGGTGGTCGTGGAGGTCGGTATGTTGGTTGTGTGTGGTAGACGGGGTAGGAAATTTGTGGTGATTGAGGTTGGTAAGATGACAAAACTTGGTTGTATGGATGCGATGAATATTGAAAATATTGTGGGTGGGGAGCGTTAGATCGTGGTATCGTGGAGGTTGTTGATGGTGGTATGAGGTGTTTCCCAGAGCCATTACCGCTGTCGCTTCTTTTTCTTTTTTCTTTCCATTTCCGAGAGCGCCAGTTTGTATGGCCTTACTAGTAGACTGCAATGCCGCTAGACTTGTTATTCTCCCTGTCTTAATGCCATCTTCGATCATGTCCCCAGCTTTGATCACTTCTGCAAAAGTTTTTCCACCCATTGTCACCAAACGTTCATAATACTCTGGCTCTAGCGCCTGAATGAAGAAAGTGACCATTTCTGCTTCCTCCATCGGAGGTGTACCTGGATGCTTCTTCCCTCCACCGTATAGCGTATTCTCGGAATGATTCAACCGACTTCTTCTTTAATTTTGTAATTGAAATTACGTCGGGAGCGATCTCGACATGAAACTTGTAATGATCCACAAAAGCATTTGCCAAGTCATCCCAAGTACGCCATTTGGTTGTATCTTGCTTGGAATACCATTCCAAAGCTTTCCCACTTAAACTTTGATTAAATAGTTTGACTCTTATCCCTTCATTTTTCCCTACGCCAATCAACTTTTCGCAATAAACTTTCAAATGGAAGAAAGGATTTCCCGACCCATCAAACTTCTCAAATTTTGGAATCTTGTAACCTGGTGGCAATTCCACCTCAGGAAATGCACACAATTCTTCATATCTCACGCTTTGGTTACTACCGAGTCCACGCAAACTTCTCATAGCCTCCTCCAAACTTTTGAGCTTTCTATTTATCATTTCATCATTAAGCTTGCCCTTGTCTCCTTTTCGACTTCGACATAATGATCAACATCTGCGTGACATAGCCCTTGGGTTTGTGTCAATGGCGGGGCCGTGGCATAAGTATATACCGGCGGAACTTGATGAGGTGCGGCGGTATATCTTGAGTCTTTGAAGAAGTAGGCGTAAACACAAAGAGGAGCATTTTGAGTGACTAGGTGGGTGAGAGGTTCGAAGTAATGGTTGAGAAGTGGTAAAATAGTTCGCTTGGTTAAGTTCGTCTAAGTTTGGGAATGGAGGTGGCATGGGCAAAGTCTGACGAACCCCCTGAGATGGAGTCATATGTGGCGGAGTTTGAGAAAATGACCGGTTTTGTAATACCATGTGACTTAGTTCAGCCACTCGTTGCTCCAGACGAGCAATGGTCTCCAAATGTGTTTCTGGTTCATTAGATGATGTGGGATCACTCGTGATCGGTAAACTAAGAGATGGCTCAGATGAAGTGGTTGCATTGATCAAACTTTGCTCCATTTTAGAACGAGTCTTTTTAGTTAACCAGGTGATTAGTGATGAGCCAGAATCTGATTTCTTCGCTTTAGACCGTGTGAAATATGGATGCTCCGCCAGTTCCCCTTTAGCACAAGTCAACCTTCTTGTTTTGAAAATAAGTTTAAAAGAAAAAGATAAAAATAAGAAAAGAAAAAGAAAACGAGTCAGTAAACGGTAAGGACCTATTATTGCACATAAACACATTATTGCACATAATACATCGCGTTCTATAATGCAAGGGACCTCTTTATGCCAGAGGTAGGCCTAACGAATATTTGAAGGACAAATATGTCTTTATGTATCATTCCATAACTCTTCCTAAAACTAATTTACAAGAATAATAAAAAATATTACATGCCGATTTAATAATACAATTCGAGTTAATCTAAGATATCTAATACTTCGTCTCCATTAATTTGCTTTGGTTGTCTTCAAACCTCGGCGTTAATTGGGTGCTCCACGACAACCTGCAGCAAATGTTAGTTTTCCTAAAATATTTATCTATAGAGTAATAAGTCCACATGTTCGACACATTTGTCCTTCAAATAATGCACATAAATCGTGAATAGTGTCACTTAGAGTCATAGACTCATTTGGACATTCGGTAAGGTTGACTAATGAACTCAATACACCAAGGGTATTAAGCTTCCTAGGCTTAAAGTGATGCATGACCTTACAAGGTTTTGGTTTTTCGCTCTACCCTAGGTAGACTAAGAGTTGGTTCACTAGACACAAGGTTCCCGAGCGGACTACTCGAGTGAGAAAGCTACGCGGTCACCGTTATTCGGACACCCCGCGCATACGCCAACTCTCCTAAAATTTTGGATTTTTTGAAGAAATTTGCGGGTGCGCAAAACACACCTCGCGTGTACGTGTGATTGTGTGAATTTTCCAGAAATGGAGGAAACATGAACGGAATGCCAATTTAAGTAAAGCAATAGCATATAGAAAATTTCACATAAGGAATGAAAATATAAATAAACACTTAAAGGCACATAAGGGCAAAAGCAATAATAAAGAAACAAGCAAAACATCCAACAAATTATTTATTAACCTAAGTCTGTTATGGTTAGAACCTAATATCCCCAGCGGAGTCGCCAAGCTGTTACACCCCATTTTAACCGGAGTCAGAATTAGAGTATAACATATTGGTGATTCCTATTGATTGATTTTAAGGAGTCGCCACCTAATTAATTTTAAGGTGAATTAGGGCACCTAATTATTAACTTAAGGTAAAACCAACCTCCGTTAATAGTCTGCTTAACCAGTGATTCTAGGTAAGGGTTCTATATTATCCTAAAGGGAAGGGGTTAGGCATCCTTTAGGATCCGTTAACTTACGGTTATCCGGCCAAACTTAGGTTAATTGGTTAAAGTTAAAGACGCAAATATAATATTTAAAATTTAAGAAAATGATTTGTAAATATTGATAAGATTTTGAAGGAAAATGTAATAATATTGTTTAAAACAGGACTTAAAGAAAATAATAGTTCGCATAAAAATGTCTTTAAATACTATTTAAGATAAGATCTATGAAGATAGTTAAGACTTTAAGTGAGAATATATAATAAGGCTATATAAAATGAAATTCGCGGAAATATAATAATTTGTATATAAACAGAAGAAAAATGTGAGTTTAAGCAATATTTTGATAAATATTTAAAACAACTCAAATGATGAGATATTAATTGATTTTTGCAATTTTGGCGTATAAATAAAATACTAAAATAGCTAATGAGTTTTGTTTATCTCTTTTATTAGCTATACTTTGAAATATGCATAATTGACTCAAAACTTGAAAAAGTTATTCATAAGATATGCTTGAATTTATATTTGCATGTTAGTGATATTTTGAGATGTGTATAACAATAAGGATAAAATATGATTCTCTTTTCTTAACATATAAAGTTATACCATTTTGGCAAATCAATTTATTCTTAAAACAAATATTAGACAATTTTAGCATGAAAACAAGAGAGTAAAAATTTATGGAATTAATGTTAGTGTTTCTTAAACTATCTACCCATTACTAAAACTAAACTTACTAATTCATTAGGATCCATCTAAGTTAAGGGAATAAAATAAGAATAAGGTTAATCATACGAAGCACATCAAAATATACAACAATAAAAAAGGGTAAAGGGAAGAGAATTGAATGGATCGGCCCATTGTCTAGGCCCGAGCTAACTGCGGATTGATCATGCTATTGGGATTTGGCCCAAAACTCATTTTTTCTTTTGAAAAAGGCCGCGGATGGAACCGGACAGAGAGAGAATTTCGTTGGGCTTTTAGCCCAACACCGGATGTGGGAGACGAACGAGTCCCTCGGACTCGTATGCGGCGGTCATGCAAAATAAAAGGAAAAGGATTAGTATTCACTCAATGAATAAGGTAAATATAAACTCAAAATAGATCAGTAAATGATACATACTATGTATATTTTAAGTATACTTCATATATACACAGGTATATATGACTTCACTGCTTCAACAACATTAGAAACGTTTATATCGTAATAATGCACGCAATTTGCCCAGCAATGCAGTGGGCATCGCAAGAACAACTATATAATACACCAAGGCAAATAGCATACACAGCAATAGCAATTAACTTCACAAAACTACCTAACACAACATACGCTAACGTAAAGAAATCTGCCCAGCAGTGGCAGTGAACAAAAAAAAGGCATGCTTGGACAGATGAGATAGCGTCTAATATTCAGTATACCTGGTATACTTGAAAGGTATACAAGAATATACGACCCTTTACATATTCAGAAGGATGATGGCAACCAATAAGGGACACGACAAGTCAAGATCAGCTTCTTCTTTCAACTAATACAGATTATAACAAAAGCAAATTCCCTTATCTTTTAGCATACTCCTTACTTTTACTGATTCAAATATAAGAAGATGGGGACATCTATTCATATCTTGAATAGTTTAGAGAAAAGGACAGAACCAAAGGGGTTTGAAGACACCGAATAGACACGAGAACCATTTAGCACCAAACTATCAACTAAACTAATCCGGCATGATAAGTTACGAAGTAACGTGCGTTGCCTAAAGCAAATAATGACTGGAATGCTAGACTAAACAGCGACAAGCGAGGTATTGGGCAAGTAAATCAAGTTGAATTAAGTTAATCAAAATGAAAACCTCATGAGATATTGTGTGAGAACTAGCTTTAAATGATCCTACGAACATTTGAATCACCGTTATGGTTTAGTCTCGGCCGTGCAAAGAAGAACAATGAGTATTTGATTTTTACGACATTCAAATGAACAAACCAATGAACGACTAAAATGATGACGGGGAACTTTGAAGCATCGAAAATCAACAAAATGTATGCGAGTAACGATATCCTCGCGATATACATGGAACGAAACGTATTTGGGCGACCACCTAATAATCACATTGCGACACTATGTAACTCGAAATGAACTCATCGCGACACATTATTCTTTAAAGGGAACAGGACAGGGGTTACCAATACGTCGATACATGATTTTTTATTTTTTATTTTTTTTAAAAAAACAATGAAATAAATCCAAACGACACGGGTATCGTCAAGAGGGGTGTTCGATGTCTATACTCATGACACATCGATATAATAGATGTTAAAAATATCAGCCCAAGCATCAAATATACGACATTAACCTATTCTGAAAGTATGGCTTTACACTAGAGGACTCTAATTCATGTTTTCAATCCAAACGAGCAGGTTCATTACATGCTACAAGTGAAAGAAAACGGGAAAAGATTAAAGTTTAGGATTCACCGACCTTTTGTGGGTGCGGTGAACGAGGGGATGAGGTCTCGAATCTAGGCTCGAACCCGACGAACCGAAACTCGAAAAGTCTTTCGAAATCGAAAATTCCGACGTCGTGAAACGGTATCCCTTTTTAAAAGAAGTTTTGTTTGCTTTTCCGAATAATTTCGAAACACAAATAATGACTAAACTCGAAACCGGACGGAATTTGGACGAATCCAAGATTGAAGTAGTAGTAGAAAAATAAAAGTATTGAATGTGGTCAAAATCCCTTAAAAAAATCCCCCCCTCGGCTCAAGACTTAAGAGCTGTATATATAGTGGAAGAAACTAGGGTTTTCACTCCTTTTGGGCGGGATGTTGAGACCTCAAATTTGAAATTGAGTCAAAACCCTGCTGACCCGAACGTTGAAGCCATTCACGTGTTGATTCAGGCCTGTTGTCCGAATTGGACCGATTCTTTCTGTTTTCTTTTGAATCTATTGTGTTTGGAACGAGAAAATGGAGCGCCTTTCCTGTCAACAACAGAAGGCTCAGGCGTCGCGACAATTTTGGTGTGAAAATGGCATAGACAAAGACTGCCATGGCTGAAAGGGAGGTGGGGTTTTGGTTGAAAGAGGAAAGAAATGAGGGTAGAGAGAGAGAGAGAAGGAAAGGGAAAGAGGAAGGGGTGCGGCTGGCATGGCTGAAGGGTTTTGGGGATTTAATTGTAGTGGGCCGGACGGGTCGGGTAAATGTTGGGCTGGTCGGTTTTGGATAGTAAAGTGATTGTTGGGCTGGATCGTTAGTCCGAAAGTGTGAGGGCTGGTGGGGATCCGAAAATATTTGTTTGATTGGGCTTGGGATTTGGCTGAATTTCATGGATCCTTCCTCCTTTACTTAAATTATCCCCGGGCTTCTAATTTAATGACTAGTAACTAGTACGATATATTATGCGAAGATAAATATTAATTAGTGTATATAAAGTAAAAATTAATTTAACGAGTGCGAAATCCTAAACTAAAGCGATGGCGAACTGTTTAAAATTCGCGATAAAGTAATACTAGTAGAAAATATTGAAAACGAAGGTAACGGTATTAATAGTAGTAAAAAATAAAAAAAATAAAAAAAAATAATAGTGAAAATAAGATATTTAGCTCGTTAATAAATTTAAAAGCCCAATAAAATAAATTGGAATAAAGGAGGGACGAAATTGGGTGTCAACAACCATCATGACTTTGTATTCTATAAGGGCCCCATACATCAACATGCAACATTTCAAATGGAGTATTACATCTAGTAGTACTACTGGGAAATGGTACTTTTGTTTGTCTAGCCAAAGGACAAACAATACAATCTTTTATTCTATCATGTTCTCTTCTAAACTTCATGTTTGAAATCAACTGCAGAACTTTATTAGGAGCATGTCCAAGCCTCTTGTGCCATACTTCAAGGTCTTCCAACTGGTTAGCTAAATGAATTGAGGTTGCAGAAACAACTTTATTTCTATCTATTGTGTTTATAGGTAGCTGAATATGGCTTAAGCCCTGAATTTCCTTACCAATCCCCTTCACCATTCCACTGTGAAGGTCCTGCATAATAGAGAGATCAGGGAAGAAAGTGACAACAGACTTCAAATCTCTGGTTAGTTTTGAGACAAATAACAAATTATATGTAAATCCTGGTACACATAGGACATTATTAATACTGCCATTATTGTTCAACTTACACCTCCCAACACAAGCAATCTCTAAAGCATGTCCATCAGGTAAATGCACTCTTCTGATACTTTCCTTAGTGATCTGTCTAATGATATCAAGTAATTCTTTACTGCAAACCATGTGGTTGGTTGCTCCAGAATAAATTATCCATTTCTTAAAAGCCTCACTTTTTGTAGCCAAGAAAATCTGGGGCATACCTGGTACTTCTTTGGCATACCTTGTCCTTCTTTGTCTTAGTCCTGTGGAATCTCCTTGTCGATCATCATGGGGATTTGATCATATCGTTCTAGGGTAAACATCATGTCTGCTCCTTGCACTGGTCCATAATACTGCTGAGGAGCTAGCTTAGTCATTTGCTGGTGATTCACATTCTGCTCCATCTACTTATGCTCATCTAGAACCATATTAGCACCAGCTTATTGATGGTTATGTGCTAGTTTCTTGAACTTGTTATCCACATGATTTCCAACTTAATTTCCAGCTTGATTCCCATGTAACCTGCAACATTTTTCTCTAGTATGTCCTCTCCAATGGCAAAAATCATAGTACAAATGACTATTCTTCCCTTTGTAAAAATTCCTCTCAGAACTGTAATTAATCCTCATATTTTGGCCACCCTTGTTGCTGAATAGAGCAACTCCATCTACTCCTTCTCTTAAGTACTTGACTGACCAACTTTGTTTAAACCTCTTTGGCTTTCTTCTGGAATTATCATGGCATAGGCTTTGTTTATGTTTGGAACTGGAACCATCAATATGATTTGACTCCTTTGATTTGAGTATGTTTCATTTAGTCCTGTTAGAAATTGGAACAATATTTGTTTCTCAAAGTGTTCTCCATATCTTTTTTATTTTGGACAAGCACAACTAGGACATGACATGAGTGAATCAAATTTCACCCACATTTCTTTCAACTTAGTGAAATAACTAGAAACTGAACTAGTTCCTTGTGTTAGGGTTGCAATTTCTCTATGAAGATGGAAAACTCTAGAACAATTTTCCTTATCAAATCTTTCCTTCAAATCTGCTCAGATCTTACTAGCATCATATGCATATGCAACACAACTAATCAAAATCCTTAGTAACTACACTCATAATCCATGAAAGGACTATGGCATTCACTTTCCCCCAAAGTTCATGTAAAGATGGATCAAATTTGCCTTTGGCGTGCCTACCATCAACAAATCCCATTTAACACTTTCCTACTAGTGCAATTCTCATTGATCTACTCCACAATGCATAGTTCTCAGTTCTAGTTAGCTGCAAAGAAATTAAGGAGCTACCTGGTGTATCACACGATTGTAATTACAAAGGATGATGGAGATCGATTGTTGTTGTTGTTGTTGTTGTGTTTGCATTATTCATTGCACTAGTTTCATTCGTGATTCAAATTTCACTGCTTTCTTCTTCGTTCGCCATTGAAGCAAAATGAAGAAACCGAAACCCTAGAAATTTATAACGAACTCTCAATTGAGCAATTCAAAGCAGTGATGAATCGCAAAAGATCGAAAAACACTGCTCCAGGATGTCACAAACTCTCCCGCTCTGATACCATGATGAAATTGCTTTAGCTAATCTACTATAATGGAGATTAAGCTATGAAGGAAGCAATGAAAGCAGTATATTGCAGAGCTCACATTTGTAGAACTGAAAATGATATATTCGGATATGTCTATTACAACTATATGAAGTGTATTTATACAAGTTCAATGATAGGCTGTCAACAGCTGTAATTAAATAACTAACTTTCTCCACTAACTACCTCTTGATCCTAATCACTAACCGACTAACTAACTAAGTCCTTCTAATTACAGAAATGCCACTACAGCTAATAACTAATTGTCGCTCATGCTTTATCTCTCAACAGTTAGTTTACCGTAGATATCGCATGCAGTGATACATTATGTTTTTCTTCAAATTTCAACTGTAGCATTAGCTAAATTCAAAAACTCAGCATCCTTTAATGCGTGATTTATATTTGTTAGTTCATAAAACTTTATTGCGCTTCGAAATTCAATAGCAACTTTGTTTAGCTTCGAAATTCATGTTAGTTTACCGTAGATCTTGCTGATTTTGTTTGTATACAGTGATACATTATGTTTTTCTTCAAATTTCAACTGTAGCATTGTTTAAATTCAAAATTTCGGTATTCTTTACTACGTGATTTATATTTGTTAGTTCATGAAACTTTGTTGAGCTTCGAAATTCATGTTAGTTCACCGTAGATCTTGCCGATTTTGTTCGTATGCAATGATACATTATGTTTTTCTTCAAATTTCAACTGTAGCATTGTTTAAATTCAAAATTTCAGTATCCTTTTACTATGTGATTTATATTTGTTAGTTCATGAAACTTTGTTGAGCTTCGAAATTCAACAGCAACTTTGTTTTGCTTTGTAATTCATATTAGTTTACTGTAGATCTGGCTAATTTTGTTCGCTTGCAGTGATACATTATGTTTTTCTTCAAAATTCAACCATACCATTGTTTAAATTCAAATTTTCATTATCCTTTACTGTGTGATTTGTATTTATTAGTTTAGGAAAGCTATGGCTCTGAATTAGTTATTAGTGCTCCTAAAATTCAACAGCAACTTTGTTTAGCTTTGAAATTCATGTTAGTTTACTGTAGATCTGGCTCTGATTTTGTTCGTTGCGAAATACATTATGTTTTTTCTCTGAAGTAGTTTGGTACAGATCGTTGATATATATAGCTGTTGTTTGTTCCTGTATCTACTTTTAAGGTATTTTCATGGAGCAGTCTTTACTAGATGGCTATCTCTTCAAACTTATACAATTGAATGTTTAATAATACAAAGCAGATCTTAAGCTGGAAAGATGAAGACATTAAGCTATACTCTTATGTTTTAATTTCAAATATAAATTCATGTAAACTTCTGACGAACTTCCTCTAAGGATTACAAGTTGAATCAGCGAAGTTTTTTTAACATGATGGGTCATTGATGCAGTGATGTCTCATGGAATCAATGTTGGGGATGTAAAGAAGCTACAAGACGTGGGTATCTACACCTGTAATGGCTTGATGATGTGAAGGAAAAAAAAAAGATACTCGTGTTATTAGCCACAAAGTGCTACTTATACTTCCGTTCTTCACTTTTCTTCTTATAAGTATTAAAATTGTCTTGTTTCCAGAAATTGACTCGGATCAAAGGCTTATCTGAGGCAAAAGTTAACAAGATATGTGAAGCAGCTGACAAGATAGTGGTTAGAGATTTATATTCTGATAGTCATATTCCTGTCGATGATACCATCATCTGTTTTTGCTACTACTCACTTTCTCTTTTCGTAATCATTGCAGAACTTCGGCTATATTACTGGGATTGATGTTCTCCTCAAAGTATAAATTTTCTTTTCTCTTACCATTTTATGCATGAACTTACTGATGTTTGTTGGACTGGTTTTATTATACATTACTAATCTATTGAAGTCACCTCAATAATCAAATAGGATCAGGCTCGCATGAAATAGAATCATTGTTTTTGTTTTCCTTGCCACCCACTATCATTCTTCTTCTGCTTGTGTGGCATTTTAGAAAGTGTAGAGTTTCTATTTGTGCCTTATTTAATAAGATACCTAAATAGCGAATACTACATGTTTGTTACAGAGGAAGCAAGTAGTTTGTATCATAACTGGAAATACTGGATGAGCTCTTAGGAGGTAAACTTTTTGGTCCTATATGATTGAATCCTAAATGCTTTTTTTTTTTAATACAGAAACTGCTCATGATTCTTTTTTTAGGTAACTAACTTTCTTTCATTAATCACCATTGAACTTTACAAAACAAGCTAACAACCACTGCTAGCTGACTCCATCAAACCTAAAACCTACGCCCCAAAAAACCTATATAAACACACATCCTATACATATCTAACTACCATGGGACTATTACATCATCCAAGACTGTATTAAATTTCGAACCCCAGGAGGTGCTCTCACATTGCATGCAAAAGCAATGTTTCTTGCAATCCTATAAATGTCCCTAATATTCTGTTCAAACACTCGCGCATTCATTTCCTTCCATATGGCATGGATTGTTTCAGCATATATCATTCTGAATATCTAGGCTCTTTGTATCTCCCCTTTTTCCTGTTTGATAACCCACTAGAAATGCATAGTCCAAGTTGCTCCTATGTCTGTTTGAGTCTGCATCTAAGTCAACACTTTAACCTATAATTGCTTAGTAAACTGACGAGTAAATACTCAAAATACCCCCAACGTTTGACCAAAATCCCAACTACACACCTAACCATAGTTGGTTATTACCCCCCCCCCCCCGGGATAATTTTTTTTTAGTATTAAAATGCCCCTTTTTTTTGCGATGTGGACAAGAGCGTGACTACACCGCTCGGTGACGCGTTATATTTTTTTTTAAAAAATAAAGATCTCGACGTGTTTTAAAATGCCAACTGCACTACCACATAGATAAATTTAAATTCCCTCAATTTTTACACCCAACTTCTCATTTTTTTTCTCAATCACAGCCAAACAAGCCCTAAACACAAAACCCATTTTCCCTACTCTTCCTTTCACACCACCACCAGAACAGGACCACAATAATCATGTGGTTTCTTACTAATTGCAGAGGGAATTTTAGGGGCTAGAGTTTTGAGACATTGTTTATATCTATGAATAGAACAATATCTTATGTTCCATCATTTAATCTATTCAAATTAGAGTTTTTTTTGTTGGTAACACAATGATGAAAGGTTCTATCTGGTTCTTGGTTCGAGAACTCCATCCGAGGTCATCGGCGAAAGCTCCCCTTGAAGGCTCCATGTCGATTTACAATTGCGGCTTAAGTTTTTTTTTTTTTTTTTTTTTTACCTGAATTAGTATCTTTTTGTTATTATTCACTGTATATTGAGATGGAGAAGGTGTTTTGGGGTGATTTTGATTATTTCTAAGAGAGGGTGGATAAGTGGTTGGACAGTGGCGATGATGAATCTCTCTGGCATTGGCTATGGAGTTTGGATAGTTGGTGGTGTGAAAGTGGTCAGCCATGGCTGTGGAGAAGGTCACCAGTGACAAGTGATCTTCTCGTTTAGTAGAGGAAGATAGAGGACAAAAATTTATTTTCTCTTGGGGTGAGAGTCAGTGGTGGACTGTAGAGAAGAAACAGAAAGTAAAAAAAAAAAAAAAATAAGGATGTAGGGGGAAAATGGGGGGAAATTAAAGATGTGGCACGTGGGCCAGGCGCGTGTGGACAAGTTACGTTAATAATTGGGGGTTGGCGATATTAGATCGCTACATCAAGAAAAAAGGGACATTTTAATACTGAAAAAAAATTGTCCAGGGGGGTAATAGGACCAACGCAAAGGTTAGGTGTGTAGTTGGGATTTTGGTCAAACGTTGGGGGGTATTTTGAGTATTTTCTCGTAAACTGACATTGCATAAACATATGATCTCTACTTTCATCCTCTATCTGGCACAATACACATTTACGGTCTACATTGATTCCCCATTTCAGCAGCCTGTTTTTAGCCAGCAACTTAGCTTGTACCTGCAACCACATGATAAAAACAACCTTTGGTCTAGAAGCATTACTAAACATTAGACATTTGCAAGTAGAGGCGGACCAGGATTTTGACGCAGAGGGGGCACCAATGATCACTGCCTTAATATAAATATGTCACTTATTATGTGAAAGTTTAGCGTGCAACTCTTTAAAAACTTAATAATTATGCTAAATTATTGGTAAAGTAATAGTATAAAGTATAAACTTCAAAATTGGGAGAAACGAAATTAGGTTTAGAATGGAAACAAAACAAACTCAACAAAAATAGAAATAAAGGTGCTGCAAGCTAGACTCTAACCTAGTTGTCATATTAGGACCTAAGGGGCACAACAACCAAATGCACCAAAGCAATGGATATCTCTCAGGAGTCCTTTTAAATGCATATACATTCTTTAAGGCTTATACACCATAGATCTTGCTAGGGTATTCCCGAGGTTGGGAGGGACACGTGACCCCCCTCGTAATAGGGTGGGTCCGCCCCTGTTTCCAAGGCACCCGAGGTTCATCCCCAAGCATTCTCAAATAAATTTGCTTAATCATCATCTGTTGCTTCATCATTATTTGCTGATTCTGATTCCAAAATTCCCTGGCTTCCAAAATTTTTCTAGTCATCCAACATGCTTGTTTAGGTATGAGCATAAGTTGGATAGGTTGGTTCTTTATATAGAAAGAGTGGATCCATTAGACCCACATTTTGTCTTTTTTATGAGTAAGATCCCAAAAGGTTTTGGCAATAGCAGCATGATTCCAAATGAGCACATTAGTAACATTTAGCCCCCCAGCTGATTTAGGTGTACAGACCCTTTCCCAAGCAACCAGAGCCCTTTTAGTGTTAGTGTTTGTACCAGACCATACATAACTTCTGCAATAAGCTTTAATTACCTTCACCACCTTGCTTGGCAATAGGAACATCTGAGACCAATAGGACAGTTTGAACAAGTTGAATCCTCCCTGTATAGGATAACTTTTTTGCAGTCCAGGAAGAGATCCTTTTAATGATTTTATCTAGCAAAGGTCACCACTGTGCTAGCGTAAGCTTCTTAGTTGACAATATTACCCCTAAATACTTGAAAGGTAGATCTCCAGTGACATAACGCAAGTGTTGTAAAATAGAATCCTTATATGTTTATGTAACATCACCAAAGTAAGCACAACTCTTATCTAAGTTAGCCATAAGCCCAGAAGCATGTGAAAACTGATTGAAACAGTCATTACGAGCTTATATGGATTCCATGTCTCCTCTAGCAAACAATAACAAATCATCCGCAAAGCTAAGATGTGTGATATTCAGCTTTGCATAGTTAGGATGAAACTTGAAACTTCTATTCTTTCTCAGTCCATTCAAACACCTGCTAAGACATTCCATAGCCATAGCAAAGAGGAAGGGGGATATGGGGTCCCCTTGCAGCATCAAAAGGGTCAGTATGCTCACCATTAATCACTATGGAATAATTAACAATTTGAACACATTCCATTACCCAGCCAATGAATTTAGTAGGAAACCCTAACTCTTCCATGACTTGCCTTAGATATACCCATTCAACACTATCATAATTATGTTTGAAGATCTATTTTGAGCATGCACCTGGGGCAATGTTTTTCCTGTTATAAGCTTGTACAAGCTCATGTGCAAGTATTATGTTGCCAGCTATCCTCCTACCAGGAATGAAACCTGTCTGGGCTTCACTAATAATACTTGCTATGACTTTCTGAATTCTTGATGCTGGTACTTTAGCTATAAGTTTGTAAAGGATGGAACTGGTCTATATTCCTTTACAGTAACAGGATGAGCAATTTTGGGTACTAGACTAATGGCAGTACAGTTAATTGGCCTGAATATTTTCCCTGTGGCAAAGAATTCCTTCACAGCAGCAATAACATCACTCTGTATGATGGTCCAAGTTGCTTGGAAGAAAGTTGCATTGTAACTATCCACACCCGGGGCCTTGTCAGGCCCTATTGATTGTAAGCCCTCAATAATTTCCCCATCTGAAATTGGTTCACATAATGTAACTTTTTGCTCATGTGTCAACTTTGGCCCATTGTGCATAATTTGTTTGTTAACTGCTGGTAAATATGTGCAGCAGTTCCCATCAGCCCTATATAAAAATGAATGATTTCAGCCTTAATTGCTTCTGGATCCACCAGTTTCACCCTAATCAGTGATGTAAGTTCTAGTATTTGCTTCCTCTGAGTTTTCTCATTTAGTAGAGCAGTAAAATATTTAGTGTTAGCATCCCCAGTTTAATCCAATCAACTCTAGACTTTTGTTTCATGATACTTTCCTCTATAAAGGTCCATCTTTCCAAATCAAGTAAGATGTTTTTCTCCTTTAGCAATAGAGTGTCAGTGTACTGTACTCTCAGTTGTTCCTGCACTGCTTTTAGTTCCCCCCTATGCATATCAATCTTTTGAGTAATATGTTGAAACTCTTTTCTGTTCAGCTTCCTAAACTCTGTTTTTAGTCCTTTTAGGTTGCACCATATGTGCTTCATTCTATCACCTGCTATCCTGCTATTCCAGCCATTAGTCACTATGGATATAAATTTGCTATGAACAGCCCAAATATTGACCCGCTCCTGATTCTGATTGTTATCTTTTTCTATGTGAAACTTTTGAAGGAGGGATAGAAATTTAAGCAATCGCTGAAACTTTTGGTGAATTCAGGTAAGAATAAACTGACTATTGTTTTAGCTTTACGATAGAAGCATTAATAGAATTTTAAAATGCAACTCTCTGCTGAATGAACAATTTATAATTTATTCAGATCTGGAAAGATACAACTTGCTCATACTCGATGTGTCTCTACTCATGTTCACCTCTGTTCTTAATCAGAAGCAATTAAATATCTCTTAACCATCTAAATTACTCCTTATCCTTTATACTTCACGCTTAATAATTGTATCATCCTGAATTTGACAAAATCCTCAATCCATTTGTCTGATTCGTTGCAGCTTCCTACTAGTATGAAGGTTGGGAATGGAAAGGTGGTTTACATTGACACTGAGGGAACATTGTATTCTTGCCAATTTCCTTACTCATATAGCTTGAGAATTCAAACAAGCACCTATTAGTCTCTTCATGGTGTAGCAGCTGTAGAAACTCAAGAGAATGCTTCCCTTCCGTTCTGTCTTTTTTCCTCAACTAAGTGTATTGTAGTCGGCCAGATCATGTTGTGCCCATTGCTGAAAGATTTGGAATGGACGCAGGAGCATTTCTTGACAACGTAAAGCATCATTTGTACCCTCATTTAATGATCTACCGCTCTTTGTTTAGCTTGCTCATTGCTCAGCTGATTTTCTTATCATTCCTGCTTATTTCTCTTATCATGTGACTTCATCAGATCATTTATGCTCGTGCATGCTCATATGAACATCAACACAACCTGCTTCTTGGTCTGGCAGCAAAAATGGCTGAAGAGCCTTTCAGACTTCTGGTGAAAGCCACAACTTTGGTTTATCTGGAATAAGACCACTACTGATGGTAGTTGTCTCATATACTGAAATTTTACTTGCAGATTGTTGACTCTGTGATCGCTTTATTTCGAGTGGATTTCACTGGAAGAGGAGAGCTTGCAGATCAACCGGTATAACTAAATACCAGCATGATGTTTGATTTACTTAGTTCCTTCTGTTAAAAAGGAGCCTGCGATCACCTGTTCTGATCCACTTTCTTTTGAATGCTTATACCTTCTTGCCATTTACAGCAAAAGTTGGCTCAGATGCTGTCCCGACTGATAAAGATAGCTGAGGAATTTAATGTCGCTGTTTACATGACCAATCAAGGTAGGGAACCCAACCTTGTGCAAATCTTCAAAATGTTGATATGTTTTAGAGTTAAAGCAGAAGTCATAAGTGCATAGACACAGTGTTACTTCCTAAGTGTTCATGTAAATGGATTCGACTCCAAAACTTCCTATTTAATACTCTTTGCTGGCACTTTCCAAACAGATAAACAAACTTTGTTTAATTTTTATGTTACTGTATATTGATTGCCTTTCACTACGTTGAAACTCTACGCTTGCTAACACAAGTACTTGGATTGGTGAGTGCAGTTATAGCTGATCCAGGCAGTGGTGTGTTCATATCAGATCCAGAGAAACTAGCAGGAGGTCATGTCCTTGCTCACATACCTACCATACGACTAATGTTCAGGAACGGTGAAGGAGAACAATGAGTCTGCAAGGTGTACGATGCACCAAATCTTCCAACATAGAGGATCAGGTGAAGTATTAGGGCTAAAACTGCATGCTAACCGAAACTGCCACCATAAGCATGTCTATTTTGCTATTGCATGTCAACACTTTGTGAATCGTCTGCGAATAATACAAGACAACTAAGACTCTTCAGATTGTCCCATCTTCTAAGAGCAAGAAAGTAAGCGGAACAGTTATAACACAGCACGCAACCACGATAAATGCAAGAAAACATTGGCTTACGAACTTATTTATGCTAAACTGATATATTTATTGCTAACATTAAAAGGTAAACATCAAAATATAAAAGTGGACAGTAAGCATGAGCAGCTCGATCTCTGCAAGTCCTAGCTGATCTTCAGTCCTTAGCATCCTCCTGGTGTTATTTGGAAAATGTGTTTTCGTCAAGAAAATTAGAATAACTGAACTATCTAGTTTAACACTGCACCAATCTGGACTCGGTGGAAAGAAGAGGCACACCAATATCAGATATATAGAATTTATCTCTGTAAAATATAACCACGCTAAGATGGGATGGAAAAAACTACATAATATAGACATTGCTTACGGACCTCTATCCATCAAAGTCCTGTAAGCCTCAATAACAATGATCACTTCGTTTGTTGTCTTTTACTAATGAGAAATGGGTTGGTTTTTTCATAACAAGTTGTTATTTACAACCAGAAATAACAATGATCACTTCGTTTGTATGACAAATTGAGAAAGAAAGGAAGGCATGATCCACTGACAGTAGTTGCTTATGCATTAGAGATATTGCAAGTTATAAGGTTAAATGAGAAGTCAGCCTACAATTCAAGTGTTACATGTCACCTTTTAGCACAATTTACCAGCATTTCTGTTTCTATGTGTTTCATTCAACTTTCCATCTTTTTTCAGTTTATTATTTTGTAATTTCTTTTTCCATAAATGCAATCATTAAGTTTTCATCTTCTATGTGCAATTACTAAGCTGGAAACGAGGAAAAGAGGAAATGAGGCACTCTTCCAGGGCATTAATGTGATTTTAACCTTTCTATGCATCTTATGCCAAGATAATGGAGGACCTTCCCTAGTGTTGTTTCCTCTGTTTGTTCTTGGGAGAGTCCGGACTATTAGAATTTCTTTTAGCAAAAAATGTCAAAAATAGTACTCCCTAGGTCCCAATTTATACGACGCCCTTGTCTTTTTAGTCAGTCTCAAAAAGAAATGCAACATTTCTATATTTAGTAAAAATTCAACTTTATGAAACGATTTCTAGCCACACAAATTTCTGTGGTTTGTTTTAGATCACAAATTTCAGAAGTCTTACTTTATTTCTTAAATTTCGTGTCAAGTCAAATGCCTTTGTATAAAATGGGATGGAGGGAGTACCGAGATAATGGAGGAGAGTGATGTTGGATGAAAGGTGGTTCAGGGTGGAGAGGGGTGGGGGTGATGGTTGGTTTAAATATGAGGAACAAGAGAGAAATGAGATTTGGGTGTTATTTCATATGGGTTAAATTAGTTTAATGGGTCGGATCGGTTTAAAATAAGAAAATTAGGTAATTTTAAGTGAAATTGGGGAATTGAGGTTGATTTGAGGGAATCTGTAAAATTGAGAGGTACTTTTGTTAACTTTTATAATGGCAGAGGTATAAATAGCCCCAACATGTAAATTAGCTAATAAATGAAAGTAGAGGGGTATTTTTGACCCTTTTCCCTATAAAATATGAACATGCATTCGTTATATATGCAAGCAATACAGATCCCCAACAATTTCTTTCCAACAAATTACCAAATTTTTTACATAATGATGGCTGAAAATATTAAATAAACAAAAATGTGCTCTTTTTAATTGATAGATTAGATGTATGATCACATTCAATACGATACGTATTAGATAGATGAGATATATAATCACAACTAGTCAATACTCTCGCGCTTCGCGCGGTCATAAAAATATATTAGTGAGCTTGTTTAGGTGATCATGCTACATAAATTAATCCATATAGAAAACGCAAGAACATGAAAAATACTCGACATGACTATCATCTACAAAAAACATGTTTAAACTCTAAACTATGTTAAGTAAAATTTGAAGGTATTATACATTAATTACATCAACTAAAAGAACTTCCAAAATTATAGTAAATCACAACGAAATACACTTTTCTATTGTTGCTCACTCGTCAAATTTGTCTCAGAAATAACCTAATAAATAAAAAGATGCAAGAAACCTGAATTGCAAATCTACCAGCATAAACATAATCTTCTTTCCTTTCATGAGAGTGGAAAGTATCTTCAGTATATAAATGTCAAATCTTCTCTATAACATTTATGTCTTCTTTTGACACCATTGTCTTTGCACTGCCATTGATGCACCAAATCTGGAAAATATTATATATTATTAATAAAAGAAAAAATCAGCATGCACATGAAAAATATATTAAAATAGTTGTGCTGCTACGACTTCTTAAATCTCTATCCACTTCAAGCAAAGAGGGATTTCTATGAAAGATGTCGCCATGGAAAAAATAAAAGCTCTAACCAGAAACGACTCAAAATACATCAATTATCGCAAAATAAAATACCTGCTACATTTTCACTTCCTACTTCAAAGACTAATGCAGATCCTAATGTCTAAGAGTCGGGGTTTGTCCTGAATGAATAGATCCCATAACTTGAATGGATTGCATAAACATATGCATCCTTGGGTCCATTTTGGTGACAGAAATAATTATTCAGAGCACAATTAATAGTAAGAACTCTCAACTTGAAAACATACCAATAAATAAATAAATAAATAAATAAATAGAACAACTACAAATCAAACAGATGAAGAAGAATTCACCTTAGCTTGTTCCCATTTTGTGCTGATTGTAATAGTGACAGTAAAGGAGTTTACAACCTGATGATATGACCCTACACCTATAGACAAAATGATGCAAAAACTATTAAAATGAATATCCAATTCTTTCACATCATATAACAAAAGGGGCTTTCGATCTTGATAATCAACTCACAATAGAAGAATGGATAAAAAATTGCATTTCATGTATAATTAAATCTGCATGCTCGGGATAGTTGATGTGCAAGACAAACTTAATGATCTTATATGTCTAGAAATAAACTGCAATAATATGAGATCAAACATCGACTTCATAAAATGTGCTCATGGAAACACAGAAGATGGTAAACCTTCCCATCAAATAGCATATCTAAGCCACAAGTAAAGTAGTTGTAGAAGTAATCACCATAAAGAGTTGTCCTCGGAAGCCGATCTGAAGCAGAATAAATCACCATTCAATCAACCTGTATAGCTGACGGAGTCAATCTCCACAAAAATCTAACATGTAGAGGCATGTCAGAAACACACAAGAAGTTGAGTATGTCTATTGACTTTTGATTTCCTTCCGTATTGGAACATATGCATTTTTTCGTTCGTTACTCACGATGCAGCCTATCTTTTAAATATTTTGCTTTTCAAGTTTCCTGCCATTTGTTTTCTCCACGGATCTTGAATGGACTATGGATGCACTTCTTTTTTCCTTTTCATTCAAATGTTGACTCAATTAACTTACAGTAGAAAGAAAATTGTGAAGGGTGGGGGGAGTGAGACTTCATCTAAATTGTGAAATATGTTACATTATGAAATATCACAGCATGTTATAACTATTTATAAAAGTGTTTCCATGATATACTTAAACGCGTCTACAAAATACAAGGATCAATAAAATACTTATTATTTGCTTGTGAAGAATGAGAACATAGGTAACCTGATTAGCAAAGCAAATTCATGGACATTTCAATGACAATAACTCATATTCATATACCAGTATGAATTTTTCCTAATATCATTATGTCAGTTTTGAAAATGTTGCATTCTTGGAGATATGTACAAACAATTGGTTTACTGAAAGTGTTTATGAGTTCATTAGAAGAAGAGCATATACCAGTTAAATGAAGCTAAGATAAGAAACTGCATAATCCCAATAAGAGTACCGCTAAAAATCGCGGCACATATTCTTCATGTAAGATATTCAAATACACAGATTTCACTTTTTTAAAAAGACGGAGTAGTAAAGTTTGCTAGAAAGGAGGAAAATTTGTACTCAAACTGTTGGCACTTGAGAAAAAACCTACCAGATCTTGCCGGTACGGTAAGAATGATTTCCTTTCGTTTCACTCATTTATCTATTGCCTTTGCCGCTTGGTTCCGTAAATAAACGGGGGCGGACAAGATGCCTTGTGGCTGCTGCTACTACTGCCTTTTGCCTTTAATTTTACGGAAGCCTTCGACCTCCGCTGAATCCTTTGTTTTGTCATTTTTCATTGTTTTTTCCGGCATCATAAATACAATACATAGCAAAAGTACAGAGCAAAAGAATTACAGCAAACCCATAAACAATACATATGGTTCAAGAATCCATTATTTTGTTTTGAGTTGCAAATATCTGTTCATGGGAGGAAGCCTATTTAAGAGAAGTGAGAATGGGTGCAAAGAAAAGGAGCGACTGTTCGATGGGTGAAGTAAATCAATAAATAAATGAATTAAAAGAAGATAAAAATGTCAGAAAAGATAAATAGCATTCCTGCTCAATAAGGCATGCCACCTCACCGAGCTTATGTCCTGCAATTAAATATATATATATATATATATATATATATATATATATATATATATATATATATATATATAGATTTCCTCGTTACCCAATAAAGCAAAATGCAAAATAACTAAAATAAAAAACAGAGACTATATGCGTAAAGTTTAAATGTACAATGGAGCTTCAAGAGTGACCGTTACAGACCCTTGGCCACATCTCTGTAGGCCCTCTCAAATCAAGCTTTATGAAACGACAACAAATTCATGGCACATGTTAGTAATATATCTACTATTTAAATTTTCCCTAATCGCCCAAAACCCAACTATACGCCAACAAAAACAAATTCTAATAGAAGAATATAGTACCTCAAGTATAATATTTCAGGAGTACCTTCTAGGCCCTCATTCTTCCCGCCTCCACATCTCTTCTACAAAGCTATGAATAATTAGAATACAAAACAGAATAGCGAATTATTCAACACGATAATAACAAATAAGTGAAACATTTCACCAAAATAATTTAACAAATCTAAAAAGATCCTATGAAATCAGAAAGCACAAATTTGTGAGATAAGTTTTGCTCATCGTTGAGTAGAGACCTGAGACTTGATCGTAAAGAGCAATTGTTAAGACTTGGAAGAGGATTTTTATGAGAAAATTAGCCAATAAATGATTCTATTAAACAGACAAATTCGAACAAAATAATTGCAATCAGAGAGAATATTGAGTTACCTGTGGGAAAAACATTGTCAATGTCCCCTTTTGACATTGCCCCGGAATATGCGATCACTGACATGTTAAATGAAAGAAGCGATGTGTACAATTTTGGAATTCTTATTATGGAGATCATTACTGGATGGAATACAGTGGGTTGAAATAATGGCTTGAAACCAGAATGCCGAGGGATTCCAAGTTGCCATAGAAACTCCTTCCTCAAGAGCCTAGAAACGTGTAGCATTACGACGTGTCGAGCCCAATGCTCAAAAGAGCACTCCTCCAAATCTCTGGTACAAATATATAATTAGAACACAAAAGGTGATAACGAATTATTCAGCGCGATAACAACAAATAAGTGAAATGTTTCACCAAAAAAAATTAACAATATGTAAGAACTAAGAAGATCAGTTGAAAGCAGAAAGCACAAATATATGAGATTAGCTCACAATTGTTCAGGAGAGAACCGAGATTTGATCGTAGAGATCTATTTTTAAGCCTGGGAAGAGGAGGTGACGAAAATAAAGCAATAAGTGATTGGATTAAGCAAATTACCAACAATCACAGTAAAACAATGAACTTGGAAATAAAGAAATGGCCAAAGCAAAAGCTTACAGAGGAAGCCCAATCACAATCGGAATATGAAAACAGAGAAAAGACAATTAGATGGATCTATCTAATGGAAACGGTAAACGGGAGAAGGTCAAAAAGAAGCCGTACGTTTTGGGGAGGGGACGCTTCACGTGCAGTTAAGGGAAATTTATGAAGGAAGCGACTATTGGAATCTGTAATAAAACAAACAGCCGGATTATTTATTTGTTTATTAGAGGTTTTTTTTGAGGGAAAAATGGCAAAAAAAAAGGAGAAAATAGATAAATACAAATGAAGGCTTTGGCGACGCCACATCACGGACGCCTTTATTTTATATATATATATATATATATATATATATATATATATATGATTTAATATGATACGTATTAGAGACGGCAGATGCTATTGGTTCACAATCATCCCATTTTTTAAAAGAATCTATCAAGTGAATGTGTACCTAAAAAATAGAAATGTGTACAATTCCCTTTAACAAAGTGATCATAAATAATAATAATAATAATAATACTCCCTCCGTTCACTTTTACTTGTCCACTTTTGACTTTTCACGCTATTTAAGAAATAATAAATGAAGTGTGTATTTTACCATGATGCCCATATTAATTGGTATATAATAGTATTGGTTTTAGAAAATGATTTGGAATGAGTAATTAATGTTAAGTGTAAAATAGAAAAAAAATTGTCTTATCTTGATATGTGAAAATGACAAGTAAAAAATGAAAATCTATTTTAGGAATAGTGAACAAGTAAAAGTGAACAGAGGGAGTAATAATAATAATAATAATAATAATAATAATAATAATAAAGAGACGATTATAGTCCATCTAAAGAACTTGATATATAAATTACGCCCTTCGAAAAATAATAAGATGCTCATCTAAAAACTTTTCAGGAATCGCGTTGTTCTACATTGACAGAATATTATTAAACTTAATTATTACCATGTGTTCATCCCGAGCGAGAACCTCACGACCCAACATAGGCTCTTGGTTATGGACCTGGAGATAAAAAGGAAGAGGAGAAAAAGGGTTGTATCAGGTCAGCCGAAGATTAGGTGGGACGCTTTGAACAAGGACAACGCACAGGAGTTGGGGGAGCGGTTGAAGCGATGGGAGCTGGAGGAGTAACGGGGATGCGAGTAAGTATGTGGACTACGACGGCGCTAACATCGAGGGAAGTGGCAGAGAGAGGTGCTAGGGGTGCGAAAGGGTTCTCACGGCAAAGGACCTGGGGGCGGGTGGTGGAACGGAGAGGTACAAGGTAAAGTGGAAGCTAAGAAAACAGCGTATCTAAAGCTAGTAGAGAGCATAGACGAGGAAAAGAAGAAGACTAACAGGGAGCTGTATAAGAAAGCGAGGAAGGAGGCGAAGTTAGCGGTTACGGTGGCTAAGACGGCTGCTTTTGGACGCTTGTATGAAGATTTGGGGGAAAAGGGGGGGAGGGGGGGAACAAGAAGTTGTACAGGCTAGCCAGAGTGAGGGAGAGGAAGGCTCGGGACCTAGATCAAGTGAAGTGTATCAAAGACGAGGGAGGAAAAGTTTTGGTAGAGGATGCCCTTATTAGACGAAGATGGCGGTCCCTACTTTCATAAACTCCGAACGAAGAGGGGACCGGAACATAGTTTTAAGCGAATTGGAGCTCTGCGAGAGCGCCCCGCGATTTTGGATCTTGCGGGCGGGTCAAGGTTGAAGAGGTCGAGGGGGTTATACGGAAGATGAGGGGGGGGGGGGGGGGAGGGCGGCGGGGCCGGATGAAATACCGGCGAATTTTTTGGAAGAATGCGGGTAGGGGAGGCTTGGAGTAGCTTACGCGGTTGTTGAATGTTATTTTTAGGACGGCGGAGATGCCTAAAGAGTGGAGATGGAGCACTATGATCCCGTTGTATAAAAACAAGGGGGATATACTATAGGGGTATCAAGCTGTTGAGCCATACGATGAAAGTTTGGGAGAGAGTGGTGGAAGCGAGGATGAGGAAGTTAGTTTCTATTTTGGAGAACCAGTTCGGATTCATGCCGGGGCGTTCGACTACAGAAGCCATTCACCTGGTGAGGAGGTTGGTGGAGCAGTATAGGGATAAGAAGACTGACTTGCACATGGTGTTTGTCGATCTTGAGAAGGCTTACGACAAAGTCCCAAGAGAGGTGCTGTGGAGATGTCTGGAAGCTAGAGGTGTTCCTGTAGCATACATTAAAGCGATTAAGGACATGTATGATGGAGCCAAAACCCGAGTAAGGACGGTTGGAGGTGACTCGGAACAATTTCCAGTCACGATGGGCCTGCACCAGGGGTCCGCGCTTAGCCCGTTTCTGTTTGTTGTGGCTATGGACGCTCTAACAAGCCACATTCAAGGAGAGGTACCGTGGTGCATGTTGTTTGCAGATGACATTGTGCTTATTGACGAGTCGCGGAGTGGTATTGACGAGTCGCGAAGTGGTGTTAACGCGAGACTGGAGGTTTGGCGACAGACTCTGGAGTCGAAGGGTTTCAAGTTGAGCAGGACTAAGACAGAGTACTTAGAGTGCAAGTTTAGTAATGAGAGTCAAGTAGAGGACGAGGACGTGTAGATGGATACTCGGAGTCATCCCGAAGAAAAGAAAGTTTCAAGTACACAGGGTCGATCATCCAAGGGACTGGCGAGATTGATGACGATGTCACACATCGTATTGGAGCGGGATGGATGAAATGGAAGCTTGCATCGGGGGTGTTGTGTGATAAGAAGGTGCCGCCTATTCTAAAGGGAAAGTTCTACAAAGCGGTGGTTAGACCGTCTATGTTGTATGGGAGGGAATGCTGGCCAATTAAGAAAGCGCATGTCCAGAAGATGAAGGTAGCTGAGATGCGGATGCTGAGATGGATGTGCGGGCATACAAGGAGAGATAGGATTCGGAATGAAGTGATTCGGGATAAGGTGGGTGTGGCCCCTGTGGTGGATAAGATGCGGGAAGGGAGGTTGAGGTGGTTCGGCCACGTGCAGCGGAGATGCGCTGATGCGCCAGTGAGGAGGTGTGAGAGGATGGGCGTGGTGGGCACCGAAGAGAGGGAGGGTAGGCCAAAAAAGGGGCGGGGAGAGGTGATTCGGCGGGACATGGCATTACTCCCCGACTACCGAGGACATGACCAGGTGATAGGAGGGGGTGGAGGTCGAGTATCAGGGTAGAGGGCTAGTGGGGGGCTGCGAGGTTTCCTTTCTCGTATTAGGAGTATTTTTATCCTGCTTCTATGTGTTGGTCTTGTCTATCTTTGTTATTTTATCATGACTTCGTTGCTCTTGCTATTTTTCTCATTTTCACATGGTTTTGATTTGCTTGTCCGTATCTGACTCTTTTCCATTGTTTCCCTTGTTTTCCTTGTTTTCTTTTGAGCCGAGGGTCTTTCGGAAACAGCCTCCCCTACCTTCAAGAGTGGGGGGTAAGGTCACAGACACTTTACCCTCCCCAGACCTCACGTTGTGGGATCCAACTGGGTATGTTGTTGTTGTTGTTGTAATTATTACCATGTGATTGTGTCACTCCGTACCGTGTATGTGTGTGTCGCGCGCGCTTGTGTGACTGTACATCTATAAAGTATAAACGGAAAAGGGTCATATATGCCATCGAACTATCGTAATTGACCCATTTATGTCACTCATCAATAGTTTGGCTCATTTATGCCATCAAACTATCGGAAATGGCTCATTTATGCTACTCATCAATAGTTGGGCTCATTTATGTTATCGCCGTTATCAAAATAACTCATCCATGCCATTTTCATTGATGCCGATTTTATAATGGTAGATATGACACGTGGCCTCCAATTAGAGGTCTACGTGATTTAATTAAATCAGCCCAATTTTAAATTTCAAATTAATAAAAAAATCCGACCCATACACCCGACCTACTCACAACCATCTAGTTGGAGGTAACGTATCATATCTGGTATTGTAAAATCGATGTTAATGAAAAATGGCATAGATGAGTTATTTTGGTAACGGCGAGGGCATAAATGAGCCAAACTATTGATGAGTGGCATAAATGAGTCATCTCCGATGGTTCGATGACATAAATAAGCCAAATTATTAACGAGTGGCATAATTGAGCCATTTCCGATAGTTTGATAACATATTTGAGCCTTTTCCGTAATATAAACAGATACACATACGTTGTGTCTTTGCTTGAGTATGAATTTTTATGGCCAAATGCATGGGCAGCCCCCTAAAATTGTCAGAAAATTTCATTTTAACACCTCAACTATGACTTATTCCTATTAGACACTCCAACATCCGTTAAATGTGTCAATTGGACACAAAAGATGACATGATAGAAAAAGTGAGTGTCACTCATTTTGAGTGCGTGAATGCAAAAAAAAATGCTGAAATGCCTAAAGAAAATACCGAACATCTTTTCTTTCTACACACCTATCTTCTTCCTCCTTTAATCCCCTCTTAGTTCCACCATTATTGCCCAACTTTTCTTTTATTTTCAAATTTAAAAACAGAGTTAACCATCATTTTTTATTCACAACTCACGTTTGAAAGCCCTTCACAACTTATTCACTTCAAAAATTAACACCAGGACCTCCCTTTCCAGTTTTCATCATTAAAGCATTGTTACAGTCGAGTACCATGTAAAAACAAAGACACACAAAAATCAGTATCCTCGCCGGAAATTAATTCTCCTCACCGCGAAACACCATCTACTATTTTATGTAGGTGTCTTACGTTGTTAGACGACGAACTTGGGGGTGGGGCAGGATGGAGAAGACAGTGGAAGGGTTGGGGAAATTATACGAAAACTGATTCTATTACTTTAGGTATTAGCTTTCTTTTTCTTCTTACGTGTACAATTTTTTTTTTTTTTGGTTGACATGTAAAATTTTTATTGGTCTTGTTTTGAGCTTCAGAGTAGCATCCACGCACCAAGACTAGTTTAAAAGTATGAAATACTCCCTCTATTTCAATTTGTTTGAACCTATTTCTTTTTTAATCTGTGAGAAAATGAATGACATCTTTCCTAATTTGAAAACAAATTCACTTTATGAATGATTTATAACCACACAAATTTTTTGGGGAAATAATTAAAGACCACCCCAAAGAAGGACAATCCGCGCAAATAAATGTATAACAATTAGATCCAAACAGAAAGAAAAGCCCATTATTTTCTTTTTTATCTTTTTTTTTCTGTTGTTGTAAATTTATGGGGAAAAAAAACGTAACTGCACAAATTATTAAAATATTTACATTTTCTTAGCAAAGTTACTTTATTTACATTTCTATCTTAAGAATTGATGTACTTTAAGAATTGTATTAATTATGTTTATAAATCTATAAGCCTGACCCACGGTGTAAATTCTCAAAATTCTATTAGGAAGCGTTTCTCTTTAAATGAGTCTTACGCAATCCGAGTCCAAAGTAATCAAAGTTACAATACGTGAATCGAGTCCTGATTAATCAGGGTCAGAATACGAGAAAACACTAAATGACAAATCAAAAGAAAAAAAATCTGAAAATAGTAAGTGCACGTAGTGCTTGTAGTCATCATCTTTTGGATAATGGATAATTGTGTTATATTATCAATTATTCCATGAAAGTTGCCACGATGCTGATACCTTGCCAAATTCTTACTAGAAGCAAGGAGTCGCTTTCAACTATAAATTACTCTTTTAAATCCATTTGAGTGTAACTACTTTTCCAAACTGCAATTCTGCATGGTTATGTACTAATAATGTAAATTATATTTATACAATTGAATTATTTTAAAAATAATTGCAATTAACTGGACGTAATAAACATTGTTAACCTAAAATAAAGAATAAAAAACATGCTAGAACTTCTTACATATCATCATTCAACTCCTCCTTCAATACAAATTAATGAGGTGCATGCATATATGAAACTAAAATACTAATTACTTTTTCCTTCTACCATCTAACAACAAATAAAAACAAAACATCTTTTTTCTTTTAAAAAAGAGAGTATGAGCCAATTTAAAGATGAATAAGATCTATGATTAATACCCCACTAACAGATAGGGATTTGGAATTAAAGCTTTGAAAATAAAGAAATTCTTAGTAGAGAAAATTTCCTCCTCGCATGAAGCAAATCTGAATTAATTGAGTCAGTACGTTCCGAACCCGAGACGATCATAAGAAAATAAAAGACAACTATAATAAAATTCCTCTACCTTGAACAAACTTGTTCTTCCATAATTGTTTCCAACAAAGGCTTCCTTGATTTGCATGACACCTTCACCCTATACCTAAACTCTTGTCCCACTGGAAACCCTAACGGTCCAACCCTGTTATTCTCCGTCGAGTTATTGACCATTTTTTCACTTTCCGGTGCCGGTTTTCCGACGGAAATAATATCTTTTGCAGTGATCATAGAATTCACTTTCTTCATAGGAAACATTATGTAAATATTTCCAAACTCCAGCTCTTCGTCGGCCGATAGTGCAGAAAATCTCCGGCCGACGAGCAACGAGCTGGAGTTCACTAAAAAGGAGTTGGGAGATTCTAACATAAGCTCTGCTGCTTTTATTGGCTCATTAAACTTTCGAATTTCTCCGGTTTGAAAAATAACCCTTGTTGCTCTTGAACTCATTACCCTTGGAGAAGTACTGCATGCAATTAAATTCCCCATGAGGAAAAAAAAAAGAATAAGAAGAATTATAAAAGGTGGGAATAGTTTTAAATTATGAAATCTTAGTTTGGGACGTTTGTCATAATATGAAGAGTTAAGAATTTAGGAAGGATGTATAATATGCAGAGAACCACAACCTATTTATAGCTCATAATTTTACTCTCTCTATTTCAATTTATAATGAGGGTCAACACTTAAAGTTTGACTATGAATTCTTGATATTGATTCTTTAATTTAATTTTTCTTTGACATATTTTAAAACTGCATGAAAAGTAGTATAAGTCAGCATCAGTGGCGGAGCGTGATTTTCGTCCAAGGGGTTCAAAAATTTCAAAAGGTAAATATACGAAGAAGACAGGGGGTTCAACATCTGCTATATGTACATAATAAAATAATTTTAACTTTGAAAATACACTGTAATTTTTCACCGAGGGGGTGAACCCCCTCGACATAAGCTGGCTCCGCCCCTAGTCAGCATAGCTAATGATCCAAAAAAATTTAAAAAAATATTTGAAAAATTATAGTCATAAAAAAATCATTTGACTCCTCAAACATTAACACATAAAACTTCACATAAAATGAGATGGAGGGAGTACTATTTTAGGAAAACATTTCGCATTTCAAAAGAAATAATTTTGAAGAATAGCAGTCTATATTTGATTAATAAATTTTAAAGGTTATATTTGTGCTAGGTCAATATTTCAAAATAATACTTCAGGTAGAAGTTATCTCTTTTAGCTACTAATAAAAAAATAACTTCATGAAAAAGGAAGTTAAGGACGTTTCTTTTATCTTGTTATTTTTCTGTTCTTCGAATTTGTCATTCCCTTCACCTGTGTTTGATTGAATGCGAGAATTTAAGAAAAGAAAGAGTTTTCTAAAACTTATAGTCATTGATATACATGGTTGTAAATCATTTCAGGAAGAATAAAATGAATATTTAAAATAACTTTTTTTTTTAAAAATAATATACTATCACTTTTTGTGCAACCGATTGAAAGAAATAATATGACACACAAATTGAGGCAAAAAGAATATAAATTAAGCATAACATTTACAATGTAAGACGCATTAATGTACGTGGGGAATGACCTGTCAAGTCCATGGGAATGTTTTGGCGAAAATTGAGGTGGGAATATTGGTCAAGTAGTGTGGAAGGTTTATAACTTCCCCACTTTTTTTTCATTTTTTCAACGCTTTGTTTCATTTTCATGGTGGGGTTGGGGAAAAATCTTGGTCAAATGTGTTTTATTAACAATTTGTCTAGTGTTTGTGAAGTGATATAGATAAAGAATGTACAAAAACAATTATATTCCAATTATAAATTTGTTGGGTCAGTTTGGGAGCAGAGCTCGCATGGAAAGTAAAATTCTATAGAATTACATAATTTTGGTCTAACATATGTATATTAATTTATTGAGAATTTACTGAATATGTACATAAAATAAACTTTAGCCTCCATAAACTTAAAATCTTTAATTTACTTTTGGATAAGTTATATGAATCCTCACTATCTTGTTTTGTTTGGGTTCATAATATTTCAATACTCTATACTATGTAAACTAGGGTTCTCTAATGTATTCTAATAGTTATATCTTTAATATATCAAGATTCTTTTAGCAAACACCAACTTTCTAGATGGCTGTATCACCTATACCAATTTTCAGCATCCATTATGTTTTATCTTTTGATACTTCTGCTTATACTTATGTATTTTATTGTTCGGCAAAAAATATAACAACTTGATTGGATCAAATAAAGTAAATGTCTTTTGTGACAAAATTAGAATGATACAGATAAAATTAGCATACACAAGTCTATCTGGCCTTTTAGCTATTGTTCTTGAAAAATGACCCGGTTTGACCCATTCCTTGAAAGAAGTCGAGATTGCTCCAAATATTAAAAAATCAAAGAAATTGAAGGTTTCTTATGGGTAGCATTGTTGTTAGTTGATATAGACTTGAGGTTTACACTTTTTAATTGTGCAATTGATATTTAGCCACCTAGTAGGCTACTCAACACTTCACTGATCAATCAAGTCTAGAGAATGACCTTAATCTATACACGCAATACTTCTTCTGAATAATTTCGTGACATTTTGCAATATTTAATTGGAGAAATTAAATGATGATGACAAATTGATAAGATTATATAGTTTCATGGGATAATAGTTTTGTGTTGAAATGAAAACAGTACAAACCTAATTGATTAGACTCTTAGCCACTCCAATTGGTTAGATTGGACTTTAAAGATTAGTGATCAAATTCCAGCCAAAACAAAAAGTAAGTGATTTCTTCTGATCTATTTGAGCTTGGGCAGTGTATCGGTAGGAGATAACAAATACTCGATAAAAAAGTTAAGATACACGCAAACTAATTCAAGCGCTATTATTATCAAAATAAAATTAAAAAAGACAAAAGAAAACCAACGGTATGGAACAACTCATTGAAAAATGTTTGTGAAAAATTCGTTTGGCTACGTTTTTCTTCTTCTTTTTTCCCTTTTTCTCAAAAAGTTTTTTGAGAGTTTTTTCAATAAAGAATTGCACTGAAACTTTTTCATTGAAAATTTGATCTTTTACTCACAAACGCACAAAATATTTTAAAATCCTAGAAATACCTAAACACTTTATTATTTTATACAAACTTTTTGAGGGTCTGAAATTTAAGAGTTCAATTTACAGAACTTGTGATTTACAATTTAAAGACAGATACATGATTTGAAATTTATGAGTTTTTAAAGTGACCTCAAATTTACAAAAATGATTTGGTTTACAGTTGAATTTTTACATACATGTACAAGTCTAGGCAAAACTTACTAAGCATGTGAACTCATAAATTACGAACACTATGGATCTGCCTCTGATCCAAAATTACAATCAAAAGGAAATAGCAACACTAATTGTGCATTCACTTCGCCATGAACCCTATTGATTAGGGGTGCCTCTAGAGCCTAGAAGGTTACCTATGGGTTTTGGTCGGATTCAATAGTTTTTCCAAATCTTAGCTTTATATCAAAAAAATTACTAAAAATATATTAATGATAATTAGAATCCAATTATTGACACCTTATTATCACTATTCTGAAATTTAGAATTCATAAAATTTAAATCATAACTCCGCTATGATGAAGTCTAGGAATGAAGAAGGGGGTGGGGAAAGACCGGAAAGGCACGTGACGGCTATGCACCTTTAACATAATATCAAATTAAAATTAAGTTAACAAAGTTAGTGCATTAACCATCACTCAAATAATTTAAAAAAAAAGTCAACTAAAATGAGGGGATAAACAGAACATACAGAGACTTCAGATAAACAAACATAGAACTATAGACCACAAAATAGCATATCCAACCTACAACTATGGACCACAAACTCTAAATAAATAGCAAATCCATCATAACATTTTAATCCCACAACTCACAACAGTGGCATTTATCTCTGCTTTAATCTTAGATTTTTGTTATGTTTGATTAAAAAAAATAGTGCATTTACTATAGTTTACTTCAATTTTATAGGTTTATATGATTGAGAAGTAATCATGAAGAAATCAAGTGAAAAACAAGTCAAAAAGAGGTCAAAGTGGCCAAAAACACAGATCTGGAAATCTGAAATTTGAAGGTTATTTTCATCACTTTTTATTGGGAAAAATTAGGAAGCTACAAAAGCAAGACATAGGGCAAATATCTCTCATTTTTGGCCATTTTCAAGCTTGGAGAACTAGGGTTTCATCACCAGCACTTTGAAAGATAGATTGGAACACTTTAATGAGAAAATTCTTAACCCTTTCTTCAATTCCATGTTATGTATTGAATATCTAAGTGTGTAGTAATCCATTCCATTACTTGAATCTTGTTTATGAAATATTCATTGTCCATGTTTTGGATTAAAACTCTTGTTATGCTTATGTATTGAATGAGTTTTATTTCTAATTAAGTGGGTCTCTGTTTCTTTAATTAATCTTATTTTTTTATTGTTTCTTAAGGGCTTAGCTAACCCTAGGACTCGCCCATTTACTTCGATTTGAGCTCGGAAGAGGAAAATTGAGGTTGGAAAAGATTAATTAACAAGGAATTGGGGATTTAAACCCCATCTAATAACTTGAGCCAGGAATAGGATAGTTAACTTGAGGTTAAATTGATTATGCCTGATACCACACTCTAAGGCTTGGAAAAGCTTAGAGTGAAATTCATTAATTTGGTTGGAAGACTTTCAATAAGATTTTAGAAATCATTATCTTTTAATATAGACTCGCTCTTAGTTATAAAATTGTAAAATACATTGGATCGTACTGTAATTGCCCCAATTTTTTTATGCCTAACGTTGCACTCACAGAACTTTGGTATTGCATACAAGAAACGCAGCTATGTAGCAACACGAATACTCACAACATTCTTGTATACCTTCAGTGAATTTTTAAGCTTATTGATGTCATATTGTCCATTCTCAGAAAAATGAGCAAATAAGGCATGCTCTCACGACATTTACAAAGAGAATGCAGAGCTCATTGGATAATTAGATTTTGGATTTATCATGATGTTAACATATATAAGGGCCAGAGAAGTACACTTAGAATGTCCATCCTTGACATCTACATTAACAGCTTCATGCGCTTTTTGGATGCTTTCATCAATAAGCTCCGTTTTTTCATGATCTGGTAGATGAAAAAAATAGAACAGAATAACAAGAAGAATCAGAATATGTGAAAATGATAGAACTAAAAAGTTTCTAAAGTTTGATATAGTGAATTTACTTAGAGCAAAATGAAGTAAAATGTTTGATCGTTAACAAAGAGCCTGCTTGTAAATTTGCTTGTCATCCCAGAAATGGAAGATTAGAATAGAAGTTAAGAGATGTAAATACATTAAATTTTAGATATAAAAGCTTAATAATAACCTTTGCCTCTGTGTGGAGGAGAGTATTGGTGCATTTTTCGGCACTATCTAAATCTCTTCTAGTCATAAGGCATTTTGCCTCAAATTATTTATCGTTTTTTTGTATTACACACCTTTAAGAAATATTAATTAGGAGAGGGATTTGATCTACTTTACCCTTATTTATGTCTAAGTTATAATCCCTCTCCATTAAATGTTTACTCTATTTATGTGTCATTCTCGTTAATGAGAAAATTCTACTAAGGGTAAAATGGAGAAAAAATCATTAATTATGCCTTGAACTTCTAAAACGACAAATAATTTGAGACAACTATTTTTCGTAACCACGACAGATAATTTGAGATGGAGGGAGTATAATTAAGTCTTTTTAATTTAAATAAATAAGGCACTTATTCTTACATTAATTAAGTTATGTCTTAAATGCTTTTCCCTTTTAATTCAGCAATAAATATGGAGAATTGTGGACTTATTAATAGAATGATTTTAATTTTTAGCAAACATTTTGAGGAAAATATAAGAGAAAAGGATCAAAATTTTAACAAAAAAGATAAATACAAGATAATAGGTGCATATTTAATAAGCATGAATGTCCTAAAATTTGATGATTTTATTCGGATATGTCCCTAAAAGATTTAAAATTAGTAATTGTTATTTTATTAAAGTAGTAGTATTTATTTTGATTATTATATCATCATGGGAGTATTATTTTAAATTATCGGATTAAAATGATTTACATAAATTATTATAAGTCTAATTAAGTGTAAAACTATATGAGTTAAATCTATTTCGGAAATTTGTCCCCGAAAATAATATGCTTAGGCATCTAGCTTATAGGAGTACAACATCCAGTATTTTCCCTCTTAAACACTCATATGTTGCACGTTGAAGTGGCAATTTTCTCTTAGAAAATACATCATTATTTATTTAAAGGGATGATAGCATTTTTGGCCCCTAAATTATAGTTATATTTTAATTTTGATCTGTGTGATATTTAACGCAACGTTATTTAACCTTCAATTAATTGAAATGTGCCCTTTTGATCCTTTTTGTTAAGAATTATACTCATGTATTTGAACTACTTTTAGAACTATATTGTCAAATATAGAGTTATAATACAAGCTTAACATAACACATGAATAATTAAGTAATGGAACAGCTGATAATTATAGTAAATTTGTGAATATTCACAAGCATAATGATTAAGCACGCACATTTTAATTAATTGGAGGTTAAGCATACTTGGTCAAATATCATAAGGATCAAAATTAAAATTTACCAATACAACTGTAGTATATATCATCATAGGAGTATTGTTTTAGATTATCGGATTAAAATAATATGCATTAACTATTTATTAGTATACCTCTAATTTGGTGCTCCTTCCATCCAGTTTTACTTGTTTTATATAGTAAAAATAGATCTCCACTTTTATTTATTCAGTTTAAAAAAATCAAAAAATAATTTATCATTTCATATCTATTTTACTCTTATTATTAATTATTAAATTGACAAATTCAAAAAATTCTTAGTGACTGCATAATATATTTTATTAATTTCAATCATTATGTTACTTAATAATAATTTGGAATGATACAGTAAAATTATCATTATATTACTCCCTCTGTTTCAATTTGTTTGAACGTATTTCCCTTTTAATCCGTACCAAAATGAATGACCTCTTTCCTAATTTGGAAACAAATTCACTTTATGAATGATTTACGGCCACACAAATTTTCAAGGCTTATTTTGAATCATAAGTTTTAAAAGTCTTCCCTTTTTCTTAAATATCGTGCCCAGTCAAATGGGTTCATATAAATTGAAACGGACGGAGTAGTAATTAACCATAAAACTAATACGGTTTCGGATATTTGTCCCCAAAAATAATAATAATAATACTCCGTATAGTACAATCTTGGCTTGGTTTTCTTGGAGCAAAAATCTGGCCGGAGATGAGCATTCCGACTGGAGAACTCGCCGGAGATGATTTGTTTGGACCGGCAACTATTGCCGCCGGTGAACTTTACAGTTTTCGCGATAACTATTTCCCTATAAGTACAGAGGAAAGAGTTTCCAAATTGCAAAGCCAATCTGATCTGGCTCTTCAAATCCTCGATACAATCCCTATAGGTAACTAACGCGATGTACTAATTTTTACTATTTTTAGGAAATGCGGTGTGTTTGGATGTGATTTGTGGTAAATTTGTGCAGAAAAGAGGAAATTGTTACTTCAACGTGCAATGTATTTAAGAGGAAAAGTACTTGATGTAGTTCATGTGTATAAGCATTGAAGGATATTACATCTATTTAATTTGAAGTTAGTTAATTTTAATTATGCTAAAAAAATATTCATATTTGATTAGCATGAATGTCCTAAAATTTGACAAAGTTATTCAGAAAACATAGCTAAAAACTTTTAAAATTAGTAATTTCTCTGCTCAATTTTTGAAGGCAGCGTGTTTAGATTGTGATTTGTGATAAATTTGTGCAGAAAAGAGGAAATTGTCACTTCAACGTGCAACGTATGAGTATTTTAAGAGGAAAAATACCTGATGTAGTTCATGTATATAAGCATTGAGAGTGATATTATATCTATTTAATTTGAAGTTAGCTAATTTTAATTATGCTACATTTTTCAATACGACAATCGCTATAGGTAACTCTCTATATTATTCGAGCTAATTTCTGCTGAATTATTAGGAAATGCGTTCAAGGAAAATATTTTAATCATAAACTCTATGAATCTCTGAATGTTCTCTACAATTTCCATACTATATGAAAATAACTAGAAGCAGTCCTATTTATAATAGTATGAAACCTACTTTGACTATAAACTGAAAAGCTTATATTCCTATACAAATTTGACTATAAATCCTAACTAGACATGAATTAAAATAACAAAACCCTAACCAGTTTGGTTTTCTACAACTTTGAATCATTATTTCCAACAAAATGTGTTGAGTTCGGATTGTGGTTTGTGGTATATTTGTGCAGAAAAGAGGAAATTACCGCTTCAACGTGCAACGTATGAGTATTTAAGAGGGAAAATACTGGATGTAGTTCCTGTATATAAGAAGGAAGCAGAGGATCATCTGTCCAAAGCTGTGAGTGAAGGAGAAACACTGAATGCTCTAATATGCTTTGCCATATAGTCAGTGTCATTCTTATTTGAAGTGTTGTTATTTGTTTGCTTTTAGGTTAAGTTGAATCCATCTCTTGTGGATGCTTGGCTATGTCTAGGTAACTGCATTTGGAAGAAAGGAGATTTAAATGCAGCTAAAAACTGCTTTACGTTTGCCCTTAGCAAGGTGGTTCGTGTCGCTGTTTCTTTGCTTATGAGATTTCAATAGTGAAGTGTTTTATTAAAGGTCTACACATGTAATGTTTCTGTTTGTTGATAGATTCATTTTTGATGTTTTTCAGGGTCCAAATAAGAATATTCTATGTCAGCTATCAATGCTTGAAAGGAAACTGGCTCAAGGTGAATATTGCTGTTTCTATGAGTTTCTTTTGTTTCTAACGAGCATCACAAGTACATATGTACTAGTTTCAAAACAAACAAAAAAACAGTACATGTATACTAGTAACTTTTTTTTTTTTTTTTTTTTTTTGAGAAGGTACATATGTATACTAGTACTGAATTGATAAGGATATATGTACAATTCAATACCTAATGAAGTTGGGGTACAACCACAAAGAACTTCAAACTGAATTATCTACAGTGTTTTATTTAGCCTAAAATAAATGGTAGACTAGAATCTCCCTTGGAGGGTTTACTTGATTGTCTGATCTTTTGGTTTGTTTGTTGAGTCCTGTATGATCCTGTACCATCTCGGTACTTTATCAATAAGATTTCGACTTTATCTAAAAAGAAAGACTAGACTTTCCCCTTTTTAAAGATGGAGACATGATACCATTTAAGGAGCTTTAAATTCTAAATAGAAATTCAAGCCAATGTGGTCAGACTTGTGCGATTTGCCAGGAACCCAAAAGTATCACCAATGCGATGACTAGAGAACTTGAGGCATACATAATGATGATATCTTCCAAGCGCTAATTTTAAGGGCTGTGTTTGCACTTTATGGGGTTGTTTTGAGGAGGCCAATTTAACCTTATGAAATCAGTTCATTCACGAAATCAAATTGAATGTAGGTGTCGTAAAAATATCAAATTGTGGCTTGATAAGAACACCAAAACAAAAATATCCAGATTTATTCAAATCTAGTGGTCAGCAAAGATATTACTTTGCATAATGCTATAATGGAGCTGTTTGATATGTATAATCTAGAAGAAACTTTAATGATTCGGAGATTGTCAAAGTTAAATTACGACTGAGTCACTAGTAGAGCTGACACCGGATGAAAACCAAAAGGATTCAATATTGTGGGGAACAAAAGAGGACGTAATTATATGTTACCTTCTCAAAAAAAAAAAAAAAAAAAAAAGAGGACGTAATTATTCTATATAGTTGTGCTATGAGAGCCCTACTGAGGAATGAAGTCAGTGATAATGTTCAAGGACCATTGAAAATGCTAGAGATAGCAAAATACCCAATTAAAGTGGTTTTTCTTTTTGATGGTTAGATTTACTAGAGGCATGTTTAACACATGACAACGTGCAAAGAAGATTATTCAATCTCTGTAGTGGGTGTTGCTTTTGTGAAGACTATCGAATCTGTGAGACATCCTACTACATAGAAGGTGTAGTTGGCGAATACTTATCTGAAAAAAGTATACTTGGCAAATCTGGTGTATGTTCGGGAACCTTTATGGGATTCAGTGGGTGTGGCTAGCAGTTGAATCAAACAATGACCAGTTGGCAGGGGACGAAGTTGGCAGGGGACGAAACTAAGGAAAGATCAGAGTCAGATAAACAACAACAACACACTTAGTGAAATCCCAAAAAGTGGGTCTGGGGAGGGTAGAGTGTATGCAGACCTTACCCCTACCTTGGGAGGTAGAGAGGCTGTTTCCGGTAGACCCTCGGCACAAGGACAAGGAAACGAGAGTCAGCTACGATGAACAATTCCTTTATGTCAATCATGGACATTTTTTTTTTTTTTTTTTTTTTTGAAACTTGTCAATCATGGACATTTTGACGAGAAAGAAACCAGAGTTTTGCAGGGAAAACAGAATATATTGCTCTTGTCTTGCTGAAGAAGATCAATCTTGAAAGCCTTTTCACCTGCTTTGTAACATTAAAAAAGTGTGCTGCTGCAATGTGGCAATACCTTGAAAGCCGTTTAGCTTTCATCCTTTGAGTTTTTTCCTACCGATTCTTCCTTAGAAGATCTCTTAACTTCAGTTTGATCATAGAATTTCATATTCCATCAATAAAAGAACTTGAAATGTCATTTACATAGAGGTTAATGTAATTTCTGCCTGAGATTTCTATTCTACTTGTTGTTCTTTTGAGTTCTGAGACAGAATGGACACCACTTCTACCCCTCCATTCTACTCTCCAAACTGATCGACCACTATACTTCGGGATTTCTACCTTTTAGAGTATTAAATTTTTCTTGAAGTATTAAAGTAAATAATGTATATTTAAGTATCCCTGTCTGTATTTTGCTTATGGTGAAAAGTTAACATCGTTGTTGACATTTCTTTTCCTAAGAGGCTGGCCCTAATTTGCTCATCTGATTTTATGTTTACTTTGTAGATGCTGAAAATCCAGAAGAAACTGTTGATGAAAGCATCAAACATGCCAGGGAAGCGATCACTTTGGATGTCAAGGATGGATATTCTTGGTGTAAGACTGCAGATTGAATCTAGTTTAGAGACATTCCTTAATTACTGGGCTGTAACATCACTTAGATATGTTGTTATTAACATTCTTTGTTTAGCCACTATCTGCTTCTTTATTCACCTTTGACCTAGTGCTTGTCAATGATATTAAGTCCATGTTAGCCTTGCTTTAAAACATGTTATAGTTTAGAAGTAAAATATAGTTTCTGTATACACTCAGTGATTAGGGCATAGTAACTAAATAGATTTAGTACTTATACATTTAGAGCGCATGCTACGCTTCACTTTTCGCCTTAGGTTACTTCAGTATGATGCACTGCTAGAGTTCTGCTAGACTCAAGTTCTGCTAGACTCATACTCTTTAACTGATTTCAAATGGATTTCTCCAGATATATGAACCATGATCCATATTTAACGCATCCAAATTCTAGTTTCTTCAATGAGCTTATATCTTCCTCTTTTTAATTGACTAGTATTGCTTCCATCATTTTTGACAGATAACCTAGGAAATGGATTTCTCACTTCTTTTTTTGTGACTGGAGCATGGGACCACAGTAAGCTTCTACAGTCATTAAAAGCGTACCAGAATGCTGTAAGTATGCATTTGCCAATTGGAATTCTAAATAAAGCTTATGTTAAACATGTGTCTCTTAGAGTCTGCACCTGCCGTCTTATCTTCTTTCTCATGAACTTGAGATTTATCAGCAGTATGTTGAGCCTTCTAAGCCTGTAATGCTCTTTGTTCTTTAGAAACTTGGAACCTCTTCTAATTCTGGGATCCTTTTCAGGAGAGAGATGAAAAAATGAAGTCAAATCCTGATCTGTACTACAATTGTGCCACTGTAAGGACTATTTCTCTATTCTGATTTATTCTATCATATAATAACTTAGTATGAGATTCTTTGAGAACATCTCAGACACATTATAGCAAAAAAGGCCTTGCTCGACTTATTTGCTATCCATTAGAAGTTAGGTTGTGGTTGCCACTTATTACCTCGGTTTTATAATTATATTTTTGTTATATTATTGCTATAACTGGTTAACCAACAACAATAACAGCTACTCCTCAGTTTCAAACAAGTTGGGGTCGGCTATATGAAGACAGAAAAAAAATGAACAATAAGAAAATTAGATGGGGTAAGTGTCCCTTAATGAGAGTCTACAAGTTGGAAAACTAGATTATTTTGTAGGTTTGCTTTCTGTCTATCAGAAGTACCCCCTTCGTTCATTTTAATTGTGGCATCAATGCCTCTCTTTGCATTTGAGAAATATGAGTAGAATGCCAATTGAACTGATCCAGAGAAAAAAAGAAAAAGGAAAGGGTGTATATTGATCTCTCGAAATCCAAGGAATGAATTGTCGATTTGGGAGAAGTGTACCTGAAACGTTATAATAAAGGCAAAAGTTGGTTGAGGCAGGGAACTTCATTAGCAAAGAGACCTGTCAATTCAGGGAACATGATGGAACTTCGGGATGAGGAAAACAGAATATGATTTAATCATGTCAGCCTCTTAAGGAGAGAACATTTCTTCAAAGAACCCCCTTCAAATGATATTTCAATAGATGCAGATTCAATGGGGGTGATAGTTGATGTAGTTTCAAGATAATCCATCAAAAAGCCTATATCTGCACTTCAAATGCTTACGTTGGAACTAAAAAAAACGTTTTGTCAATCATTAGCTAGTCAACTTCATTTTCCTCACTAAATTGGTGGCTCTTCATGAGTGGGTTTCATAATTGATTTCTTTTCAATATATACAGATATTAACGCTTTCTTCATCTTTTTTTTCTCTTCTCGTTAATGTTATGATTAGAAACGGATTTATTAAGAGCTACCATCTATACAAAGTTTTTCCTGTGCCTATTATGATCCTACTTTTTTAGTGGCTTGAGCATTATATGCGTAGTTAAACAAGATTAGGAGCCTATCTAAAGAATCTACTTTTTGTTCCTTTTTAAATCTAATGTCTGCATGCACATTGATGTCTAAAATGTTGTCTTCACTTTCATCACCAAGTCGTTTACAATAAATTCGTGGGTGAATCTGATTTGATTCTGAAAGGTGAACAAATATCTGGAGAATTATGAGAGGGCCCTTACTGGATTTGAAGCTGCTGCGTTAATGGATCCTGGTCTTAATGCTATGGAGGATGCACGAATGATGGTTCTGCTTCTTGAGAAATTAGACTATTTGCTTCGGGTGAGCTTATTTTTGTTGTGGCTAGATTACATAAGTAGTTGCGTTGATCCTTCATTTTATTTTGGCAAGCATTTAGGAAATCATGGCTGACAGCATTAGTCATAAGGAAATATCTGGAGATTTATGGGACAGCCCTTACTGTTCATCTGATTTTTGTCGTCTGACTTGTAAAGTGTGTGAGTTGGAACCATCCAAATAGTCCTTTCCAGAACAAAAAGAGGAATTTGATAAAATTTCAATGCATTTAAATGCAGTCTGTCCCCGATATGGAACACAAGGGTGATATTTTTGCAGCTTATGACATCCAACTTGCCTATTTTAAAAGATGCCTCTTTTTTTGATGCAATAAAGTGTTAGATATGGCCATCTTTTAGATGCTTCTGACTATCACTCAATGTCTAATAAACATTATCTGGTTCGTGGTAGTGAGAATTTGTCATGTTAAATTTGTATGACAAGACAGTTCCAAAATATTGCCCTTCTTCTCAAACATTATTGTGGATCCATTAAATGCTTGGGAGAACTGAGAAACTAGTTGATGCTAGCACACTATTTATACTTTATAGGTAGATGAGGTTATGCAGAAGCAAGAGTTGTTTTGAGTCCGCAGTGGGCATCTTAATCTGGTGTCAATGTTGGTCTCATTATGCTACAGAGGTCAAGTTAGAAACCTTAATATGGTTGCACCAAATTCAATGAAAAAATTTTCCAATTTGAATGTCTGAGCTAGATGATTAGGTGAAATCAGTTCAGGAAAAAAGGGAAACTTACTAACAAAATAATCAATTAGTTAGAGAAGGCATAAAGCTTGATGATATACCAGTGCCAGAGAAGGGATTTTAGCATTCAGGATACGACAAGTCTTTAAGACAAATCAATCCGGAATTGACCTTTTCTTACATTTGACCTGCTGATCAGTCTAGTTTATCCACTTAATGGGTCGAGTGAATCTCCGAATTCATGTACTGGTTGTACAGGCAGGTATTCTTCCAAAATTAGTTTGTTTCTTCTTTATCTCTTCCATGTTTTCAAGCAATGTAGAAGAGTTAGGGTATTACTTACAAAAGGAAAAAAGAATTGTATAGTTCTGAATTTGTTCGTGTCAATCACTTCTGTTGGGTGTATAGAACATCTGTTGTGCATGACATTTGAAGAATGTTGAATGATTTGGTCGTATCTCTCAGGGTCAGATTAAGGCTAAGCGGCTTTCTTCCCTATCATCATCTCTTGCGACAGTTGATTGTAAGGATTTATATTCATCTACTTGGTTAAGAAAAGAGTTCGATATTTGATCAACCTCATTATGTATGAAGGTCTTAACAAGAAACTTCATGCAGTAAGCCATTCATACAAAAGAGCAACCATGGATCTCTTATCTGAAGGTCTTAATAAAGGAATTGCAATCGCAGGAAAAGTTTTGTTCTTTGCTAAGAATGAGAGTTTAGCTCCATTGTAAGTTACCCGGATTTCTATGAACCTAAAGCAGTTCATCGTTTTATCACTTTGCTCATTCTTTTATTCCCTTTGTAAATGAAATGGCAGTATAAACTAATTTTCAAACTTCAACTTGTGTTCTGCAGATACTATGTGCTATCTGATTCCAATCACACATCTTATGTAATTACGGTGTATGGTATTCGGAATGATGCTGTAAGTCGGCCTTCTAGAGCTGTTTAATGTCTCTTAGCGCTGTTCTTTGTTCATGTTACTCAATTCATGAGAAAAGGAGATCTAGTTACGAAATTGAAGAAGCTGATTAGGCAACCAACACTTTTTTGTGCTTAACAGCAGCAGTAGCAATATCCTTGATAATTATTAGGAAATTTTTTCTCATTTCATTTTCCTTTTTGGAAGAAGAATTGGGTAGGTACCATACTCAAAAATACCATAGCCTCTCGTAACATAGAAGAAAATTATGTTACATCGTCGGATTAACCATGGGCACAAATAGTCTCTGTCAATGACTGCCTCCAGTAGTAGTATCATTAATATTAGAGTGCCCCCTTTTAAGCTTTTCATTTTCTGCATCACACATCCTCAATAAGAAATATTTCTTTTACTAATAAGGCTTGTTCTTCGCATTGATGTGAAATAGTGTACGTATCATTCACGATCTGATTTTGGCCCACATTTCAATCTGAACCCAGATTTGATACAGTGAATACATTAGCTAGTTCATTGGAAGTGTTTCTTACTTCGAGATTGTGAACACACCACCTCCTCTGTCCTACATTAACAAAGATCAAACAGATGAGACTAATCTGAATTGAACTTTATCTTGAGAGCTATAATGTATTAATTTTTGAGAGTGAGAGTTGGTGAATGTAGAACTATCTATGACTATTCTGTTTTACCTGAACTTATCGAAGTAACTGGCCTTTTTTGGGTTGCTTTGATCCTTTTGGCCAAGCTCCAATTAAACTATCACCTCATTCAAGTGCAATTTACTCCTATTGACAGATTAAAGAAGGAGATCAAGTCACCTTATTGGAGCCTTTCTACCGTTTTGTTGATTTTACTTGGAAAGGAAAGGTAATCTTCTATTATTATGTGATTTATGTTTATGCCTAGTTGCGACTTACTCCATTTACTTTGGGATATTTCAAAAGTTCTTTTCTATCAATTCCCTGGGCTTTGTCTGTTAACAGCTTAATGTTTCAATCTGGCTCAATTCATAATCACATCTGCAAGCCTCGTGAGTTTAGCGGACATTTCTCAATCTTCACCTGCCCACTGAAATGAGTGAAGAAAGTCCCTTTAAGAAAAGCTATCTTTGCAGCCAAAAAAAAAAAAAAGAGTTCAGAGGTTTAGAGTAATTTGGCTAGGCTCAATCCTCTTATGAGAAAGCTAGCATCATGGGATTGGCATTTTATCAAGCACTTCTTGGACTGTAACGACAATGAACTAGTTTTTGTTGCATCGCGGAATGAAGATTGCCACTTTAGCATGCTAGTGGTATTGCATGAGATGGTTAAGGCTGGATTAATTTTATGTAGTCTGTCCTTACAATTTGTCTTTTGCATGTTCAAACTTCATCCTCATGAAGTTACTTGTTAATTTGACAGCATTACCAGTTCAAATCAGTGCGAGTGGATTTTGTGGAACAAGTTCTTGTAAATGGAAAATGTTTGTCTCCTCATCAGGCAGCTCGTACGTCAATCTATGCGCAACTCAAGGCATGAGGAGTATATAATCTCCTCTTGTAAATGTAAGCTACCAAGAAAAATTGGCAATTTCTTCTTTGTGAATTGATTATCTTGTAAATACTGATCTGTGCTAAAGAACTGATCAGAATCCTTGAGTGATTGTTAAACTGCCTACCCGAGCATATATACTTTTTTTTTTTTTTTTTTGGTCTGCCATATTCTGTCTTCGTTATCTCAAGACTTCCATACTTTCTTGGATGCTTGTCTAATGGCTCTATCTCATGAAGAAGACATTACTTTTTATTATCTTCTCGTTTTTGAAATTGATGGTCGTAGAAGCTCTTCTGCTTTCTCATTTATCTGTATTGTCACTAATCATTGTGTTTTCTTCAGCAGGATTTTGGATGACATGGTTTTTTCACGGAGAAGGGACTTCGCGCGTGTGATAACTTCACTTTCAAACACTAACTTTTGAAGAAGAAAAAGGCCAAAAAAAAAAAAAAAGCTACTTTTTATAGCTAACCAGGTGTGAGGTCTAGTGATCTAGTTGCACATATTCCAAATGGAGGAAGTAACTAATGGCACTTGAAGAAAGAAGAACACTATATTGGTATGTAGCAAGCCGTATAGGCTATCAATTAGTTTTGGGATCTCATATGGCAAGTCAATTTTAACAAGGTGGAGAGTTGATTAGATTCATTTTCTTATCCCTCACATTTTGTCTTATTAGTTGTTTGTATTACTCGTTAAAGAATGTACACTATTTTGAACCTTTATTCGGGCAGCCATTGAGTAGAAAAAAAAACCTCTTATCTTGATACATTTGTTCATTTCTTCTTGCTTGATATACAAGGGCTTCTATTCACCGGCACAGGAGGTACTACGGAAGAAAATAACTCTTCTACAAAAAGCAATACAAACGTGGTACGATAAAAATATAATTCATGAAGTAGCTTACTGCATTTCAAGTAACTGCTCAACTTGAAACAAGAATAAAGTATTCTTAAATTTATACAGCTAATCCGTTGGTAAAAGCATGCCATATTTCCATTTGTGGACCTGGAAATAAGGTCTACGCGTTAGGTGGACTGGATTTGTGGTAAGATTCACCAGTATAGTTGTCCTTGTAGTCAATTGTATATGCCCATGTTCTTGCTACCTCTTAAACAATGGAAAGGAGGTGCAATATACACCTAAATACCATTTTAGTAAAATCCAAAATGCATTTAAGTATCGCACGGAATAAAAAAAATCATACAAAGAGACCCAACTCTATACATACAGGTAAACCTAGATGTGGTTCATTAACTTGCATAATGCATACAAATTCATAATGTGACCCAATAGAGAGCTACTAATAACAGAGAAGACTAGCGGATCGAAACCCCTTTCGAGAATGACTCAAAATATACTGCAGAAAAAAATGTCAAAGACAAATAGGAAAACTATCATTGCTGGTAATAGCCACCCTGATGGGGAGGAGGATGATATGGAGAACGGACGGTATAAGGAGGTCGAGGCATAGAACCTTGTTGCTGCAGAGGTGCAGGTTGCTGCGGAGGTGCATTGTAGTAGGGACCCCGCCACCCCGGATATGCAGGTTGGCCGTACTCGTGGCTCGGTGGGGGCTGTTGTTGATGTTGAGGTGGTGGATATGGTGGACCTGAAGCTTGCAAATTGTAAGGCGGTGGAGGCTGCTGAGGAGCACCATAAGGTGGTGGATTTTGAGTATAACCAGGCATTGCGGGTTGCTGAGGGGGTTGGTAAGTAGGAGTCGGGGGTCGAACAGCATTGGGAATATTCGTGGGGTCTGCTGGCGGTTGGGGATTAGATCTTGGAACCTGATGGGATTGAGCAGCAGAAGGATAATTATAGCCATTTGAACCTTTATTCTCCTGGAAACTGAGACCTGAAATTTGTCTTTGCACGTCATCCATCATTTCTCGGCACTGCATGTTTCTTGTCATCACAAAATCACTGCCCTGTTGCTTTACATTTGTGATAGCGTCCTGTTTAATCCATGAAAAAGAGAATGTCAGTTCTTCATTCTTCAGTTAAAGGGAAAATCGATATATCATATATGAACTTTGGGATCAGCTCAGGGACAATTGGGAAAATAAGATATTGAGCAAGACTCGTCTGAGTACGCAGTCATAGTGAGTATCCAAAGCAATTATAAACGATTATGTAAAATAAATTCTAAGCAAACGCACATTCTCCTTTCGTCCTCATTACTAAATAACTTACTTCTTGCGTTTGATGTTTGTGTTTTAGCTTTCAAAACTCAGTATTATTATCCTTACCCTTTATCAGTTGGTTCTTAGCATGTAATACCCCTATTTATTTGGAAAGTAGTTTTTTTTCCTAACAATTTTGATTTGCTGCCTATGTTCCTTACAGACGTGCTAGCGTAAATATTAGTGTTTTTATAGAGAGAAGCAACTACCGCTCAGTCCCAAACAAGTTGAGGTCAGCTATATAAATCATCACTTCCAGTTTCTATAGAGAGAGCGATGAAATTATTCAGGAAGAATAAAAGACCTAGACTTCGTACAATAAAAAATCAATCACAAAAACTTATACAATCAAAAAAGACGTTCATAGATGAACCATGGCACATTGTAAATTAGTATTTGGTTATTAAATTTGAATTCTTAAAACGCAAGAAAGTTTTTAACTGAAAGATTACGATAAAATAAGCACTTCTATTTTCATTAAAAAATCTTATGTAAACCAATAAAAAGTTGCAATTGAACTTGATGCTCTATTGTATCGCAGATGACATGAATCTTTGACCATTTAAACGAGGTTATCCATTGAAAGGCCTTTAGCAGTACTGGAATACCATCAAGGATTTGAACACAGAGGAATGTGAAGGCCAAGGGTTTAACCATGAATAAAATCCATCGAAGTAGGCTAGCCAATACCTAATCCACACCCCCCCCCCAACCCCCGCAAACTTCTCAAACAGATGAAAAATTCCATACCTGAAGTGTAACATAGAACTTCAGTCCCTCGTTGATATTCTCCTTTATTTCTTGATATTTCGAAATGGCAGCTTCGATTTGCTTATAGGTTCGCTCACGGGATGCTGCAACATTGAGAAGTACACATTGAGCCAATAAAAATTTACTACTACTGCAGGAATTAGATATCACCAGTGGACAAACATTAATAGCAATAACATTTCAGAGTAAACAAATGAGATATCTACAATTATGTTTGGGTTGAACATGGTCATTGTTCATTTGGTGTTGGTGGCTGCAAATGGAAGTAGCAAGCTTCTACACTGCTCAACTAATTGACAATATTATTCATGCCTTTTGTCTTTAATTCCACAGCCTCCTTATGGCGTCCCTGTCTTCTGAAATGTGTAGGGTGCACAAGGAATTCCTCATCCACACAACATCCCTTTGGTTCATTACATTTCTGCACTTCTCATCTTGCTAAATAAGAATACTAAACTGGTCCTTTTGCTAATTGACATTTTATTGGCCAGTAGTGGAAAATATCGCTTGTTAGTATCTTTCAATGTTGTATAAGAATACTAAATTAGTCTTTCAGTTGTCCTTCATAATCCTTTTGCACAAACGTTTTCTCTAAGTTGAAGTCACCTTGTTTGAAAACCATCCACATTGATGATTGATCACAGTCATGCTCACACTGATCACCCTCCTCCATATTGCATTATCTTCACACGTAAATCTTCATAGCCATTTAATCAAACCTCCCACCTTGATTGTGGTTGTTGAATTTTATGAGTCGTCTAATTTAAGAGAGTCAAATGTTAGAGATAGGACACTTCTATTTATTTAATTAGGTCGAAACGCGACCTCTCAACATGTAGACTTAATCCCTTTTCAAGGGGCGAGCATGTGATTATACTTTTTTGATAACTGCGATAGTGAGACTTAAATTTAGTACCTATACGGCTATACCTAGTCTAGAAAATAAGATAGAATTTCTTCACCAAAAAAAAAAAGATAGGAACTTGTTCTGAATTGGTTGTAGACAATATAAGATAGATCTCCTTGTATAAGAGTTTATGCTACTAGGAATAAGGTAAGCTTAGAATACATGAAAGGAAGGAAAGTTATTAAACAGGAAAAGATTACATAAATACTGAGATTCCTAATTATGACAGAATTAGGAGAAACATCTACCATTAACCAATAAACATCCAATGGATCTAGAACATTCTAACATACAATTAAATTAATTATTAATTCTCTTGATATTCTTTTTTTTTTTTTAATGAATAAAAACTGAAGTTAATTCTCTCGATTCAACACTCCAAATATTTTTTTTTCTTCATCTCGCAATGACCAACACATCTCCTGAGCTGAAACTTTTAAAGTGGTAAAGATTCACTCGCAAATGAAAAAACAGACACCCTAGTGCACCAACCCTGAGCCTTGCACATACTGTCCAGCAAATGCGATCACAAAACATGGAAACATATCTTTATATGAGTGAGACACCAGTTCACCATGTTCCTCAAGGAACAAGACTTGCAAAAACAAGAGACTGCAACCTACTTCTATTATCTTTTCCAGTTAGGTAAAGCATAACATAGAAACATTAAAATGTGCCACAAGGCACCATAAAAATCAAAGCTTCAACATGCTTCAGAAAATATCCCTGAAAGATAGAGCACATTAAAATGTACCTTTATAATCCTCAAGATTGAAGATAGAAGCGAAGTCCTCATTTTGAGCCTGCAAATGAAAAGTATTGTTAGAGAGCATTCAAAGATATACATTGAAATCTGCACCAAGGGTGTGGCCTAGAGGTCAATGAAGAGGGTTGAGCACCATGAGGTCTCAGGTTCAAATCCCAGCAGAGACAAAACACTAGGTGATTTCTTCCTATCAGTTCTAGCCTTGGTGGACAGAGTTACATAGTACATGTTGCTAGTGGGAGGTGACAGGTATCCCGTGTAATTAGTCGAGGTGCACGGCTGCGTGCAAGCTGGCCCGTACACCACGGTTATCAGAAGAAAAAAAAGATATACATTGAAATAATAAAATCATTGCAATAACAGGCAATGGCAAAAGGTACTACAACATAGAAGCAAACATGTCCTGCTTCCCACTTAGTTTCAACTAAATATTATCCCACTCATACAACTAAATATTATCCCACTTATCAATATAAGAAGAAGAAAATATAAAAGATGAAAAGGAAAATCCTAACTTCATTTTACCTAGATACTGCTCCAAGTATCAATCCAGATACATAAAATATATAGACATGGAAAAGGAAGAGATGCAAAAGGTGCATTGACTAGAATGTGCGATCATAAATTTACCAGATTAATAATCCTTTACCTTATCAAAAAAAAATAAAAATTACCAGATTAATATCTCCCTATAATATTCATGATATTTAAAGCCAAGGCAGATGCTTCAGCATCAGAAAGAAAGGAGCAGTAAAAAGGGAAATCCCAGAATCGCTTTGTTGTTTGTAGCCATGGGTGATTGATTAACTTAAAAGGCATTATTCTATTTTTTCACTCCTTACAATTTTTTATAAGGAGTTCTTCACTCCTTACAGCTTATTCTTGTGTATTAAGAAGTTGAACTGTTGAACTGTATTTTTTACATTATATCAGACCTGAATCTGCAGCAACAATTGTTCTTGCACCTCAAGGTTCTTGGAAATTTCTTCACAAATATGATCATATTTTGCAATCTCCTTTCTGAAAAGATCCTCGTGGGAACCAGTGGATGTCATCAGCTTAGGAAGTATATCATCCTGTGCAATACCCCACAATATAAATGGTAAAGCTGGATCCCGCAAATCCTGAATCAGTGAGCAAAGAAGCAGAACAAATACCAAGAAACAAGCACCTTTCCTATGAAACAAAAATGTTTGAATAAGACAAAGTGCAATTCATTTCACGTGACCAGTTGCCGATGGATGATGGTTGAAGAGCAACCACTAAACCCAGTTGGGAAGTAGTGTTAACCTTATGTGTTTGCTTTTTTCTAAACCTAATGCTATTTTTAATGTGCTACGGAGAATCTGTTTGACTTTCTATGCTCCAAAAGAGCTGAAACCATATCTGGTAGACTTAACAAGAAGTAGTTAAAATACATTACTAAAGTACGGTCATGATACACTATGATTACCCAGAAGGACCATGCACATAAGAATTTTAACGGCATAAGGAGCAATTTTACTAATAGACAATGAATAGGCAATCACTGCCAGGACAACCAAATGCAACGTTTTGCTTTTTCTTTTTTCTTTTTTTTTTTTTTTTTTTTGGGGGGGGGGTGAGGGGGGGAATGTAATGATTAATTTACCAGTCATAATACTTTAAGCAAACATATTATTTTGGTGCAAGCTTATGTGACTTGTACCATAAGTATTGTCAACTAGCAGACAAAATAAGACCTCTTAACATGTGAACTAGCAAATGACCTTTCTTTCTGCTTCTTTCGAGGAATTCGAAAGATCATACTGTTCAACAATCCTATGAGCAAACGCAGTACATACTTGATGACTATATACATAAGCTAAAAGTTCCAGACTTAAAAATATGTCCACCTCTTTAAAATTAGAAGTCAAAAGTTACACTGCATAAGGTACAAGTAGCTATGTTATCATACCTTCCTCTTCATCTCTTTCAGCATATCTTCAAGCCCTGCCCGCTGAGCACCAAGACCTTCTAATTGTCTCTGCAAATATAAGCATCAATAACTTAAAAATTCTGTGGGGGCAGTTATTTCTTTATTTCTTGAGAAATAAGGCTGTGAAAACAATTATTATGGCTGCAACTCAAAGATTGTTCATCCAGTAAACAGAATATCCCCCAAATGGATCCAACAGAAGTGACGAACTTTGTCTTCCACAGTCCATAAATTCAACCTTTTTTTACTTTTTTTATCGGTAAAGGATAAGTATATTGATTACCAGCATCAAGTGAGTGCTGGAAGTGCTCAAAAATTCTACCATGGCTTTTACCAAAAGAGTGTGTAAAGACACATTTGTTCACTATACTAACAGTTCTTTCTGCTCTCAAAATGTCTTGCATTCCTTTCCTTCCAGGTGGACCACCAAATAAATTCAACCTTTTTCTATAACAGAGATATCTGGGCCAGCTTGTGCGAACCTCGACTATAAATCCGGGTTGTTGCTATCTCCCACCTGTACAAGTACTGGATAACGCTGCCCACCAAGGCTTTGGCGATCGGAAAGAAATTCAACTATTTCTGGATCTATCAGTATTTTCTAAATTACTTTTGCAACATGTAAAGCTTACACTTACTACACCCCAAACTTGTCCACTGATTTGTTGGCCATGGAAGGATTTTAAACTAGATCATCAGGCTACAGTTGCTTAAAATTATTAAACCTAGGCATTAATCAGGCTAGTTAATAAGCTTTCTTTTCTACTGTTGGTACTTATGGTGAATCTTCATGTTTCATTTTTGTGTATTCACTAATAGAGTATTCTTTTAATACACCAAACTTGCAACATATATTTTTACACGGTGTCTCTGAAGAAAAAAATTACTTGATTCTGTCTTATAAGTAATTAGACAATTTTCAAAGTGAAGTAGCTACGCCTTCGAAACAAAACATGTGGGTGCTGTATAATTTCTTTTAAATAAATAGGTTACATTAACCAGTAACATTTTTTAGTAAACATCACTAGTGATTTCGAGAGAATTTTCTATAGCTACTCTACAAACACGGTTGCAACATAACCCATGATAAAGGATACAGCAAGAAGAGCAATACACATGTAGCATTGTTAACCCATCTTACCAAGCTCTGCTTCAGAGCTCCCGCAATGGCGTCTTCATTGGCATCCAACGACATGATTGGTCTTGCTAAGGTCGGAAGAGCAGATTCAATCTATCACAGAGAGGAGTGCCAGGTTAGGTTATGCTTCTGCTAGCTACTTGGGGAGATATAAAAGTAATACTATCACATTGTAAGCAATGACTTTAACTTTGAACTTCTTCTCCAACTGTACCATGGTCTATACATACAACAAACTAAAGAGCGAGCACTTCAAAGTTGTGTAGCTGAATATCTAAGAATCCAAATCTAGTCATTGTAACCTTTTAATATAAGAATAAAAGCATATATTTTTTTGAAAATGAGAGAACGGTGCCATTTATTAAATACATATCAAACTAATCACCATGCTCTACCAACGACATAAGTTGTCGGAGAGATTTTATCTCTGATAGCTCATTAACTCAATTTCCACAATGTGACAACTATCCTAAGAATACCCACTAATACTAATATGTAGAACATCAGAATTCTTTTCTACATGTTCTGATGAGTGAAGTTTCGTGACATAGCTAAATACGCATCACATGACTAGTTATCTAAAATAAGGTTTCAGAAAGAATCTAACTCTCAATAAATACACATACTGGACGGCGGTCAAGGATTGACATGAGTGCTGCATGATCCCTCACTGATCGTTCAATCCTTGCATCACTCTCCGCAGCTTGCTTCAAGTTAGCTGCAAACCTGTTTAACCTGTCCTGTAGGTTCTTTGTTAGAGTACTAGATTGAGGCCTTGTCCATCGTGTTCCAAATTGACTTCTAAATTGAGCATCTTCTGCTGCTTCTTTTTGCAGAAGCTCCTCAGTTTGGACCAGTAATTCCTGGTTCACCCTCTTCAGATCATTGAGCTGCTGTAGCTCAGCTTCTAAACCAGCTGGACCACCACAAATTTGAACTGCCTCTACATCTTCTTTTAAGGCCATGGGTAGAGTTAAGTTTCCCTCCAGAGCAAGAATAGAATCAGGCAAGTCCATTTCCCTTAGCTTAACTCGAGCTAGCTCACTTCCCTGTTGCAATCTCTCAGCTTGAGTCCTAATGACATCATCAACCATTTCGGTGTACCTGGATAAAGCTTTAGCGCTGTTATCAGGAACAAGACTGGCAAACATCTTCTCCTTGCTTGCGTCCAGAACATCATTCATTGGCATAGGCTTGACCATTGAAAATGCTGGAAGAGGAGGCAGAGAACTGGCTTGTGGAACTCTCATGAGGTACACTCTATCATTCTCCTTCACAGCTCTCGCCAAGTTTTGATTTAAATTAGCCTCTAGCTTATTAATTGCATCCAAGAGCTGCTGCGCTGCTCCCTTTGGTGATGTTTTTTTGGCCTCAGACAACGCACTAATCCCACTTTTCAACCTTGCAATTTCCTCTGCAATTTCTTCTTTCTCGTGGAGCTCCATACCATACCTATAGCAAGCCTCAGCATAAAACAACGCAGCTTTGAGTTGAACATGAGCCACCCAGCCCTTGTCAAAGTGGTAGTTCAGAGGTGCAACATTTAATGCTGCCAAAGCTTCCTCGTAATAAATCCCAACCTGTAATCATACGTGAAAACTTATTTAAAAACTAATTGTTGCATTTATTAGTGCAAAGAGAAATTTCATCATCTTACATCACAATAGCAGACCAACCAGAAAATGTCATTGCCAACATAATATATCCAAAATGGCCTTCTAATATATTACCAAATATCAATAATGCATTTGTTGCATCCTATGCAAGTGGGGTGTTTGTTATCTTCCATACAGTAGAATAAAAAGTTAAACTTGACTAGACTACAGAAAGTATGAAGTGGCAAAGGCTGAAACAAAAAAGGTACTATAACCAATAGAAAACCTGTCTTGAAATCTTTGCACAGACTCCAGGAGTGCTTCCCTTGGCAATAGTATTCTCGAAAACACACTCCTGAGCCTGCGCTAGCATGAGTCTTTCCAACATCCCAGCACATTCCACTGACATGTCAACCGTGGTGGAGTTACCCATTGATGCCTTCATCGCCACATTGTCTCTTAGGAAGGCGAATGCCCCAGCTGCAGCAATAAAGGAATGTGATGCCTGCCTTCGCCCCTCCACTGCTGATCGATCCAAACTCAATCCCATCTGACTGTGCACTGCCCCCAGATTGAACAAAACTGCAGCTTTCTCTGCGGGGGAAAAAAAAAAGATGCTAAATAACTCATGTAACGGGATGACAATAACTAAGTTCAAATTTGACTTCCGAAAATTCATAAGTTCGCCATATTATATAGAGAAGGTACAAGTTAGAACTTAGTGACCATTTAGATATTGGCACAAAACTAATCTTTAAATACCTTTGCATGTTTGGGTTTTTTGGATTTTCTACTTATTTAATCATATTTTCTATTAAACAAGATTTTATAATCAAATTCAATGGTTAGTTACTCCTCGAAAAGATAAACTTTAGCAATTAACCAAACAGGACCAGCATCCAAATGATGCATGTCTTTCTTATCTATTACCTTCTGCATCAGGCAATTAAAATTTTAATCTTGTTAAAGTTTTTAAATCTCTGGAGCAAATTCGGATGTTATCCCAAAATCCTAATTCCAGGATACTTGATGCATTTGGAAAGGAAAATAAGACCAATGTATGTTAGCAGCTCAAAATCAAGTGCAAAGCAATTTTGAGTTATACTTCATGCATTATAAGTTATACGATAAACAAGAAGCAAAGGAGAGGCGATTTAAAGGAAAAATATGATCAATGTAGAAGCTCAAAGAAGCAATTCTAAACTGTACTTCACGCATCACCTATTGCGCATCAAAATTTCAAGTCCAATCAATGTAAAAGCTAAAAGAAGCAATTCTAAATTGAACTTCATGTATCACCTATTGTACGTATAATTTCAAGTCCAACCAAATAATAGTTAATTCAATACTTATATGAGCTCAAAATCAAGTGCAAAGCAATTTTAAGTTATACTTCATGCATTATAAGTTGTACAATAAAGGAGCAGGGAAGAAAATGAAAAACATGATTAATGTAGAAGCTCAAAGAAGCTGTACTTCACGCATCATCTATTGTACGCATAATTTCAAGTACAATCAAATAAAAGTTAATTCAATACCTAGATTAATGTAGAAGCTTAAAGAAGCAATTTGTACTTCACGCATCACCTATAGTACACATGATTTGAAGTCCAATCAAATAAAAGTTAATTCAATACTAGATGAATGTCGAAACACGCATAATTTCAAGTACAATTAATAAAAGTTAAATTCAATACCTAGATGAATCAATTCTAAACTGTACTTCAGGCATGACCTATTGTACATCATAATTTCAAGCCCAATCAAATAAATGTTACTAATTCAATACCTAGATGAATGTAGAAGCTCAAAGAAGCAATTCTACAATTGTACTTCACGCATCAGCTATTGTACGCATAATTTCACTTCAATACCTAGATGAATGTAGAAGCTCAAAGAAGCAATTCTAGAATTGTACTTAACGCATCACCTATTGTACGCATAATTTCACTTCAATACCTAGATGAATGTAGAAGCTCAAAGAGGCAATTCTAGAATTGTACTTAACGCATCACCTATTGTACGCATAATTTCACTTCAATACCTAGATGAATGTAGATGCTCAAAGAAGCAATTCTAGAATTGTACTTAACGCATCACCTATTGTACGCATAATTTCACTTCAATACCTAGATGAATGTAGATGCTCAAAGAAGCAATTCTAGAATTGTACTTAACGCATCACCTATTGTACGCATAATTTCAAGTACAATCAAATAAAGTTAATTCAATATGGTCAATGTAGAAGCTCAAAGAAGCAATTCTACAATTGTACTTCACGCATCATCTATAGTACATCATAATTTCAAGTCCACTCAAGTAAATGTTAGTACTAATTCAATACCTAGATGAATGCTATACCTCGTGCATCATAAGTTGTACGATAAACGAATAGGGAAGAAAATCAAAAACATGATCAATGTAGAAGCTCAAAGAAGCTGTACTTCATGCATAATCTATTGTACATTATAATTTCAAGTCCAATCAAGTAAATGTTAGTACTAATTCAATACCTAGATGAATGTTATACCTCGTGCATTATAAGTTGTACGATAAAGAAGCATGGAAGAAAATGAAAAACATGATCCATATAGAAGCTCATAGAAACTGTACTTCATGCATAATCTATTGTACATCATATTTTCAACTCAAAACAAATCAAATTTAATTCAAATACCTAGATGAACGTTATACCTCGTGCATTATAAGTTGTGCGATAAAGAAGAATGGAAGAAAATTAAAAAAAAAAAAATCAATGTAGAAGCTCAAAGGAGCTGTACTTCATGCATAATGTATTGTACATCATAATTTCAACTCAAAACAAATCAAATTTAATTCAAATACCTAGATGAATGTTATACCTCGTGCATTATAAGTTGTACGATAAAGAAGCATGGAAGAAAATGAAAAAAAAATCAATGTAGAAGCTCAAAGAAGCTGTACTTCATGCATAATGTATTGTACATCATAATTTCAACTCAAAACAAATCAAATTCAATACCTAGATGAATATTCTGCTGGACAGCTTTCTGTTTATTTTTGAAAGTATCATACCAAGTAAAAAAAACAGAATTAATATGATCCTTATCATTTGATATAGGAAATCTCGATTCAACAGCACAAAGGGCTTTATAGTAATTTTGCAGTACATCACGACGAGCAGGTAACGAATCTGCTGGTACACGTTCAATTTCGATACGGTATTGTTTAATTGTTTGGAGATCATCTTCCAGATTTTGAGCTTCACGTTCAGAGTAATTGAAAACGATGTAGTTTCGTAATGGACGGTAGAGATCGAACGATACGGTTTTTTTCTCGAAGATTGCTAACATCACGTTTGTCGCCGCCGTTGATGACGGTGACGTCATGGTTAACGGTGACCTTTACAGTGATGATGATGATTCAATAGATACAAAATGTTTTTTTTTTTCAATTTATTTGTAAGAAGGAAGAAGAAAATGAGAGGTTAGGCGAAGAATTCAAGGGTGTAATTTGGTGCTACTACTATTATTTTTCCAAGTTTTCCTTCTTTTTTCTTCCTTGTAGTCCACGCTGATTTATTTTTGTGTCTTTAAATATTATAAATTGTTATTTATAGTAATTTCTAAATGTGTTGATTATATTTTAAAAAACATAAAAATTATATGTTCGAATTTACGATGAAATTAATTTCTTGAAATCTGTATTGTATCACATTTATTGGGACGAACTGAGTAGTAAATGTTGACATCGATATTAATGTTGTTTGCTTAGCATAAAAGGAAGACATTTTCTTTCTTTTTTTTATAGGAAAATGAAGAGATAAACACCAAAGAAAAATATAAAGTTTTTTATATTGTCATTATTATTGGCTACTGTTACGTAAAATTGAAATCTCTAATTAGCGACAAAGGTATTATATTCATTTTAATAATTACCGCAATGAGTACCAATGCAAAACCAAGACTAATGAGTTGTTAGGAGCTGTTATAGATGAATGAGGAGATAAACTTTGTATAAAAATAAAAGTTCTAATATTCATTTTAATAATTACAGCAACAAGTGCCAATGCAAAACTAAGACTAATGAGCTGTTAGAAACTTTGTATAAAAATAAAAGTTCTAATAGTCATTAGCAATATATTTTAAATTTCTCTTTCGAGAGTTCTCATATTATTAAATTTTATTATTCAAATACGCTATGTCTGAAAAAACTCAGCTCATTATTTTGTTGCTTGAAAAACTCAGCTCAAATAACGTAACTCATTATGTTTTAGATGAACTTTATTTAAACATAAACTTCATAAAGATTGACTATTTGATCATCGAGTTAACTATATTAATGATATTATGTCGTGAAATATAATCACATTACTTTAGCGAACAAGTATGCGAAGAAAAATTAAAATTAGAAATCTCGCTTGAACTGACCCACTTATGTTGAGGCATAGCTCCAGACCAAATCAAAAGTCAACTAGACTCTACTTAAATTCTTACCAAGTCTTGCGACTAGTTGTCTAGTATAAATAAAATGAAAAATATTGCAAATCAGGTGTTAGAACTATGAATTAAGTGAAAGAATAAGATGGGGAGATAATTATTTACTATTTATATTGGTGTGAGATAATAAATACTATCAAATAAGTAGAGTAGAAGACATGAATTCATTTGAATCAAGCATCTCGATATACATGGCAAAATACAGCTTGACACGTGTCGAAACAGTATCGAGAAACGTGACGGAGGAAGATGAAACGTTTCCAATTACGGCATTTAATACAAGTAAACCCCTGGTTGTATCCAGAGTCAAATTACAAGGTAAAGCCACACAGGGTAATTAATAGCAGAATAAAGTTACAAGACTGGACCGGATCTGAAGCAGACAGTACAATTTAGAATTAAAGGCAATATTCATTGCTCATTATTAGTCATTATTAGAATTTAATTACTGGTTAAAAGGTCCATGTATTTGTACAATAAAAGCAGCTTAACAACCCAAAAGAAAGATCATAGAATAACACCGATTGCACACTATTCTTACAAGCTTTACTGTTCACATTTATTCTTTTAAATTGCTCTTTTGCTCCGAATTTGTATGCTTGTTCTTAGAAAGCTTGAGGGCTTTACAGTTCCACCGGTGCAAACCTATCAAAGGATTTGCTTTCAGAATCATTTAAGCCCAGGCTCAATTGCTTTATATTTAATTTCTTTTAGTCAATTAATTCATCTATTATCATTTTAATTAGCTTATTTTCACTGCTTATAACAAAATCAAATCACGTATCCTTTAAACCACTAAACAAATTTAACTGTTCTCTTTTTAGGGTAAACAATCTTAGCTCAAACTCATCTATTAGAAAATTTATTAAACAAGTACAAATAATAACTCAAACCCAATAAATCAAATAAGTTATATTAAAAGCTTGAATCTAAATTATAAATCTTATTTCGAGTATTCTATATAATAAAATAATCAAGGTACGTCCAAAAATTATTCTGAGACACTACTAGGGGTGGACGGTCCGTATTCGGTTCGGTATTTATAAATTTCGGGTTTGGTAATTCGGTAATCGATTATTCAAAGTAGATATCAAATACCAAACCAAAATAGTTTGGTTCGGTAATCGGTAAATCAAACTTTTGTTTGGTATAATATTCGGTAATACCATATTAAAGTTGGACAACATAACTTGTAAACACAAATCCCAAATCTTTCGATCAATATATAATCTTAAAAAAGAATAGACAAATTCGTCCCGGTTTGAGTAAGAAAATGCACATCACCAAATTCTTAACCCAAACAATTTGTTTTTGTATACGCTTGAATTGTTTGTGTGGGAATTGTTGATCTTCATGATGTGCAAAATAGATGATTCATCAAATTATAGTTATTTTTAAGCTGGCCGGACATCAAAAACAACTTACGTACAATTATTGTAATGATACATGGGCCGTAATTAGGGTTAAGGGGTAGGCCTTCAAATAATTAAAACCACCGAATACCAAACAATATTAATATTTAGTACTAAATCCGAACTCAAATCTCGCAATTTTGAAATTTTACTACCGAACATCGTACCGAATTACCAACTCCTACTAATTACCAAAATTACTAATTCGGTTTGATAATTCGGGTTTCCCTTATTTATGCTTAGCCCTAGCTAGACACTAGTGGTCGTTTGGTAGTTAGTCAAAATTATCCCGGGATTATAATCCCGGGACTAATTTATCTACTTCTTGAAATTATTTTATCCCATCTGGAAGATGAGATAAAATAATTCCAACCTTAGTGGGATAAGGTGGGATATCCCACCTGTAGGACTAGGCTTCATTTTATACAATGTTTGATACCTACCAAACACGATACAAAATATTAGTCTTTGGGACAGCCAATACCATGCACCAAACGGCCCCGTCCCATCATTGAACCAATTTCTTAGCAAGCCGCTTTGCTCATCTACCTATTAAACAAAGGATAAAAACACCGCGTTGGAGCACGCAACACGGATCATCCCAATCTACTTTCGAATTCATCCATTTGAGCCCTTATATTGTTTTTCCTTTTTCTATAAATACCCCCCAATTTCTCAACTTTTCGAACTCTCTAGGACAATTTGGGCAACTTTTCTTTCTATCAACAACGAGTCAAAGCCCCTTCTTCTTTTTCTTCAAATCTTCCCAATTCTTCTCTTTTCCGTTTCATCAGGTTTTAAGGTATGTTGATCTAATAACTCAGTTACTTCATAATTTCTTGCCATTTTATTTGGTGATGTTACTAACATTCTAGGGTTTTATTCTGTTGCTTCAATTTACGTTGCAAAGGTTGTTACTTTTAGTCTAAAAAGTTTGTTTATCGTCAAATCGAGTTAAATCTCCAGCTACTTCAAAATTCCTTGCCTTTTTTGTTTTTTTTTAATATATCCTGTAAACTTCAAAGCTGATTGTTATCTAAAGATTGTTTGGGTTTTTGAACTGGGTTTTGTGTTTGAAATTGCTTGGTCCTTGTTCCGCCTGTTTAGTATTCTAAAAAAATTGAATCTTTAGTTTCTACTCCCTCCGTCCCATAATAAGTGTCACCTTAACAAAAAACACGCATATTAAGAAATTAATAATGCAATGTGAAGTTTACTAAATCACTCCTATATAATAAAACTAGATTACTTTTACCTTTTGATTAGAGCATGCACAAGAAATAAACCTTTTGACATTGGGAATCCAACAATACTAAGTTATTATGTGGCTTTTCCAATCTAGACGTTACTTTATTGTCTAAGGGTAGAATTGGAAAGAACTAGTCAATTTATGTCTTGGTTTTCTAAGGTGACACTTATTATGGGACAAAAAAAATTGGCTAAGGTGACACTTATTATGGAACGGAGGGAGTAATTCTTTTTCATTCGGCCTATTATTGTTACATTTATGAGTTTCTGTATTTGTTGTTCAGAAAATTAACTTGAAATCTGATTGTTATCTAAAGATTGTCTGGGTTGATATGTATTCTCTATTGAATATAGGAAGCTGTTTTGATTTAGAGATGAGAATTATTTAGCTGTGAAAAGTTGTATAACCTCTTTTTTGTTTTTTGTTTTTGGAATGCAGATTCTTCCGGGAAGTTGGTGGAAGGGGTGATTTGAGCTTGAGATAGGAGATTTGGCTAGCTATTTGGTTGTTATATATAAGGTAAGAAACCTGTTCCAGTTTGCAATTCTATTTCTTTTTCAGTTGGTGTCATTGCACCCGTCAATTGTAACTTCATTTGAACAGTCTTGAAGAGTTTGTTAAATACAATTTTCCAGCTGACAAAGAACTGAAAACTTGTTTATACTGTACTGATAATTGCTTGATCTTTGTTATCTTAGTATAAGATTCATGGTCCAATGAAGTTTCTTTTTCTCTTTCTCGAAAGCAGTGTTATTTGAGCTTTTCACCTATCTGTTTCACTTACGGCCTCTGTCTCTAAGTCAGTTTATCATAGGATTTGTTGTGCTTGTTGGTTCTAGATAGAGATGCCAATAAGTGTAAACCAATGATAGTGGTGAATGTTGAAATATTTGTTGTGATGCGTTGTTATTAGTGCTTGGTTTGGTGATTGGTATCGTTTGCAATTGCTTGCCATATCAGTGAGGCCCAACACTGAATCTGGTTTATAGCAGTTTATTCAGCGTATATAACAGATCTAGGCTCAAATTATATGTTACTCAGAGGATATAACTAGTCTAATTGCTACTAAATATGTGATCTATCTAGTTTGACAAAATATCACAGTAAATTATGCTTCCCGTATCATTAATGAATGTGGATTTATGGTTTGATACTATATTGCAATTATGTTTTATTTACAACCTGAATTCTGAAGTCTCTCTTTGTGCATTTCCTAAATCGTCCTCTTTCCTTACTGTTCTCTAGGTAGGTTTCTTTGGTTAATGCGTCATATTATGCATACTTCCACTCCCTGTATGGGCTTTTCCCTTTAAATTGGTTGTCTTTTGTTCAGTCTGAAGCAAATTTTACTTTTTTATATGAAATAAGCTCTACTTCAATGATGGATATTATGGGCAGAAGAACTAACATTGTTTCCTTTCTCTTCTTTGAGATGCACTTCTGGTCTTCATCATTCCAAAATGCAGAAATTTGTTTGTCTTTTACATCTGAATGGATGCCAAGAAGTTCATGCAGTTGGTCGAGGAGAAAAAGAAGAGAGCTCTTGAGAAGAAAGAAGCCCGCTTGAAATGGGAGCAAAAACTTGAAGCTGCAGCAGAAGCAAAGTCTGATGCTGAAGCTAGAGAGAAAGCCAAGGTAGCTAAGCATAAAAGGAAATTAAACTCGGGGTCTGATATTGCCAGTGACAATGACAGTGGATATGAAGGGAAAAAGGCCACCAAAAAGCACCACAAGAAGCATAGGAAGCACCATAGCTCTGAGTCGGGTGATTCGGATAGGAAGGATAAGAAATCCAAGCGAAGGCCTAAGAGAAGATCCTCTCATTCCAGTGACGATAGCAGTGAGGAATATGATGGTGATTCAGAAGAAGAGAGAAGAAGAAAGAAGCGGAGCCACAAGAAGCGTAGGCAACATGATAGACACTCAGATAATAGTTCCTCAGACTCTTCAGATGTAAGAAGAAGACGCCATTCAAAGCATCACAAACGTCATCGACGATCACACTCAGATGGTTCAGAGTCTTCCAGTGATGATGACCATGCTGCAGCTAGGAAACGAAGCCACACGAAGCATCATAAACGGCACGGAAGGTTGGACTCAGATGCTTCTGTCTCTTCTAGTGATGAAGCAAAACTGAACAGCAGTAATCACGGAAAACATAGGAAGCGTCATCATAGATCCCATAGTCATGATTCAAGTTCTTCGGATTCTGAAGATTTTAGGCGTGATAGAAGTAGATCCCTAGGTAGATCTTCTGTTGAGAATGAGGAATTAGATAGAAAAGAAAAGCACAGGAAGAATCATCATCGACATGGTCATCACCGTCCTCACCATTCCAACCATAAGCATCGCTGCTCTGATGAAGTGTCAAAGGACAATCATCATCAACCTCATGAAGAAAAAGAAAGAAATGGTGAGCCAGTGGAACACGCTTCTGAGGTGCGCAAGGAAAGTGATACCAATGGTGATGCTCATGGGATTCAAAATGCTTAGAATGTTAGGACTGTCCCAATTCATGTTTTTGTTTTAACTTTGGCATTCTGTGGAACCATTAACTGCCATTGCTCATTACTGTTGTGCTGTAATTTGTTTTGGTTGGAGGTCTAAAACCCTAACTTTCTTAATACCGTTCAATCTTTCTTCAGGCTAGCACATAATGATTCTGTGGTTAGTTAACAGAGTGACATTGTGTGGCGAAATATTTTCGTTACGTTCGGTGGCACTTGCACGGAATTATCAGTTTTGCTGTGATTATGCTGTGTTGATTAGTGATGTTTTGAACAGTACGCTAAATTTTATACATGTTATGAAGTGTTATAACTAAAGTAATTGCTATCCTAAAAGCAGCTTGTTAGTATATTTATTAGTGCATCTCTTTGGTCTATCATAAGTTATTGAGAGAAGCAGGTTTCTGTCTGTTTATTTAATATGCAAATTTGCTCAGTTGCCGAAAGGTTCTGTTAAAAGAGATGTCCATGGGACTCGTGCAAGCCGTTAAGTTTGTGTGTACCCATGCTAATCTTTAAATCCGTTCATCAGGTTTGTGTGCACATATGCTAATCTCAGGAGCTATTTGTTGTCATTCTTCGCTTCTTTCTAACGCCTTCAAGGAGGAGCGGAATTTGAGTTGTCCTTCCTCTTCACTTTGCCCTTAGGTTTGTTAATCCAACCGGCATATTTATATGATTTTTGTCATTCTTCATTTCGTTTGAGAGTCAATTGCACATGAATAGGCTCTTCCTTACGCCTTCAAGGAGGAAGCGGTTTTCAATTGTCCTTCCTCTTTGCTTTGCCCTTGGGTTTGTTAATCCAACCGGCATATTCAGATAAGAGGTCTCGACAATGTGATTGTAGTAATCTGCTGATGGGAAATCTTTTAAAACTCGCCCATAATTATGGAACTATTCCTTTGCGCACCATAGCTTGCTATTGTTTAGGGATGTCAAGTTGGGCTCGACCAATTGACCTTACTTTCTACCGATGACTTCCTCTTGTACTGTTTTATTCCCTTTCTAACCACACGCACAGGCACAGTAAACCACGTATCTTTTTCTTCTCGCTTTCATTATATATGATTCCTCTTTTGTGATAGATATATAGTGATAATCCATCAGGAAAACAATTTACCATTCAACCAAATCCATTAAAAATAAATACAATTTCAATATGTTTTATATGTGATTGCATCCTTTCGGTTGGTCATTCACAGTTTTACCATATTGCCATAGAAACGATCAGAACAATTATTTTTCACAGTATCAATAACTCAATACAGTAAACTTGATGCCTTGTGTATTTGTATATGAAAAAAAGGGGGACTGATTACAGCCTTACAGGTCTAGAGTGGCGCTAATTACTGGCCAATTCAAATAAACAGCAACTATAGAAAGAGCATTACAGTTTTTGCCTTCTTCATTGCCGTCAATGAATTTTAATACATTAAGATGCTTCACATTGGACTTTGTATAGCCTGATGGCTAAGATTGTTACATTATGCTATTTTCCATGCTGGATTTCCTTGTAGCCAGCAGGTGAAATTCAATGAATTGGTTTTATACTAGACGCTAATACAACACGATGAACCAAAATTGGTTTTTGTTTAGAAGTTCTTCAATATCTTCTCGGTTGAGACTCCATCTGCTACAAGAAGAGATGTCACCTCCTGCGAGAAGAGTCAGGGAATAGAAATTGTAAATTTGGGAAAATGATCCATAAGTAGTTAATTGACCATCAATAAAGCAGTTAACCATAAGTAGGCTAGGAGTTATAACAATCACCGGCTTATCGATTCTCTCACTCTGATTTTACAAGTTTAGACATCCCATTAAACAGTGGAAGATGCAAAAATTCTACTCCAACCTAAATGTTGTTTTGATACTTACGGTCTCGTGGACTGATGTCTAGAAACTTCATCAACTTTCAGTTAGAGGAAAGCGAGTCGCTAAGTTATACTCCTACCACCTCAGCAAACATTTTCAGATATCAAATAACAGTTTTGAGTATTAGTAAGAATATCACTAGGACATGTTGATTTAATTCATCAAAATTACTTCTGTTCGCAAAGGAGAAGAGAATAACAAATTTTCCTAGTTTCCTGCTGCACATTTGGGAAAAAATAAGCAAGTTTTCCCCTGCATAAGCCAGTATCACCTAATTTTCTCCTCCTCCAAAAGTATAATTTTTTTTTTAGGGAAAACCAAAAGGAGGAGTGCAATTCTGTAGATCTATCTACCAGGGCATGCTAATCCAAAGCTGTATACACACCTAACGAAATGCAGTTGCTAACGCCAGTTACCAAGTAGACCTTTCTAATGAAATTTAAAATCCTATGGGCCTAATCCCATACAAACACCAATGTTCCAAACATAATCGCCTTAATCAATGGACAAATGGAAAGAGATCTGTCTGTTGGGGATCAGTACCCAACAACTTTTAATTAGGCAGTCCTTGGTTTCTGAGTGCCACCTTGACGGTAATCACCTGGCAGGCAAACTCAGTTCCCTCCCATTCAGCTCCCACTCAACTACATCGGGGAACTACTCAGTCTTTAAGTAGGCACCAAATCACCTGGCAGTTCACTCCCGTTCAACTGCATCAGGGAACTACTCAGTCTCTAGTAGGCACCAAATCACCTGGCAGGTATAATCAGTTCCTTCCCATTCAGTTCCCACCTCAACTGCATTGGGGAACTTCTGTCCTTTTTTTTTTTTGGGTTGAAACTGGAACTTCTCAATCTTTTACTAGGCACCAAATCACCTGTTGAGCATACTCAGTTCCTTCCCGTTCAGCTCCCACCTCAACTGCATCGCGGAACTTCTCAGTCTTTTAGTAGGCACTAAATCATCTTTTTACTCAGTAGTTTCTTTGCTTTAACATAAAATGCCCAAGTCAATATCAGAAAACGATATTGGCAACCAAATTCTTTTTTTTCCCCGATCAAATGACACCCCCAAAATACGAAAGGAATCAGATTCAGGCGACCAGTATCAGTATATAACCAAGTCTTGACGAAACAATTACAGCTGTTCACGCACTAATTGATCCATCTCATAATAGCAACATGCATAAGAGAGTGTAACCAACCCAAGGAAGCACTCAAGGTGATTAAAAGAAACTATACGCTTACAGAAGCATTAATTTGCCCAACATGGAAAACAGGGACAACGAAGTACTTCAGTCTCGTTTATACAAAAAATCCCTAAATGGAAATCGAGGAAATATGGTCACACTTCAATGATTTCAGACTAAAATATTCTAATTACCTTCTGTTGAATTGTGGGTACTACTAAAAATTTAAACTGTTAAGAGGTTGGACGCCTTTGTTTATAAATTATGTGCTTAACATGCTCCAAAAGTACGGTTGAATCCTTTTTTTCATCTTTTGCTGGACAAACACATTGAAATTCTTTGATGATGGCTGAAGGTGAGACTTAAGACTACAACCAGTAGGTTTTGTATGTACCATGTTGCATTGTGGGTACCTCTTCTCAATACAGTCGCAGGCCCTACAAATTAAGATTTGCAGCACCTATTCAAGAGCTGGGGAATCGACTTCACAAGCCCTTTCTCACTCTTTATAATGTCTAAGGCAAAGGCAGGGCAGGTGAAAGCCTAATAGAACCCTATATTTTTAATCGCTCAACATAGCTCATGACCCGGCACGACAAAATCTCCTAGATGAGTGGATGCAAATCTTGATCTATCAATAGAGTAATTTCATTCCAATCGCAGTCTCAATCCCATATTCAATGAAAGTTGTAGTCGCGTTTGACCCCTTCTATTTTCTTTCAATAGTGAGTCAGGCGGCAAAGACCTCATCTAAGAGTTAAAACTTTCGAAGAGGAGATACTTGTAGTTATTAACTTATCCTTCCCTAGGTTATATCGAGTGCTTTGAAAGGGAATATGGGTTGTTAGAAAGCAAGAAAGAGTTCCTATCTTCTCAAAGCTTGCTGAAACTCAATAGTCTTACATTCCTAGTACACCAACCACACGAGTTCATCTCCTCATATTACCCTAGACATAAAATAGTATGGACTACCCATCATGAATTCCAGTGCTATCCACCAAATCAATTGCTAAATGACCACTCGTCTCCGAAACAAAATGTATATTTTTATCACAAGACGAAGTACATCCAAACAAGTTTGTAATCAAGTGAGTCCTAAACACCAAGTTCTACATTCCTATTTTACAGAAACATATCCAAGCAAGCCTCTTGTCTCATGAAAAAAAGATATTTCTTATCAAATTTTATTATCCTAAAAATCTTACAACTCATAAATTTTTTATAGCCGCATCCAATTCATATTAGAGTTCTTATTCAATCAAAATTAAAGTTCTTTTCTACTTTTTCTTCTTAAGTTTTTTACTACTACTCGTTTCATTAATCATCCGAATATGAGGTAAAATACAATGAGAATCACAAAACAAAGAACACTAAATTAAGGAAGGCAATAGAATACGAGAAAAGCAGTAGCGTTTACAGAAACTATCAAAAAGCATCTCATGGATTGTAAACCCACAGTGTTTATGGGAGTTAACAGTTAAATGAAAAATAGACCACCGCGTATTGGTGTCATTACTTCCTTGCAAGAGACAACATTGGCAGTACACCAAATAGGATTTATGACTAGCTAATGTTTTTTTTTAAAAAAACTGGTAAATTGTATTCCTCAGCATTAAGGATATGCTGGAGACCTTCGAAAGTGTTAAGTCTAAAAACAGAAAGAGAAAAGAGATACTTACAGGGATTTTAATAAGTTTACAAAATGATCTATATCCCCTAATCCTATTTCTTTACACCAAAAGTAGAAAGATACTATACAATTCCATTTTACATTCTGAATGGAATTGGATCTATCTTTAAAACACCTCCCATTACTTTCTTAATGACTAGCCAATGTTATAAGTCAAGAATGCATATCATCTGGCAAAGCCATCGTTAAATATCAAGTACCTCTACCACACAAAATTGTCACATTCAACTGATGCGAATCACTTCTTTTGCTTCTTCTTAATCATCTTTTAATGCAACATGTAATTTACCCATCCATTTGGATATAAGTTATAAGACTAATGTCATTACAGTTGTGAATCCTAGGTCAAAGTTACTGTTGGGCACAACTTTTTAGCAATAGTAGAATACATTAATGCACCATAAATGTCAAAATTATCAGTTTTCCTAATGCTTGTCTACTGTTGACCGGCTTAAAGCAAACATTTGTTCTTGTTCTAGAATTCTTGGGATTGAATCTCAGCTCTCTTGCTTCTTAGATGAATAGTAAACGGTGAGGGGTCAAGTAGCATGAGACAAAAACAAAGTGCAAAACAAGAAGACTAATTGGCATCTCCAGAATGCAGAAAGAGCAAGGACAAAACATAGGAACAACAAATCTTTTAAAGTAAACAAACTACAAACCTCAGCCATTTGCTTTTGACCAGAGAGGACTGCTCCAGTGGATTGAGGACTAAAAATGTTTTTAGCTCGCGCAAATGCAGCCTGCAAAAGCAGATAGTAAAACAAATATTACTGTTAACAGATAAAACTAGGGGTGTCAAATTTGGCCCAAAAGGTGATGACCCGCCCAAACTTTTATGGGTTGGGCTCAAGATAATTTTATATTGGGCTGATTTCAGCCCAACCCAACATAGCCCATTTTAAAGTGATCTCCAACTTAGCCCAATACTAGCCCAATTCTAGCCCATTTTTAAGATTTACTTAAATTTGGGTTTATTGCTTGAGATTTAGTTTATTTGTTTAATATATGCACTTTTCTTGTATCATGTATCTTATAAGTTTGTGGTGTGTTCAATATGAAGGGAAATATTTTTCACTTAAAAATGTTTTTCTCGAAAAATATTTACCACAAAAATTGTTTTCTTAAAAAATATTTTCCACGAAAAATCCGTAAAAATAATTTTCAGGAAAATATTTTTCGCGAAAAATGTATTTCTAGAAAATATTTTCCAAAAAAATATTTTTCTAGAAAATAGACCCTTCAAAAAAACTGGGTCAAGTTGGGCGGGTCATGACCCAGCCCATTTTTAGTCCATTTCAGCCCAACCCAATTCAGCCCAAATAACTTTTGGGCCAATGTTAGCCCAACCCATTTATTACCTCAGCCCATTTTTATTGGGTCAATTTCAGCCCAACCCGCCCAGTTGACACCCCTAGATAAAACCAAAAGATGATCAGAATACAAATGTAAACATAATCATTACCTGAACATAGCCATGTTCGCCTGTCCAACCATCATCAGGCTGAGACAACACTGGAACAACCTTAACCCCAGAGGATGCCCAGTTCTTAAACCTATCCTATAAAAGTTAAAGGACAATGAAATCAGACAACAGATACAAAGTTTATCTTGTATTTCTGTCACAATGAAGACAGAAATTGTTTACATTTTTTTTTTTTTTTTTTGAAACTAGAAATTGTCTACATTTTGCAAGCACACAAACAAAACCTGGTATGCCATTCTCTTCAAATTCCGTGCGCCATAATATAGCCGAACATCAGATCTCTTGTCTGCACCAAATCCTGCCTCAATCAGGGACCTAATAGGGCTGCCAAAACCAAGTTCGAGATAAAGGAGTGAGTTAGAGCCTGATTGGATTGGCTTATTTTAGGTGCTTTTAAGCATTTTTGTAGTGTATGGGTAAAATAAAAAAGTGCTTTTAAGCACTTGTTTTTAAGCCAAAATGACAAAAATAAGCCACAAGCTAGCATTTCTAACTTATGGCTTTTGGCTTATAAGTCGAAAGTCATAAGCCCATCCAAACAGGCTCTTACAAGGGAAAGAGAAAAAAAAAACAAAGCGAAACATATTTTTCATCCTTCCATCACAAAAATATTGAATGGTAGCCCAGGTATTATAAGTGGGATTTGAAACTGCATGATACAAACTTCAACCGCTTTACATTAGGAGAAGTAGGCTTGCAGCTATGCATCAGATCACCTCTAGCACTCAACACTTCCATCTATTAAAGATCGCGACTTTTAGTCTTGGTGAACTTCAACTTTATATAATCAACTAAGTACTCACAAGATCAGTTCCAAATGACGATAATCATCTGTTGCTAAAAGATTAAAGAACCCATCTAACCAGCTTACTGAAGCTTAACTACAAAAAGAACTTTGGAAAAAAACTACACAAGAACACCCAAAGCCGATCTCAAGTCAACAGGCATCTCACACCTCTAAACTCAAACATAACGCAAAATCATCTAACAACTACAGTACAAGTTGAGTTTGCAAAACATATAAACCATAAGCTTAGCTAGTAGATTTTTGACGGGATTCTCCAACAACACAAGCTCTTTTACTGCTTACTGAATCAGCAATTAACTTAAAAAAACTTAACCATATATCTCAACAAACCATACAAAAACAGAAGGTTCTTCAGAAATAAACTATTGGATAAATCATTCCTCTCAATTTTAACTCACTCTGGAATATATTAGCTTTATCCCTGAATTAAATCTATCAAACAATCTCATAGACTGAACACTAAGCTAAAACACTCCTCCTTTACACTCTAGCACAAACGGGACTACAGAATAGCACATTAAATGGGAAAAAATGCAGAATAAAGCTTAAATATTAAAGATAATGGTCAAAAACACACCTCAACTATCACTTTTTTGCAAGTTTCACAGCCCAACTATAAGTTGTTCCCTTTTCCTTCCTGAACTATCACCATTGTCCCTTCTCCTATCTGAATTATCACCATCTTTGTATTAAAACGCACCTAGTTGATTAGATGGTGATAGTCCAGTAGGAAAACGGAACTAACTGATAGTTGGCCTAGTCAGCTTCAAAGTGTGTTTAATTACATAGACGGTGATGGTTCAGGTAAAAAAAGGGAACAACTAATAATTGGCATAATTCAGGTGATTTTGACCATTAACTCTACATATTACGTTTTTTGGGAAACTTACACTCTCTGTCTACTGGGAGAAATATTTACACTACGTAGTCATACTTTGAGTTTGTTACCCGATTATGCTCATAATTGTGTATAAGCACCTTTTATACACTTTATACAAGGTTGTTACGTTATGTATAATGCTTTCTCCCCAGTTATAATGGACTACCTCGCGTAATAATTTTCAAAAGCTGTATAGAATAAGCTAAATTATTGGTTTGCAAGTTATTATCAACAAAATTCAAGGCGGAAGCATACCTAATTCCAGATCCGGTAGCGAAAATCAGGACCGTCTGATACTTGTCAACCGGTGAGATTTGTTCCAAATCAAATCCTTTCCCCATAACCTGACTCAACTCCACTACATCTCCTTTCTTCAGCTCACACAACATCTCCGCCGTAGATCCTGATATACTCTTCACTAAAAACTCAAACACACCTTTCGATGCAGCAACCGACGGCGGCGATGCGATCGCGAGAAACGAGGGTTTCTCAACGTCAGGGATACGGAGTTGGAGATACTGACCTGGTTTTGTGTGTGACGTGGCTAGGTCAGGATAATCGGACACGTCGATAGTGACGTGGAACAGAGATTCAGTAGCGGCAGGTGAGACTGTGAGGAGAGGTGCGGTTGTCCAGAGGTTTGTGTCTTGACGGACGGCGGCGGCGGTGACGGCGAGACGGCGGCGGAGATGGTGGTGGAGAGGTTTAAGGAAGGTCATGGATGATTGGATGTGGAAGGGTGCATGGGAACTAAGATGGGGAAGAGTGGGATTAGGAAATGGAGAAAGGGAAAGGATTGACATTTTCAATTTTTCTTTTTTTTTTATGTTGAGAAGAAATGTAGAAAGCGCCGCCGAGAAGGGTGGAGAAGTAATAAGAATACGGCGGTGTGCGTGGATTTTTAGCCATTAAATTGTTGTTTTCCACGTGTTACTTCATGATAGGTTTTGGGACCCCACTGTATGTTCTATGATCCTCGATTTCCATTTTTAAGTAGAGGAAAATATCCAGAAAGGTGTCTTCATTGTTTGGTGTAGCAAAACTTTTGGAAATTACTTCAAACATACTTTGTCACCTTTTTTGTTCATTCATGCATCCCATATCCAGAATTAAGGAGTTCAAATGTTTAAATTTTCGCCACATAAGATTCTCCAAATTATATGAATAACAATGTAAGAGTCTTGTTCATTCTATCACATAATTTGGGGCTACAAACTATACTAATTCAAGTTCATGTAGCATAGGGCTGATACGATAAAAGGAGAAAAGATGTCATTCATTTTAACACACTGGTGGACTTTCAACAAAGCTCACAATCCAATTATATGGTCCTCAATACGAAGGCATCTTGAGCACCGTCAAAATTAAGCACTAGAAAAATGAAATACCATAAGAGGGACCGCATGTGTACAGAACAAAACACTTCAATAGCTCCCAAGAGTCCAACAACGGTGCATTTTGCGACCAAACTCTTTACTGTTCGACAAGTTGCAGATGCTGGTGCGTGTATATCAGACCATGACAATTAAAATTAGAGAAAAGAAAATAATTAAGACACGCAAGACTGGAAACCAAAAGGCATTCAAAAAGAAAGTGATGTAAAGACAACCCCTCGTAATTTGGGCAACCACCATTCTCAAGATGAATTCAAAGTGAAATATACAAGTTTGCCGTTTTACCCCCTTTATTATGAGACATAACAGAGCGTCAAGGGTGGGTGTTTGGCAAGTAAAGCCTTAGCTCCATGTCTTCCCTATCACAATTCCGGATTGCATATAAAAAACAAAAACCAGAAAATCCTGGACCCCTTGGTCCTCCCAGAAAAAAATCCAAAGTGTCACAGAAACTTAAATTATTTCTGTAGTTATCGACGAAGATAATGAAAGAAAGTCACAGGAGTTCATAATCTAAGCTGCAGATTCCTTGGCAATCTTCTCTGCCTTGGCAATGACTTCATCGATTCCACCAACCATATAGAATGACTGTTCTGAAAGGTCATCGTATTTTCCATCCAAGACTCCCTGGAAAAATCAATTACAAAAAGAAATAATCAGCAAATTGAATCACTCGCTGAATATGCACAAGATAGCAGAAGTTATCATCTCAGATAAACTTCACCAAACGTGGGGGGAGAATTAGTAGGGAGGAAGAGACTTAATTGATAAAGCATCACCTCTTAAACTTGCTGACGAGGTGGACGAAGCAATAGGAGGAATAACGTGTAACAAAAGGTTTAGCAAAAGAAAAATTCTTTGCATGGTAGACTACCCCAGGTATAGGAAGGCTTTAAGATCAAAATGACAATTTCTTTTTTGATGATTTCTAACTTCTAACCAACCATAATATCTTACAACAAGATTCTAAATTGAGATTCATTACCTGGAAACTGTTGATGCTCTCCTTCAAGTCAACATATTTTCCAGGAGCACCCGTGAAGACTTCGGCAACATGGAAAGGCTGACTAAGGAATCTTTGGATCTTACGTGCACGGGCAACAGTCATCTTATCATCTTCACTAAGCTCATCCATACCCAAAATGGCAATAATATCTTGAAGATTCTTGTAGTTCTGAAGAACTTTCTGTACCCCACGAGCAGTATTGTAATGATCTTCTCCCAAAATGTGAGGTGACAGCATACGGGATGTAGAATCAAGTGGATCGACAGCAGGATAAATACCAAGCTCAGAAATCTGGTATCCAAAATATATGAAGTCAGAAAATTTAGCATAACTTTACAAGGGATGAAAAATAGAATTGGATGGCATCATACTTGACGGGACAAGACAGTTGTGGCATCCAAGTGAGCAAAGGTAGTTGCAGGGGCGGGATCTGTCAAATCATCAGCAGGCACATAGATAGCCTGGACAGAAGTAATAGAACCTTTCTTGGTTGTAGTGATACGCTCTTGAAGACCTCCAAGATCGGTAGCTAAAGTTGGTTGATAACCGACAGCAGATGGGATACGACCAAGCAAAGCAGAGACCTCTGAGTTAGCCTGTTTTGATACAAAAACATCTAGTTTAGCAAGGGTAGAATTGTATAAAAATAAGAAAACTTCAGCAATCATAGGCAAGCCAACCTGGGTAAATCTGAAAATGTTGTCAATAAAGAGAAGCACATCCTGCCCCTCAGCATCTCTAAAGTGCTCAGCCACAGTCAATCCTGTCAGACCAACACGGGCACGAGCACCAGGGGGCTCATTCATTTGACCATATACAAGAGCGCACTTGCTTTCACTCTAATCAAGCCAATAAGACAAAATGTCAATAACAATGGGATAACGCTGTGGACAAAAGGGGTTATATCAACTAATTCTGATTAAATAGGACACTTACTTGCTTTTCGCCTAGCTTAATAACACCACTTTCCATCATTTCCCTGTACAAATCGTTACCCTCACGAGTGCGTTCACCCACACCAGCAAAGACAGAGAAACCACCTGAAAAAGAGTTGAACACATTCAGACATTCAGATAAGTTTCACTCTGATTTATATTTGAACTAATAGTAAGGAATCTCAGAGGCAGCACTAACCATGTGCTTTTGCAACATTGTTAATCAATTCCATAATAAGCACAGTCTTCCCCACACCAGCACCACCAAAAAGCCCAATCTTTCCTCCCCTTTGGTAAGGGGCAAGAAGATCAACAACCTGGTCATACGTCAAGCAGCCATAATGCAATTGGTATTGTCATAACGCCCAATAAAAGTTGCACTTCAGGAACCAATATATGCTCAGAAAATGAAGATACAAACGAGAACACTGAATAAAATTCTCTTGATTAGCATACCTTGATGCCAGTAACAAGAATTTGTTGTTCAGTTGCCTGCTCAACAAAGGCAGGAGCTTCACGATGAATTGGCAAAAAGTGATCGGTTTCTGCAGCAATTTTTAGAGATAGAGATGCCACTTTGAGAACTGTTCACAGAGAGCAAATAAAACAAGGGATAAAGCATTTAGGACTTACTAATTTCGCCTCTCTCATCAATAGGCTCTCCAATGACATTCATAATACGGCCAAGGGTGGACCTACCAACAGGTACCTGCCATGACAAGGAAACCATCATTCCAGCGCAAAATAGTAGTAAGTGAATGGCAAATCGATATACAACCAACATCCCACTGAAAGCAGAACAACAACTGAGACGAAAGAACTACTATTGCACTTCAACCTAAATTAGTTGGGTCGGCTATAAAAAATTTCAAATATCCATTCCTCTCCCTTTTGACTTGTTTCAGTCCCACTACTCAATAATTTTTCATTTAGAGGAGCAAACAGAAGAAAGACAACAAAAATGTTAAAACTGAACTCACTCATAAAAGGCAATGACAAATAAGTAAGAAAAGACTATGATCCCTGGAGGAGGAGGACAAACAAAACATTTTTAGAGAACATCCATGTTGGGAGGAAAAACGAATTGTAGAGCAGGAGTTCTTTTATAATTCGAATTGGAGAAAATAAGTGGAATAATTTTATTTTTCACATCTTCAAAGTGAATTTCTTTCCGTAATACAGTGGCAAATTCGTGCATCAATTGAAGCAATGAACAGCATCCCATTTGATTGCGAATAAACACGAGTAACTCCATAAAACGATAGAGGTCCATTTAGTGCAGGTTACTCCTTACAATATACAGTTTTTACAAGGAAACCAGTATCTTTCCACAAATTAGGATCCAATCAAACACATACTACTACATTCCGGAGCAAACAAATGTCCTTGACAGTTGCATAATCCTAAGAAAACCTATATGCCATAGACCCTGCTCCATTTACAGATTTACAGCTTCCAAAGACTCCAATTTATATGGAAATAATAGCGCTATGATTAATCAACCAAACCACATATCTAGATCAATAACATATTTCAACCAATTTCATTAAAACATCATAATAAAACCACAGATCTTTTAGAATCATCAAATAAAATCGCTTTCTAGCCACTACAGAAAATAGATCACTCTCACATTGCCAAACTCCTGAATTCCAAAATGAGACTTTTCGTCGTTACATAAGGATGTATTTTAAGGATACGATACAATAAAATTTAAGAAACAATCTACTAACAACACAATACAATACAAAAATCCAAAACAAGCTGTAAAACAAAGATCTTTTCAGATTTACTCACAGTGATAGGAGTGATCGCATAGTTACCTTATTTTTCCTCATTTTGTGTTTACTTATTATCTAATAAATCGTATTTTATCCGTTAGCCTACATTTTTCTAGTAGATCTACGACGTACCATTATATGACGACTGGAATATGTAATAACCATCCAAACAGAGTGTAATTGAGTGAAAGGAAACAAGTTGAAGATTACTCACAGTGATAGGAGATCCAGTGTTAAGTACGCGTTGACCACGTACAAGACCTTCAGTACCATCCATAGCAATAGTCCTAACCATATTCTCACCCAAATGTTGAGCAACCTCAAGCACAAGCCGGATCTGGTTATCCAGTACCTCAAGAGCCGTAAGGATCGGAGGTAAACCTTCATCAAATTCAAATATACAGTAACATAACACATTAGTAGTTGCGCGATGAAATGGTTAATAATTACGGTAAATTTGAAATATTCACAAGCAAAAGGATCAAAAGCAGTAAGGATTGGAGGTAAACCTGAGTAACATCACAAACTTAGCATACATGTTAGTAATTAAGCGATGAAATGGTTAATAATTACAGTAAATTTTTGAATATTCACAGCAAAAGGATCAAAAGCTGTAAGGATCTGAGGTAAACCTTCATCAAATATAGCGTACCATCATATATTAGTAATTAAGCGATGAAATGGTTAATAATTACGGTAAATTTTTCAATATTCACAGCAAAAGGATCAAAATCAGTAAGGATCTGAGGTAAACCTTCATCCAATATAGTGTACCATCATAGATTAGTAATTAAGCGATGAAATGGTTAATAATTACGGTAAATTTTTTAACATTCACAAACAAAAGGATCAAAAGCAGTAAGGATCGGAGTTAAACCTTCATCAAATCTCACATCAACAACAGCACCAATAACTTGACACACTTTTCCGATCGAACCAGCACCAGTGAACTCATCGGTGATCTTTCCGGTAGGTTCATTACCGGATGTTTTAGGAGGAGTCGCCGACTTATCGGATGGAGCAGCGGCGTTGGTAGCGTATTTAGCCACACGGTTTAAGAGGAAACCTTTAGGGGAGGCGCGTGAGGTGGCGCGTGGGATGGAATTTGCTAATGGAGATCTGGAAATGGCGGCGCCGCCGTTGCGACGGGCGGTTGATCGGAGAAGAGAGGCTAGAAGCCTCCGAGAAGACATGGTTGTGGTTAGGGTTTGTTTGGTCTGTAGAGAGAGAAAGGTGAGTGTAGAGAGAGAAAGAGAGAGTGCTAGGGTTAGTGAAAATGAATAGAGAGACTTTTATCTGTAGAGTGATAGGCTGTAGTGTGAGAGTGAATCTGACCTCTTCTTTGCGTTTTGATTTTTTACTGTGTTGGGAAAACAAACGAGGGGCCTTTGAATTTTCCTTTTTTCACTTACTTTTTAAAAAGTAATGCTTACTATTTGGAGTTGAAAAGAAAAATTCCCCAACTTTTGGGCCAATCGGATGGTATACTGTTCACTTGTTTGGTTAGGATTAAATTAGGGAGAAGTATTAAAACTTCTCCTACTTTCCCAAAATTCTTATAACACTCCAACTGCGCGGGAGTCCATGACCCCCTGGACTATTTTTTTGTGTATTATTGAGGGTATTATTGGGTGCGTGGACAAAAAGTGAGTCCTCAATATTGGGTATTATTGAGTCCACGTCACCAATAATACCCTCAATAATACACAAAAAAATAGTCGAGGGGGGTAGGACTCATGAAAGTTGGAGTGTGTTATAGCAATTTCGGCCAAAGTTAGAGTGTGTTTTGAACACTTTTTCCATTAAATTAAATGAGATTTAATTTATTCTCTGTTAAAAAAATTAAAAAAAAAAAACAAAGATTTATCATACTTTTTGGTTAAGCTTAGTGTGTTAGTTTAAGCAGTTATTTAATCTGAATATGTTTTAAGATATTGAACAAAGTGTTAATATCATTAAAAAGTATTTTTTGTGTAGATAATTTTTATTGGTACTCTACCCACAATCACCAGCCGCCGTCGCTAACCAGATTTGCCCTCACAACCATTACCATCATTGTCAACCACCGCTGCCATCGCAAATCACTAGCCATCACCACTAACCATCTCTGCCATCACAACCACGATTGGTAGTCGCTATCACACCTGCCACTTCTATCATTATAATTATATCCACTGCACTACCATCGTTGTCACCGTCATCGCCACCTCCGCTACAACTATCGGTCACTATGACTACAACGATCAACTCCTACTCCCAACCACCTCCATCATCACAATTAGCATTGTCGCCAACTGCTGCAAACATCATTGTCAGCCACCACACATTCTTCAACCACCACCACCAACATTGCCAGCTACTTACATCAACCAACTCCACCATCACAATCACCATCACGACTACCAACCACTACAATCGCACCAGTCACGACAATACCAACCACCTCCACCATCACAACTATTACCTCCAGCACCACTGCAAACCATCTACATTATCACTATCGAACATAAATGCTTCATTTTTTTAATCAAATTATATTATTAAATTTATATTTTTCTAATGTTTAATATATTTTTTTATTTAAATCTTATACTATTATGTTTAAAATAAATAAATAATGCACATTCAAATATTTAAAACATAAACAATCTTAATCATTCAATACATATCTAGAGATAACATCTTAATCATTCAGATTTAGATGTCTTAATCTTAATGCAAACAAATAAGGCACGTATTCAGATGTCTTAATGCAAACAAATAAGGCACTTGATTCAGATATCTTAATCTTAATGCAAACAAATAAGGCCTAAGATTGTATATATAATGTAAATTTGTTGATCACTTCTTTATTTAACTAACCATCTGGACTCATTTTACATTTATCTCAAGAAAAAGTAAGCAAGCAAGGCCAAATTGTTTAAAAATAGGAGGGGCTTTGTTTGAATTTTAAAGTCCTAAGGGGAGTTAAGTTAATTAAAGGAAAAACAAAGAAAAAGAGAATGTCAAAAAAAGAGAAAAAGAATTAAATAAACAAAAAAATTCCCGGGAAGCGGTTAATAGAGCAAAGAGGAAACCATTTTTAACAATATACAAACAATCTGTCAAAATTTTGTAGAAGAATTTTTCAATTTGTGTATAATCATGGAGAATAAGGTGTTTTTTTTCTCCTTTTAAATTTGACGCCAAAATTCCATTTTTTAAAACAACTTGGAAATAGAAAATGAACTGAAAAAATTAGGTGGGGTTTGGGTGTGTTCGGCATGGAGGAAAATGTTTTCCTAGAAAATAAGTAAATTTCCACTTATTTTCTCATGTTCGTTTGGATAATGGAAAATAAGGAAATTTTTTATTTATTTTCTCATGTTCATTTGGTTGATAGAAAATATTTTTCGGAAAATACTCATCCAAGCCTCACCAACTCCAACCCAACTTCATACCCCCACCCACACCCCACTCCCACCCACCCACCTACGCTCCACCCCCCTCCAAAATAAAAAATCTTTTGATTTTTTTTTTTTTTGTGTGTTTTTGCACACCCAACCCCAACCCTCACCAACTCCAACCCAACCCCATACCCCAACCCCCACGCCACTCCCACCCACCCCTACGCCCCCAGCCCCCTTCATTTTTTTTATTTTTTTTTGCACCCCAACCCCAACCACTCCCGTAACCCATACATCACCCCTCCCTCCCACCCTACACCCCCCCCCCCCCCCCCCCTCCCAACAACATTTTTTTTTGAAGTTTTTTAATTTTTTTCTGAATTTTCTACACGACCACATCCCCCATCACCCCGCTCCCCTCTTGCGTGGAACCCATACCACACCAACAACCCCCATCCCCCCTAACCCCAATATTTTTTTTTTGAAGTTTTTTATTGTCTTTTGCAGGTTTCTATACCCCTAGAAACCCCCTACCACAAAAAAAAAAAAAAAAAAAAAAAAAAAACTTTTCACCACCCACCCCCACCCCCCACCCCCAATACCTCATCACCCCCTCCAAAAGTTTTAATTTTTAACCATGCAAACATTCAATTTTTATAATTGTCAACCTTTTTTTCAATTTTTTTTTAGGGGGGGTGGGGTGGGGTGCAAAAAACCAAAGCAAATGTCAAAACTTTTTTTTCAAAAAAAATATTTTTTTTGGGGGAGGGGGTAGGGTGCGGGGGGGTGGGGGTTGGGGTGCAAAAAACCAAAAAGAATGTCAAAATTTTTTTTCCAAAAATATTACAGTAATTTTTTTTGCCAGGGGGGTAGGGGTGCAAAAAAAAAAAAGTTAAAACTTTTTTCTTCAAAAAAAATAATTTTTTTTGTGAGGGGGGGGGGGGGAGGGTACGGTAAGGGGTGGGTGGGGTTGGAGGTGCAAAAAATCAAAAATAATGTCAAAACTTTTTTTTCGAAAAATTTTTATTTTTGAGGGGGGGGGATGGGGTGGTGCGTGGGGGTGGGTGGGAGTGGGGCTGGTGGGGTGGGTGAGGGGTTGGGAGTGGTTGGGGTTGGGTTGAGTGGTGGTAGGGTGGTTGGTGGAATGAACTTGTGAATTTGTTTTCGCTACTTTTATTAGGGAAGTCATTTTCCCCAATTTTGTGGAAAATGTTGTCCAAAAGAAAATATTTTCTAAATTTTTTGACCAAACGAACATGAGAAAATTGGAAAATATTTTCCTTCATACCGAACACACCCTTTGTTCAAACATGATGAAGTTACATTCTGTCGAGTTTCCAATTTTCTAAAACGTGTTTTATTGGGTATTTGTTGTCGAAATTCAGAATAGAATGCCTCCGATTTTTTTTTTCTTTTTTTTCTTCTCTTGCTCTTTTTTCTCCCAACAATTCCTTTTTGCTAGGCTATTTTTTATTTTTGTTTTGTATGGTGTTGGCCTGAGATGAATTTAAGCGGCGGAATATGGTTGTTGAGCATATGTATATAACCGAACCCAACTTATTTGAGACTGAGACATAGCAATTGTTGTTATTGATGGGTTAAGAGCCCGTTTGAATTGTCTTATTTTAAGTGTTTTTAAGCCATTTTATAGTGTTTGAATAAAGTAAAAAAAGTGTTATTAAGTACTTATTTTTAAGCTAAAGTGACAAAAATAAGCCAGAAGTCAAAAGCTAAAATTTCTAACTTATGGCTTATGCTTAAAAGTCACTTAAAATAAGCTCATCCAAACGGACTCTGAGGCTATTTTTATTTTTGTTTTGTATAGTGTTGGGCTAGAATTTAAGTGGAGAAATATGGTCCGTGAGCATATGCGTGTAACCGACCTCAACTTGTTTAAGAATGAGATATAGCAATTGTTGTTGATAATGATTTCAAGAAAGGGTCGATGGGTAAAAATATATGTTGGATAGGAAATTCGTCGTTGGGAAAATATTCTAATTTGGCACCTAAAAATATGAATACAAGGGCGTTTTGTATCTGTAGCACTATGTTCAACCACGAGTCTTACAACATTGCGTGTAGCATCCCCTTTGGGAGGATACCACTTATGAAACAAAAGCTAATTTCACACTTACAATGTTTAGAAGAAATTTATGCCAAAAGATATTCACAAAAATATTTAATAGCGGAAGTAGGCCCATGCGAAAAAGGGTTGAAAGTGCGACATTTTTTTTCCCATTATACCCTCCGAAAAATTTCTTAGATGAAATATAGTGTCAGAGTATCAATTTAAAATGGTAATGCCCTTCTCAAATAGTCAATACATTTAAAAAACTTTATTTTGAAATTATATTTTCAAATCAACACCACTACAGGTCCATAAGATACACGAAACCTAAACTTGCGATTATCACAGAGAACTAGTATCTTCCTTTGTACATAATTACAAGGCAAAATGTAAACCAAGACATCGGCATGACTGGGTTGAAAGCACACCCTAAAATAGCAAAATAAGTCACCAAGTTCAAGCTACAAGCATATGGTCTTGTGTCTAACAAGCGTCCAAAATTTCATACATAAGTGTTACATATGGATCATGTACAAGTCCCTAAAATTTTGTAAGACCCAGATGCATATGCAAATTTGATCTTCACTAAGGCTCCCAAAAAGTCTACTCCAAATGGTCATCTTTAAATCTCTTCCCGTACAATACCTACGATAGAAAACAACTATCGCTAAGCATAAAGCTTAGTAGTGTATAAACTTTGGGCTTTGAGCCATTAGATTCTCCAATTCCCTTATCCGTCGTAGGTAGCTCAATGAGATAAAAATAAATCAAGTAACCAAGTATATCGAAAGTATCAAATACCAAAACTTGAAGAGTTTCAAAATATCGATATCAATATTCGAAGGCTCAAGTGTCAAGAAAGCTTATAATTCAATTCAAGAGAGTTTGTCAAATAACCAATTTCGCCCAATATGTACGTCATGCCATCACACCAAGCACGATCAATATCAAGATGGACCGAAGCCCCAAATCAAGAAGGGTCGTCACCCAATAATCAAGAGCCATGTTGAAAATGGCTTTCCACTAGTACTCGAAATTGACGAAATCCATCATCAAGACGAAAGGTAAATCCAAAGCCAAGATGGGCAAGATCCGAATCAAGAGGCATGCCGATATCGGTGACAAAGTCACCGTAACAAAAAGGACAAAGTCCCAACAAGAATGCAAAATGATCAAGCAATTCCTACAAGTGGGCGATTTAATGAATGTTTTGCAATACTCGAGATAATAACCATACAATGATATAAGATGAAGAGTAAGGAAACAACCCGTCAAGATACTTCAAAACTTCCCGAAAATAAAGATATTCCAAGTTCAAGTTTATACACAAACTTTGGTGTTTTACCACACAACAAGTTCTACACAACTAGAGGAGTTCAAATCGTCTACGCCATAGACCAACCAAAGTCCACTTCGTCAAACAGTTCTTCTTCGCTTGTACAAGAGCACATATACCTTAAATACACAATCAAATATCTACTTAAGTTCAATGGTTTCACCACGTCGAAACTAAACATGAAATCAGTGAAAATCACCCTAAACTATCAAAATAGAATTCGGAGACAGTGATCTTCTTACCGTCTTGTATTGGCTCGATTTCAAAGGGATAAAAAGGCAAAAATAGACTTTGAGCGTTTGGATGGGCTTATGCTATAAGTTGTTTGCGGCTTATAAGCTAAAAAAAAAATAAGTTGGGGTAGTCTAACTTATTTTTTTTGGCTTATAATTCGTTTTCATCTTATAAGTCGCTTTAGATAAGCTAAGTTAAATGGGCCCAATTATTTTTTTGAGCTTATTTTAAACACAAAATGAATTTAATTTAGCCGACCAAACACTAAAAAAAAAACGGCTTATAAGCAACTTATAAGCCAATCATCCAGACTCTTTGTGACCTTAATGAAAGTTGTAGATATATGTCTTGGGGTTTCAGAGAAATTTAAATCACTCCTATAGCAGTTTTGTACAAAAGATATGCTCAAAATACTAATAGTAGTACATGTAGGGTTTGCAAAACATAAATCTGGGCAGCACCTACCTTGTACTTCATCACCCCCTTTCGAGTAAATACAAGCAAAACTAGGTTTTGGAGCCTGAACAAAAGTTGTAGGGCTAAATAGCTTTCTAGAACATCTTGAATCACTTAAAACTAAACTTTATATAAGGAATTATCTTTGAAAACACTTACAGCAGTCCATTTCAAAAACGGATTTGTAACTTACCTCAATCGTGTGGAGTTGTTTGGGGCTCAACTAAAGCAAGTCTTGATGATTAATTTAGAGGATGAATATTATGAGAGGAGAGAAGTTTTGGTGTTTTATTTCCTTGGAGAAAAACGAAATTGGGGGGTGGAGAGGATAAGAGCCCCAAAAAGATATTATATACTCCCTAGGATAAGGATGTAAGGAAAATTAATAAAATAAAATTAAAAGGTGGCTGCCCACTTTTATAAATATCTAGCCCATTTAATAATTTACTAAGATAATCATAGTAGGAGTAGTTTATATAACTACACCATAACACTTCAAACAAGTTTCAAATATCGTCAAGTTCACATTCAGGAAGTGCGAAGTAAAATATACCCTTACTATCAAGATATGGTCAATCAAAAATTCAAGAGTTAGCTCAAAAAAAATCGGGGTGTTACATTGCGTGTCTACCAATTTTATTACAGTACTATACTTAAGTATCAGAAATAGAAAGAATGGAATCAAGTTGATCCAGCCCTATATGATACAAGAAGTCTCAGCATAGGCAATTCTATAATTTTATTGGGTTCTTGATAAATTATTTATACATATTAATGGGATTGTTAAACACAAATACAAGATTTGACCCAAAACTATTGGGTCTGCCGAACCCATAGGCAAAACTCTAGCTCTGACCCCGTGTCTCAACATGTTTGCAATTGGGAATTTGGGATGCTACTGTTTTATATAGAAATACACTTTGAAAAGAACGGTACCAGTTAATTTTAAGGTGGAAAAGACTGGATTTTGATGCTATTACTTCACACTTTTGGAGCCGCAGTCAGTTATCATTATACCCATCACAAAGTAGGGGTAAGGTGTGCGTACACTCTACCATCCCCAGATCCCACCTGATGGGATTATACTGGGTACGTTGTTTGTAATCAGTTATCATTATATGGTTTTCAAACATGCAAGCTATTATGTTTTGATATAAGTTAATCTTTTAGCTCTCGAAGTTGAGTTTTTGTGGTCTTTCGGTCTTTCCGAAGTATTTTCATGTAATTATGACTTGAAGTGTTTAAAAGTAATGTTACACTTGATTTTTTTGTTGGGTTATTGCCTTTTGTTTATTACTTGATAGTCTACTTAAGGAAGGAACTGGTGAAGAAACTTAACGTGCACTGTGAACTGACATACCTTGATTAGAGCCTCTATCTTATGTTAAGCTTCATTTTCTTTAATATGCTTTACCGATCCAGGAAAATAGGCTTGATGACATAAAGTCAAACCTTCTGGATTTAAGGCTTGTATGGTCTTTTGTGAAACGACAGAATTGATCTTTCAAACTTGAATGCTGATGGTGTAAGCTTCTCTTTGTACTTATATGGTCATCCTCGTAACAGGCTTTATTTTAGCGCAAAGCCGCTAATGGTGGGAAGTGACAGTCAGACGGAGATTCGTGAATTTAAATCTCTACCGTTGCTTTGTGGATTTCAATTTAGTGGTTTTAGGGGAGGAGGGGCTTAAAGGGGTTGATGTTTCTAAAAAATAAAACATCACTTGCTTTCCAACAAACTAATCAACCAATATCTACTGATTTAGTGGTTGACATTACTTCAAAAATAAATTCCTATTCTTGGAGTCAGTAATTGATGCTTGTGTCGGGATAGGCTGTCTATATCACACTCTTAGGGTGCGGCCTTTCCTCTGACCTTGTTTAGTTATTGAGGAAGATGAAACCCTACTTTTACTGATGCAATTTCAATCTAAAGGTGGATACCAATTGGAACTTACATGCAAAACCAAGTTTTTGGAAAGGTGCAGTTTCTTCAATTTGCTTAATTTTTCAAAGTGGATTTCAAAAACTGCACCGGTGAGATATCTAGCTCTTCAAGATTTGATAACAGTCCAATTGTCGAAAGAATGCTCCCATTCAACTTCTTGTGTGCCATCTTTAAAAGCTTCAAATTTGACAACCTGCCAATTGAAGGTGGACTTTCACCACATACTAAGCTATTATTAATGTCAATAACTTCAAGATTTCTGTGCATTGACGTTCTTTCATGAAAGAAGTCACTGAATCCTGTATTTCCTATGTATAACTCCTTCAAACGATTCGCGGGGCAACTCGATGGATCTCTTATAAAAGCTGGCATTAGTCCATTAATTTTATCGTCTGACAAATCAAGCACACTTAATCGACAAAAAATGCTCGTTAAGGCCTCGAATTGGTCCTCGTAACTCATTGTATCTCAATTTGATCACAGAAAGTGAAGTCAAATTTCTAAAGAAATGGAGATTAGAAAGGTGGAGGTCATTCCCTAACAAATCAAAATAAACCAAGTTGTTCAACTTACTCAATGAACTTAACAGCGAATCACCAAATCGGGTACTAGAAACATCTAATACTCTTTTAGGGGTTGTTTGGTTTGAAGAGAAATTACGATGGGATAAGTTATGTTAGGATTAATTATATTGGATAAGTTATCCTGTTATTATTTCTTATTGAATGTTTGGTTTGTTGTATTAAAAGTAACATGCATTGCATAATATCTAAGAAAAAATTGTTTGTTTACAAAAACACCCTCCACCTTATGTAGCAGAAAAAGCGATTGAGGAATCTCAGGGCTATTATTGTCATTTTTATTGTTTTATCATGGGATAACTAAATAACTTATCCCATCACTATTTTTAATCATAGGATAACTTATTCCAGGATTAGTAACCAAACAAGGGATATAGTGGTACTAAATTTTTATCCCAGAATTATTTTTCTTTATCCATCGTCCCAAACACCCCTTAGTGAACTAAGCTCCTCAAACATATTAGTTGGACCATCAAAGTTTTTTTGACCAAGATCAAGATTCATGAGGCTTGTAAGATTAGAAAACCATGGAGGAATAATCGAGGAATTCTCGAAGTTCATTCCAATCCCGTAATATTGAATGTTGGGTGAATCAAGAGATGTGAAATTAACGTGTGAAAAAGAAGGCAAAGTGTGAAGGTTACAACCTTCTAAGTTCAATGAAAGCAATGAAGGAAGCATGTTAATTGAATTCCAAAGATCTTTAGTATCTTCAATAACCAATTGAGAAAGATCAATGCTTTTTTCCCCAAAAAGAATAAACTCAATAAAGCTTAGATATCCAACTAAAACTATCAACTTTGAAATCATTTCATGATCCTAACACAGAACCGTAACATCCACCAAGATAGAGATGTTCTAGTCTTTTGACAAATTTCCAAGATTTTGTGGAAATCCACCAAATCCAGCACATGAAAGATTAAGAAATCTCAAATTCTTTAACAATCCAAAAAAAAGATGGAATTTGGATACTTGAAAAGTAGTTGTAACTGAAGTCTAAGTAACTCAAATGCTTTCAATATAACCAAAGAAGGACTTAACTCACCTCCCAAGACATGTGATTATCTAACACCATTTGTGAAAATTCACCATCTAGAAGATAATTCTTGTAATGCAAATCAAGTTTCACAACACTTCCAGTATTCTCCATCCCATTTGCAACAATTGTGTCCTGTTCCACGATGACAAACGAATTGAGTCATTAATTAGGCCATTCTTGAATTCAATGAGAGTTTTTTGGTCATTTTTCGGAACAAGTTGCATCAGAATGATTAGTTTTGCTGAAACCACCTTCACGATTGCTGACAAACGCTAGAGAAAAAAACAGACCACAAATATAGAGATGGGAGTTCATATTTTTTAGACTATTGTTATGTTTTTCTTTTCTATTTTATTGAGAGCACTTTAATAGAGTCCGGAGCCAAAAGGGTATAAAAATACACGGTATAAACCAAAAGGGGGCGGCCAAAAATTTACATACCAAAAGGGGTATAACGTGGATCAGCCCACGTTATACCCCAATTTTTTTTTTAATTGTCAGACCATTGAAGCCATAAAAAAAAAAAACAATTTTTTAATAAAACGTGAATCCCTCCACGTTTTACAAACATAACTTTTTTCCCCACGGTTTAGGGTTTAATTTGTAAGACGTTGCCTCTATTTAAATCATATTCGGCTATGTTTTTAATAAAAAAAATTTATTGATTTTTTTAATTTTTAAAGCATATAGTTAATTTTAGTGAATAACTCAAATAAATATTTTAATACATGCAACAATTAAATATGTGTTATATATGCTAATTAAAATAAAAAATAAAATATAAGTTAAATAAACGTCACACATTAACTTATTAATAAATGTTAAATTACATGATAACTATTAAACGACACAACACATGTTTTATTTTTTAAGATTTTGATTTAAACGTGTTATTTTTTAATCAAGACATAACTTTATTTTGAATATAAATCTAAGTCTAAAAAATATAAGGTGAAAAACTAGTTGTAAAGTGGTCAAACTTTAGATAGGTATAACTTTGCGCTTCGGACATCCGTTTTACGCGTTTTTTTTTTTTTTTTGAACTTGCGTATTTTTTCGAGATCTATGCGGACAACCGCCGCAAGGCGGTTTGGCCGAGCCGATTTTTAAAAACACCTTTTATCCCATTCAATTTCAATTTTCCCCCAAATTGGCCTGAAATTTTCAGTTTTAGTTACTTATAAGATGATGATATGCAATAGATTTCAATGTAAAAATCTCGGGGTAATGTAGCTGTGAATGTCAATTTTACTTCTGTGATTTTAATTTTTGAAAATAAAGCTGACTAATTTTCTCGACATATAAAGTTGACTAAAATAACCTTACAGTCAAACACTAAGTTTTTTCAAACAAATTTAATTATTGAAATTAACTATATGCTTTAAAAAATGGAAAATCAATAATTTTTTTTTATTAAAAAAAAAAAACGCGTAAAACGGATGTCCGAGCGCAAAGTTATGACCATCTAAAGTTTGACCACTTTACAACTAGTTTTTCACCTTATATTTTTTAGACTTAGATTTATATTCAAAATAAAGTTATGTCTTGATTAAAAAATAACACGTTTAAATCAAAATCTTAAAAAATAAAACATGTCTTGTGCCGTTTAATAGTTATCATGTAATTTAACATTTATTAATAAGTTAATGTGTGACGTTTATTTAACTTATATTTTATTTTTTATTTCTCGTATATATATATAATATACATATTTAATTGTTGCATGTATTAAAATATTTATTTGAGTTATTCACTAAAATTAACTATATGTTTTAAAAATTAAAAAAATCAATAAATTTTTTTATTAAAAACATAGCCGAATATGATTTAAATAGAGGCAACTTCTTACAAATTAAACCCTAAACCGTGGGAAAAAAGTTATGTTTGTAAAACGTGAGGGATCCACGTTTTACAAATTATGTTTGTAAAACGTGGATCCTCCACGTTTTACAAATTATGTTTGCAAAACGTGGATCCCTCCACGTTTTACAATATATAATTTGTAAAACGTGGAGGGATTCACGTTTTATTAAAAAAATTGTTTTTTTTTTTTTTACGCTTCAATGGTCCGACAATTAAAAAATTGGGGTATAACGTGGGCTGATCCACGTTATACCCTTTGGTATGTAAATTTTTGGCCGCCCTTTGGTTTATACCGTGTATTTTTATACCCTTTTGGCTCCGGACTCCACTTTAATAGGTGTTCAAGATTTTTTGAGAGTTTGAAGGAAAAAAAAAAAAGTTTGTTGAGAGAATTCAATAGAATTCTAGATTATATCACTTTTGATGTTGTGGTGAGAACTGAGAAGTGATAACACATTAACAAAATCTTAGTTTTATTGCTATTTAGGCGTTTGGACATGAAAGTTGAAAAAGTGTATTTGAAAATTAGAGATGTGTTTGGACATGTATTTCACTTAAAAAAAAAAATTGAATTTTTGTGATGAATTTCTTTTTTATTTGAAAAAAGTGATTGAGTTAGGAGCGAAAAATTGAATACAATGAATAACCAAACTGTTTTTTGAAAAGAAAAGTTTACATTGAATATTCATATTCTTAACTTGTCATATTAAACCTGACATTTATGTTATTTTTATATAACTCTTGTCCTGTAATGGAGTGATTTGGCTATAACTTATATTGAGTATTTAAAGGCAATCCAATCTCTACTGAGTTTTTTTATCATCTCTGCGATTCCCCGTACGACACCAACCCCGAATGGCACTTAAATGTTTTTAAGTTTTTGACACTAGAATTTTGCTATTATTTTAGAACCTTTGAATTAAATTACCTAAGATTTTATGTTAATCAAAAAGATTTTTGGCAGCAACTACCGAGGTATTGTGTCGCAACAAATGGCTAATATTTCATTCACCTGAAAGATCAATATAAACAAATATTATGAAGAGATGTCTGATGTAAAGCTAAATTTTTTATCTCTTGTGAGAATACTAGTGCTATAAATTATGATCAAGAAAATAAGACCGGATTTACCTATTTTTTGCCTAATAAGATATAAACTATAAATATGTACCAATAACGATAGCAAAATTTTTGGAGGCCTTGACTCTTGGGGGCCTAAAGGAGATTCTCCAAATCCAATGCATGAATAAGAGTTTTACCTTTATGAGTGATTTCGGTGATTCGACTCATGAACTCAAACTAACTAGAGAAACCAAAACTAAGAGCGAGCGTAAAATTAAAATTATTTAGAGAAAAGGAAAAAAAAAAAAAAAATAGCAACTAAGTATCAAATTAGCCTTTAGTCTCCTGATGAGACTAAAGCGTTGCTACATCTTGAAATAATTGTTGCAAACTGAGCAACAGTGCTTTTCTCCTCAATGTACGGCTTGTTAGCTCAATAAGTCTATTGGTAAAGGGAAATTATCATAGCACTTGTAGCGTAAAAGCTTCACGTTGTTAGAGGAAAAATAATGAAGGCATATATTAAGATTCACAAGAAATTCTTTGATTTCTTTCGAAAACAGATGACTAATAGACGTTTGGTTGATGTCTTTGAGGAATTAGGTTCTTTTAGGCAATCGATGTTATATGTGTTTGTCTTTATTTCCCTATTCTTTTCTTTTATTTATTACTATTACTTTGTACCTTTATTTGCTAATTTAATAAAATATCGACCACTAAAGGTGTGTTTGGTATGATGGAAAATGTTTCTCAGAAAATGTTTTCCTATTTTTTCGTATTTGGCTGCACTTAACATCTTGGAAATGTTTCCTATAAATGTTTTCCCATGTAAAATATTTTCCGAAAAAAGTTATGGGAAAACATTTTCCGAATTAATAAAAGCACACCACCACATTTCCCCAACCCAGCCTCTACACCCCCTCACACCACAAATCCAATCCCACTCCCACGCCCCTCCCCCCACCCCCACTCCACCCACCACCCCTCACTACCAACCCACCCCCCACAACCCTCCATTTTTTTTTTTCAAAAAAAAGTTTTAAAAAGTTCTTTTTTTGGGTTTTTACACCACACTAACCCCCCCCCAGCATGCCTACCCACCTCCCAACACGTAGTCCCCACCATTAAAAGTTGCACTCCGAATTAAAGAACTTCATAGTGATTTTGCTTTGAGTTTATTCAAATGCTCTTTAAATTCTATTTTCCAACTTGCGTACTAAACACAAGAAAATGAGTAGGAAAATCACTTATTTTTCGAGAAAATATTTCCTTGAAAACATTTTTCATCATACCAAACTCACCCTAAGTACAACTTAGTGGCATTTAGTTTTAAAAAAAAATAGCTAGGACATGAAGGAATATGCCAAAAGACATTTTCGGGAATCAGTTTGATTTTATCTTTTTTCGTTCCATTTGAAGAAATGAAGGATCCTAAAGAATTGATCTTTCTTTTCATTAAATCCAAATTAATAATGGAAATTAAAATGATATCTGGATCGATCATAGTTAGATGATAGTTTCAGTTGGCTAAAATTGTTAAACTAAGTAGGCGTTTGGCCATAAGAATTATTCACTTTATTCCGGAATTTTTTTTTCACTTTTTTCACTTTTCGCCGTTACTACTATAGTTAATTCCGAACACAACTTGAAGTTGTATTCCGGAATACCAAAAACTCCAATTCCAAAGTAGGCGTTTGGCCATAATTGTTAAACTAAGTAGGCGTTGGCCATAAGAATTTCACTTTTTTCACTTTTTTACAACTACATTTTACCAAAAACTACAATTTCAAAAACTATAGCCAAACACAACTCCAACTCTAACTCTAAAATTTCAAAAAAAGTGAATTTTTCTTTGGTATCTACGGACAAACGGGGCCTAAACATTTCTTATAGAATCATAATGAATATGTTTAGAATTAAAAAGTAGAACATTATCTTCTTTTTTAATCTTTTCATTGTTTTTAATATTTTTTGTTTTGTTTTTCTATTGACATGTAGACCTAATATAATTCAAAGAAATTAAGTAACACGATGGATTAAATAAATGCATTCAATTATTAAGAAAACATCAAAACAAAAGAAGCTAGTATTTGTCATACGAAATAAAAGAAAAATAAAACTAACAAATACGAAGCTTATAATATAGTTTTGTTACACAAAATATATATATATATATATATATATAGGAAGATATGTGTAATATTTGAAATCACAGGATACATGTCACAAGTCTTCAAACGAGAAGGGTGGTTTATGTAATTGGGCCTAAATTTTTAGTATTTAATTTTCGCGGGCTATTATCAAAATACAAAAAATTTCCCGCTAATTTTGAAATTGCTATTTATTTATTTGGCGGGTTCGTTTTAGAAGCATTTTCATCAATCTAGGGTTTCTAATTTGGGAAACTTTCTACAACAATGAGTGCCGTCAACATTACAAACGTCGCCGTATTGGATAATCCGTCACCGTTTCTCAATCCTTTTCAGTTCGAGATCTCTTATGAATGCCTCGCTGCTCTTAAAGATGGTAATTTTTTCATTCTTTTATTGTTTTTTTTTTCTTTTTCATTTTTGATGTTAAATGGGTTTATTGTTGGGTAAATTTAAGCAAAATTGTGAATATTTGCAGTAGTAACAGTGATATAGTCTTAAAATGGATTTTTTGTGGTTTCACCTTTATATATTTGTAATATGTTTTTTTTTTTTTAAAAAAAAAATTAACAAGGAAATAATATTTAGTTGAGAGCTTTCGAAATGAGATCTCTTATTAATGCCTTGATGCCCTAAAAGATGGTAATTTTTTCATTGGATGTTTTTTAATTTTTGATGTTAAATCGGTTTGTTTTTGGGTAAATTTAAGAAAAAAATGTATATTTTTGTAGTGGTAACGTTAGTCATAGCCTTAAATGGAGTTTTTTGTGGTTTCACCTTTATATATTGGTAATATTTTTTTTTTAAAAAAATTTAATTTAACAAGGAAATAATATTTAGTTAAGAGCTTTCGAAATGAGATCTCTTATAAGATGGTAAGTTTTTCATTATTTCATTGTTTTTTTTTTCTTTTCATTTTTGATGTTAAATTGGTTTATTTTGGGTAAATTTAAGCGTGAGTTGTAAATATTTTTAGTAAGAACAAATATAGTCATAGCCTTAAATGGATTTTTTTTGTATTAAATTACAACAACATACCCAGTGTAATTCCAAAATATTTGTTTTATGCTGTTTTAAAAAAAAAATTAATTTAACAAGGAAATAATCTTTAGTTGAGCTTTCTAAATAAGATCTCTTATTAGTACCTTGCTGCCCTTAAAAATGTATATATTTGCAGTAATAACGGTGATAGAGTCATAGCATTAAATGGGGGTTTTCATGGTTTCACCTTATATGTTTGTAATATGTTTTTTTTTTTTTTTTCCCTTAAAATTATCTTAACAAGGAAATAATTGTTAGTTGAGCTTTCGAAAGTAGAGCCTTGATGTGTGTTTGGTATGATGGAAAATGTTTTTCAAGGAAATATTTTGGCATGCAAGTTGGTAAATGTCATGTTAAGAGCATTTACATATATTCAAAGTAAATCAATATGATGTTTTTGAATTTGGAGTGCAACTTCTGGTGGTGAGGGTAGGCGAGGTAGGAGGTGGGAGGTGGGGTAGGCAGGGTGGATAGTGCGTCATACCAAAATACACCCTACGTGTCGTAAGTTTGACTTCTTGTTGTGGATGTAGTGTGAGGTAGAATACAATTTTAAGTAGGTGAAAAAATTATTTAATTTGATGATTTCCCATTGCCAAAGAGATTTAAATTTGTCAATTGAGAGGAGGAAATGAGACTGTCGAGATGTCAACTCTAATTTATCCTTTAATTTTAGGAACTTGATTGGTTATTTTCAGCGGGTTAAAGTTTCATGAAAAGAATGTTAAGATATAAATGTTTATTATACTGCTTTACCTTTCCATATCTCTACAGACATGTTCAATACATGTGCTATAGTAGAAAAAAGAGTTAATAGTCAAAAACACACCTGAACTATCACTTTTTCGTGAGCTTCACACTCCAACTATCAACTTGTTTGAACGACTGTAATTCGTAAAGGCTAAATTAGTTGTTTGAACGATTGAAAATTTCTCTCAAGTTTTCCTGCTTCAACTTGTTTGAACGACTGAAATTCCTACAGGCTAAATTCATTGAGTACATGAATTTTGGAAAAGGATTTCCCTTCAGAAGTAACAACTCCACCTTCTGACCATTTCAGTTTGTTTCAGATTTAGAGTGGAAGTTAACATATGTGGGATCTGCTGAGGATGACACTTATGACCAACTCTTAGAAAGTGTATTTGTTGGACCAGTAAATGTTGGGAAATATCGTTTTGTGCTTCAGGTAACTAATACTTGCTTTAACCTTGCCATCTCACTTGACTGTTATGGTGGAAGGATTGAGAACTTATGCTGAAACCAATTTGCAGGCTGACCCCCCTGAACCATCCAAAATTCGTGAAGAAGATATTATTGGTGTCACGGTATTGCTATTAACATGCTCTTACGCGGGGCAAGAATTTATTCGGGTAGGATATTATGTGAACAATGATTATGATGATGAACAATTAAAAGAGGAACCACCTCAGAAGGTTTTGGTTGATAGGGTCCAGAGGAATATTTTGGTTGACAAACCCCGAGTCACGAAATTCCCCATTAATTTCCATCCAGAAAATGACGAAAGTGGAGAACAGGCTCCTCCTGACAATGCCACAGAAGAAAATGTGCTTGGAGAAGAACCAATTTCTTCACCCAATAAATGTAATGTGCACAGTCCTCAAACTTGAGAAACAAGAAGCAAGACAGTTGCTTTAGCTATCAAAATGTTTCCTTCAGAGTTTGATATTTTAATGATGTATTTTACCATTTTGTTATGGTCTACAGATTTAGACTTCGTGGGTGGTCTATTTAATTTCTGCCTCAAAATGTACACATCATTTGTTGTATCTGCTGTAGTCAAAGCTAGCTGAAACAAGTGATTCTCAAACCAAATGCTGATTCGTAATCCAGAATTGAAATACAAATGATTTCTACAAATGTTTTATCTTTGATTAATATACTAGCCACTTTTCCAGTCTTATTTGGTGCTCGAATTCTCATTTTCCGCATTGTTCTTGTTTATCTTCATTTATTCCAGCCACTATGCAATCCTAGATGTGTGAAAGGAGACTAGCAGTCAATAACTTGTAGTAATGGAACACTTCCGCAGATAAGGTTTTGACAGAGAAGTTTTATGTAAATTACTGATGTAAAATGACTTAGGAAAACGAAGCGTAAACTCTACTAATCATTTTCCAGTTCTGCCACACTGATTAGATATGATCAAGGTCTTTTGTACCAGAGGCATTATAGAGTTCACATAACAGCAACATGGGAAAATTAAGTGTACCTCTAGTTCCATTAAGAGTTTTGCTCTAAGTGTTGTTCAATTACTAAGGTACACCAACAAATAAGTCAAACTTGACAACCCTTGCGAATTCTATGAGAAAGAATGTTGTATGTCTCCCTTTTTCTGCTAAGAAGTTCATGGATCTCCCCACTTACCATGGGTTGTGTCACTAATAAAAACTATCCAAGTCTATCTCCCTATAGGAAGAACTATGAAAAGAAGAAAAACAAAATATTCGCAATTGCAAGCGCATTTCAAAGATTAGACAAAAGAAAGCTATGAAGGAAAAAAAACTTACGGTAGCAAAACTACAAGGAGAATACATTTTTATCCATGATTATGGGAAATTTTCATCTCGTGTGAATTTCCAGAACACATGATTGTTTAGGTTCAGACTCGAAACAAATCAAAACTCACCTTCAACAGACATCAGAAAGAGAAGCTGTGTATAATCCCATGAAAGAAACCATTTAGGCCCTTAGTCATATGTACATAACCATCTCAGACATCTCAGAATTAGAAATAACAATTATAAGGGAAACAAAAGCTTGTAACCTTCAAAAACCAAAACAAATTATTCCTTTACTCCTAGATCTTGAGACATTGAGAAGTAGGAATGAGGGGTTCAGGTAGAACTACATGACCAGAAAACTAATTAGGAATGTGGAACGTCTTATTATCTATAACGAATTCACAAATGTAAAAGTTGGGCAGGAAAAAGATATGTAGGTGCTAAGATAAGTACCAATGTGAAACAGCTTCAACAACTTATTTAGATTTCATAGAATACTATGTTGAAACAATCCTTACTCTTATTAACATAACAACTCTAAATGTGCCCCTTGAAATGAGTAATAAATGGTGATATTAGTAATCAGCACTTTTATCTCCAGCATATCCTGTTGGTGGGTCAATAACTTATGCTCTAATTCACAAGTAAACAAAGTGGCAATTTCGGGGTGCCTCACTTCATCTTGGAAGCTTTTGAATGGCCTCTCGTATTGCCAGATCCTAGCATGGCAGGCGATTTATTCATACCTCTGTGATGCCTTAGTAGTTCCCACCAATGAAATTTGTTAATCACCTTCTTATTGCTATGTTGTCCTTTGTCTACTGGTATACTGCTGCTATGTTTCGACTTCTTTGAATGCTGGATATGTTGCATCAGCCCCCGCGCAAGGGTATGAAATTGGTCCCCCTTCTGCTTTTTACCAGCTTGCTTGTCGATCGCTGACTTCCCGAACTTTTCCAAAGCCTTTTCTCCAAATTTTTCATCCTTGCTTGAAGAATAGTGCCCATGAAACCTCTTTCCTCGCTGCCTCGACAATGTTGTTTTTCTCTCCTTACCTTTATCATCCCTACCTTGATGGTGATGGTGGTGGTGGTGATGATGGTGAAAAACTATTGCTAGCTTGTCTTTCAACTTCTTCCACCTTCCGTTATGTTTCTTTGATTGTTTTGAGTTAGCAGACTTGTAGATGCGTGCGGGACTTGACCTCCTTGATGAAGAATCTGCTGAGTAGTAAGATGGTTCTTCAAGATTGTCATACCCTGAATGATTTAGTGACGAGGATATCTCTCCCTCGGTTTTACTTGTAGAAATCATTTCATGAGCGCTTTCATTACCAATGGGGGATGTATAACCCTCACTGCCGCTGAAGCTTGAGCTGATCGTGTAATCAGTTTGACTACTATCTCTCTGAGGATATAATTCATCTCCACTTGTTTCATCTGAATACTGCGACTCGGTTCGAATCTTCCTTCGCAAGGAATCATCTTTATCACTACTGTAAGTTCTCGTCTGCTGCAAATCTGTCGAGCTGGAAGAGTATGGTGAGCTTGAGTCTGATTCATGTCCATTTAAATGCCTTCTCCTCAGTTGTTTCATGTGATTATTATTCTTCGGATACTTATTAGGCTTCTTCTCCAAGTTTGCGTACGAGCTCCGGGATGGTGTGTATTGAGCTAGCTTGTGATTCAATGTTGATCGCCTCATTATTGCCTGCTGTGAATAAGGTGAGTCCATTCTGCTCTCACATGTCCCTGACCAAGTTAACTTGCGGCCGTAATCAATCAATCCTGGGGTATCTATGTTGTTTCTCGAAAGATCTGCTGCAGGCATCTGCCTGGCTGCATTCAGTTTTCCTAGCCGCCATATTTTCTCGTTTGAAGTCATCATTTGGTTTTGGTTCTGGTTGACTGACATTGCAGGCAAAGCAGTGACTCCAGTTTCCATGTTGTGCTGGTCTTGTTGGAAAAAATAATTTTGATTCTTTAATTGACTCAAAGACTCAAGTTGGTCAACGATGGAGTGGATGTTCTGACCATTATTTGCGTTTCCACTCTGTATCTGCCACGGACGCTCATCAACTAAGTCTAGCTTTGTAGAAGTATCACGTTCCTCAGCAGGGAAGATGTTTGCTACTATCTTCTGTTGTCTCAACTGATTTGACTGGCAACTACTTGACTCGGGAGGATTTGGCGATTGATCTGATGAAAATTTTGATATTCTGGTTGATGGAACAGTATACCCCGGATAACGTGAACTTGATGGGTCTTTAGGTTCTTGACTGTATTGAGTATTCACTAGCTGTAGTGAGTCATCTAGAACTGCAACAGTCTGACTAAGTTCATCATTCACGACAGCTCCCTCTATCATCTTGATGGGAGTGGTTGACTCTGCTTGTGGCATGAAGTTAGTTATCGGTTTGAAGGTATGTTCAGCTGCATGTTTATTAGCAATAACAAGGTTCTCGGCATCCATCTGCAAAGCTGAAATGTGCAATTCGAGTTGTTTAACGATTTCATCAGTTGAGAAGTGATCAGTGTTCTGTTCAGGTACCGATCTTATCACACCAGAAGAGTCATGCACGGATTGTGTAAGATCACTAGCTGGTCTGTCTGATAAGGGAGCCACAGTTTCTGCACCACTTGATATGCAATGGAGATCAAGAACTTCTTTCGGCTTTGTACTTTCAGTGCTTCCTGATTGCAATGCTTCCTGTTGAATATCCCAAGAAAAATTGGCGAATTGACTATTCTGCTGTTCTTGCAACGCCACAAACTTTGTAGAATGTGGAGCTTCTTTTGCAGAAGTTTCAGTCTTCACACAAGGAACAAACGGCTTTTCAAATTTTGGGCGCTGGCAAATTCTGCAAAACTTTCTTTTATTTCCAGATTCACTTGCACTGAAGCTGAACTTTGGAGGCCTAGTTGTCATGATCAGTTGCTGCTTCTCTTTCGATAAAGTGGAATCCATGACAACCGGCTCTCTTCCACAACTTTGAATAACAGCTGAGGATTTTGATACGTCTGACAAAGCAAGAGGTCGTTGCTTCACTGTGTCAATCAGCTGCTGAGGGTGAGGTAAGCTGTGCACACGGGGCTGACGTGCTATGATCTGTGGGCAGTAGGAACCATGATAAGTCTAAAAAACCCAGATGTTACATTAAATGTTCCCTCAGTAAGCAGAGAAATTTTCGACCACTAATATTACTCTGGAAAAGCCAATTCTTTTGCACAAGAGGTGAATGGATATTGTAAGTGTAGAAATAACAAGTCGGGTACCTCAGAATGAGCCTTGAGAACATCGTTGGTTGTATTATCGAGTAAATTCTTTAACATGACTCGTGCTTCATAGTCCAACTGCTTGAAGAATGAAAAATACATATTGTCAGAAATAGGCCTTAAGAGTCTAGACAGGCAAATACAAGATGAAATAAAGCAGATATATTAATATGAAGTAATAGAGGACTCAGGACTATATAAGATGAATAAAAGGAGATATCTTAATGACTGATTCCACGACTACGTACATCCTACCCTCTACCTCACAAAAGTAGGGGTAAGGTCTGCATACATTCTCTCCTCCCCAGACCCAACTTATGAGATTACACTAGGTATATTGTTGTTGTATAATAATGACTGATTCCACGGCTTGAACCCGTGACCTATAGGCCACACGAAGACAACTTTACTATTGCTCCAAGGCTCCCCTTCGATAGTGTCTTCTATAATAAAATAAAAATCGCAAGTTTTATCTATACACAACATTGAAGACTTCAAATAACTTAAATACAACAAGAAAGTGTCAGAATTTATTGTTGAAGTAATATCTACCACTAAGTCAGTAGATATTAGAATTAGTTTGTTGGCCAGCAAGTGATGTTTTATTTTTAACAAACAGCTAGTGAAGCCAGAAAGATGTTAAAAGTAATAATAAGTACCTAATTACTTTGTCACAGAATTAAAAGCTTAAGGCCACATGAAGTTCATAAACATCAAACTTTTTGCATCAAAACTAAAGAACATCAACCCCTTTAAGCCCCAATCCACACACCATAATCGTAGCCCGAGGTTAAATCATCAGAATGTAGACAAAGCAACGCATTTACCTTAATCCGCACAGACAAATCACGAGCCAAATCACCTTCTGAACAGGAAACTAGGAAATTGAAATCCACAAAGCAGTGGTAGAAATTTAAATTCTTGAATCTCCATCCGATCTTACCTCCCAACATTAGCATTGTGCCAAGTAAATCCTATTACGAGTATGACCATATAAGTAAGCACAAAAAAGAAACTTACACCATCAGAGTTCAAGTTTGAAAGACCATCTCTGTCATTTCGCAAAAGACCATACAATTGCCTTAAAGCAAGAAGGTTCGATTTTATGTCGTCAAGTTCCATCTCCTGGTTGACAAACAAAAAAGGTCAGTAGAAATCAGGCTGAGGGAACAAAAGAGTATAGAATTACACTATTGCGCGCAGCTCCCTATAGAGACTGAAAAATACTTAAGTAGAAAGTTTTAAGAATGTTGATCTAGAAAAATCAATTGAAGCTTAGTCTAAAATAGAGGCTCTAGTCAAAGTGTGCCATTTGCACAACACATTCAGGTATTTACCAACTTCAATTATTGAGACTATGTATCAAGTGATGAGAAAGCGCAAAGCCAAGATAACACTCGAAGTAACCTCACTTTCAAACTCTTCATTATCAGTGACAACGCTACGATTGTAAACAAGGGGTGTCAAAATAGTAAACATATGAAAAAAAAAGAAGCAAGGGGATTCTACACATAGTATATATTTCCTTTTTACATATTTACACAATGTAATTTTTCAACAATATACATGTGGCTCCGCCAATGTTTGTCATAGCAACGGGAAATACACTGTCGAAAATGTTAGTATTAGTTAGTGATTGATGGGGAAGTATTGAGAAGAGGTTTTGTGATGAAAAGGTACCTAGTCCTGAAAGGTTTAAGTTAAAAAGATACCTATTCCTAAGAGAATGTATCTATTAGTTTGAACAGACACTTAGGTATTATAAATACCTAATTATTCGCAAATATGAATTAGATTTCACTCTCACTTTCACTTTCACTACAACTCACAACACTATGTTTTTGTGGGAAATTTGAATTAATTGCTGGTATTCGAATTTCGGAGGCTTTGTAAAATCCTGGAGGAAATTCTTTCACCATCCCTTTAGCAACAAAGTGGGAGACTTAAATTTCTTAAGGACAGAGATTACTCTATCAAAGCCGGATCATTTCTTCCCCACTTGTAAAACCTATTTTTCTAACAATCTTAAGGAGTTTAATTTATATGATTATGCACCGGAAGAAGTGGTGGAATTGGTGAGTTCGAGCAGATAGATGCTGTTGCCAAATACTTGTATCTTTAAAGAGCATCGCACCTGACAACAAGATTTGACGGACAATATATGAATATTTAAGATGCATTTTAATGACTTTTACGCTCTGAAATGAGGAGTACCTTTATTGTCTGATTTAGTGAGCAGTACTACATATGTTGACTTTGTACATCCAAGGGAAAAAAGAAGAAGAAGTAATTGCACTCAACATCACCACAAGTCTTCTGTTATTCGTGCGAGTAACAATTAACAGAGGATAGTGAAAAACAACAGCAAGACCAAGAGACCATTTCGGTTCAGTAAAGCAATTTTAAGTCGTGTTGATGGAGGCACATTGTTCTCTGAGATGAGACATACAAAGGGGTCTGTTAACGCAATGATTTTTGTTGGAAACGATATTAAAATCAGTTTCTGACTGATGACTGTTTACCTAAGACAAGGAAAAAGTTTTTGTGGTAATTGGAATCAGCACGGTTTTTAGCAGTACGAAGAGGCGGGATCGGTTAGATAAACTTGGAATTATGAAATTCGACGGTATTACCGCGTTCTATTACTTTTACCCTACTCTCCAATTTATTTGTTTCTACCTTTGCTTTGGTTTAGTGAAGTTCAATTTCTACTAGTATTACCATCTGTTTGGATGGTTGTTTCCCGTGGTTCATTAATGTACAGTATGGTATGGTACAGTATGGTGTTGTATTGTATTGTATTGTATTGTCGCATTAATGAACACAATGCTGGATAGATTGTATCATTTGTTGTGGTGTAATAACATTTGTATTGTTTGGTTGGACTGTATGGTACTGTATAATAACTTGTAAGTTTACTAAAATACCCTTAACTCTTAATTAGAAATTAACTTATATATGTATTATTAAAACTCAGGTAAAGAACAAAATAGGAACTTTAAAAAATAAGTAGATAGTGGGTGGGATAGTGGAGGGGTGGGTGGTGTGACGTGGGTGGTTGTGGGATAAGAGTGGGGATAGTGGGTGGGGCCGGGGGGTGAGTGGTTGTGGGGGTGGGGTTGGGTGGTGGTGAGGGGTAGTGGGTGGGGGTGGTGAAGGGGTGGGTGGTGTGTGACGAGGGTGGGGGTGAGTTGTTGTGGGGTGGGGTTGGGCGGGGTGGGGGCGGGTAGCGAGAGAGGGGGTAGTTAGGCGTGGGGGCGCGTGGTAGGGCGGGGGTGAGGTGGGGTGGGGGTGAGTGGCAGGGGGTGGGTATGAGTGGCGGGGCGTAGGGTGGGGGTGAGTGGTAGGGTGGGGGTGGGGTGGCGTGGATGGTGGAGGGTGGGGTATAATGGAGAAATGAAATATGTAATCACGAAAAAACCACCAAATCCGTGGTTTAAAAAATTGGGACTTTTTATGGTTATATAACCATGAAATGAACCACGGGTTTACAACACCATATCGCATAATTTTAAGAACAATGGAAACAAACATGGTTTCATAAAAAACCATACATTAATGAACCACGGGAAACCATCATCCAAACAGGGGGTTAGGGAAGATGTTTATTACGTGGTGATCTCAAAATACATTCGATGTGCATACCATGAAATTGGTTAGTTGTCATACAATTTGGTAGAATGCATGAAATATGCGATTGATTATTTTCAAGGTAGTAAGGCATGAATTATGCTTGAAAAGTTTATTCTTGACATCATGAAATAATACGTATCAATGAATATATATATCTCTTAGTTGATAAGGACAAAGGATAAAACTGTTGAAATGTTTAAGGGTTACAAAGAATTAGTTAAAAATCATTGGAAAGGAAAATTAAAATACTATGAAGTGATCGAGGAAGTGAAATATTTTCCAATGAAGGATAATAATTTATTTATAATTATAGAAATTTTTAATCGGAAAGTAACCCGAGATAATATTACAACGACCATTGATAATGTAGTAAGTCAGAATGATACTATGGTAATTGTGAATAAAAGTGTATTAAACTCTGGACAATATGTAGTATGAAAGATGTTTCTTCTTTAGATAAAGAAAAGAGATTAAATCTCCTATTGAACTTAGGAGGAGTGAACGTCTTACTGAGAATAAGAATTTAAAATCTGATTTATTTCTTTTCAAGCAAATTATGTTATAGTTGAAGGAAGTACATATAAAATATTAAATAAACCACTATTGTATTGAATATGGACGAGGATCAAAGACGTGCAGCAATTGCTTCAGGTTGTGCTTCCTGAAAATGAGAAGAAATTTGTATTGGTTATAAGGTCGTTGTATGGATTAAACAAGCTCAAAAAAAAAAAAAGGGGTATGAAAATTTGATAAGGTAATATTATCAAAGGTTTGAAACATTATGGAGCGGATAAATGGATTTCAGGTTCACAAAGGATTATAGAGTGGTATATCTTTATGTTAGCGTGTGTTATAAGAACTAATATGCAAGGCATGAATGAAACTAAGAAGTTTTGAACTCTCAAGTTAAGATGAAAGATTTGAGAGAAGTTGATATTAAAATAAAAAATGTAGTGGGGTTTCATTTTATATGAATATTACTACGTTGAAAAGGTTCTTTCCAAGGTGTTTAATCATTTGAGTATTAGAAAATTTATACTCAATTAGATGTTTTTATAAATTGATTGAGAAATGGGAAAGATTTATTAGTCAATAAGACTATGCTAGTGCAATGGTAATTTAATTGCTCTAGATTTTGCCTTAGCTATATTGAAATATGATCATAATCTTAGAAGTGAAAATTAGAGAAGTATCATAAGGATACATGGTTATCTCAAAAGTACATTTTCCTTATTTTAAAATATATTTCTTCAACATTGATGGATAATGTGATGCTAATTGGAAAACTAGTGTAGATGATAATAGGTTAGCGTCTGACTGGATCCTAATTTGGATGGAAAAACAGTTTCCTGAGCTTCTAAGGAACATACGTGGGTTACTCATTTCTTCATGAAATTTGAATTTATAGATTCCGAAAGAGAGACAAATGGCTGGAAAAGTTATTATAAAGTTGTGGCCACACGGGAGTCAATTGTTGTCTTTGCATTATGATAGTGAAGCAATTATGTCTAAGGCATTTAGAGAAAATCGAAAATCTAGACATATTGCTTGAATAAGACAACTCGAATGTTGGTGCCTGGAATTATCACCAGTTGTTTATGTCATGCTTAAACGACTACGACGACCCATTGGCGTCTAAAATGCTCTCGAGAAGTATAATTATAGCACTATGAGTGCTGTGGGTCTATGGCAAATTAAATTGTCACGGGTAATGGGAACCTTACCTCTACTATTGCTTTACAACAATACTAAAGGTTCAAAAGGCAACAAGAAGTTATCTCGTGACTGTTAGCAAGTATTGAAATTTAGTACTTAGAAAAAAGAGGGTGAGTAGAAAAGTGCTCTTAATGAATAAACCATAGTTCGGATTAAGAACTAAGTAAAGTCCAGGGTAAGGACTTCGTAAGTCCAAGATAAAGACTTGGTTTAAACCTTCACCTATATAAACACTTGAAGTGGTGCCGCTTCGTCCAAAGTTGAGAGACAAACTTGGTAAAGTGTTTATGAATTCAGGAGGTAGCACAAGGCCATAATCGGGTGCTAAAACTCACGGTGAATAAGTTGTGAAGTTGGTATGATTTGTGTGTATAAAGCTTTTCCGTCTTTGTCATTAAGGAATTTTAGTTCAATAGAATTAATCTAACTATCAATTTTGACAAGGATTTGAATCGTTTATATAAGTAGAAGGTTCAACTCGAAAGAGACCTACTATATGCATAAATCTCATAGACATCATCAATCACTAACTAAGTGGGAGATTGTTAGTATTAGTTAGTGATTGATGGGGAAGTATTGAGAAGAGGTTTTGGTGAATATGTTTTCAGTCATTAAAATGACTGGTTGTGATGAAAAGACACTTATTCCTAAAAGGTTTAAGTTAAAAGGTACCTATTCCTAAGAGATGTATCTATTAGTTTGAACAGACACTTAGGTACTATAAATACCTAATTATTCCCAAATATGAATTAGATTTCACTCTCACTTTCACTTTCACTACAAATCACAACACTATGTTTTTGTGGGAAATTTGAGTTAATTGCTGGTATTTGAATTTCGGAGGCTTTGTAAAATCCTGGAGGAACTCTGCCACCATCCCTGCAGCAACGAAGTGGGAAGCTTAAATTTCTTAAGGACAGAGATTATTGTATCAAAGCCGAATCATTTCTTCCCCACTTCTAAAACCTATTTTTCTAACAGAAAAATAACTAAAACTCAACTTTGAGAATCAAAAGACTTGTATCTGAACAAAGTAGCATGTAAAGAAAAACATAATAGTGATAACTCAGCAGGACCCAAATAGCGTGAAGTAATAGCGAGAAGATCCCGTCTTTCACAAATTAAAAGTTGTTTAAATGTTAGGTCCATTCTTTCAAAGTGTTATAGGCTCTATTTCTATCTAAAAACACCGGGATATCCAATTGCAAAGAAGAGACCTTTCATAGTATATGAAGGCTAGATCAACTTAAAAGTGCACACTTCTATTTCTGGTGCTAACCCTATTAAAAAAGATCGAGTTTAAGTTCTATACTCTGATGAGTTAGGTCATTTAAAAGGTAATTGCAGGCATTTCTATTCAATAGCAAATGATTGATAACCTCGAATAAATGGTAAGTAACCTGCTATAACAAGTTAAATTACACTGATGATATTGTTAGTATATAACTTAAATCCAAAATTTAATCTATCCAGGTAATAAAAATGGTAGCATGCAAGAATCAAAATGCACAATTTTCCCATCTATAGATTTGCTTCCGCATAAGATCGACCGTAAAAGAATAAATATTCAAAAATAAAATAAAAATATAGGCTCAAAGTAGCCAAGCAAACAGGACTTTCAGGAAATTTACAACCAAACAATAAAAATCAGAAAAACAGAATTGCCAAAAGCATACAAGTTTAATTGTCGAATATAATCACTAAGATCACTTTTTGGAACAGAAACGTGAAAATAATCTGGAATAGACATAGTACCATGTAAGTTTTGACACATTTGAATAGGTTTCAACGTGCTTTTTCACTTCATTTTCTGCTTTCTAAGTTATTTAAAAAAAATGGAATTTTGGCATTAAAAAAATGTACCTTATTCTTCATGGTTTCAAACAGATTAAAAATTTCCTCTAAAGATTGGTCAGATTGTTTGTAAACAAAGATTAGTTCGGAATAGTTGACAAAGGCGGTTTCCTCTTTGTTCTTAACCGTTTTTTAAATCTTTTTAAGTTTCATCTAACTCCCTCAGGACTTTGAAATTCAAACAAGATCCCTTCGATTTTTTCTTTTTACAAAACAAGGTTAATAGAACTTTTGTTCCTCAGTTATTGATAAATTGAGGTATTAGTCCTTATGATATTTGACTAGGTATATGTGATCGTTAATCAGTTGAAACGTGCACTTTTGATTTCTTTGTTTGTGAATATTCACAAATTTATCATGATTACAAAATTGTTCCACCATTTACTATGCGCAGCGAATAAAGAAAAATCAATAATAGCAACTCTGTATCTTGCTTTCATAAAAATTAAATTATTTTAACTATATTTTATATTTTTCAAATTAAGAAAGTATATTAATTGATAACCAAGAGGAACCGACTTATCTACATGCCTCATCATAATATTATAAAATATTTCAATTCACAATCTAACTTGGTTTTAGGAATTAAAATTTGTCTTTCAATATATAAAGTTCTTAAATAGCCTGTTGCTAGCCATCATGCATTGAATGCACAGCATGTGAAATGTTTAACGATAGAAACTCTACTTTATAATTCATTTCTTGAACTTTTTGATGGATATAAAACCTTTTCATCAGATTTATGAGAAAGATTTTGCTATGTCCTGCAAAAAGGAAAAAAGGAGAAAGTAAGTACATAGAAAATTAGATCCTCACCAGCACATTAATAAAGTACAAAAAATAAAAATAAAAAATCAACAATTATATATGCGGCCAACACGTTTAATAAACAGAAAATCATGTTGTTTATTTTCTCTAGGTTCATGACTTCACACCAAGGGTTGCTTGCAGATTCACATGTCTCCTATTTTGAGTCAAATATTGAGAAGGGTACTTAATTATGATTAACGTTTAAGATTTGTTCTTATCAATCTAAAGGCAATGGAAGATATTGACAAGAAATAAAAGAGATGCAATCCCGTTAAATTTATATCACACCTTTAGTCATTCTCTACCCAATTGCAGTATTATTTTTTCTCTGTTATTTACTACATTTCTTTGTTAATAAAAAACCAACAATTTCCTCTTCTGATAGTGATTTGTCTTAAATTGTACAAGACCAATTACTGTGATACGTCCGTGGAAAGTACACATCTATGTTTCAATTTCTAAAGATGTAATCCGTAAAAATGTTTTTTTTTTTTTCTTTCTAATATACTTACGATCTTCAAGAGGAGGAAGTTTCACATTAATGTTGAAGCAAAAAGAAATAGGCGATTAATAAAATTGTAAACCCATGAAAGAAGTTGTGATCAATTTCAAATTCAAAATCCTCAACCGTTTAAACAAATTAAACGTTATTATTACATAGCTTTATCTTTTGTTCTTAAATTTAAAAACAGTAATATGTATAAGCCAATTCACATTGATAAAGTTTCAGTTTCAACTCAAATATTCTTATCTTTCAGTTCAAATTTAACATAGTTGTATAATAGTGATAAATATATATCTATATACGGTTATCTTAAAATATAAATTTAAATTTTTTAAAATAGTTATAAATTCATATCTATATACGGTTAACTTTCTTCTAAAATTTGAATGCAAAAGTTCAATTAAAATTACACAATAGCAATCTGTATTTGAAAAAAAAAAAAAAAAGAGCAATAGCAATATGCAGAACGTGCTCACCCCACTATATGATTGTGGGTTTGCTTGGCTCTAATATTTTGAAGCATTTCGTTTTTACCTCTGTCTCTGTATAAATTGTTCAAACCCCTTTAAGCTAATTTTGTATTTTTTTTAATTGTAAATCAGTATATTTAAATTAGATATATATTTTTCTTTAAAATAGATATAAATATGTATCTATATACGGTTATCTTAAAATATACGGTTAACTTTCTTCTAAAATCTGAATGCAAAAGTTCAATTAATACTCCCTCCGTTTCAATTTATTTGAACCATTTCAGAGTACGAGGGTCAAACTTTATAATTTTGATCATAAAATTTGACATAGATTTTTCAAGTTTGTAAAAATAAAATTTATATATTTAGAAACTACATGAAAAGTACTATAAGTCATGATAAATTATAATTCAAATAATTTAGAAAAATGTAAGGAAAACTTGGTCAAAGAGTGACCTCGTAGACTCCCCAAATAGTAATAGGTTCACGTAAATTAAAACAGAGGGAGTATTTGTTTTTGATGTTTCAAACTTAATTTAAAAAATCTGCTATTCCTAGTTTTAAAACATACGGTTTACTTCATCTCAAACTTGAATTCAAGAGTATATGCCACATGGCTAAATTAATTAAATGAGGTATGGGACGTGCTAGTTTTTTTTTTTTTTTTTTTTTAAAGTAGAAATTTTTTGATGATGACACTTGTCATCCAATCATGCTTTTGCCTCTCCCATTCTATATAAATAGATTTGATAGTAAGGTAATGTATTTAAAACACATGACTAACATCTTATTAACTTGAATTAATCCTCACTATTATAAATATTAATATTAATGTTACTATGTGAAGTAAATGCAACAATTATTAAAAAACCAAAAAGGCAAGACTTGATTTTTTTAATGTATGTGTATATATTTAAGGTCTTAGATTAAAATTTAGCTTTAGGCAATTAATTTAATTGAGACGCCCTTGGTTGTTATACATTAGCTTAAGGTCATTGATTAGTGTGCTTGTCCGCGCTTCGCGCAGTCTAAAAAATAATTTTCTTACAAATATAAAAGTCATAGATTTAATGGAAGAGAATGGAAATTACAAAAAAAAAAAAAAAAAAACCATTAGCTAAAATACTCCCCCTTTTCATTGTGTGGAGATATTATTGTTTGGGAAGTCAAATGGCTTTTTTACTATAATTTTCTCAATTATTTTTAAATATTATAAATCATTAGTTATGTTGACTTGTAATACATTTTTTTTTTTGTATTATTTAAACATGTAAATTTTATTTTAAATTATTTTAAGGATATATGCATAGTCAAAATTAAATGTTTTATCCCCTATCCCCTTCACATGTATTGAGAAAGATGGAGTAATATTTCTTCCAAGAAAATGAACTTTTACGATATATATAAATGGACAAAAATATAAAACTAACGTGCTATAAAGCATAAAAATTATTGAAAAGTAAGAGATAAATACCGAGAGAAAGAGAAAAAAATGGTGGGTGGGTGGGGGGGGGGGGAATAAGAACATAACATATATTCGCCTCAAACTTTCTCCGAAAACATCGCGGGTACAAAAATAAAGAAAATCTATATCCCACAAGAATTACAATGGCAAAATGAAACTAACTTGTATCGGCGGAAAGGTATGTTTCTCCTAAAACATATTGGAGAAATATTGGAGATCTATTAGAATAAAAATGTATCAAGGCAGATGCTATTTTTTCATAAGACGATTAATTTCACACACATCCCCTCAAGGGACATGATATAAGGACCACCAACAACAGTTCCACTGTCCATTTTCTCCAACCACACGGAACTCAACCAATTATATGAGAAGTATAAACGTCAAGCCCTTAAAATATTGGCATTCCTTTCAATCAATTTGATGCGCAATAACTTGCAGGGAGCAATGATGAGATCTTAGAGTTTGCTTGTACTCGTTGCAAGTCAGAGTTCCTTATTTTTGGCTTGATTTTATTTTAGGAGTTTGTCCGTTATTTTCAGTTAGTAATCTGAGAGGAACATATATCATGTAAGAGGTCCTCTTATCACGTAGAATCTCTATAATAAAACATTGCGGAACATAAATTGGATGCTCTTTTGGAGAAGTTGAAACTTGATTTACTGTTTATCAATTCCTAAAAGGTAACAATTGTAACTTTTGATAATGACTTTTGGATTCTGTAACCGATTATCTCTTTATTAATAATGGATTTTTTTTTAAAAATAAATAAATGAAAGAATGAGTGAAAAATTGCAAAAGAAAAATAAATAATAATGCTGACCATAAAGAGGTGTCACATCATTTTGTCTAGAAATTTACAAAATAACTGAGACAAAATTTATAGATATCTAGACAAAATATTCATATATGTGCATACAAATATTAATTATATAAATTAATTAAACCATAAATTTAATTATTTCTTTCAGTTACCTATAATTGAGGCTAGAATTCTGGCTGTTTCACTTTCTCAAAGCTTGTTGATTCCTTCAACTTGGAACTGGATTAAAATAAAAACATGTGTTGAGCCAAGATTTCAATCCTGTAGGAATAAATAACGACACTATAGGATTGATCCAAAGCATGCATAAATTCTTGTTTGAGCTCTCACGAAATATCACTGCAAATATTAGAGTACCGCATACGTGCTAGAGACTTTGGAGTACTGCATATATATATACATGCATGTTAGGCTACTTTGGCTGGATGCAAGGAACAAAAAACCTTGTAATTGGTCAATTTACTAACTCTACACAATAAGATAATCTATGTTCCCTTTTCTTTTCCATAGGATACCCAATATGTCTGGCTTAAGAGTTAAGTAATTCATAGGACAATTTTGTACATACTTTTGTAGGCACAAATTTATCTTGATGATCATAAATTTGAACAAATAAGATGGATGGAGAAAATAATACCTCACACCTTTAATTTTGCTTTGTTGACCAATATTCTCTCTTCATATATGTGATCCACATTGTAACATTACTTTCCACACCATTCAGCAGTAATAAATTTTAATTGTGCAAGTAAATGGACAATTACAGGGAATTTTTTTTTATCCATTCTCAAAGAATTAATTATAAGAATAATTGCATTTCATAAACCCTAGCTATCAGCATTCGACAAACAAATGCAATGAAAAATCAAATACAGTAGTAAATTTGTCTGCAAAAATTGGAAACCAACCAGAAGCAGCGGAAGTCAATTACTCGCTTCTGTTCCAAGTCCTTTGAGGAGCCAGCCAATAGACGGACAAAGTTCTGTTCAAACAGTTCTGCAAGTAATATTTATATTTAATCATGTTGTTGCTTTCATAAGGTACAAAAATTAAAATCTACTATTTAAAATAAATAAAATGAAACAATGATAAAAGAGAGATGCAATGGTCATTATGCTAAATAGATTTCAGAGACTATTATGAGGAAAAGTTAAAAAGGGTGAGAACATAGAAGACAAATGATAATAGTAATACTTTGAGAGGGGAAGGGGGAGAGGATTCCACTGACGGGAAACCTAAAGCAAAATAAGGAAAAAAGTGTCACTTTTGAAAAAGAGGTCAATAGAGTTTGCTACTTATTAAACAGCAAAAAAAGAAATTTGTAACGTAGAAAGGAAATAGAGGGTTGCTAGGCTACTTTTGATTAATGTCATGTTAAATTCTATAGAAGAATAAATATGCACTGTTATAGAGGTGGAGGAAAAGATGTAATTAATATAATTAAGAGGTGCAATTAAGAGAATTAAGAGAGTGGCTTTTGCATTATTTAATAGATAGCATATTAATTTTGTTAATTTTAAAATGAGAGAAAATCCAAAAAAAGGAGAAAAAAGATAAATGATTTTCTAGGCCATAGAGAGATCTTTCACATCACCTTGTCTAGGCCTAGCTTTATATTATATATAGATATATAGATAGATATAGATTTGACAGTAATATAAATATACTACACCGAATATAACTAGGACTAAAATAAGGATTTAACAATAATTGAGAGACTGTAGCAGCGATTATTGATTAAAACAATTTTGGCCTTGCTCACACAAGATATTATTTTTCTTGAAGGTTTTGTCAAAAATTGTTTCAGAAATTCTTCGGAAAGAAATCTAGAAGAAAAAAAAGTACTCCTACAATTATTCAAACACATTTTATTGCACGATTTTTTTTTTAAAATTGTCCAACCATAATATTAACATCTTTTTAATGCTTTGTGACGAAGTTGTGGCTCTAATGCATAATTCTTGTCTAAATGAACTCGGACTAATCACCTATGGGCTACGATCACTACATTTTTTCCATTATAATAACAAGTTGTAAAACTATTATTCATCACATTCAAGTGTTTGAACTTTATTCATTATATCAGTAAAATTTACGCAGTACGGTCACAAGATTTTATCCGCTCTAACAATAAAGTAACAAAATTTTACCTACCATAAGAAAATTTGCACAAATAATTAAGATCATCTCGCACTGTTTTTTTATCTTAAATCCCGTAAAAAATTGTGTGAAAACAACTGTCAGTCAGAAGTTGAAGTCCAATTTCTCGCTGATTACTAAAAGACTTGTCCCGTGTTCAATTGATTAAAAATTAAATACACTTATAGTCAAATATCATAAAGCCTAAAATTAAAATTTATTAATAACACAAATATTAAAAGTAATAGCACCCCTTTAATGAAAAAAATACCCCATGTTCATCGTGGGAAGCAAGGAAGATTAGATTAAAGATGGATTAATTTAACACTTTAGTTAGCCAAACTACAATCCAATAAACAGTCAGCAGAGACAAACAAACACCTCTTCAAACAAACCACTAGCATCATTACATAACAAAAACTTTCTTGTTTTTCTCTGCCACACCTCCACAATCAAATTTGTCTTTTTAATTTGTTTTCCTCTCTCATAAGAATTAAAAATTCAATCTTTTCCCAAAAGGGATCTTTTTTACAAGTTCAAGACTCTTTTATTTCCCCCCTCTAACTAAGACAGCTCAACGAAATTGGTGGCCTAAAGCCTATTTTAAAAGAAAGGCCCTATTTTTAATAATATTTATATATGTTTATTTGATTTCTTTTCATTTTTGTTTTGTTATGATCGTGTACGGACTAGCTTTCACATATCTTCACTCGTGCCGGATGCAACATGTAAATATCGGGTTTATCTGAATCAATACTTTTAGCATGGAGCATAAATGTATGTATAAAAAATCACTAAAATGCAAGAAATAGTCACTCTAACTCACAGTTTTACAAATAAAATGAGTTTAATACAAAAACATTAAAGATTGAACTAGTAAAATTTAACTTCTGGATCCACCTCTAATCTTGATCATATTCAACCATTTGCTAGCTCCCGACATTGAAGCTATTTAGTAACTCTATTCACCAAAATTTTGAGATTATTTTTGCAACAAACATCATAGTATATATAATATTTTTCAAAAACAAGCATAAACTAGTATTATATTAATAATAATTATTCTATAATATAAAAAATTGGGGCCCTTATTTTGGGTTGGGTTTGGGTTTTTTTGGGGGGGGGGGGGGGCGCTAAAGCACATTCTTTTGCGTAGATTGCCCTTCTTTTGGGGGTGGTCTTTAAATTTTGCCCCTCATATTTGTGGTCTTTAAGTTTTGCCCTTCGCTTGAAAAGGTGGGCGAATACCTGAGGTTCTGGGTTCGAACCCCCGCTCAGGCATAAAATAAAAAAATAATTTTGCAAGGCAAAGCTGGGGGGCGTGTATCTTTGGATCCGGCATATACCGCTTAAGGAAAAACTAAAGTTATGCCGGATGTGGCATAGCTAAAAGTCTGCCCCATAAGGCAGAACTTTTCCTTAAGGCATAGTTTAGTTATTCCTTATGGGGCAGACTTTTAGGTAAGACATAACCAAAAGTATGCCCCATAAGGCGGAACTTTTCCTTAAGGCATAGACTTTGCCTTATAAGACAAACTTTTAGTTATGCCTTAAGGAAAAGTTCCGCCTTATGGGGCATACTTTTAGTTATGTCTTATGGGGCACACTTTTAGTTAAGGCATAACTAAAAGTATGCCCCATAAGGCGGAACTTTTCCTTAAGGCATAACTAAAAGTTTGCCTTGAAAAGTAAAAATAAAATAAAATATATATATATATATATATGTCTCAAGGCAAAGTCTGCTGGAGGGGGCAGAGCGAAATTCAAACTCTGCCTTGCAATTATTTTTAAATTTTTGACTGAGCGGGAGTTTGAACCCGAAATTCACGGATTTTAGGCGAAGGCAAAACTTAAAGACTAGCAATTTGAGCGGAAAAATTTAAAGACCACACCAAAAGAAGGACAATTCTGCGAATTGCCCCCCTAAAGCAAGCCCATTAAAGTAGTTTCCTTCTTTTGGGGTGGTCTTTAAATTTTGCCCCTCAAATTGCTAGTCTTTAAGTTTTGCCCTTCCCCTAAAATCCATGGGGTTTCGGGTTCGAACCCCCGCTCAGTCAAAAATTTAAAAAAAATTCACAAGGCAGAGTTTGAATTTCGCTCTTCCCCTTCCGGCAGACTTCGCCTTGAGGCATATATATATATATATATATTTTTTTTTTTTTACTTTTCAAGGCAAACTTTTAGTTATGCCTTAAGGAAAAGTTCCTCCTTATTGGGCATACTTTTAGTTATGCCTTAACTAAAACTGAGCCTCATAAGACATAACTAAAAGTATGTCCCATAAGACATAACTAAATGCCCCCCAGTCGGATCCGGCATAACTTAAGTTTTTCTTTAAGGAGTGTATGCCGGATCCAACATACACGCCTCCCAGCCTTGCCTTGTGAAATCATTTTTTTTATTTTATGCCTAAGCGGGGGTTCGAACCCAGAACCTCAGGTATTTACCCACCTTTTCAAGCGAAGGGCAAAACTTAAAGACCACAAATATGAGGGGCAAAATTTAAAAACCACCCCAAAAGAAGGGTAATCTGCGCAAAAAAAATGTGCTTTAATTGCTTCCCCCATGAGCCGGGCTTGCCTCTAAGAGCCCGTTTGGATTGGCTTATAAGTTGCTTATAAGCTGTTTTCAGCTTTTTTGAGTGTTTGGTCACATTTTTAAAGTCATTTTGTGCATAAAATAAGCCCAAAAAAAATAATTGGCCTTTGCTTAAGAACTTATCTAAAACTTATAAGTTGAAAATAGCTTATAAGCCAAAAAAAAATAAGTTAGCCTACCCCAACTTTTTTTTTTTTTTTTTGGCTTATAAGCTGTTTCCAGCTTATAAGCTGCTTATTTTAAGCCCATCCAAACAGGCTCTAACTCTATAAAAATCCAATCTTTTTCCAAAAGGGGTATTTTTTTACAAGTTCAAGACTCATTTTTTCCCCTCTAACTATATAAAAATCCAAGCTTTTCACAATCTTTGTCCAAAAGGGGTCTCTTTTACAAGTTCAAGACTCTTTTTTCCCCTCTCATAAAAATTACAAGATTTTCTCAAAAGAGGTCCTTTGTACAAGTTCAAGACTCCTATTTTTTTTTTTTTTTTTTTTTTTTTTTTTAACATGGAGAATATAGAAGAAGGATTGTTATTGAAAGAAAGAGAATTAATAGAATTGATATGGGAAGTAATTTGGGAGGAAGTGAAGGAAGTTGGTTATTTGATTGGTCCAATGATACCTGTGACACTTTCAATTTATTTGTTGCAAGTTATATCAATGATGATGGTTGGCCATTTGGGTGAACCTTCTCTCTCAAGTACTGCCATTGCTCTTTCTCTTGCTAAGGTCACTGGTTTCAGCTTTCTTGTAAGTACCTATCTATAATTATTTCTTGGATTTAAGTTATATACACTGTGAGTGTTAAGTGCAATTCAACTTGGTTATAGTTAGTCCACACTCTATTTTTCAGATAGTTATAGTAGCTTAACATGAAGAGTTGCATAGAGTTTAACTTATATATCCCGACTGTCAAATCACCTTTATCTTTATAATGGGTAGTGCGTCTTATTTTCAAGATTGTAGATCTCATTTTTAATAGAGAGTTACATATATATATATATATATATATATATATTAGCGGACCAGAATAGTTTAAAAAATTATTACATATGGATGTTGATGTATATAAGTTAAGCTCAGTTTTACCTGTATAAATAATATATGTTTTAGGTGACCTGGCTGAAAGTTATTCCTCCGGATAAAAAAAAGAGTCCACTTAGCCATTTGCACATCCCTTAAGAAACTACTCACTCCAAAAAAAAAATAAATGTAAATTGACTAAACTATCCTTAATTAAAATTTTCATGAGTATTAACTTGAACCATTGGGACTTGATCACTCAATACTTAACATTAACTAGTATGAACATATTGCAATGATTAAAAGAACATTCCATTATTTCTTCTTTAATTCGTTTAATGGAGTAGTTAAAAGTGCTCCAACTTACCGCACTTACCGAAGCAGTAAGAAGGAATAAACCTTTAAATTTATCTTCTCGAAATGGTCATCTAACATGGTTTAATATTCAAAATAAAATTTCAAAACGTCAAATGGAGCCACAATTTTCAATATTTACCACAAAAATTTGTCCTCTAAATAAAAGAAAGTTTGATTTCTGCATAAAAAATGAAATTTATAAGACTCTTGATCATCACATGCCATGAATAAATTTAAATGCCTAGACTAAACCATAAGTGAGCCAAACTTGGAATATGTGAAATAACGTGGAATGGAAAAAATTTAAATAGTAGTCAAACTTGGATAACCAAATGTTGAACCTATTTAATGATATCATAGAAAATTGGAGTAATAAAAGACTTTTAGGAATATGTAAATAAGGGCAATTTTGGAAAGATAAGGTGAATTGATTCTTGATTTGATAAGTGGGCACTTTTTTTAATCCAAAAAAAAAAAGAGACTAAGTGGACTCTTTTTTTGGTCCGAAGAGAGTATTTTACTATGGGTATTGATGTGCATAAGTTAAACTCAGTTTTACCTGTATGTATATGCTTTACGTGACCTGATAGTGTTAAAAATTATTACAATGTCAATATCGATATGTGTATGCTAAACTCAGTTACATATAGTTGTAGATTAATTTTTAAGCTGGCAATGCAATTTAACTAGTGATAGAAGGTTCTCGCTCTATATTTTAGGGTGTCATATTCATACTTAATGCATATACAGTGTCAGTGACTAAAATTAAAACTCTTTCTTGTGTAACTACTAGTGGGAAGAAGCCGTGCACTCACAAATTTAATTTTTTAAGCAGTGTCGATTAAACAAATTTTAAACTTATCATCTAAAATATATTTGTGTGGGAATAAATCATCTAATTAAGAATTTAAAATTTCCTCACATTTTCTGTCATATTTGCTAAAAAAAGTGCGTCTTATAAAAATTTTCTGAAAAATATAAGCATGTTTAGATGAGGATTATTTTGAAGTTGTAACACTTTTTCTACAATGATAAGGAAAAACACTCTCATGAACATTAGATAAATCTAATAAAGTACATTACGGTTAAAAAAGGGAAAAAAAATTGAGCACGTTAAAAATTGCTACTGAAAATTTCCTTCATCCTTTGGGTAACACAAATATTACCATTGAAAAATTGTAAAAAGTTGCCAAATGCAAAATACCTATGGAACCCACACGAACAAGAAGTATTCCAAAAGGATGCAGAAGAGTAAGGAAATTTAAGTGTTCCCACGTTCACATAAAGCTGCCCAAGCAACAAATAAGTAGGCGTTTGGACATTGCCCAAATCATCCAAAAAGACATAATTTGAGATGTGAAATCATGATTTCATAAAATATAAATATAAAATTTGACCCATACGTTTATATTTTATAAAAAAAGACCCATAAATTGATAGATATATTTACCAATCATGTTTACCAACCATTTGTATTAAATATTAATCTGTAAGTTGGTAAAATATATTTACCAATCATGTTTACCACATGGGAGGATTATATTAAAGAGTAGTTGCATTGCTATTCATGTTAAATTTTCCTTTTTATTGAACTAAAGTTTGCTCAATTAATGTTGTATTTTTTAGAAAGGTCTTCTAGTAGCGTATTAATTTTATTATGAACTATGATTTACTCATTTGGTAAGATTGTATAAGAATTGAGAAAATTTTGATGGTTTTCACAATTTGTGAGGTTTTTATATTTATAAAAAAATTGCAACTTAAGAAATTCAAATTGCATGTCCAAATATGATTTCATCTCATGAGATGAAATCATGTCCAAGCGGCTGCAGCCTAAAAGTTAATTATCATAATGGGCTCCAAAGCAGTTTTATTTATGAAAAATAAGAGATAAACTAAGTACAAATAAAAGCAAAACCAGGGACAAATAATAAACAAGTATGCGGGGATGCCAACTTGAAACTTTTTTCGCGTGTATTTTCAACAAAATTCATGCTACGTGTTGTATTTTGTAGTCTTGAATGGTGGTCATTTGAGCTGCTTATCTTGCTATCCGGGCTATTACCGAATCCCCAACTTGAAACTTCAGTGCTATCCATATGGTGTGTTCTGAATCTCTCTCGTAAATGATTGGTTCAGTTAGTAATATGATCTAAAAGGTCGTAGAATTGCTAATTTATTGTGACATTCCATTTTGCAGCCTGAACACCATTTCGACCCTTTATGCAATTCCATTTGGTCTCTCTGGTGCTGTAAGGTATGAATTTAATCCGACTTTTCACGTCCATGTGGGTTGTCTCTCAAATATGTGGATATTGAACTCCTGTTTATCAAATATGTGGATATTGAACTCCTGTTTACTTTCAGCACTCGAGTTTCTAATCAATTAGGAGCTGGAAATCCTCAAGGGGCTCGTGTTTCCGTGGTTTCTGTAATGCTCATTGCAGCCACAGAGACAATATTAGTAAGCACAACTCTATTTGCCTGTCGAAACGTATTTGGCTACATTTTCAGCAACGAGAAGGAAGTCGTGGACTATGTCGCAAACATGGCTCCTCTTCTATGTCTATCGGTCATAACTGACAGCTTGCAAGGAACCCTTTCAGGTTAGACTTTTTCCACATCTAGTTACTAGAAGAAAATGTAACAACTACGAGTGTCAGAGCCACGTTTTCTACTGAATCCCTTTTGCCGGGAAAATTGTACTATGTATATTGCTTAAACTTTTTCCACATCAAGTTACTACAAGAAAAGGTAACAGATACCAGTGGCAGAGCCACATTTACGTACCAAAAAGGGGCTCGATTGAATCCCCTTTGCCGGAAAATTGTACTATGTACAGTCAGATCTCTCTATAACAACCATCCTCTATAACAACATTTCACCATAACGGCCAAATATTTTTTGGAACCGATTTTTCATGTTATGTTATATTATATGTTCTCTATAACAGTATTTTCGCTGCGGCAGCCAAAAAATATCGGAACAAAACGATGCCTTTATAGAGAGGTTTGACTGTATATAGGTTAAGACTCTTTCCACATCAAGTTACTGCAATCAAATGTAACAAATACCGGTGGCGGAGCTACATTTACCTAGGGGGTTCAACTGAATTCCCTTTGCTAGAAAATTGTACTATGCATATTGGTGAATTCTTTATCAACGTGCATATATATAAATTGTTGAATCCACCACTAACAGATACATGTCAAGGACGGGCGTATGACTAATTGTGGTATTATGCACATTCTGGGTGTCGCGAGGGGATGTGGTTGGCAGCATATCGGAGCCTATGTCAATCTTGCTTCATTTTACCTTTGTGGAATTCCTATTGCTGCTTCATTGGCTTTTTGGCTCAATTTTCGGGGGAAAGGCTTGTGGATCGGCATACTTTCTGGTGCAGCTCTGCAGACTATTTTACTTTCTGTGATAACATGCTGCACAAATTGGAAAAAACAAGCTGCAATGGCAAGGGAGAGGCTTCATGCTGATGAAAAATTATCTATTGATAACAGGCTGATGTAATTGAGAGGCCTGTAGTTGAATTCAACAACACTGTTGAAAGTCTTAAAGAAGTTACAGAAGGCAGAACTAAAGGAAAGAAGAGAGCTTCCAATTTAGTGAAATTTTTGCCGGTTGTCACCTTTTCTGGGGATAGATGTTTAGTAAATGACCCTCTTTTTATTTCTCTTGCAACTTGTGACGGTAAACTGAACGATCCGTAGGAATATACTTTTTATACAATTGAACACTAATGAGAAACATTATTAGGGATTCAATCAGAAATTAAAATTGTCAAATTAATACCTAATTCAGTGTGACAATTTCACTAACTCAAACATTGAAACTATTGTCAAGATGTCGATGGTTAATGACAACAAATCTCACCAATACAAGTTGAGTTTGATCATAGAGGAGATACAACAGCTGATGAAACAAGCTAATGTCAAGGTAGAACACTGTTACAGAGAGGCTAACAAGGTCGCAGATCATCTAGCCAAACTTGCCTTAAACAGTCGGAATGAGTCCTTCTATGACTCCTATCAGCAACTTCCTGTGGGGGCTAAAGGTCCTTTCTTTCTGGACAAGAGTCAGTTGCCTTGTACAAGGCTAAAATATGACAAGGCAAACTTTTTTGTGAGTTAGCTGTATAGGTAGTTCTTTTTGCGCGGGTTGGAATGTCTATGTTAGCTTCCCCTTCCCTCTTTTTGCGAAGGATAAGAGTCTTATCCTGTGTTGTATTCGGAGGTAAGGCCAAGTCCCCCTTCTTGTAATCTGCCTCTTGATATATAACACCCCAGATAACCTGGGAAATCTTAATAAAATAAATTAAAAAAAAATGAATAATAACACTGAAAAAATAAGATTGGAAGTCATGAGAAAAAAGAAAAAGAAAAATGTGGCATAATTATGGAAGTCGTAATTCTTTCATATTAAAACTACTCTATGTAAAATTTACAACATTTCTCTGATAAACAAATTCAACATATGGGGCTTTGACTTCAGACTCCTCGGTTGAGTAGTTTATGAAGAATTGCCTGCAAATGAGCAAATCAACATGCTAATTAGTACTTGTCCAAAAATACCAAATAGTGTGAAGGCTTTTTTTTTTTAATTTCATAAATGGCTTATTATTTATTTTTTCTGTATAACTATCTGGTGTTTGGAACCCACTAGGATAATTAATCCAGATTCGCGCGGCGTAGGGACCATCACTTTGTTATATTTTTTAGTAGAACCCCCTTCGCTACTGGAGGGCAAAAGTATAACATACTACTTTGATCCAATAACTTGTTAGGAGTAGGTTTTGGCTATATACTCCCTCCGTCTCATAATCAGTATCACCTTAGCCAAAAGCACGGATATTAAGAAACTAATAATGCAATGTGAAGTTTACTAAATTAACCCTACATAATAAAAATTAATTACTTTTTCATCTTGATTAGAGCATGCACAAGTAGTAAACCCTTTGACATTGGGAATCCAACAATACCAAGTTACTATGTGGCTTTTCCAATCATTATTTAGGGGTCGTTTGGTTGAAAAATAAATTACGCTGGGATAAGTTATGGTGGGATTAATTACGTTGGGATAAATTATGCTGGGATTAGTTATTCTAGAGTTATTTTTTATTGACTGTTTGGTATGTTGGACTAAAAGTATTATACATTGGATAATTTTTAAAAAGAAGAGGTTTCTTCCTTATCCCGGGATAACTTATCCTGGGATAACTTATTCCACCCTATGGCAGGTATAAGTTATCCCAGCACTATTTTTACTCCTGGAATAACTTATCCCATGATTACTAACCAAACAAGGATAAGAAATTGCTAAATTCTTATCCCAGGACTATTTATGTTTATCCTTTGTACCAAACGACTCCTTAGATGTTACTTTAACTTGTCACGTTTTGTCTAAGAGTAGAATTGGAAAAACTAGCCAATTTATGTCTTTGTATCCTAAGATGACACTTATTATGGAACAATTTTTTTTTTTTTTGGCTAAAGTGACACTTATTATGAGACGGAGGTAGTATTTTTTACTATCACTTATTATGAGACGGAGGGAGTATTTTTTACTATCTTCTTTATTGAAATTATAAGAATAACTAGCAGAAATGAACAAGTAAAAAGGAGAAACAAATGACTTCTCAATGTTTTAATCAACAAGCCATGAGCCATTAGATCTTTTTATGCACATGCATTAAAATTTGAATAAGATTTATGAAGTACTAGATAATGAACATGGCATGAAGGAAAATTCTCTACTTGCTTATACCGACCGACTGGAAAGTGTGTTTATTATTTTCATGATATTGATATCCGCAACCATCCGAGTATATTTCAGACTAAAAGAATATGTTGTTCCTGAAAGAAACTTACGGGACAAGAACGGTATGATTTCAGTCCCAGATGTAGTTCATGTGATGAGATCAAAAGCCTCACTGGACGGAATTCAACAGATTGGCTGTGCCCGCTGTTGTCAACCAAGGAGATCAATTGGTGTTGTAAAAGATGTTCAAATGCCTGAAAGAACATCAAATATTTGTCATTAATTTAACCTTTGAAGATCCAAAGCTGAATGTTAGGCAAAATTTTATTTCTATTTTGAGTGATTGTACACACCCGGAGGCATACATTCCGTGCATAATAGTCAGTTGTTTGGAATGAATCATCATCATCATCTACGCTTTTTCTTTTTTTGAAACTGGTATCTGTCAAATCTCCCCAGACCCCACCTGGTGCGATTATACTGGTAATGTTTTTGTTGTTGTTTGTATTTGGCAAATCAAATACGCTTTTATACTCTGGAAGGCATAATAACATGGTTAGTCACACAGGATTCACACTATTAACATAAGGGATCATGTAGTAGTCCAACCTTTCATTACTGAATTTTAGTTAGTAGTCTCTTGCTCTTTGACTTCCAACCTCCTCAAGCAAACAAGAATATATAACTGTAAAATGGAGCAATCTGCATCAACAATATGAAAATTGTGTTGTTTTCAGTTTGATTCATCTTTGTGGTGGTCTAGCTAGAATGGATTAACTTACTAAGTACCCACAAAATTATTATTATTATTATTATTATTATTATTATTATTATTATTATTATTATCATTTTATCTTATAACAATATTTTGGTAAATCCCGCACAATCTCAAACTATCAGTGACACATAACATAGGTAGATTGAAATAAATAAAATTGGAAAGCACCCAAGGGTGTGGCCCAGTGGTTAATGAAGTGGGAGGAGGAACCATGAGGTTTCAAGTTCAAATCACAACGGAGGTAAAAATACTAGGTGATTTCTTCCCATTTATCTAAGCCTTGGTGGACAAAGTCACCTATTGTTGGTGGGAAGTAACAGGTATCCCGTGGAATTAGTTGTTCTTTGGTGGGAGGTAGCAAGTATACCGTGGAATTAATCGAGGTGCGCGCAAACTGGTCCGGACACCACGGTTATCAAAAAAATTTAGATAACTTTGGATTCAAATATCTCCAATTTGTACTGTACTAACAAGTTTTTGGAGAAATATCTAAGTTCCTACGCCACAGTTATTAATCAGCTTGATTACTCTTAAATGTTTTGGTTTTTTTAAAATAACTACCATCCTTGTCTGTACTGAACGAGTTATTTGAAATAAGATGCAACAACTGAGCATTAACTGAAGACACACCACATAGAAAATGGTTTGTGAGTGACTCACACCACATCTCCAACAGTATTTACTATTGGGGCCTAATCAAATTTCCAGACAATTTTCTACGACTCACAATGTCTGAGACTGTTGTGTCACATAAGAGAATATGAGTGAGAGGATATAGGAATAGCCAAAGATGCTGAGTGTCGAAGAGAAAAAAATTAAGGTTGTGTTTGGTATGTTTCCAATTTTCCCATGTGTATTACAATTTTCTCCATGAAAACAAGTTCCTTACAAATCAAGAAAATGACTTTCCTAGTAGGAATAGGAACGAAAAACAAGTTCCATAATTGTTCCAAGCTCATTGTCTCCTCTCCATCCCCTAACTCCCCCAACCTAGAACCCTTGACCACCCCACACCCCTGACCCCCCATTCCAGACCCCCAGTGTCACACCCCAATTTCCGATAGGGTGTGATGGGCACCCGACCCTTATCTAGGGCCGAGCGAACCCTCCGACTATCGTAATACTCGTATTCATATTGGGCCCTCGATCAGATCATAAATACATAATAAAGTTTTGTATGAAAAACGAACATACTTTATATCCTTTCAAATCAAACAAAACTTGCGACCGTACAAAATCTGTAATATCCTGTATAACAATACGACGGCTTATAGAGCCGCTCACAACTGACACCTTATTCACCCGACTCTGTCTGCAAAGTCTCTAACATAATCAGATACCATAACACACATATACACTGACTCGGCAAAGACTAGAAAAAAAAATGGAGCTCGCCGATCCCGCCGGAACATCTTCTCGCTAATATCTTCGGCTCACACAGGTGTACCTCGCGCGCATGAAACGCGGCGTCCACAGAAGGGATATCGACGAGCAACGACCGAGTATGTAAGGTGAGTAACAACATATAGAAGGATGCAAAACATGAACAAGAACAAGACGAAAACATAGGGCATTTCATGAGATAAAGAATAACCGCACATCCGAGTGCCCTTTGGGCGGAACCTTGCGTTTAGTGCCGCGGAACGTGCGCCCGATCCATATATATATATATATATATATATATATATATATATATATATATATATATATATATTATATTCTTTGAACGTGCGGCCCGATCCATATGATATATTGTCGCGGAACGTGCGGCCGATCCATATATATGTAATAAAAGAGTTTACGTACATCCGGGTGCCTTTTAGGCGGAATCATGCATGCTTAGTGCCGAGGAACGTACGACCCGATCCATATAAGTTAGTGCCGAGGAACGTACGGCCCGATCCATATAAGTTAGTGCCGAGGAACGTACGGCCCGATCCATATAAGTCGTCTGTCGAGGAACGTACGGCCCGATCCATAACCACATATCCCGCGTCCGGACGGTATCATATCATATTATACCAACTCGATCGATGGTTACGCGTATATAACGCTCTCTCGCCCTTTCCCATATTCCCCATATACATATACATATATCATATATCATATATCATATAAGTAGCATGCATGAGAGCCCAAAGAAAGTCATGTATCTATCGGAGTGACGTAAGGTCGGTAACCTCCGATCACACTATGGATTAATCATGGTCGCTTTGTCTCACCTTAAAGGAACGATTATTATAAGACGAGACTGTCAATGAAGAATAACTTCACGAGGAAACATATAACAGGATCATAAGGCATCAATTCATATACTTTGGAATCCTTAAAAAAAAAATCACCATTCATGAATAAAATTGAGAAATCAAGAAATAGCTCAACATTCTCATCTCGTCATCGAAAGCATAGACTTGAAGCCTTTAAACATAGAATCATCATCATCATATTCATCGTAGGAAAATATTCTCATTTTTGACATCATCGTTGTCATTGTAAAACATTTCAGAATTCTTTTCAAAAATAGGTCGTCAGAACCAACAAAGGAAAGTCGCGGGGCCCACGGACGAGCGTCAACCCAATCCGGGCCCGCCTATGAAAGTTAAAGATTATTACTCGTTATAGAGACTTCTACGAACGTTTCATAGCAATCCGAGACCGTATGTGAAAGTTACGGTCGTTCGTAGTTTCGGACTCGTTTAGGAACAAAATTCTTTTGAAAGCAAAACTTTTGAAACAATAAAGTTACGGAAGCATTTATGAAATCGTAATCCAAGAATCATGCCTTTGAAAGAAGGGACGAGCCTTAACATACCTTGGCCGCTCCCTAGGCTAATCCAACTTATGCCTTGGCTTCTCATGATCTACAATCACGTCATTAGATATCAACCATTAGTCATAAGCACTTAAGAATCCGATTTCAAACTAACATTTTGTTTACGGAAATTTGGGCAGCATTTCCCCTATAAATCCAACAACCCCGAGAATTCAACTCGGCCAAATCACAACAACCAAACCAACAATCATAATAACAACATCGATAGGCAATTCAAGATGTCCAAACCAATATCCAATCTTACCCGAAACCTTCCAACTCAACTAGAACAATAATAACACACTTTTCTCTTTCAAATTCATAAACTATATCAACATTCCGCATGTTAGCAATCGTCATTCTCATGAACACAAGAACCTATATTAAGATCATAGTAATTTCCAAAACAGCCCGTAACAACTACCATTTCAACATGAATCATTAAACCTTCGTTTTCCATCATAAAATTCATAACGACGATAACCAAAATGCTAGATAAAATTGATTCATCCCTTGCTATACCAAACAGCCCCATTCACGGCCACACATCAACATCATCATTTCATGAAGTTTATTCGTTTTCTACACATTACAACAACACACAAACATGTTGAATACAATTAATCCCTTACTCCAACACAACACACACTACACGGCCACACACATGCACCCACACGGCCACACTCCAACTTCTCTATTTTCATGATTTTCATTCATTTCCACACTTCACAACATACACAAACCATTCATAACATATGAACAATAAAATTGAATCATACCTCTTCCACATGCCTCTAACTCACGGCTAGAATTGCTCCTTGCAAAACAAATGGTTTTCTTCTCCCAACAACTACTCCATAGGATAGGGGACCTTCCATTTAGTAGGAAACTAGAAGGAGAATAATTCTCCATGATCAAATTTGAGGGGCAGTTTCGGCCAGCCCCTTTGGCCGATTGCCCTCTCTCTCTTTTCTTCCATTTTTTTTTCTTGAACTTTCTATGTTGGAAATGATAAATTGTGCCTTGTGTTATTATCACACATATATATATATATATATATATAAACATATAGGCACATGGCCGGCCACCTCTCTCTTTTTTTCTCCAATTTTCTCAATTTTTCTAGAGATTTCCTTAGGCCATAAAAGATGAATGAGTCTTGCATGGTCCTCTAATATCCACATATATACACATAAGTCCCTTACCAATACATAGTGTACACATGCACCACTTCATGGCAATGAAACAATTGGCCCACCATGGGTGGGACCCACGGCCACTATGGCTTCTCCAATAAGTCATGCATAATAATAGTTTCCAAATTCCAAGTTTGCCCTCGATATTCCATGCCAATAATATTTACAAGCGACTTGCGCATTAAAACAAAACCGGAGAATGGCCTTGCCCTTAACTTCCCGCAATTGTCTTAAAATATTCCAACGTACAAAATGCGGGATATAACACCCAGCCCACCTTAGACCATAGTGTTTTCCTAAATTACATTTAAAGAAAAACATAATAGTGATAACTGAGCAGGATCCAGAAAGTGTGAAGTAATAGCATCAAGATCCTGTCTTTCACAACTAAAGCTTTTTAAATGTTAGGTCCATTCTTATAGGCTCTATTTCTATCTAAAAACGCTAGGATATCCAATTGCAAACAAGAGACCTTTGATAGTATATGAATGCTAGATCAACTTTTAGGTGCATACTTCTATTTCTGATGCTAACCCTATTAATAACCTTCGTATTCAAGTTTTATGCACTGCCGGTGTATAACATGTAATTGTAGGTAAATCTATTCAATAGCATTAACTGATAACCTCGAATAAATGGTAAATAACCTGCTATAACAAGTTAAATTACACTGATGATACTGTCAGTATATATAACTTAAATCTATCCAGGTAATAAAAACGGTAGCATGCAAGAAAACGCTTAGTAATTTACTAATATGCCATGGCCACAACACCAAGACAGACATAATTTTGTGAGACTTAGGGGCGAACATCGTATTAATGACCCAAAATACCCTTTAGATTCATGTTTTTAGTGCTCAAAAATAAAATGCAAAAAGCACAATTTTCTCATCTATGGATTTGCTATCCACATATAATCGACTGTTAAAAGAATAAATATTCAAAAAATGTAAGGAAAACATAGGCCCAAAGTAGCCAAGCAAACAGATTTTTTAGGAAATTACAACAAAACAATTAAACTAGAAAAACAGAATTGTCAAAGGCGTTCAAGTTTAACTATAATCACTAAGATCACTTTTTTTTTTTAGAACAAGAAACATGAAAATAAATATGGAATAGCCATCGTATCATGTAAGTTTAACACATTTGAACAAGTTCCAACTTGTTTTTTCACTTCATTTTCTACTTTCTAAGTTATTAAAAAAAAATGGAATTTTGGCACTAAATTTAGAAGGAAAAAAAAATGTACCTTATTCTCCATGATTTCAAACAGATTAAAATTTGCAAGATTGTTCGTATGCACAGATTTCGCGTCTAGTTTCGAATAACTGACAAAAGTGGTTTCCTATATGCAAAGACTTTGCTCTATAACCGTTTTGTTTACCTTTCTCCTTAATTTCATCTAACTCTCCTCAGGACTTTGAAATTTAAACAAATTGATATTTTACAACAAGGGTATAATAGCATTTTTGGTTCCGCAATCATTGATAACTTTAGATTTTAGTTCTCATAGCTGACTTAACATATTTGATCTTTAATTAATTGAAATGAACAATTTTAATCCCTTTACCTGTGAATATTCACGATTTTATCATGATTAAGTACAAATTTTGATCATTTACTTACTCATTGGTTATGTTAAGTATGTATTATTACTCCATACTAGTGAAATGGTCCGCGCATCGCGCAGTCATAAAAAATCTTACTAATAAATACGTGAAATATTTCTTTTCTAAATCATCCAACAATTTTTTTCATATATTTCTAAAATCTTAATATAAGTGAATGAATTAATATACTTACTTCACTCACAAATTAAATTACATTGACTCATTTTAATTGAAACATTTAGAACAATTCAACAAATTTTAAAACAAAATGTGTTGTTGAAAATCTTATGGTGTTCATCCCGATTCATTTGTGGCCAAGGCAAGCCTTGTGACTGAAATCCTGGCGATTCGTCAGGATTTGTGACTAAAATCTCAATCATCACCATAACTTGTTGTTAAGGAAGTCTTGCACAATATCTAATATAAAAATCCGAGACATAGAAAGAACACTCATCTTGTCACAATATTAGAAAATGAAAAATATTAGAAGAAAATACTCACTCGTGTATTAAATGTTATCAATGTAAATTGTCTAGTGAACACATTAGCTTTTCGTATTGGAAGAGTCACAAGAAAAAGCGGCAGTTGATTAACACTGAATAACACTTATGTTTTTTTTTTTTTGGGAGTAGAAATATGAAATTAAGAAGATATGGAGGAACAACAGTTGGTTCCGTCAGCCTTTTCATACAATCTTCTCTCTTATTTCTCTTTATAAAGAGTTTCTTTTTATCTCGTTAAATCCCAGCAAACACATCTTTTGCGATTCTAAAGCTTGTTGTTACTCAAAAATTAAGAGAGTATTGATATCATCTCATCTCCTCATATGCAGCAGGAAGGAAAGTCCTGATTCTTATCTAAGCATATCTAAGCTTTAAAGGTTAAGGGCAAAAAATGCTAAAAATGGTAGACCTTTTAAAAGAAACTATGAAGAAAATTACTAGAATCTTTAGTTATTGTTCCCAAAGGCTTGAATTTTCACACTTCAGCTGTGACAATTTCCTTCCACCATATGCAACAAAATTTATCCTATCCTCTTTAATGGAGCAATATAATCTAGCATTTCTTTTTATCTTTTTGAGTCTCATGTTCTCGAGACTCTAAAAATTATAAACATTTAGTATATATCCTAAATTCAAACCTCTCAATTTTCACTATCAATGCATGTCTACAGTTACAATGAGGGAAGAGGAAATGGTGGATTAGTAACATATGTGATAATTGAGGCACTTAAATTTCTTCCTTCTCCATATACCCACTTTGCACAATGATCGCATAAAGCTATTAATATATGATTATTCACTTTAAAATTCAATGCTGACATATCTTAATTGCAGATTAAATAAATAATAATGATGTGGAAGAGAAAATAAACCAAAGAAGAGAGAAAAATGCCCAAAAAAAAGAGAAATATGATTCTAGGCCATAAAGAGGTGCCACATCACCTTGTCTATGCCTAGCTTTATATTATACATAGATTTAGCAACAATATAGTCCTAAAATAGTTCAAATATAATATATTCTCTACCTGAAAATACTCAAAACACATATTTTATTTAATTGAAGGTTAAATGTGAATACCAACGACTAAAATAAGAATTTCATGATAATTGAGGGACCTAAATGCTATTACCCCTTACAAACTGGTTTGGCCTTGCTGACACAAAATATTAACATACTAGTGTCACTCGGCCCGTGCTAAGCCCGCTCCAAACTGACATTAAAAATTCAATTTATAGATATTTTAAATAAATTTTCTGCTCTTGGTTCATTATTCTTGTAACATCAGTTTGCCATTTTCGAAAAACTTCTAACATATTAAAGTATAAAAATGTATGTTAAAAGAAAGCATTTTTCTCAGTTTATATATTAATGTTTTTTAAGAAAAAAATCAATAATTGAAAGCTCTTCTAATTTAATTTTATGAGATTAAGTCCCCGATGATCCTAATTGAGCTTTTCATATGTTAAATTAATTTCATTTGAGTTCTTTGAATTGAACTCATATTGGCTAACTTACTTTTTACCAAAAAATATTTTGCAAAATACCGGATAATTAATATGTTATATAATTTAGGACAAAATAGTTAAGTTTAACATTAAAAAAAATTTATTACTCTTGAATTATATAAAATATATTATCCGGTTGTTTACAAGATATTTTAAAAGTAACAAAAGTAAAATATACTTTTTGCAATTGTCTAGTATTATTACTGTATCGAGATCAAATTATATTTCTTTAAATACAATGTTTTTCAAACATTTTTAGAATATATATCTTATAGTTCCTTTTTTAATATAATAATTTATTAGATAATTTTATGTTAAAAGTGCGCGCATGTAAATTTTGATTAATTAACTACCATACTTCAGAATCTATTTTTCGATTGAGACAGAAGGGCTATTATTTAGATTTTTGATAAATCTTAAAAGTACTTAACAATGATATATTGAAACAAGTTTAATAATATTTTCAAATAAAAAACTCAAATATGTATGAGTATGGTTCGTGGGGGGCCACTGTAACATTTTTCATTACATCATCTTTTTTAGTGTCATAAAAAAAGCCCAAAAAGTTCTTAAAATTTACCAAAATGTGTGAAAATTTATAAAGTCATAAAAGTTTGAAGTAGGGATAAAAAAAGGATAAGAAATTCATGTGAGGACTACAAAAGATGGAGATTCTCCCTTATATATAGTAGTAATTTTTTACATAAATTTTGATGATTTGTGACAAAGTTCTTGTGTAAGTGATAAAATATAGGTCTCAATTGCATAAAATCTGACACACAAGTTTTTCCTAAAAATTAAGTAATTTTTGTGTATAATTCTTTTTAACTGAGCTCAGAGTAATTTCACTTATTACTGCACTTTACCCATCGTAATAACAAGTTATACGATTATTATTTGTCCCGTTTAAGTCATTAAAATTTAACCATTTTATTCACTCTAACAGTAAAGTCACAAAAATTTTGTGCACCATAATAAATTTTGCACGAATAAAATTATTTTGCGCCGCTATTTAACTTAAACCCGGTAAAAAGTTATGTAAAAACAACCGTCAATGTAAGAAATAGGGGTTCAATACCATGCGGATTACTAAAAGACTTGTGCTGCCTTCAATTAATTAAAAATTAAATGATTTATAGTCAATATTATAAAGACTAAAATTAAACCTTATTAATAACACAGATAATTAATATTAAAAGTAATAGTACCCCTTTAATAATTAAAAAAATATCCCATGTTCATCTTGGGGAGCAAGGAAAAGGAAGACATATTAAAGATAAATTACCGGCTTACCGTCAAAGGATGTATGTGCAGCGGGTGGGCTGCTCATTCCTTAACCAGAGATCTCGAATTCGAGCTGAAATCCTGGATAAGGAGCGCTTTTCCCCGAGTGAGACCCTACGCGGCGTGAATCCAGATATAGTCGAGCGCTAATGCGGGTTCTGAACTCCGGAGGGAAAACGAAAAAAAGATAGATTAGTTTAATACTTTAGTTAGCCAAGTACAATCCAATAAACAGTTAGCAGAGACAAACAAACACCTCTTCAAACAAACCACAAGCATCATTACATAACAAAATTCTCAAACTTTCTTGTTTTTATCGGCCACATCGCCACTGATAGCTCCATGGGCAAGGATGGCGTTATAGAAGCCCTAAGAAGACCATCTTCAAGGTCACAAGCCAAGGTTACTGGACTTCAATTAGAAATCAAGAAGATAATTATCATGGAAGAAAAGCCCAAGAATGAGTTCAAGAATTGTGAAAAGGAATGGGCTAAATGCTACACATACTTTATGGTCCAAGTCCAAGCCCAAGAGGAGGAAGTTTGGGACCCACATGAAGCCCAAAGGGAAGCCCAAATAGCTGAAAATCAGACCTATAAAAGGGCTGAAATTCTGCCTAAAAAGGGCAGCAAACTCACGTTTGAAGTGCCCTAGTATTAGGCAACTTTTCCTATTTTGATAGGGAATAGTTTTTGGGAATTATTTTACATGCTTTCCTAGTTAGGTTTTAGTATTTATTTATTTCCATAAAAGTAGATTCTAATCCCATTCTATTTGGGATAAGTTTCCCCTATATATAGGGGTGGATTTTGTTATTTTCATTAGACAAATATTATTATTACTGAGAGTTTCTCTACTTTACACCTTTGTGTGTGGCTACTTTAGATTTATCTTGCAATCTTATAAGAACGATTCTTTTAAGAGGTAAGATTAATTCGTACTTGATATCTTTGGTTCTTATTTGTAAATTAAAGAAGGTAATTAGTCTTACACTAGTTATTGTCTCTAGTTTCTTCGAAATAGAGGTTTAGATCACCTTTTGATCTAAGTTCTTGAATTGACTCTATTAGCATCATAATTAGCTTTAATTCGTTAATTTTGAATACTAAGATCAATTAGGGTTCTTAGCACTTAATCTTGAAATTTAGGGATTTTATTCTTGAATTTCGTCTATCTTTACATTCTTGTCTTTAATCTTCGTATTTTTGCTTCCGCATTATAATTTTGTTTAGTCAAGTAACCCGATTCTTATCAAATGGTATCAGAGCGGTGCTATCAAGGTTCCATTCTTGATAATCTTAGGAGTTTCGTAAAAATAAAAAAAAAACAAAAATTCTCTTTTTTTTTTCTTTTTTTTTTTTCTTTTAGTAGCTTAAAATAGTAAAGCTATAATGCAAAAAAAAAAAAAAATCTTGCAAATTAAGAAACTCCATAGTTGTTGTGTTTCTTGTTTTTCCAACATCAAGAAAGAAAACCAAGAAGAGGGGAAATTTAGGATTTTTTTTCTTTTCATACAAATTGGTCTTTTTCCTGTCTTGCCAAACCCAATCCGTCTAGGTGTTGGTAATTTTTTTTTCTCTCTACATCTTACTTCTAAAGGATTGTTACTTGTTTATATATAAATCCTAAAGGAACCAGCCAAAGGTAGTAATTTGAGTGGAAAAAGGTGTCACGCCCCGAACCATGGCCTGGGCGAAACACGGCACTCGGTGCCATACTGCATGTGACCGAGCGAACCACGTGGCTTGCTAAATCATCATGAGGCATACATGAGCGGAAATATAGCATGAACGTGATGAGCTTTTATAAAACATGAGATGTCATAATAATTTAATGAAATACTCATTTAAATCATGAATGCAGAAATAACATGAATGAGCCAAAATGGCTATACGACTCCGAATGTCGGACATAACATAACTGACTTGTCTAGTCTATGAAACCTCTATCATGAGTCCGCGGAAAACATACTTGCGGGACAAGGCCCCCGATACCTTAGATGCATAACTAATCATAAACAAAATTTGACTAAACCCGAATGAGATGGGGCTCACCAATAAGCCGATACGAGCAAATCCTGCGAGCGGATGCGGCGTCACGTAAATACGTACCGCATCGTGAAATGCGGGCCCCCGGCGTTAAAGGGGACGTCAAAGACATTGAATGTCTTGGTATGTAAAGCAACTGAATGAAATAACATGGGACATAAAGTAATAGAGATAAGAACTGAACGTGAAACTGAAACCTGGTTATGAGCATGAACATGAATACATATATAACATAAAGCATGAGTAAAAATATCATAAGTAGGGAGAGCAATAACTTATAACCGATCCATGGTCTGGTGCTTGCGTCCCGCCGCCGGAACACTCGATCTTGCCGGGGAACATGAGATTTAATAAAATATGAAAGGATCCGGTCATTATGAGAGATCGTCGGGACATGGGTGGAGCGATCCTCATCCTACGGTGGCTACGTAGTTTCGAGGCTATACGAAGCCTTCCTCGGTAATTAAAGCAACTCCCAAAAACATGAACATGTAAAATAGTGGCACTTGCTGCCCATAGTATGTCATGAAACATAACTTGCCTGTACATGGTTTTCATGAATCATAACTTGCTTATACATGGTTTTCATAAATCATAACTTACTTATACATGGTTTTCATAAATCATAACTTACTTATACATGGTTTTCATAAATCATAACTTGCTTGTACATGGATATCATAAATTATAGCTTGCTTGCATGAACTTGTAAAACATGTATAGTATTTTCTTGAAAATAGCATAATATATCATAAACTAGCATGCATGAACCCATGGAATGAGATATATGGATTTTTCATAGATTACGGACGATTCTTAATAATCATAAAGAAATATTAAGAACTCAATGATGGAATTATAACAATTCATACATAATATAATCATGGACATGGACATAGGGTTATCATGAGCATGGTATAGAAACCCTAGTTTTCGTAAAGAATCATAATTTATGGATTATGAGGCGTGGGGAAGAATAATGTTGTTCCCACACGTAGATAGTAACTCTACATACCTGTAATGCTCCAAAATCTTGAATTAAAGACTTGAATTTTGGAGAAGATTTCCTAAATCTTGATTGAACCTTGAGATGGGTTTTCTTGAAAACCTAGTTTATGAACAATGATTTCTGCTTAGATTATTAGATATATATATGTTAGAATTGAGTTGGAAGGGTTTTGATTGACTTACCTTGATGTTTTGGATTGTTGCTAGGGCTTGGAATTGTGAATAATGAAATAGAAGAACTCAAGACTTGGATTTATACAAAAAATGAGGCAGAGGTTAAATGGACATATTATACGGTCCGTATAAAGTTATACGGTCCGTATAATATGACCATATTTTATCATGGTGGAACAGAACGTCGGTTTGGAGCATCCTGAAGTACGGACGAGTTATACGGTCCGTATAAAATTATATGGGCCGTATAACCGTTCGTATAACATGATCGGTGAACGGACTACTTTTGCATCTCTTCAGTAAAATGGCCATAACTCTTTGCACAGATGTCCGTTTGACCCCTATAATATACCGTTGGAAAGGTATTTCAAAGGGATACAACTTTCATTCAGGAAGTTTTCCCAAATTCCTAATAAATAAAGGGGTTATGGTCATTGTAAGTAAGACCTTCTATAACTCACTTGCAAACATGCCCCGTAGAATGGCTTCCAACTTTGCTTTGCCCAAAGACATTTCTTATGACTTTATTAGTTTTCAAAACACTTATAACCCTCATATTGGTTCCATTATGTTATCATCTTATGAGTCAAACCTTCGCCTGAAGCTACGAGGTGTTACAAAAGGTAAGGGAGGGTGGGATCAATTGAGGGAAAAAGCCGAATTGAGAGATATTTGTTTTTTAATAATTTCAAGATGTCTCAAACAGGAAAGGAGAGTGAAGTAGGCACTCAAAACAACAACTTAGTCGAGATGCTCAGAATGATTATTGCCCGACTTGAAGCGTTAGAGGCAACCTAAAATCCACCTAATCTGGTGAACGTAGCCGATGTGCTGAGAATCCAACAACATCCGATTCCTCAGGTTAGGAGACAAGTTGTTCGACCTCCTCAATTCCAACAAGGTGAGGATCAGTTTGGAGACAATGAGGACAAATTTGAGAAAGCTTACCAAATGAGGAACGAAAGAAAGGCACCATGAGCTAGGGTACGAGGATGACAATCTTAGTAGCATTAAGATGAAAATCCCTACTTTCAAGGGAACAAGGGATCCAGACATATACCTTGATTGGGAGAGAAAGGTGGATGCCATCTTTGACTGTCATAACTACTCTGAAGGTAAGAAGGTTAAACTTCTTTGTGGTTGAATTTTCTGACTATGCTGCTAGTTGGTGGATGAAACTTAGCAGAGATAGACTAGACAATGGAGAACCACTCGTTGCGACATGGGACTAGATGAGAAGGGTTATGAGAAAGTGTTTTGTGCCATCACATTTCAAAGAGATCTGTAACAACACCGTCAAACTCTTAGGCAAGGTTCTAAGTCTGTGGATGATTATTTTAAGTCTATGGATATGGCTATGATCCAAGCAAATTGTAATGAAGAAGAGGAAGCCACTATGGCTAGGTTTCTTAATGGGTTAAATGGAAAAATAGCTGATACAGTAGAATTTCAACAATATGTAAACTTAGATGAGTTGGTAGAGTTGGCTGAAAAAGTAGAAAAACATATTAAAAGGAAGCAATAAGCTAGTTCATGGAAAAATCGATCTACTACAGCTCCAAGGAGGCCATGGCCAACAAATGAGGAGAAAACTTTGCCTAAAGCACAAGATGATAAGGGCAAAGGTAAATGGGAGGCCAAAGATGGGGGTAAAACATTTAACACAAAAACTTCTACTCCTTGTACACCTTCTAGTGCGATACAATGTCATAAATGTCAAGGGTGGGGACATAAGGAGTTTAAATGTCCAAATAGAAGAACTATCTTAATTAAAGATAATGGGGAATATGAGAGTGAAAAAAGTGAGGGAGAAGGAGAAGAAAAAGACGGTGTTGAGAGTGAGGACGAGAGAGATGTGGGTCCTCATGCTGAGGGAACTTTTTTGTGGGTAGTTAGGCGTCTTATGAACATTACTATGGGAGAGCTTGATGAGGCACAGAGAGAAAATATTTTTCATACACGATGTGGGATAAAGGGTAAAATTTGCTCTATGATTATTGAAAATGGTAATTGTGCTAACGTGGTAAGCGCATACGTGATGGAGAAATTGGGAATACCATGCACGAAACGTAAGACCAATTGCAAGCTCTAATGGTTGAATGAATGTGGAGAGCTCAAGGTGAGCAAACAATGCATGATTTCTTTTTCTATTAGGGAGTATTCTGACGAAGTTCTCTGTGATGTTGTACCAATGCAAGTTTGTCATATTTTATTGGGACGACCCTGGCAATACGATAGATATGCTTCCCATTATGGAAGGAGAAATAAGTATTCTCTTGAACATAAGGGGAAGAAGTATATTCTTGCACCCTTAACTCCTTCCCAAGTGTATGAAGACCAACAACGATTGAAAAAAACAATGGGGAAACATAGGGAGGGATAAAAAAAAAAGAGTAAGAGTATGAAAACAGAAAGAGAGGAAAAAAATCAAGTGAGGCGTGAGGAGAGAGAGGGTAGCGACGAGAGAAAGAAAGGGTGGGAAAGAGTGAAAAAAATGAAAGAATTGGTGAGAGGAAAGAGGCTAAGGGTGAAAAAATAGTGAGCCTTGCAAAAGCCAAAGAATGTTTACTTGAAGAAAAGAGGGGTTGCCCATCATCTTGCTTTCCCATAGGAAAGTTATGATTAACACTAACGATTTAACTTCTTCTTTGCCTAGTGTTATTTCAAAACTTTTGCAGGATTTTGACGATGTCTTTCCTGAGGATATCCCTAAGGGTTTACCTCCTTTGAGAGAAATAGAACATCAAATTGACTTTGTGCCTAGATCTCAACTGCCGAATAGGCCTGCTTATAGAAGCAATCCTGATGAAACAAGGGAACTACAAAGACAAGTAGAAGAGTTACTTGAAAAGGGATTTGTGGGAGAAAGTATGAGCCCGTGCTCTGTTCCCGTGCTTTTGGTACCAAAAAAAGATGGTACTTGGAGGATGTATGTGGATTGTCGCGCCATCAACAAAATAACGGTAAAGTATCGCCATCCTATTCCTCGTCTAGATGATATGCTTGACCAATTGCATGGTTCTAAAATTGATTTAAAAAGTGGATACCACCAAATTCGAATGAATCCCGGAGATGAGTGGAAAACTGCTTTCAAAACTAAGTATGGATTGTATGAGTGCTTAGTGATGCCGTTTGGTTTAACTAATGCACTTAGTACTTTCATGAGACTAATGAACCATATCTTTAAGGATTTTCATGGCAAATTTGTTGTGGTCTATTTTGATGATATTCTGATCTTTTCAACCTCTCTTGAAGAACATGTGGAACACTTGAGGTTAGTTTTTGATATGCTTAGGGAGCAACAATTGTATGCTAATTTGTCAAAGTGCACGTTTTGTGTTGATAAAGTAATCTTTCTTGGTTTTGTTGTTAGCTCAAAGGGTGTTGAGGTTGACGTAGATAAAATTAAAGCAATTAAAGAATGGCCTACACCTAAGAGCGTGACGGCAGTTAGGAGTTTTCATGGACTTTGTAGTTTTTATAGGAGATTTGTGAGGGACTTTAGTACAATTCTTTGCACCATTAATTGAAGTCATAAAAAAGGATAAGGCTTTTAATTGGGGAAAAGAACAAGACCATGCATTTAATGTCTTGAAGGATAAGTTGTGTTCTGCTCCTTTGTTGCAATTACCTGATTTTTCTAAATCCTTTGAAATTGAATGTGATGCTAGTGGAAAAGGTATATAGGCTGTTTTAATGGAAGACTCTAAGCCTATAGCATATTTAGTGAGAAATTGAGTGGAGCTACATTGAATTATTCTACTTATGATCGTGAGTTATACGCCTTGGTAAGGGCTTTGGCTACTTGGCAACATTACTTGTGGCCACGTGAGTTTGTGATAAAGACCGACTACGAGTCATTGAGGTACTTGAAAGGCCAAGCTAAGTTGAGTAGGCGACATGCCAAGTGGGTGGAGTTCATTGAGACGTTTCCTTATGTGATTTCATACAAGCAAGGTAAGGACAATGTGGTGGGCGATGCATTATCCGAAGGTACATTCTTGTCTCTACTATTACTTCTAAACTAATGGGATTTGAGCACATTAAAGGTTTGTATCTTGATAATTCTGAGTTTGGGGTTGCTTATGCTGCATGTTTGAAGGGACCGTTTGAGAAGTTCACTTTACGTGATGGGTTCCTTTTCAAGGAAAATAAGTTGTGTGTGCCAATATGTTCATTGCGTGAGGTTTTTGTAAAAGAGGCATATTGCGGGAGTCTTATGGGACACTTTGGAGTGCCAAAGACCTTAGATATACTTGTTGAAAATTTCTTTTTCCCTGGCATGCACAAGGATGTAGAAAAATTTTGTGCATAATGTTTAGAATGTAAACATGCTAAATCTAGGGTTTTACCATATGGGTTGTACACGCCTTTACCTGTTCCGATTTCACCTTGGATAGATATCTCTATGGATTTTGTCTTAGGTTTGTCGAAAACAAAGTATGGTAAGGATAATGTCTTTGTTGTGGTGGATAGATTCTCTAAGATGGCTCGTTTCATTCCATTCTTGAAAACTAATGATGCTTCTCATGTGGCTGATTTGTTTGTTAAAGAATTTGTGAAATTACATGACATACCTAGAACTATTGTTAGTGATAGGGATGTTAAGTTTTGGAGCCACTTTTGGCGTGTTCTTTGGGGAAGGCTAGGGACCAAATTGTTGTTTTCTGCTTCTTGTCACCCACAAACTGATGGGCAAATTGAGGTGTTGAATAGAACTTTAGGCAACATGTTAAGGGTTGTTTTGAAAGGTAAATTAACTTCTTGGGAGGATCACTTGCCTTTGGTGGAATTTGCTTATAATAGAACTATTCATTCTTCTGCTGGGTCATCTCCTTTTGAAGCTGTTTATGGTTTTAATCCCCTTATTCCCCTTGATTTAGTGCTATTTCCTACTAATGATGTTGCTAGTCTTGATGGAACAAATAAAGCTGAGATGATGAGAAAGATACATGAGCGAACTAGACTGGCCATTGAAAAGAGGAATGAGCAAGTTGCTTTGAGAAGAAACAAAGGGCAAAAACAAGTCATCTTTGAGCCTGGGGACTCAGTTTGGGTTCACATGAGGAAAGAAAGGTTTCCTTCAAAAGGAAGTCTAAATTGCATGCTAGAGGCAATGGACCCTTCAAAGTTCTCGAGCGAATTGGAGACAATGCTTACAAGTTGGATCTGCCTGGTGAGTATCAAGTAAGTGCTACTTTCAATGGTGCCGACTTGTCCTTGTTTGATGAAGGTTTAAATTCGAGTACGAATTATTTGCAAGAAGAGGGGAATGATAGCTCCATGGGCAAGGATGGTGCTATAGAAGCCCTAAGAAGACCATCTTCAAGGTCATAAGGCAAGGAGATGCAAGCCAAGGTTGCTGGACTTCAATTGGAAATCAAGAATATAATCATCATGGAAGAAAAGCCCAAGAATGAGTTCAAGAATTGTGAAATGGAATGGGCTAAATGCTACACATACTTTACGGTCCAAGTCCAAGCCCAAGAGGAGGAAGATTGGGGCCCACATGGAGCCCAAGGGAAGCCCAAATAGCTGAAAATTATACCTATAAAAGGGCTGAAATTCTGCCTAAAAAGGGCAGCAAACTCACGTTTGAAGTGCCCTAGTATTAGGCAACTTTTCCTATTTTGATAGGGAATAGTTTTTGGGAATTATTTTACATGCTTTCCTAGTTAGGTTTTAGTATTTAATTATTTCCATAAAGTAGATTCTAATCCCATTCTATTTGGGATAAGTTTCCCCAGGGGTGGATTTTGTTATTTTCATTAGACAAATATTATTATTATTGAGAGGTTCTCTACTTTACACCTTTGTGTGTGGCTACTTTAGATTTATCTTGCAACCTTATATGAACGATTCTTTTAAGAGGTAAAATTAATTCGTACTTGATATCTTTGGTTCTTATTAGTAAATTAAAGAAGGTAAATAGTTTATACTGGTTATTGTCTCTAGTTTCTTCGAAATAGGGGTTTAGATCACCTTTTGATCTAAGTTGTTGAATTAAATCTATTAGTATCATAATTAGCTTTAATTCGTTAATTTTGAATACTAAGATCAATTAGGGTTCTTAGAACTTAATCTTGAAATTTGGAATTTTATTCTTGAATTTCGTCTATCTTTACATTCTTGTCTTTAATCTTCGTATTTTCACTTTCGCATTATAATTTTGTTTAGTCAAGTAAACCGATTCTTATCAGCCACAATCCAATTTGTCTTTTAATTTGTTCTCTCTCAAAAATTCAATCTTTTCCCAAAGTGGATCTTTTTTACAAGTTCAAGACTCCTTCCACCTCTAACTCTATAAAATCCAATCTTTTTTCCAAAAAGGGTATTTTCTTACAAGTTCAAGACTCATTGTTTCCCCTCCAACTCTATATAAAAATCCAAGCTTTTCACAATCTTTTTCCAAAATGGGTCTCTTTTACAAGTTCAAGACTCTTTTTTCCCCTCTCATAAAAATTCAAGACTTTTACGAAGTTTTCTCAAAAGAGGTCCTTTGTACAACTTCAAGGCTCCTATTTTTTTATTTTTTTTAACATGGAGAATATAGAAGAAGGATTGTTATTGAAAGAAAGAGAATTAGTAGAATTGAGATGGGAAGTAATTTGGGAGGAAGTGAAGGAAGTTGGCTATTTGGCTGGTCCAATGATAGCTGTGACACTTTCAATGTATTTGTTGGAAGTTATATCAATGATGATGGTTGGTCATTTGGGTGAACTTTCTCTCTCAAGTACTTCCCTTGCTCTTTCTCTTGCTGGGGTCACTGGTTTCAGCTTTCTAGTAAGTACCTATTTATGATACTTTCTTTGGTTATGTGCATGGACAATCAGAGGCGGAGTCGGGATTTCTATTTTATTGGTTCTGGAATTTAGAACGACTTCAAGTAATAATTTAGTTCCAAATTCTGATCTGTACATATTTAATATTAAATGAATATCCTAACACAATTATACTGTTTGGGCAAAAGCACGGGCATCTACCTCCGTCCCTGACAATATGAGTGCTATTTATAGCAGGTTCAAACTCTATTTTCCAGCTAATTATAGTAGGTTAACATGGAGAGTTACAGTTACATAGAATTTAACTTATATGCACCGATTGTCAGGTTAACCTTTACTTTACACTTTATAACAGGTAACATGTATTATTTTCAAGTTTAGAAATTTTACTTCGTATTGGAAGTTACCTGTATATATGTTTCAGGTGACCTGATAGTGTAAAATTCCCATCTATGATTGTTTCTTGGATTTGGATTTAAGTGCAATTTAACTTGGTTATAGTAGGTTCACACTCTAGTTTTTCAGGAAACTATAATAGGCTTAACATGAAAAGTTACATAGAGTTTAACCTATATAAACTCATTGTCAGGTCACTTTTACCTTTATAGTAGGCAACAAGCCTTATTTTCAAGATGCAAATCTCACTTTTTATGGGAGTTACCTGTATATATGCTTTAGGTGATCTGATAGTGTTAAAAATTATTACATTGTCGATGGCGATGTTTATAAGTTAAGACTTAGTTACATATAGTTGTTGGTCTATTTTTACACTATTAGTGGAATCTAACTGGTTGTAAGGGTTCTCGGTCTGTAATACATATCGAGTGGATAAAACTTAAACTCTTTCTTCTTTCTGTAACTTGTAATATGTTATGTTTACAGTTTTGGGAGCTTACTACAATATTTTGATGTCTGCGAGGTTGTTCAATGTTTCAGCAGGAATAGAAATGGTCTTTGTGGGTGTGCGGGGAGGGGAAGAAAGGGGGGGGGGGGGGTGTTGAGCAGCCATTGTATAAACTTTAAGCAATGAAGATATAAATTATTTAGTTGAATAGATTCAATTTGGTTATTCCCTTTTTGTTTGTTCTCTAGCTTTTAGTCTTCACATGAAGAGAGAAATTGAATGGGATTAAGGTAAAACATAGGTAAATGCCAAGGACAAACCAAAGAAGAATAAGAATGTGTTTGAACTTTGAAGTAGAGTTTACAGGCAGAGTTTTTTACTCTTTTCTATTTTCAACTTAGAGGGCATAGTTATAATTCTAGCGTGATTAACAAGCATTGGTTTTCCACAAAATAGAGCTGCAAAGTTTTTCTTTGCTTTATAAATGAATAAACTGTCTAGTAATAACAGTTTTTTAACCATTTTTTGTGCCTCACCACTGACTAAAATTTAAATGTGCCGTGTAGTTAGGCATGGCCAGCGCACTAGAAACTCTTGGCGGACAGGCTTTCGGAGCTAAGCAGTACCAAAGACTTGGTACTCAAACATATACAGCCATTTTGTCTCTCTTCATTGTTTGCATTCCGCTCACGGTCTTATGGATATATATGGGAAAATTGCTTACATTCATCGGACAAGATCCTCAGATTTCTCACGAAGCCGGAAAGTTCATTAAGTGGCTTATTCCCGCTCTCTTTGCTTATGCGAATCTTCAGCCACTTATTCAGTACTTGCAGATGCAAAGTATGATTTTTCCAATGCTCATAAGTTCTTGCATTACGATATGCTTCCACATACCATTGTCTTGGGTGCTAGTGTTTTGCTCTGGCTTAGGTAATATTGGTGCGGCTGTGGCTATTGGTATATCGATGTGGTTGAATGTCATCATCCTTGCTTCGTACATGAGGTTGAATTCCGCTTGTGCGAAAACCTGTGCACCAATGTCATGGGAGATTGTCAGGGGAATGAGAGAGTTTTTTCGATTCGCTATCCCTTCTGCCATCATGATTTGGTACTTCGACAACCTCCCTCCGTCTATTTTACTATTTTAATTAAACTCTTTTCGCATATATTTTCGACAAAATTCATGCTACGTGTTGTATTTTGTAGTCTTGAATGGTGGTCATTTGAGCTGCTTATCTTGCTATCCGGGCTATTACCGAATCCCCAACTTGAAACTTCAGTGCTATCCATATGGTATGTTCTGAATCTCTCTCGTAAATGATTGGTCCAGTTAGTAATATGATCTAAAAGGTCGTAGAATTGCGAATTTATTGTGACATTCCATTTTGCAGCCTGAACACCATTTCGACCCTATATGCAATTCCATTTGGTCTCTCTGGTGCTGTAAGGTATGAATTTAATCCAACTTTTCACATCCATGTGGGTTGTTTCTCAAATATGTAGATATTGAACTCCTGTTTACCTTCAGCACTCGAGTTTCTAATCAATTAGGAGCTGGAAATCCTCAAGGGGCTCGTGTTTCCGTGGTTTCTGTAATGCTCATTGCAGCCACAGAGACAATATTAGTAAGCGCAACTCTATTTGCCTGTCGAAACATATTTGGCTACATTTTCAGCAACGAGAAGGAAGTCGTGGACTATGTCGCAAACATGGCTCCTCTTCTATGTCTATCGGTCATAACTGACAGCTTGCAAGGAACCCTTTCAGGTTAGACTTTTTCCACATCTAGTTACTAGAAGAAAATGTAACAAAGAGTGTCGGAGCCACGTTTTCTACTGAATCCCTTTAGCCGGGAAAATTGTACTATGTATATTGCTTAAACTTTTTCCACATCAAGTTACTACAAGAAAAGGTAACAGATACAAGTGGCAGAGCCACATTTATGTACCAAAAAGGGGCTCGATTGAATTCCCTTCGTCGGAAAACTGTACTATGTACAGTCAGACCTCTCTATAACAACCATCCTCTATAACAACGTTTCACTATAGCGGCCAAATATTTTTTGGAACTGATTTTTCATGTTATGTTATATTATATGTTCTCTATAACAGCATTTTCGCTGTGGCAGCCAAAAAATATCGGAACAAACGACGCCTTTATACAGAGGTTTGACTGTATATGGGTTAAGACTTTTTCCACATCAAGTTACTGCAAGCAAATGTAACAAATACGGGTGGCTGAGCTACATTTACCTTAGGGGGTTCAACTGAATTCCCTTTGCCAGAAAATTGTACTATGCATATTGGTGAATTCTTTCTTAACGTGCATATATATAAATTGTTGAATCCGCCACTAATAGATAAATGTCAAGAATGGGCGTATGACTAATTGTGGTATTATGCACATTCTAGGTGTCGCGAGGGGATGTGGCTGGCAGCATATTGGAGCCTATGTCAATCTTGCTTCATTTTACCTATGTGGAATTCCTATTGCCGCATCATTGGCTTTTTGGCTCAATTTTCGGGGGAAAGGCTTGTGGATCGGCATACTTTCTGGTGCAGCTCTGCAGACTATTTTACTTTCTGTGATAACATGCTGCACAAATTGGAAAACACAAGCTGCAATGGCAAGGGAAAGGCTTCATGCTGATGAAAAATTATCTATTGATAACAGGCTGATTTAATTGAGAGGCCTATAGATGAATTCCACAATACTCTGTTGAAAGTCTTGAAGAAGTTACAGAAGGCTGAACTTAAAAGAAAGAAGAGAGGGGTTCCAATTTTGTGAAATTTTTGACAGTTGTCACCTTTTTTGGGGATAGATGTTTAGTAAATGACCCTCTTTTTATTTCTCTTGCAACTTGTGACGGTAAACTGAACGATCTGTAGGAATATACTTTTTATAACACTAATGAGAAATATTATTAGAGATTCAATCAGAAATTAAATTGTTAAATTAATACCTAATTCAGTGTGACGATTTCACTAACTCAAACATTGAAACTATTGTCAAGATGTCCAGTTCAATCTGTAATGGTACTAGTTATATTTCAAATAAAAAAAATGAATAACAACACTGAAAAAAGAAGATTGGAAGTCATGAGAAAAATGTGGCATAATTATGGAAGTCGTAATTCTTTCATATTAAAACTACTTTATGTAAAATTTACAAAATTTCTCTGATAAACAAATTCAGCATATGGGGCTTTGACTTCAGACTCCTCGGTCTAATAGTTTTGCCTGCAAATGAGCAAATCAACATGCTAATTAGTACTTGTCCAAATATACCAAATAGTGTGAAGGCTTTTTAATTTCATAAATGGCTTATTATTATTATTTCTGTATAACTATCTGGTATTTGGAACCTACTGGGACAATTAATCTAGATTCTCGCGGCGTAGGGACCATAACTTTGTTATATTTTTTAATAGAACCCCCTTCGCTATTGGAGGGCAGAAGTATAATATACTACTTTGATCCAATAACTTGTTAGGAGTAGGTTTTGGCTATATACTCCCTTCGTTTCATAATAAGTGTCACTTTAGCAAAAAACACGCATATTAAGAAATTAATAATGCAATGTGAAATTTACTAAATTAACCCTACATAATAAAAATTAATTACTTTTTCATCTTGATTAGAGCATGCACAAGTTTTAATCAACAAGCCATGAGCCATTAGATCTTTCTATGCACATGCATTAAAATTTGAATAAGATTTATGAAGTACTAGATAATGAACATGGCATTAAGGAAAATTCTCTACTTGCTTATACCGACTGACTGGAAAGTGTTTATTTTTGTCATGATATTGATATGCACAACCACCCGAGTATATGTCAGACTAAAAGAATATGTTGTTCATGAAAGAAACTTAATATATTGTTCATGAAAGGAACTTACTGGACAAGAACGGTATGATTTCAGTCCTAGATGTAGTTCATGTGATGAAATATGATATTTGGCACAAATATCATGTTTTGTATCATTTTACATCCTACTCTTATGACTTTTATTGCTTAGTTCATGATACAATCGTCGTATTTGAACTTATGTCGTTATATTTCATGTGTATAGGTACGATGATGACAAACGATGGAAAACTGTGCTTAAAGTGATTGATTTTGGAGCATATGACGATTAGACGAGGTGACGAGTCGAAGACCACAAAGGATGAACTAAAAGGAAAATAATTCGATTGAAGGGTCCGCTTTTCTTCCGCATCGCGTGAAGAAAGAGGACAAAACCAGCTCCAGGCATTACCATCACCTCAGTACATTGCGCGATCCGAAAGCGGGGTTCTGCGCAAGCTTTCCCGGTTCGATTAGGATTAGGTTTACTTATTTTTTGTTTTTACCCTAGACTATATATAGACGTTTTATTAGCTGAAAACGGTGTGTGCTGGGGATTATTAAAAGACTTGTAAGCCACCGTTCTATTTTCTCTCTCTAGGTTTATTTTATTTTTCATCTTTTTCAACCCTAGATTATTCATGAATTCTTTTGTCTATGATCGAATCATGAGTAGCTAAACTTCTTAATTCTAGGGTCAGGCGAAAGACTTGAAAGTTGGTTTGATGACAATTATTATCTATTGATTTTTCATATTTTGGGTTGCTTATTTATTCTTGATCTTAATTGTTTGATTATCTGGCCAATAGTTAGACACTATCTGTGGTGCGCGAATTGAACTTGAGAAAGGGAATTCACGTACGTAATAATAATAAATAGAGTTTGTTCGATTTAATCGTTTCGCTACTGAGGATAGAGATATACCCTTTAGCCCTACTTAGTTGAATACGGAGAAATAAATGCGTTCTTGTTACCTCTGATGACCATAGAGATATAGGTGTTATAGTAACATCTATAGGCTTGTGAGTAGTTCGAGAGAATATCATAAAGTATAATTAACCCGTCAACTAGTAACCCGAAATAAAATAGGTGGAATTGTCCGAAGATCAACCGGATTATCGAAAGCCATGACCACTAGATCTTTCTCTCATATGATAATTTTACAATCTTTGTCAAGATATTCTACACAAAAACACCCATCACAAATTGTTTACTTTTCGAGCTTTTTAGTTTAGTACAATAAACATCTTGATTTTCACTTCCTTGAATAGTTTCATCCGAATTTGAATTAGTTTAACGGAAGAGAATCTAAGTCTCCGGGATCGATATCCTGACTTAACGAACCATATTACTTGTACGACCAGGTATACTTGCGTGTGCGTTTGGGAGCAACAAGATCAGAAGCCTCACTGGACGGAATTCAACAGATTGGCTGTGCCCTCTGTTGTCAATCAAGGAGATCAATTGGAGTTGTAATAGATGTTCAAATGCCTGAAAGAACATCAAATATTTGTCATTAGTTTAACCTTTAAACATCCAAGCTGAATGTTAGGCAAAGTTTATTTCTATTTTGAGTGATTGTACACAGCCGGAGGCATGCATTCTGTGCATAATAGTCGGTTGTTTGGAAAGAATCATCATCATCATCTACGCTTTTCCTTTTTTTTTTTTTTTTTGAAACTGGTATCTGCCAAATCTCCCGCACCCCACCTGGTGGGATTATACCTTAGCCACGTATGTAGAGGCATTCTTTCCTATTGTGATAAAACACTTGAACGCATGAGAACATGACATGTGATATGATTTTCACTTGCCACATGTGCATGTTCTTGGAATGTCACAAATTAAGTGGATATTACCTCCTTTACCTTGGTGCACACTTGTTGTGAGTTCAAATATGCGCTCTGCATAGTTGTACTCCATCGGGTCGTGTTGCTGAGCCTTAAATTTGTGATACTCGAACAATTGTGACGGTTTTGGCATCCATTTTAGACCGTCTGCCACAAGTCCTTTGGCCTCTTTTGATCTAGTGACGAACCGCTCCATAACCTACTTAAAAGTCATTCTCACCATTGCGATGACGGGCAGTCCCCATGCAGATTTCAACAAGCCATTGAATGACTCGAAGCTGTTTATTCTCAGCATCCCCCATCACCTACCTTCATCCTTGTGTAATGTCCATTTTCCTTTATCAATTTTATTCAAACAGTGGAAAGCTTCCTCACCCGCCCGCCTAGTAATCTCCATCTGCAGGTGAAACTTCTTCTCCTGATGCTCTGTTGCAGCCGCCCACATCCAATTGCAAAGTGCTGGACTTCGATATGCCTTTTGGAAGTTTTCCTTCAAATGCCTTAAACAACAACGATGATAGGCAAAGGGCAGCTGCCACCCATACAAATTGAACATATTGCTCAATATGCCAGCATTTCTGTCTGATATAACATATATGCCCATACGATCCTTAATAACGTGTTACCTCAAGTAGTTTAAAAACATATCCCACGTATTAGTGCTCTCATTAGTTGCAATTGCAAAAGCTAGAGAGAATATAGATCCACTGCATCCATTCCAACTGAAATTAGCAACTTTATGTCGTATACCCTGTACGCATGTGTTCCTTCTATTGATATTACTGGCCAACAATGAACAAAACCATCAATGCATGGTTTGAATGCCCAAAAGGCAAACTCAAGAATATTACCGAGCACACCAGGCTTCGATTTGAGCTTCCATTCAACAACAGTTCCAGAATTGAAGTGTTGTAAAGCCGTTATGTATCTCGGCAACGTCTTGAAAGAGCCTTCCTAATTGTCGTAGACTATCTCATGTGCACGCCTACGCCCAAGATACGCTTTCCGCCGACTAATGGTTTTGCGATATACTTTCAGGACGGCTATAATACAATCTTTAATAGGGTACCTGGATAGGTTGAAATATCAGCATATAGCAACGAGGAACATCATTTTAACATCAAAATTAAAATAAAATTAGGCGAAGGGGATACCTTGGGCTTTTTGCAATGTCATCAACTAACATAACAACAATCATATTGATATCTAGATTGCAATGATCATCTGGGAGGTCACCCTTATCACAAGTGTGCCTTGTGTTGAACTTTGAAATAGTCTACATCTTTTCAGCAGTCTCCTTACCACGGAGCATCCATTGACAACCTTGATTTTTTCGCTTACAAACCAATCGCCAAAGTTTTCGAGTGGAATCGTCAACTTTGAACTCCCTCATCCCCTGGATGTAATAAATCTTAACAACCATTTGCAATGACTTTTTCGAGTTGAAAATCACGCCTTTTTCAATATGAACCATCTGTTTTACAAGATCCACTGGCTCTTTCCATAAACTTCGCTGAATATGATCATCATCCCTAGTAAAGACAAAGGCATCGGGGCGATCTTGAAGATGATCAAGATAGAGGATCTCATCGAAATGCCACTGAACCCGGGTTGACTCTTGCTATTGAAATTGGCTTTGCGGCACAGGCTCTTGCTGGTGAAATGAGTGTTGTGAATTCAGTTCTTCCTAGTGTCTTTGGACTATTCATCATATCTTGCAATAGTTTTACTTGATAGTGAGGATTAGTACCAACCTCAATCTCATCCGCACTTTCTTCATCTTCACTTTCCTCCTCATTAGGCATTTCCTCACTATCACTGGATGATGTATCTATATAATTCGGATAATCCATACCATCTAGACAGGTCTTTTCCTATAATTTGATGCAACGACCTCATTCTCCCTATATAAGAAACTAGAGTATTTTAACTACTAAACATCAAATAATACTATTGTTGTTAAAAAAGTTGATGTACCAATAGTAATCAATTGCACCGAAACTTGAGGAAGGACCATCGTTTTGAGTAGGTGTATAATAAAATATAATCAACATCATTAGTAGCATTCAAGTAATAATCTTATGCTACTACTCATAATAATACTAATAAATATTTACCACTGCCCATCAAATTGATGACTTAAACTTTCCAGAGGCATTTGACTTGTCAAAATGCCTTTATAAGTATTCATGTCAGGGTAATTGTGCTCATGAGTTGGTTCCGCTTCAGTGACTTCAGCCTGAATTCTAGATGGGGCTTCCCGACGAGGTCTATTTGGGGCTTCCCGAGGAGCTGTAGCCATGACTTCAACACGATTAATGGGGACCTTCTCTACGTACATTTTAAGGACGTTTAAAGTTATGCGTTCCCTATAATCTTAAAGCGCCTTCAAAGAATCCGTCAAAGAATCATCGTCATGAATATGCCACTTTCCATAACTAACTACACCTTGCGGCGTAAATGATATTGGATATCTTTCAATTATATTTAAATCAAAATCACCCCTACTCACTTGTAGTCTATTTTACAATGCTTGGAGTAGTTTTGAGAATTTTAAGTTTAGTGAAAACTTAACATGGTATTTTGGGGAGAGTCATAACACAAACTATTTTTCTCGAATATAATTTCTCAGTCCCAGAATAAAGAAACCCTAATTTTTTAAACATCTTTCATTTTTTGACTAATTTAGGAGTACGAAATGCAAAAGTTGGATGAAACTTAGAAATTGTGTAAAATGCAAAAATTGGATAAAACTTAGAAACTGTGTTTTCCTTTCATACAAAATCCGTATTATATAAGGTTTGAATGCATTTGAATCATATAACGAATGCAATTAGTGTGTCTTGCAGCATTACGTCTTGTCAAATCAAGTACGGAGTGGGCTGTCATTGCATAACGCATGAATTTACAGTGTCATGTTAGAATTAGCAGCATAACATAGTAAATTAATGCGTTATTCGTTAATTTTATATAATGCAGTAGATTTCTGTGTTATGTTGATATAACGCAGTAAATTATTGCGTTAATATGACATAACACAATAAATTATTGCGCTATAGCTGGTCAGACGCGTGCCCCGTGTTGTCAATTAGTGCAGTGTGTTGTCAATCGGAGTTGTTATATATAAAAACATAATAACGCATCTAAAATTTGCGTTTGATGCTAGCGAGTGTTATACAACGTAATTGACGAATAACTACCAACCATACAAAATTGAGTTATTATTTCATTTTTTAACTAATTTGGAGATATTAGTCGTATTACCACGTTCTCTCCAGGAGACATATTCGAAGTAATGGGTAGGACATGGGAATTGGGTGAAGATTTTGAATACTCCAAAAACCCGAATGAGAGATACAATCAACATTACAACAATATGATGACAGATGAGTGGAATTGGCGTGTTAGGGAGGCTGCAACATTGAAACAAAACTTGGGGTCATTAGGGCTTAAACACCCAAAAAATCGTGCTATGTCAATGCCTCATGGCACTCCACAAGAGTTGAATTTTGCTCTTAACCATTTTCGCAAAGAAAACAATCTGAAAATACGTTGCATCAGGGTAGAATATGGTCAACATAGTTATGTCAGATTCAAATCCAAGTAGGATTCGTACTGTGAGATGTCTGATGACGATGATTCCCCATGATAGTATTAATAGTTGTAATGTATTAAATAAAGTTGGTGGGGTCATAGTCATGATCCCACAACCTATTGAGTTTGATACCTATATAAAGAGCCTTTTGCTACTTACTATCTACTTAAAATTCAATATCGAATAATAGAAATGCAGATTGATCGGTTATTTTTTCCACTGGAATCAAATAACAGTGATGATGACAACTCAAATCAAAGCAACTATTCCGATGATTCCTCAACCGATAACAGTGAATTCATGCTAGACGATTTCAAGCCCCACCTTTTAATAGAGCGTAATGACAATTTGCGTGAGCTGAAATATTCAGATCCACGTGAATATTATTGTGGTTTATGTCGCGAATGGGCATATCGATATGCCGAATCACAACGTCTTGTTCGTGATTTGAAAAATCTCATCGCTCAAATCCCAACAAGGTTCTCAATGACCATGCCTCGAGTAGGTGAACACACTTGCGAGCTTGCCGTACAAAAGATTAGAAAAAAACAGCAGAATGCTAGCAAGATGTTGTAGATTTTACATGCTAAAGTTGGCCGAAGAACAAGCATCATCAACCTGTAGGGAACTAACATCTACAGAAAGAAGATCGGTCTTAAAAAAAACCCATGATATTCATCTGAGGACGATATTGAAGACTTCAATTTTGATGATGATTAAGAAAATTGCGATTTTGGTTTTATGTTTAATTTATGATGATGTTGTTAATTTGAAGAATATTAGTATGTTTAGTGGAAGATCAACTCAAGGGCATGTGTAGGCTCATGTACTTTAAGTTTTTTCTTTCTTTGATAATTGTAATTTAACAGGTTTGGGTTTGTTATTAATGAACTAGTATTTTCATATTGTTAAGAATGATGCAATTTAATTATTTTGAGATTGATATGAATGATGCAATTTTGACTAAAAAATAACATGCTTAATTCTAAATCCTAAAACATAAATAACTTAAAGCTAATGACAGCAAGTCTTCAAACAAAAATAGACTTCGAGCACTTTTCAACCACTAAAATGACAATCCGAAGTTTTGCTTATCCTTAATGTAGAGCCTACCTTATTAATTGCACAAAAATAAGTAGGGTTCTATATAAAATATTGAAGTTTCGGACTTCCGAAGCATGACTAATCTATGGCTAAAGTACATAAAAAAGTGTGAAAATGTAAAAGAAAGAGGAGTTTAAACAAAAGAAGAAAAAAAAAAAAGGGAGACTCCTTTAACGCAGTAAATTACTGCGTTAAAGGACTTAACTGTGTCGTTATGGTTAAGTCCTTACTATGGTACTATTTTGTTTGTTGGGATATTTTGGTTCAAAAGGTCCTTTTTTAGGTCATTTTGGTTCCGAACTCCAGATTTCGCATCTAGTTTCGAATAACTGACAAAAGCGGTTTCCTATATGCAAAGACTTTGCTCTATAACCATTTTGTTTACCTTTTCTCCTTAATTTCATCTAACTCCCCTCAGGACTTTGAAATTTAAACAACTCCCCCATTGATTTTTTACAACAAGGGTATAGTAGCCTTTTTGGTTCCGTAATCATTGATAAATTTAGATTTTAGTTCTCATAGCTGACTTAATATATTTGATCTTTAATTAATTGAAGCGAGCAATTTTAAACCCCGAATATTCACAATTTTATCATGATTAAGTGCAAATTTTCATCAGTTACTTACTCATTGGTTATGTTAAGTATGTATTATTACTCCATATTTAGCAACAATATAGTCCTAAAATAGATGAAATATAATATATTTTCTACCTGAAAAGACTCAAAACACATATTTTAATTAATTGAAGTTTAAATGTGAATACCATCAAGGACTAAAATAAGAATTTCATGCTAATTGAGGGACCTAAATGCTATTACCCCTTACAAACAGGTTTGGCCTTGCTGACACAAAATATTATTCTTGAGAAACAAAGATATTGTTATTGTTTTTAAAAAAACAAAGATATTGTCCTTTCATAGCTGCAAATATTATCAAAACTTGTTTGGTTAAGTCTTCTTGAAAGGCTGTATCAAAAAATTGTTTCAGAAACCTTGTTTGTTGAAAACTTTATCGGAAAGAGAACAATTACAATTATTCAAACACATTTTAATGCACAAGCTTTTGATTAACATATTTTTAACATAAATTTTGATGATTTGTGACAAATTTCATACAGTTTTCATATACATAATTTTGAGCGGATTTTTTAAGCCTTGAACGAGATATACGCATTTCATACTTTTTTCATATCGTTTTCATACACTAAATTTAGAGCGAACTTTTTAAGCCTTGAGCGAGATATACACATTTCATACAACTCTCATACATAAAGTTTTGAGTGAAAAATATTTTTTACAAAATAATTTTGTTTTTTTTTTTTAAAAAAAGCTAATGTTATTTTAAAAAAAATATGTTTTGTATAAGATTTGTAATGTTATGTTTTGTAAATAGAAAACTATCATCACGTTTCATAAATATTTCTCCGTAATATGTATATATACGTACTTTACCCTATAAAAGTTTATGAGAATTCAAAAGTTGGGCCCATGCTGAGCACGGGCAATAGTAATCTAGTAAATCTAATAAAGTACATTAGGGTAAAAAAAGGAAAAAAAAAATTGAGCACGTTAAAAATTGCTACAGAAAATTTCCTTTGTCCTTTGGGTAACACAAATATTACCATTTAGAAATTGTAAAAAGTTGCCAAATGCAAGATACCTATGGAACCCACATGGACCAAGAAGTATTCCAAAAGGATGCAGAAGAGTAAAGAAATTGGGTAACTTACATAAACATCTATTTTTATAAGCTTCTAATAATATATAGCTACAAGTTTGGAAATTACAAATTGTAGCTACCTTTTATGTGGTTTCGGTTGTATTTCATTGTTTTGAAATACAGAGAAATACAAAAAATGTGAAAACAAAGTGGAGTAAAAACAGGCTCTATATTTGGAGCTACCTTTTATGTGGATTGTGTTGTATTTCATTGTTTTAAAATATAGCGAAATACAAAAATCGTGAAAACAAAGTGGAGTAAAAATAGGCTCTATATTTGGAACATTCATTGTATTTACACCAAGAAAATATGAATGCATTCAAATCCTTTTATAAAATACACTGTATTCAGGTGTATTTGATTATTCAAATACACAATTTCTCCTTCGAAATACAGAAATACAAGCGAATACAAAAACATACACTCTATACAAAAAAATACAAGCGAAATACAAAATACCACTGTATTTACACTAAAAAAAGATGAATTCATTCAAATCCTTTTAAGAAATACACTGTATTCGGGTGTATTTGATTATGTAAATACACATTTTCTCCTTCGAAATATAGAATACAAGCTAATACAAAAAAATACACCCTTAAGTATACTAAAAAATGGAGAATACAATCAAATCTGGTCCTCCCATCGCCGTCGGAGCTCCATCGAAATATAGCATCTTATAAACGATTTCAAACATAAAATTTGTCCATAAAAACAACTCCCAAAGCTTCTGTGGTATTCGTACCAATAATGTTATATATAGCAACCTGCTACGGCAGTAAAAAATGGTCGGGATCTGGTCGAATCTCCGGTGAATATACAAAAACAATATACTCTAAGTATACTAAAAAATGGAGAATATAGTCAAATCCGGTCGGATCTCCGGTCACAACTTTCCCAAATCAACACTAAACCCTATCTGTATCAGCTGGACAAGATAAGCCGATCAGTAGACGACCTCATCGGAACCACCAGCAAACCCGATCCATCAAAGAAACCCGTCTTCCTCACTAAAGCCCAAAGGGAAGAACTTGCCCTTAAATGCCGCCACGATGAAATCACCGAACAAAAACGCCGCTTCGAACAAAACCCCCTTCCTCCACCGACAACAACCACCGTGAAAGAGATCGTGGGGACCACCATCGAAGAGACAGAGAAAGAGATTCCGAACGGACAAGGGTGAGATCAGAGAGAAAGAAACAGAGGGGTCAGATCTCACAGATCTGGGGATGAGGAAAGGGAACGGAGAGAGAGAAAGAGAGGGATGAGGGAGAAGATAGATTTGGGAGGTGAGGGAAAATCAATTGAAAAAAGAAACTTATAAAATACAGGGCATTAGTTATGATGTGTAATTTAAGAAAATATTTTAGCTACAAAAAATAAATAAAATAAAAGATAGTTATTATTCATAAATAGGTCTTAGAAGTAGCTATGACAAGTAAATTTTCCAATGAGATTTAAGTGGGCCCACGTTCACATAAAGCTGCCTAAGCAACAAATAAGTACACATCAACCTAAAAATTAATTTCCATAACGGGCTCCAAAGCAGTTTTATTTACGAAAAATAAGAGATAAACTAAGTGCAAATAAAAGCAAAATCGGGGGCAAATAATAAACATGTAAGCGGGGATGTCAACCAAGTGTTATCTACTTTAGCTGCACACTCTCACTTTTTATATTAGGAGTCCAGTAAATGTATTATGTTTACAATTTATAGTCAGATATCATAAAAATTACGGCTTGGAAATTACTCTTTTTGGTTATAGTTTGGTCTGGTAAGCTTTAATTCGTGATCTGGTTAGCTTTAATTCGTGTTCTTCAAAATTTATAATTTCTGGAAATTTTCATGTAATATAGATCAATTTAAGTTTATTATGGGGTAAAAAGATAGCAGCTGGTGATTTCGATGGTAACTGGGTTTGTATTAAAACTGCCTGGAAATGGAATTCTCCACAAAACATCCAACCTGTTGAATTGGATAATTATTACAGCTATGATGATTTGTTGAGGAGCGTGATTCTGTCTGGTAATATAGACCCTGTGTCGACAAAAGCGTCCATTAACTACATAATTAATGCTCCTAAAAAGGGACTGCCTCCTACCTACATCACAAATGGCCATCAAGTCCGTCTATACCTTATGAATGTTGATAAGGATGGTTGCCTAAGTTATATGTAAGTTTAAAGGAGAGTATTGGTGAAAGTCCAAATTCATTAGCTGCAGCGAATTCATCAAGGGCAGCCTCACCAATCATCGATGAACATCCTTGCAAACCTCCCATTGACAAGACTAACAAACACCATACACTAACAAACCACTAACATCATTACATAACAAAATTGTCAAACTTCTTGTCTTTCTCTGCCACACACCCACCCAACTTGACTTTTTTCTTTTCTTTTTTCTCCTCTCTCATAAAAATTCAAGTTCTTTCACAATCTTTTTCCAAAAAGGGTTCTTTAAAAGGTATTTTCATAAGGGGTCTCTTTGCTCTCCTCTCCCTTTGTATAAATCTTGAATTTTCACAATCTGTTTCCAAAAGGGGTCTTTTTACAAGTTCAAGACTCCTTTTTATTTTTTTCATTTACATGGAGAATGTAGAAGAAGGATTGTTAATGAAAGAAAGAGAAATCATAAGGGTAGTGTTGAATTGAGATGGAAAGTAATTTGGGAGGAAGCAAACGAAGTTGGTTATTTGGCTGGTCCAATGACAGCAGTGACACTTTCACAGTATTTCTTGCGAGTTATATCAATAATGATGGTTGGTCATTTGGGTGAACTTTCTCTCTCAAGTACTTCCCTTGCTCTTTCTCTTGCTGTAGTCACTGGTTTCAGCTTTCTTGTAAGTACCTATTTATGATCCTTTCTTTGGTTATATGCACGGACAATCAGAGGCGGAGTTGGGATTTATATTTTGTTGGTTCTGGATTTTAGAACAACGACTACAAGTGCTAACAATTTAGTTCTAAATTTAATGTGTACATATTTAAATATTTAATGAATATCTTAACACAATTATACTGACAATATAAGTGCAATTTAACCAATAATAGTAGGTTCAAACTCTATTTTCTAGGTAACTATAGTAGGCTAACATGGAGAGTTGCAGTTACATAGAATTAACGTATAGGCATGGATTGTTAGGTTAACCTTTACTTTATACTTTATAGCAGGTAACATGTCTTATTTTCAAGTTTAGGAATAATACTTCTTACTGAAAACTACTGTTTCAGGTGACCTGATAGTGTAAACTACCTATCTATGATTGTTTCTTGGATTTGGATTTAAGTTTCAGTGTAAGTTTAATTTAACTTGGTTATAGTAGGTTCACACACTATTTTATCAGGTAACTATAGTAGGCTTAACATGAAAAGTTACATAGAGTTAAAAATATATACACTCTTTGTCAGGTCACTTGTACATTCTTAGTAGGTAACGCACCTTATTTTCAAGATGTAAATCTCAATTTCTATGGGGAGTTACCTGTATATATGCTTTAGGTGATCTGATAGTGTTAAACATTATTACATTGTCGATGGCGATGTTTATAAGTTAGACTTAGTTCCATATAGTTGTTGGTCTACCTTTACACTATCGGTAGAATTTAACTGGTTATAGCAGGTTCTCGGTCTATATTTCAGATTGTTATATCATACTTAATACATATCGAGTGGATAGAACTTGTACTCTTTCTTCTTTCGAGGTAGTAACACAGAAGGTCACTTAACTATGGGTAATGATCTCTCAAGGTCATGTTTCTTTGTTCTGTAACAACAATGTCACCCAACTTTCTCTCTATCACATCAAAAGTCATTCAATAAATGTTTGGCTAATAAAATATGACATGGCATTTAATTCAGTCCACGTGGACTTTTCCTTCTTTTTTTTCCTCAGTCCATGGGGCAAAAAGACCCGACCCTGAACTAAAAGAAAGAACAGAGGTTCCAATTTAATAAAAAATTTGCCGGTTGTCACATTTTTCCGGTGACAGATGTTTAGTAAATGATACTCTTTTTATTTCTCTTACAACTTGTGACGGTAAACTGAACGATCTGTAGGAAAATACTTTTTATACATCTGAACACTAATGAGAAATATTATTAGAGATTCAATCTGAAATTAAAATTGTCAAATTAATACCTAATTCAGTGTGACGATTTCACTAACCGAAACATTGAAACTACTGTCAAGACGTCCAGTTCAATCTGTAATAGTACTAGTTATAATTCAAAAAAATAAATGAAAAATAACACTGCAAAAAAGAAGAAGATTGGAAGTCATGAGAAAAAGAAAAAGAAAAATGTGTCATAATTTTGGAAGTCGTAATTCTTTCACATTAAAACTACTTTTATGGAAAATATACAAAATTTCTCTAATAAACAAATACTACTACAACCTATGGGGCTTTGACTTCAGACTCCTCGGTCGAGTAGTTTATGAAGAATTGCCTGCAAATGAGCAAAATCAGCATGATAATTAATACTTGTCCAAAAAGACCAAATAATTTGAAGGGTTTTGTTATTTCATAAGTGACTTATTATTTATTTTTTCTGTATAACTATCAGGTATTTGGAACTCAGACAACTAATCCAGATTCACGCCGCGTAGGGACCATAACTTGTTACTCCTATTTTTTAATAGAACCCCCTTCGCTACTGGAGGGCAGAAGTATAATATACTACTTTGATCCAATAACTTGTTAGGAGTAGGTTTTGGCTATATATATTTTTACTATCTTCTTTATTGAAATTATAAGAATAACTAGCAGAAATGAACAAGTAAAAAAGAGAAACAAGTGACTTCCCAATGTTTTAATCAACAAGCCATGAACCATTAGACTTTTTTTATACATATGCATTAAAATTTGAATAAGATTTATGAAGTACTAGATAACGAACATGGCATTAAGGAAATTTTTCTACTTGCTTATACCGACTGACTGGAAAGTGTGTTTATTTTTTCATGATATTGATATTCGCAACCACCCGAGTATATTTTAGACTAAAAGAATATGATTGTTCTTGAAAGTAACTTACTGGACAAGAACGGTATAATTTCAGTCCCTGATGTAGTTCACGTGATGAGATCAAAAGCCTCACTGGACAGAATTCAACAGATTGGCTGTGCGCCCTCTGTTGTCAACCAAGGAGATCAATTGGTGTTGTAAAAGATGTTCAAATGCCTGAAAGAACATCAAATATTTGTCATTAATTTAACCTTTAAAGATCCAAAGCTGAATGTTAGGCAGAGTTTATTTCTATTTTGAGTGATTGTACACACCCGGAGGCATATATTCCGTGCATAATAGTCGTTTGTTTGGAACGAATCATCATCATCATCTACGCTTTTTTTTTTTTTTGAAACTGGTATATGTCAAATCTTCCCATACCCCACCTGGTGTGATTATACTAGGAATGTTTTTGTTGTTGTTATTGTTGTCTATATCTGGCAAATCAAATACGCTTTTATACTCTGGAAGACATAAGTCATACAGGATTCACACTATTAACATAAGGAGCCATGTAGCAGTCAAACCTTTCATTACTGAATTGAAGTTAGCAGTCTCTTGCTCTTTGACTTCCAACCTCCTCAAGCAAACAAGGATATATAACTGTAAAATGGAGCAATCTGCATCAACAATTTGAAAATTGTGTTGTTTTCAGTTTGAGTCATCTTCGTGGTGGTCTAGCCAGAATGTATTAACTTATGAAGTTACATCAAAATTTTGATCTTCTTCTTATTAGTTTTCAGTTTGTCATCTTTGTGGTGGTCTAGCCAGAATGGATTTAACTTACTAAGTACACACAAAATTTTGATCTCCTTCTTCTTCTTCTTCTTCTTCTTCTTCTTATTATTATTATTATTGTTATTATCATTTTATCTTATAACAATATTTTGTTAAATCCCGCACTATCTCGAACTATCGGTGACACATAACATAGGAGATTGAAATAGATAAAATTGGAAAGCGCCAAGGGTGTGGCCAAGTGGTCAATGAAGTGTGAGGAGGAACCATGAGGTCTCAGGTTCAAATCACAATGAAGGCAAAAACACTATGTGATTTCTTCCCATTTGTCTAAGCCTTGGTGGACAAAGTTACCTATTCTTTGGTGGGAGGTAGCAGGTATCCCGTGGAATTAGTTGTTCTTTGGTGGGAGGTAGCAAGTATAATGTGGAATAATCAAGGTGTGCGCAAACTGGCCCGCACACTACGGTTATCAAAAAAATTTAGATATCGTTGGAATCAAATATCTTCAATTTGTACTGTACTAACAAGTTTTTGGAGAAATATCTAAGTTCCTACTCCACAGTTATTAATCAGCTTGACTACTCTTAAATGTTTTGGTTTTTCAAAAATAACTACTATCCTTGGCTGTACTGAATGAGTTATTTGAAATAAGATGCAAAAAATGAGCATTAATTGAAGACACATCACATATAAAATGGTTTGTGAGTGACTCACACCACATCTCCAACAGTATGTACTATTGGGGCCTAATCAAATTTCCAGACAACTTTATACGACTCATAATGTCTGAGACTATTGTGTCACGTAAGAGAATATGAGTGAGAGAATATAGGAATAGCCTAAGAGGCTGAGTGTTGAAGAGAAAAAAAAAAAACTAAGGGTGTCAATTTTCCCATGTGTACAACAAATTTCTCCGTGAAAACAAGTTCCTTACAAATCAAGAAAATGACTTTCCTAGTAGGAGTAGGATCGAAAAACAAGTTTCATAAATGGCATTCCAAGCTCATTGTCTCCTCTCCATCTCCTAACTCCCCCAACCTCCAATCCCTGACCCCCCATTCCCCACCCCCAGCCCACCTCACACCATTGTGTTTTCCTAAATTACATATAAAGAAAAACATAATAGTGATAAGCGGCAGATCTAAAGTGTGAAGTCATAGCATCAAGATCCTGTCTTTCACAACTAAAGCTTTTTAAATGTTAGTTCCATTCTTATAGGCTCTATTTCTGTGAGGACCCCACAGCAGGTGTAACCCATGCATACAACTGTGGTCCCCCTGTGCCAGCCCCTTGCGACTGGACACACATGCATGCATGACATACTTAGGTATTGTATGAGCAAGAGACACAGACAATTCGATATACGCTGCAGCGGCTGGTATCGAACCCGTGACCTCTCCCCTTTTGTTCTCCCAAAGGAGACGTCTCTCACCAATTGAGCTGCAGCTCAATTGGTGAGAGAGTCTCCTTTGGGAGAACAAAAGGGAGAGGTCACTTGAGAGTTGCCCGATACCAGCACGGGCAGCCGTATATCGAATTGTCCGTGTCTCTCTGCTCATACATACCTAAGTATGTCATGCATGCATGTGTGTCCGCCCGCAGCGGGGGCAGTGGGGACCAAGGCCAGGCGTGCATGGGTTACACCTGCTGTGGGGTCCTCACAAAAAAGGCGTCTTATGTTTGAGGATCCGCAGGTGTAACCCATGCATGCTGCGGGTTGCCCTCCATGACATAACATGACATGTACACTGCAATATTGTAGCAAGGGTCGCAGACGGATCGCACAACTATGCCATCTTCACTCTGCAGAGCTACGGGTATCGAACCCGCGACCTCTTGCTCTTTGTCTCCACAAGGGAGCGCCTCTTACCAATTGAGCTTTGTCACGCCCCGAACCATGGTCTGGACGTAACACGGCACTCGGTGCCTGACTGCATGTGACCGAGCGAACCACATGGCTTGGTCGAACCATCATGATACCTAACATAAGCGGAATATAACATGAATGCATAATGAGCCTTTATAAAACATGGTAGGTCATAATACTTAATAAAATACTTGTTTAAACACGAGCGAGCCAAAATGGCTATACGACTCCAAATGTCCGACATGACATAACCGATTTGTCTAGTCTATGAAACCTCTAACCCGAGTCTCAACATAAAATATATACTGTCGGGACAAGGCCCCAAAGCATACCCTTAATGCATCAATGACATAAGGTAAACAACTAACTAAACCCCGAAGAGAATGGGGCTCACCCAAAGTCGATACGAGAGTTGTCCCATCGAGCAGGTGCGTTGTCCGTACGCGCACCGCATCGTGGAAACGCAGCCCCCAAGGCAATAAAGGGGACGTCAAAGACATTGAATGTCCGGTATGTAAGCAACCGGATGAAATAACATGGGTCATGAAATAACATGATAAGAACCGAGACCGAAACTGGACACGAACATGAGTACGAGTATATAAACATGAAGTTGAAACCGAAATCGAACGTAAACATACGAGTACCGTAAGCATGAAATAATACGTAATAAGTCAGAATACCGACACGAACCACCACGGGGAGAAACGTGAGTCCGATCTCTCGCCCGATCGGGGCCTAAGCCATCCTGTACCTTACCGGGGTACAAGACATGAACATGAACATGGATGGATCCAATATCCCTCAATGGGAAAATATGAAGGAATCGTCCTAACTGGGCGGAGCGATCCTTATCCTACGTTGGCATACGTAGTTTCAGGCTATCTGAGCCTTCTCGGTATTAATACAACTCCCGAACATGAAAATAACTGAAAACATGATTTCTGAATCTTGACATGATAATATAATGGAACCAATATAAGGGTTATAGGAAGCGTTTTGAAAACCAATTAAGTCATAAGAAATGTCTTTGGGAAAAACAAAGTTGAAAGCCCTCTACGGGGCATGTTTGCAAGTGAGTTTATAGAAGGTCTTACTTCCAACGATCATAACCCCATTATTAATTGAGAATTTGGGAAAACTTTCTTGATAAAAGTTGTAGAGCATTGAAATACCTTTCCAACGGTATCTTACGGGGGTCAAACGGACATCTGTGTAAAAAGTTATGGCCATTTTACGACAGACTGTTCGACAGAAAATCGCCTCTCTGTCACCGATGCGACGGAAGGTGCGACTCGCAGAGACACGACATGCGACGCCACAGTCCGCCGCAAGTTGTGACAGAGATTTTGTCAGACTTTTCCGGACTACTTTAAATAAGACCCAACTCGACCAAAATCATATTTTCATCATTCTTGGTCAAGAAAACCTCTAGAATACTCTCTAACCTTCATCCACACGAAAATTCAAGGGAAATCCATAATCAATAACACCAAATCCATGAACCCAAATGTATGAAACCTAGCCAAAGTTCATCTAATTCAAGAAAACCCAAGGGAAGTGAAGTAGGGTTTTGGTGCTAGAGAAGTAACTCCACTCAAGACTTGTTCAACCACTATCTAAGGTAAGTTTCATGACTTTTTCATGATGATTAAAGTGTTGATGAGTTCTTGGGAGAATAGTAAATGGGTTTGATAAAGAGAATATATGAACTATGATAGGGTTTTTGGATTGTTGACTTGGGATTGTTGTATTCATATGGGTGATGGAGAATGATGTTAATTACATCTAATTGAAATTGTAGAATTAGCTAGAAGTAATAGAATGGGGAATTGGTGAAGAAAACACCATTAATGAGGGTTGTAGAGCTTCATGCCCCCCCAAGTGTTTGATAAAATGCTTAGATGAACAAAGCATGGATATTGTTGCTAATATAGAATCCCTATGACCTGTATTGTTATAGATTAAAGTTGAAGGGATTGCAAGACATTGTGATACACTCAAAAACAGGGAATCAAGGTATGTAGACGCTATCCACGTGTGGGAACATCCTTGTTCTTCCCCATGTTTCAGTATTCCATGATTACACACCAAGTTTTAGGATTCTAGGCATATTCATGTTGAACCCTAGACACTTGAACCATGATGTATATTATATGGTCAGTTACAATTCACAGCTCAATTGGTAAGAGGCGCTCCCTTGTGGAGACAAAGAGCAAGAGGTCGCGGGTTCGATACCCGTAGCTCTGCAGAGTGAAGATGGCATAGTTGTGCGATCCGTCTGCGACCCTTGCTACAATATTGCAGTGTACATGTCATGTTATGTCATGGAGGGCAACCCGCAGCATGCATGGGTTACACCTGTGGATCCTCAAACATAAGACGCCTTTTTTGTGGGGACCTCTGGTAGGACCCGACCCCTGATGGGCCCATGATCTGACATGACCGGCTTTGGTATTGTACGTGCAGGGGTACGGGGTTCGCACATAATCCTCTTCACGCCGCCCTGGCCACGGGTATCGAACCCGGAACCTCGAGCTCCTTTACATTCCCAAAGGGAATCGCCTCTTTACCACCGGCCGAGCTCAACCGGTAAAGGGGCCGAGGTAAGGCTCAGACAAAAGTGACTGCAAGGTCGCGGGTTCGAAGCTCTGCAGAGTGTGCGAACTGGCTAAGCACCCTTTCACATACAATGTCCAAGTATGCCAAGTCCTGCATGTCATGAGGGGGCAACCCGACTCGCAAGGGGGTCGGATCCTCGCAATTTCTATCTAAAAATACCAGGATATCCAATTGCAAAGAAGAGACCTTTGATAGCATATGAATGCTAGATCAACTTTTAAGTGCATACTTCTATTTCTTATGCTAACCCTATTAATAATTATCGTATTCAAGTTTTATGCACTGCCGGTGTATAATAGGTAATTGTTCGTAACTCTATTCAATAGCATTGACTGATAACCTCGAATAAATGGTAAGTAACCTGCTATAACAAGTTAAATTACACTGATGATATTGTCAGTATATATAATTTAAATCTATCCAGGTAATAAAAACGGTAGCATGCAAGAAAACTCTTAGTAATTTACTAATATGCCATGGCCACAACACCAAGACAGACATAACTTTGTGAGACTTAAGGGGCTAACATCGTATTAATGACCCAAAATACCCTTTAGATTCATGTTTTTAGTGCTCAAAAATAAAATGCACAATTTTCTCATCTATGGATTTGCTATCCACATATAATTGACCGTTAAAAGAATAAATATTCAAAAAATGTAAGGAAAAAATAGGCCCAAAGTAGCCCAGCAAACAAAAATTTTAGGAAATTACAACAAAACAATTAAACTAGAAAAATAGAATTGTCAAAGGCGTACAAGTTTAATTATAATCACTAAGGTCACTTTTTTTTTTGGGAACAAGAAACATGAAAATAAATATGGAATAGCCATCGTATCATGTAAGTTTTAACACGTTCCAACTTACTTTTTCACTTCATTTTCTACTTTCTAAGTTATTAACAAAAAATGAAATTTTGGCATTAAATTTAGAAGAAAAAAAAATGTACCTTATTCTCCATGATTTCAAACAGATTAAAATTTGCATGATTGTTCGCATGCACAGATTTCGAGCGGTTTCCTATGTGCGAAGACTTTGCTCTATAACCTTTTTGTTAACCTTTTCTCCTCTAACTCCCCTCAGGACTTTGAAATTTAAACAACTCCCCCATTGATTTTTTACAACGAGGGTATAATAGCATTTTTGGTTCCGCAATCATTGATAACTTTAGATTTTAGTTCTTATATCTGACTTAATATATTTGATCTTTAATTAATTGAAACAAGCAATTTTAATCTCGTATATTCGCGATTTTATCATGATTAAGTGCAAATTTTCATCATTTACTTACTCATTGGTTATGTTAAGTTTGCATTATTACTTCATATTTAGCATCAAAGTAGTCCTAAAGTAGTTCAAATATAATATATTTTCTATCTGAAAAGACTCAAAATACATATTTTAATTAATTGAAGGTTAAATGTGAATACCATCAGGGACTAAAATAAGAATTTCATGATAATTGAGGGACCTAAATGCTATTACCCCTTACAAACAGGTTTGGCCTTGCTGACACAAAATATTATTCTTGAGAAACAAAGATATTGTTATTGTTAAAAAACAAAAACAAAAACAAAAAAAAACAAAAACAAACAAACAAAAAACAAAAACAAAGATATTGTCCTTTCATAGCTGCAAATATTATCAAAACTTGTTTGGTTAAGTCTTCTTGAAAAGAATGAAAAAAAAAAAAGAGTTTTCTTGAAAGGCTGTATCAAAAAATTGTTTCAGAAAAAACTTTATCGGAAAGAGAACAATTACAATTATTCAAACACATTTTAATGCACAGGCTTTTCATTAACATATTTTTAACATAAATTTTGATGATTTGTGACAAAGTTTTTCTGTAAGTGATAAAATATAGGTCTCAATTGCATAAAATCTGACACACAAGTTTTTCCTTAAAATTAAGTAATTCTTGTACATAATTCTTTTTAAATGAGCTCAGAGTAATTTCACTTATTATTACTGCACTTCACCCATCATAATAATTAAGTTATACGATGATTATTTGTCCCGTTTAAATCATTAAAATTTAACCATTTTGTTCACAAAATTTTATTTACTCTAACAGTAAAGTTACAAAACTTTGTGCACCATAATAAATTGGGGAATAACACTAATGCCCACTACATATAAGATAATTACCCTTACTTTCATACCCCCGAAACTATTTATCCTTTCTACCCATTGCAGCTTTTGTAGATAATTGTCTTTTTTTTTTTTTTTTTTATTTCTATACTTCTTATCTTCTTTACTTCTTCTTTTTTCGTTTTTTTCCTTTTCCCTTTTTTTTGTTCATTTATTTCATTCCCAAATCATACTATTTTTATTTTCTTTTTCACCATAATTTGATTTCATATTTAATTCTAGCTCCTCTATTTTTATTTTTTTCTCTATTTTTTTAGTTTCTTGTTCCTTTTAATTTCATATATTTCCTTTTTTTTTATCTCCATAATCTAATTTCATTCACCTTTTTTGCTAGTTTTATTTATTCTTCTTCTTCTTTTTTTATTTCTGGTGATTTTTGTTTATGTTTTTCTCTTTTTCATTTTTTCAAATTATTTCTTTCTTCAGTTCCTTTTTTTTTCATAATCTAATTCTACCTTTTGGCTCCCTTATTTTTTTTATATCAATAAGAAGGATGACTGATATATTATTTTTTTATTTTTTTCTATATCTCAAAAAACAACATATTTTAGCATATAGTATACCAAATCAGTAGCACTTGAAGTATATTATGACACCCATGTGTCATATACCATATACTAACATGGTATCATTGGGGACTGTCGGTTCATTCCCTCAAGAAAAACACTCAGTCCTCTATGATACCCATATGGTATATATTATATACAGATAAGGTATCATAGAACGTTGGATCAAGGTATCATAGAACGTTGGATCATTCCTTCAAAAAATACTACTCGCCTTCTTCAGTGATACTCACATGGTATATCATATACTGACATGGTATCATATGGCAATGATAGTCCATATGATACCAACCTGGTATATCATATAATAATAAGGTATTGTAGATAGCAGATTTATTCCAACACTGTTCAATCCTCTATGATGCCCAGACGGTATATTCATATACTGCTTGGGTATCATAGAGGACTAGTTTATTTCTTCAAAAAAATAAAAAAATAAAGACTCTCTTTGGTCCTCTATGATGCCCACACAATATATTCATATACTTCTAGCGTATCATAGAGGATTGGTTCATTTCTTCGGAAAAAAATAACACTCCTCGATCCTCTATGATACCTACATGGTATATTCATATACTGCCAGGGTATCATGGAGGACTGGTTCGTTTCTTCAAAAAAAAAAAAAAAAAAAAAAAAAAGCACTCCCTCGTTCTCTATGATACCCATAAAGGTATATTCATATCTTTGCCGCCAGGTATCATAAAGGACTAATTCATTTCTTCGAAAAAAAAACACTCCTCAGTCCTCTATGATACCCACATGGTATATTCATATAGTGTCAGGGTATCAAAAAATTGTTTCGTAAAAAAACTTTATCGGAAAGAGAACAATTACAATTATTCAAACACATTTTAATGCACAGGCTTTTCATTAACATATTTTTAACATAAATTTTGATGATTTGTGACAAAGTTTTTTACGTAAGTGATAAAATATAGGTCTCAATTGCATAAAATACGACACACAAGTTTTTCCTTAAAATTAAGTAATTCTTGTACATAATTCTTTTTAAATGAGCTCAGAGTAATTTCACTTATTATTACTGCACTTCACCCATCATAATAATTAAGTTATACGATGATTATTTGTCCCGTTTAAATCATTAAAATTTAACCATTTTGTTCACAAAATTTTATTTACTCTAACAGTAAAGTTACAAAACTTTGTGCACCATAATAAATTGGGGAAATAACACTAATGCCCACTACATATAAGATAATTACCCTTACTTTCATACCCCCGAAACTATTTATCCTTTCTACCCATTGCAGCTTTTGTAGATAATTGTCTTTTTTTTTTTTTTTTTATTTCTATACTTCTTATCTTCTTTACTTCTTCTTTTTCGTTTTTTTTCCTTTTCCCTTTTTTTTGTTCATTTATTTCATTCCCAAATCATACTATTTTTATTTTCTTTTTCACCATAATTTGATTTCATATTTAATTCTAGCTCCTCTATTTTTATTTTTTTCTCTATTTTTTAGTTTCTTGTTCCTTTTAATTTCATATATTTCCTTTTTTTTATCTCCATAATCTAATTTCATTCACCTTTTTTGCTAGTTTTATTTATTCTTCTTCTTCTTTTTTTATTTCTGGTGATTTTTGTTTATGTTTTTCTCTTTTTCATTTTTTCAAATTATTTCTTTCTTCAGTTCCTTTTTTTTTCATAATCTAATTCTACCTTTTGGCTCCCTTATTTTTTTTATATCAATAAGAAGGATGACTGATATATTATTTTTTTATTTTTTTCTATATCTCAAAAAACAACATATTTTAGCATATAGTATACCAAATCGATGGTACTTGAAGTATATTATGACACCCATGTGTCATATACCATATACTAACATGGTATCATTGGGGATCGGTTCATTCCTCGAAAAACACTCGATCCTCTATGATACCATATGGTATATATTATATACAGATAAGGTATCATAGAACGTTGGATCAAGGTATCATAGAACGTTGGATCATTCCTTCAAAAAATACTACTCAGTCTTCAGTGATACTCACATGGTATATCATATACTGACATGGTATCATATGGCAATGATAGTCCATATGATACCAACCTGGTATATCATATAATAATAAGGTATTGTAGATGTTGATTTATTCCAACAACGCTCAATCCGATCCTCATGATGCCCCGGACGGTATATTCATATCTTGCTTGGGTATCATAGAGAACTAGTTTATTTCTTCAAAAAAATAAAAAAATAAAGACTCTCTTTGGTCCTCTATGATGCCCACACAATATATTCATATACTTCTAGCGTATCATAGAGGATTGGTTCATTTCTTCGGAAAAAAAAAATAACACTCCTCGATCCTCTATGATACCTACATGGTATATTCATATACTGCCAGGGTATCATGGAGGACTGGTTCGTTTCTTAAAAAAAAAAAAAAAAAAAAAAAAAAAAGCACTCCTCGTTCCTCTATGATACCCATAAGGTATATTCATATGCTGCCAGGGTATCATAAAGGACTAATTCATTTCTTCGAAAAAAAAACACTCCTCAGTCCTCTATGATACCCACATGGTGTATTCATATAGTGTCAGGGTATCATAGAGAACTGATTCATTTCTTTAAAAAAAAAAAAACACTCATTGTTCCTCTATGACACCCACACGGTATATTCGTATACTGTCAGGGTATCATAGGGAACTAGTTTATTTATTCGAAAAAATCACTCATCGATCCTCTATGATACTCACACGGTATATTCATATACTGCCAGGATATCATAGAGGACTGGTTCATTTCTTCGCAAAAAACACTCATCAGTCTTCTATGATACCCGCACGATATATTCATATAATGCCAGGGTATCATAGAGGGCTGGTTCATTTCTTTGAAAGAAAAAAAAACACTTTTCGGTCCTCTATGATACCCACACGGTATATTCATATACTGTCAGGGTATCATAGAGAACAGGTTCATTTCTTCGGGGAAAAAACACTCCTCGATCATCTATGATACCCATATGGTATATATCATACACTATATACTGACAGAATATCATAGAGAAATGATTATTTCTTTCAAGAAAAACACAACTCAATCCTCTATGATACATACATGGTAAATATTATATACCGACAGACTATCATGGATCATTGACCCGCATGATTTATCATATGATTTCATAAAGTACTGATTCATTCCTTAAAAAAAGAACCCCCTCATCTATGATACCCACAAGGTATATATATATATATTATATATTGACCTGGTATGTTAGAGACTGGTTCATTTCATAAAAAGACACTTCTCAATCCTCTATGATACTAACCCGGTATATATTATAACTGACATGGTATCATAGAGGACTAGTTCATTCCTTAAAATATTTCTCAATCCTCTGTGACACCCACATGGTATATCATATACTAACTTTGAGCTTAATTTTGATATATTAATTTTATATCATTTTAGCAAGTTAAAATTTGTAAAACGAATTACAAAAAAAAAAATTAAAAAAAAAATAGAGTTATAGTTTAGATATAACTTTTATTTTCATTTGCAAAAGAGAAAAAAAGTGTAAGAACATATTTTCTATTAATAATTTAGATTTTAATAAATAAACTAGCGACTTTAGTATTTTTCTTATATAATTTCTTGTTGTTGTCTAATTATTTAATTTTTCTATATTTTTATTAATCTAAAAATAACTAGTTAGTATTTTTATTATGATAGTTTACTTTCATTTTAAAAAGAAAAAAGAAGAAGACAAAGAAAACACAAACAAAAAGAGAAAACAAAACATGACAAACAAAAGCGATTTTTTTTTTGATAAAACGGAAAAGGAATTGGATAAAAGCAAAAGACAAAAAGAAGAAAAGGTCGAAAAGAAAAGGACAAAAGAGTTAAATGAAAAGATAAAGAAAGTTGTATCTGAATGATGTCAGCAAAAATTCAAAACACACTACACGGTTAAAGGGTGGAGTTGGGTTGAGGGGTGTAATAACTTTAGACTAACTGGGTAGAAACAAATTAAATTAGGAGGGGGGCACAAATGAGTAAATATTTGTCTCCAAGAGGTATTTTGTATTGTTTTCCTAATAAATTTTGCACGAATAAAATTATTTTGCGCCGCTATTTAACTTAAACCCAGTAAAAAGTTGTGTAAAAACAACCTTCAATTTAAGAAGTAGGAGTTCAATTCCTTGCGGATTAGACTTCTGCTGCCTTCAATTAATTAAAAATTAAATGATTTATAGTCAATATTATAAAGACTAAAATTAAAACTTATAATAACACAGATATTAAAAGTAATAGTACCCCTTTAATAAAAAAAATATCCCATGTTCATCTTTGGGAGCAAGGAAAAAGAAAACAGATTAAAGATAAATTATAGGATGTGGTGCAACGGATGCGGCTGCTTATTTCTTACCCAAAGGTCTCGACTTGAAAGCTGTGGGTATAGAAAAATCTTTAATAAGGAGTGTTTCCCCCGAGTGGGGCCTTACAAGACGTGAAACCGGATATAATTGAGCTTCAAGGTGAATTCCGAATATCGGTGGGAAACGAAAAAAAGATAGATTAGGTTAATACCTTAGGCAGTAATCCAACAAACAGTCAGCAGAGACAAACAAACACCTTCAAACAAAACCACTGGCATCATTACATAACAAAATTCTCAAACTTTCTTGTTTTTTTTTATTATTTTTTTTTTTTCCTGCCTCACCGCCACAATCCAATTTGTTTTCCTCTTTCATAAAAATTCAATCTTTTCCAAAAAGGGATCTTTTTTACAAATACAAGACTCCTTTCTTTCCCCCTCAAACTCTATAAAAATCCAATCTTTTTCCAAAAGGGGTATTTTACAAATTCAAGACTCCTTTCTTCTCCCTTAAACTCTATAAAAATCCAAGCTTTTCACAATCTTTTCCCAAAAGGGGTATTTTTTTACAAGTTCAAGACTCCTGTTTTTTTTTGTTTGTTTGTTTTTTTTTTTTTTTTTAAATCATGGAGAATATAGAAGAAGGATTGTTATGGAAAGAAAGAGAATTAGTAAACTTGAGATGGGAAGTAATTTGGGAGGAAGTGAAGGAAGTTGGTTATTTGGCTGGACCAATGATAGCTGTGACACTTTCAATGTATTTGTTGCAAGTTATATCAATGATGATGGTTGGTCATTTGGGTGAACTTTCTCTCTCAAGTACTGCCATTGCTCTTTCTCTTGCTGGAGTCACTGGTTTCAGCTTTCTTGTAAGTACCTAAATATTCTTGGATTTAAGTTATATACTGTGAGTGTTAAGTGCAATTTAACTTGGTTATAGTAAAGTTTACACTCTATTTTTCAGGTAGTTATAGTAGCTTAACATGAAGAGTTGCATAGAGTTTAAGTTATATATCCCCACTGTCAAATCACCTTTACCTTTATAACGGGTAGCACATCTTATTTTCAAAATTGCAGATCTCACTTTTAATAGAGAGTTACCTATATATATATTTTAGCGAACCTGATAGTGTTAAAAATTATTACAATATAAATGTTGATGTATACGAGTTAAGCTCAATTTTACCTGTATATATAAATATATATTTTAGGTGACCTGCTGAAAGTTACTTTGGTTAGCCAAACTACAATCCAAGAAACAATCAGCAAGACTAAAAAACACCTATACAAACAAACCAATAGTATCATTACATAACAAAATTGCCAAACTTCTTGTCTTTCTCTGCCACACAGCCACCCAACTTGACTTTTTTCTTTTCTGTTTTCTCCTCTCTCATAAAAATTCAAGTCCTTTCACAATCTTTTTCCAAAAAGGGTTCTTTACAAGGTGTTTCCATAAGGGGTCTCTTTGCTTTCCTCTCCCTTTGTATAAATCTTGAATTTTCACAATCTGTGTCCAAAAAGGGTCTTTTTACAAGTTCAAGACTCCTTTTTATTTTTTTATTTTTTTTATTTTTTAATTTATATGGAGAATATAGAAGAAGGATTGTTATTGAAAGAAAGAGAAAATCATAAGGGTAGTGTTGAATTGAGATGGGAAGTAATTTGGGAGGAAGCAAAAGAAGTTGGTTATTTGGCTGGTCCAATGATAGCAGTGACACTTTCACAGTATTTCTTGCAAGTTATATCATTAATGATGGTTGGTCATTTGGGTGAACTTTCTCTCTCAAGTACTGCCCTTGCTCTTTCTCTTGCTGTAGTCACTGGTTTCAGCTTTCTTGTGAGTACCTATTTATGATCCTTTCTTTGGTTATGTGCATGGACAATCAGAGGCAGAGTCGGGATTTCTATTTTATTGGTTCTGGATTTTAGAACGACTTCAAGCAATAATTTAGTTCTAAATTTGATCTGTACATATTTAATATTAAATGAATATCCTAAAACAATTATACTGTTTGGGCAAAAGCACGGGCATCTACCTCCGTCCCTGCTGACAATATAAGTGCAATTTGACCAATTATAGTAGATTCAAACTCTATTTTCCAGGTAACTATAGTAGGTTAACATGGAGAGTTACAGTTACATAGAATTTAACTTATATGCACCGATTGTCAGGTTAACCTTTACTTTATACTCTATAGCAGGTAACATGTCTTATTTTCAAGTTTAGAAATTTTACTTCGTATTGGAAGTTACCTGTATATATGTTTCAGGTGACCTGATAGTGTAAACTTCCCATCTCTGGTTGTTTCTTGGATTTGGATTTAAGTGTTAGGTGCACACTCTTGGTTTTCAGGAAACTATAGCAGGCTTAACATGAAAAGTTACATAGAGTTTAACCTATATACACTCATTGTCAGGTTACTTTCACCTTTATAATAGGTCACACGCCTTATTTTCAAGATGCAAATCTCACTTTTTATGGGGAGTTACCTGTATATATGCTTTAGGTGATCTGATAGTGTTAAAAATTATTACATTGTCGATGGCGATGTTTATAAGTTAGACTTAGTTACATATAGTTGTTGGTCTACTTGTACACTATCAGTGGAATTTAACTGGTTGTAGCAGGTTCTCGGTCTATAATACATATCGAGTGGATAAAACTTAAACTCTTTCTTCTTTCTGTAACTTGTAATGTGTTATGTTTACAATTTTAGGAACTTACTACAGTATTTTGATGTCTGCGAGGTTGTTATGTTTCAGCATCAGCAGGAATAGAAATGGTCTTTGTGGGTGTCTGGGGAGGGGAAGAAGTGGGTTTTTTTTTTTTTTGGGCGGGTGGGGTGGGGTGGGGGGGGGGGGGTTGAGCGAGGCATTGTATAAACTTTAAGCAATGAAGATATAAAATATTTAGTTGAATAGATTCAATTTGGTTATTCCCTTTTTGGTTGTTCTCTAGCTTTTAGTCTTCACATCAAGAGAGAAATTGAATGGGATTAAGGTAAAACATAAGTAAAGGCCAAGGAGAAACCAAAGAAGAATAAGAATGTGTTTGAACTAGAGTTTAAAGGCAGTCTTTTTTTACTGTTTTATTTTTTCAACTTAGAGGGCATAGTTATAATTCTAGTGTGATTAACAAGCTTTGGTTTTCCACAAAATAGAGCTGATAAGTTTTTCTTTGCTTTATAAATGAACAAACTGTGTAGTAATAACTGTTTTTTAAACCATTTTTTGTGCCTCTCCACTGACTAAAATTTAAATGTGCCGTGTAGTTAGGAATGGCCAGTGCACTAGAAACTCTTTGCGGACAGGCTTTCGGAGCTAAGCAATACCAAAGACTTGGTACTCAAACATATACAGCCATTTTTTCTCTCTTCATTGTTTGCATTCCTCTCACGGTCTTATGGATATATATGGGAAAATTGCTTACATTCATCGGGCAAGATCCTCAGATTTCTCACGAAGCCGGAAAGTTCATTAAGTGGCTTATTCCTGCTCTCTTTGCTTATGCGAATCTTCAGGCACTTGTTCGGTACTTTCAGATGCAAACTATGATTGCTCCAATGCTCATAAGCTCTTGCATTACGATATGCTTCCACATACCGTTGTCTTGGGTGCTAGTGTTTTACTCTGGCTTAGGTAATATTGGTGCGGCGGTGGCTATTGGTATATCGATGTGGTTGAATGTGATAATCCTTGCTTCGCACATGAGGTTGAATTCTGCTTGTGCAAAAACCCGTGCACCAGTGTCATGGGAGATCGTCACGGGAATGGGAGAGTTTTTTCGATTTGCTATCCCTTCTGCCATCATGATTTGGTACTTCCACAACCTCCCTCCGCCTATTTTAATATTTTAATTAAACTTTTTTCGCATGTATTATCGACAAAATTCATGCTACGTGTTGTATTTTGTAGTCTTGAATGGTGGTCATTTGAGCTGCTTATCTTGCTATCCGGGCTATTGCCGAATCCCCAGCTTGAAACTTCAGTGCTATCCATATGGTATGTTCTGAATCTCCCTCGTAAATGATTGGTTCAGTTAGTAATATTATCTAAAAGGTCCTAGAATTGCTAATTTATTGTGACATTCCATTTTGCAGCCTGAACACCATTTCAACCCTTTATGCAATTCCATTTGGTCTCTCTGGTGCTGTAAGGTATGAATTTAATCCCAACTTTTCACGTCCATGTGGGTTGTTTCTCAAATATGTGGATATTGAACTTCCTGTTTACTTTCAGCACTCGAGTTTCTAATCAATTAGGAGCTGGAAATCCTCAAGGAGCTCGTGTATCCGTGGTTTCTGTAATGCTCATAGCAGCCACAGAGACAATATTAGTAAGCACAACTCTATTTGCCTGTCGAAACGTATTTGGCTACATTTTCAGCAACGAGAAGGAAGTCGTGGACTATGTCGCAAGCATGGCTCCTCTTCTCTGTCTATCGGTCATAACTGACAGCTTGCAAGGAACCCTTTCAGGTTAGACTTTTTCCACATCTAGTTACTAGAAGAAAATGTAACACCTACGAGTCTCAGATCCCTCTTGCCGGAAAATTGTACTATGTATATTGGTTAAACTTTTTCCACATCAAGTTACTACAAGAAAAGGTAACAGATACCAGTGGCAGGGCCACATTACGTACCAAAAAGGGGCTCAACTGAATCCCCTTTGCCGGAATATTGTACTCTGTACAGTCAGACCTCTCTATAACAACATTTCACTATAACGGCCAAATATTTTTTGGAACCGATTTTTCATGTTATGTTATATTACATGTTCTCTATAACAACATTTTCGCTGCGGCAGCCCAAAAAATAGCGGAACAAACAACGCCTTTATAGAGAGGTTTGGCTGTATATTGGTTAGACTTTTTCCACATCAAGTTACTGCAAGCAAATGTAACAAATACCGGTGGCGGAGCTACATTTACCTAGGGGGTTCAATTGAATTCCCTTTGCTAGAAAATTGTACGATGTATATTGGTGAATTCTTTCTTAACGTGCGTATATATAAATTGTTGAATCCGCCGCTAACAGATTACAGATACATGTCAAGAACGGGTGTATGACTAATTGTGGTATTATGCATATTCTAGGTGTCGCGAGGGGATGTGGCTGGCAGCATATTGGAGCCTATGTCAATCTTGCTTCATTTTACCTATGTGGAATTCCTATTGCTGCTTCATTGGCTTTTTGGCTCAATTTTCGGGGGAAAGGCTTGTGGGTCGGCGTACTTTCTGGTGCAGCTCTGCAGACTATTCTACTCTCTGTGATCACTTGCTGCACAAATTGGAAAAAACAAGCTGCAATGGCAAGGGAGAGGCTTCTTGCTGATGAAAAATTATCTATTGATAACAGGCTGATGTAATTGGGAGGCCTATAGATGAATTCAACTACACACTATTGAAAGTCTGGAAGGAGTTACAGAAGGTTGAACTAAAAGAAAGAAGAGAGGTTCCAATTTAGTGAAAATTTTACCGGTTGTCACCTTTTTTCGGGGACAGATGTTTAGTAAATGACACTCTTTTTATTTCTCTTGCAACTTGTGACGGTAAACTGAACGATCCGTAGGAATATACTTTTTATGCAATTGAACACTAATGAGATATATTATTAGAGATTCAATCAGAAATTAATATTGTCAAATTAATACCTAATTCACTGTGACGATTTCACTAACTCAACATTGAAACTATTGACAAGATGTCCAGTTCAATCTGTAATAGTGTTATATTTCAAAAAAATTAACACTGAAAAAAAGAAGAGGATCGGAATTCATGAGAAAAAAGAAAGAGAAAAAGGTGGCATAACTATGGAAGTCGTAATTCTTTCATATTAAAACTACTTTTATGAAAAATTTACAAAATTTCTCTAATAAACAAATACTCCTACAACATATGGGGGTTTGACTTCATGCATATGCTAATTAGTACTAGTCCACAAAGACCAAATAATTTGAAGGCTTTTTGTTATTTCATAAGTGGCTTATTATTTATTTTTTATAACTATCTGGTATTTGGAACCCAGATAACTAATCCAGATTCGGGCCGCGTAGGGACCATAACTTGTTACTCCTATTTTTTGATAGAACCCCCTTCACTACTGGAGGGCAGAAGTATAATATACTACTTTGATCCAATAACTTGTTAGGAGTAGGTTTTGGCTATATATTTTTTTACTATCTTCTTTATTGAAATTATAAGAGTAATTAGCAGAAATGAACAAGTAAAAACGGAGAAACAAATAACTTCTCAATGTTTTAATCAACAAGCCATGAACCATTAGATCTTTTTTATACACATGCATTAAAATTTGAATAAGATTTATAGTACTAGATAATGAACATGGCATTAAGGAAAATTCTCTACTTGCTTATACCGACTGACTGGAAAGTGTGTTTATTTTTTCATGATATTGATATTCGCAACCACTCGAGTATATTTCAGACTAAAAGAATATGATTGTTCTTGAAAGTAACTTACTGGATAAGAACGGTATGATTTCAGTCCCTGACGTAGTTCATGTGATGAGATCAAAAGCCTCACTGGACGGAATTCAACAGATTGGCTGTGCCCTCTGTTGTCAACCAAGGAGATCAATTAGCGTTGTAAAAGATGTTCAAATGCCTGAAAGAACATCAAATATTTGTCATTAATTTAACCTTTAAAGATCCAAAGCTGAATGTTAGGCAAAGTTTATTTCTATTTTGAGTGATTGTACACAACCGGAGGCATGCATTCCTTGCATAATAGTCGGTTGTTTGGAAAATCATCATCATCATCTAGCTTTTTTTTTTTTTTTGAAACTGGTATCTGCTAGATCTCCCTAGACCCCACCTGGTGTGATTATACTAGGAATGTTTTTGTGTTGTTGTTGTCTGTATCTGGCAAATCAAACACTTTTATACTCTGGAAGGCATAAGTCATACAGGATTCACACTATTAACATAAGGGACCATGTAATAGTCAAACCTTTCATTACTGAATTGAAGTTAGTAGTCTCTTGCTCTTTGACTTCCAACCTCCTCAAGCAAACAAGAATATCTAACTGTAAAATGGAGCAATCTGCATCAACAATTTGAAAATTGTGTTGTTTTCAGTTTGATTCATCTTTGATGGTCTCATCTTAAATTTACATCAAAATTTTGATCTCCTTCTTATTAGTTTTCAGTTTGAGTCATCTTTGTGGTGGTGTAGCCAGAATCGATTTAACTTACTAAGTACACACAAAATTTTGATCTCCTTCTTCTTCTTCTTCTTCTTATTATTATTATCATTGTATCTTATAACAAAATTTTGTTAAATCCCGCACTATCTCGAACTATCGGTGACACATAACATAGGTAGATTGAAATAGATAAAATTGGAAAGCGCCAAGTGGTCAATGAAGTGTAAGGAGGAACCATAAGGTCTCAGGTTCAAATCACAATAAAGGCAAAAACACTATGTGATTCTTCCCATTTGTCTAAGTCTTGGTGGACAAAGTTACTTATTCTTTGGTGGGAGGTAATAGGTATCCGTGTAATTAGTTATTCTTTGGTGGAGGTAGCGGTAAAGATAATGTGGAATAATCGAGGTGTACAAGTTGGCCCGGACACCACGGTTATCAAAAAAATTAGATAATTTTGGAATCAAATATCTACAATTTGTACTGTACTAACAAGTTTTTGGAGAAATATCTAAGTTCCTACTCCACAGTTATTAATCAGCTTAACTACTCTTAAATGTTTTGGTTTTTCAAAAATAACTACTATCCTTGTCTGTACTGAACGAGTTATTTGAAATAAGATGCAAAAAATGAGCATTAATTGAAGACACATCACATATAAAATGCTTTGTGAGTGACAGACACCACATCTCCAACAGTATGTACTATTGGGGCCTAATCAAATTTCCAGACAACTTTTTACGACTCACAATGTCTGAGACTATTGTGTCACATAAGAGAATATGACTGAGAAGATATAGGAATAGCCGAAGAGGCTGAGTGTCGAAGAGAAAAAAATTAAGGGTGTGTTTGGTATGTTTCCAATTTTCCCATGTGTACAACTATTTTCTCCGCGAAAACAAGTTCCTTACAAATCAAGAAAATGACTTTCCTAGTAGGAGTAGGAGCAAAAAACAAGTTCCATAAATTGCATTCCAAGCATATTGTCTCCTGTCCGTCCCCTAACTCCACCAACCTCCAACCCTTGACCCCCCATTCCCCACCCCCAGCCCATCTCACACCATAATGTTTTCCTAAATTACATATAAATAAAAACATAATAGTGATAAGCGGGATCTAGAAATTGTGAAGTAATAGTATCAAGATCCTGTCTTTCACAACTAAAGCTTTTTAAATGTTAGGTCCATTCTTATAGGCTCTATTTCTATCTAAGAACACTAGGATATCCAATTGCAAAGAAGAGACCTTTGATAGTATATGAATGCTAGATCAACTTTTAAGTGCAGACTTCTATTTCTATTGCTAACCCTATTAATAATCATCGTATTCAAGTTTTATGCACTGCCGGTGTATAATAGGTAATTGCAGGTAACTCTATTCAATACCATTGACTAATAACCTCGAATAGATGGTAAATAACCTACTATAACAAGTTACATTACACTGATGATACTGTCAGTATATATAACTTAAATCTATCCAGGTAATAAAAACAGTAGCATGCAAGAAAACTCTTAGTAATTTACTAATATGCCAAGGCCACAACACCAAGACAGACATAACTTTGTCAGACTTAAGGGGCTAACGTCGTATTAATGACCCAAAATACCCTTTAGATTCATGTTTTTAGTACTCAAAAATAAAATGCACAATTTTCTCATCTATGGATTTGCTATTCACATATAATCGACCGTTAAAAGAATAAATATTCAAAAAATGTAAGGAAAAAATAGGCCCAAAGTAGCCAAGCAAACAAATTTTTTAGGAAATTACAACTAAACAATTAAACCAGGAAAACAGAATTGTCAAACGTTCAAGTTTAATTACAATCACTAAGATCACTTTTTTTTTTTTGGAACAAGAAACATGAAAATAAATATGGAATAGCCATCGTATCATGTAAGTTTTAACACATTTGAACAGGTTCCAACTTGCTTTTTCACTTCATTTTCTACTTTCTAAGTTAGGGATAAGGCACCATTACCCCCCTGAACTATACCCGAATTTGCTACGACACACCTTACCTTTCCCTGGGCCCTATTACCCCCCTAAACTTATTTAAAACGGAATAATTACCCCCCTAAACGCTGATGTGGCAAAAGAAAGTGTGTTTCACTCTCTTTGAGAGAGTGAAAACATAAAAAAGGGGAAAACTTAATTTTTTTTCTTAAAAATCTGCATTTTCTTAAAATTTGAAAATAAATCTAGTCTTCCACATTTAGTTTTAAAAAAAGGGTTTTCCACATGTTAAGAAAATAATTAATTTTTTCAAAATTTTATAAAAATTCGGTTTTTTCACATTTTGGCAAGAAAAGCACTTTTCCGGATTTTATTTGAAAAATAAAAGTGTCCTAAGAAAATGAAATCAAGATTTTTTAAGACATTTGAAAAAAATAATCAAGTTTCCATATTTTTAACAAATCCATTTTTCCATATTTAAAAAAAAAAATCATTTTTCAGTTTTTTTTTCTTTTTCAAAAACGGGTTTTAAAAAAAAAAACAAATTTTCAAATTTTTTTTTTAAAAGGGTTTTAAAAATCCTTTTTTTAAAAGAAAATTCAGTTTTTTAATCCATGTTTTTAGTTTTTTTTTTTTTTTTTAAAATGGGTTTAAAAAAAAATCAAATTTTCAAATTAAAAAAAAAGACGGGTTTTAAAACTCATTTATTTTTAATGAAAATTCAGTTTTTTATTTTTATTTTAAAAAAAATTGACACGTAAGCAGAAAAAATTAAAAAAAGAAGAAAAATAAATAAATACACATGTGGCAAGGAGAGTGTATGTCACTCTCCCATATGAGAGTGGGCATCGATTTTTGGGGGTAATTATTCCATTTTAAATAAGTTTAGGGGGTAATAGGACCCTGGGAAAGGTAAGGTGTGTCGTAGCAAATTCGGGTATAGTTCAGGGGGGTAATGGTGCCTTATCCCTGAAGAAAAATCAAATGAAGTTGCCATAGTAGCTAGTGGTCTGTTAATAGTACCTTATTTTGTTTGTTGTAATTAGGGCTGCATATCGGTCGGTTCGGTTCGGGTTTCAAAATTATCGGTTTAACTTATTGGTTATCGGTTTGTAGATATGTTAAACCGTTAAAGAACCGTTAAAATATCGGTTAATGGGTTATCGGTTAATCGGTTGTTGTATGTTATCGGTTCGGTTATCGGTTTAACCGTTAAGATTTCACACAACAAAAAAATGGCTTGACCACTTTGTACAAGCAAAATCATGCACAGGGAACCACTTCTTGTACCAAGATCCAAGAATAATCTTAAGTTACATTTACTACTACAAGAAATTTAATGATTTGTTATGGCTCTATCATACTCAAAACAATGCTGCATCGTGACTGTGGGCACTGGGCGGCAGCAGCAGTGACAAAGGCAAAACCACCAACCTTTTCGAATTACCTAGCAATGATAACAGATGATAATGCACACCTGTTTTAATTGTTTCGAAACTACTTTTTCCAATGATTTAGCAAAGATAACACTCATGACTTTGTATAATTTCCCAACGACCACTGAATAGTATACTAATCTATACTCCCTCAGAATTAAAAAAAGTAAACAGTCTAATGAATAGTGTAGATCCAAGATCACAGTGTACAAGCAAATGTCGCTTTCGTTCTCTTCAACTCCAAGAATAAACTAGCTTATGACATTCTAAAAGGAAACAAGTAGTAAATTTCTCCTTCCATTTAATCTCATAAAAATGCAGCACCACAACACCAAAAATTCAGCAATGCACAAGGGGCAATTCGCAGAATTGCCCTTCTTTTGGGGTGGTCTTTAAATTTTGCCCCTCATATTTGAAATCTTTAAAATTTGCCCTTCGGCTAACACCCATAGGTTCCGGAGTTCGAACCCACGCGTAGTCAAAATTTTAAAAAAAAATTCGCAAGGCAAGTTTAAATTTCGCTATGCCGGACCATATTTTTGTTAAGGAATTATCAAAGTTATCCGGACCGGCATACTTATGCCTTGTGGGAGACTTGGCATAAGTATGCGGGTCCGCATAACTTTGATAATTCCTTCACAAAGTTATCCGGGTCCCATAAAAGTTTGCCCATTAAAAATATGCCCCCACCGCATAACTTTGATCATAACTTTGTGAGGAACACAATGCGCTGCTTTGCTTGGTTAGTCACCATGTATCTTTCCGTATCTACGTTGAATGTTATAATCTTTCATACCACTTTGCTCCTACGGGTCTTCTCATCAAGGGTAGAACATATTGCACCGTGATCGTAGGTAATCCGGTTTGATGTTTTTCAATGAGAAGTCAATGCAACATCTCCTTTGATGGAATTTATGGGATTGATTCACCTTCGGTATCTTTGTTATAGAAAGGTTCATCTGCTTTTAACGACATTGAGATGGACAACCTCTTGATGTGTGCTGAAACCGTGACTTTGGACCAACTTGAAAACCCCTTTATAATTACCAAAGTTATGCGGACCCGCATACTTTTGTTAAGGAATTACAAATTTTATCCGGACCGGCATACTCATGCCTTATGGGCGGACTTGGCATAAGTATGCCGGGTCCGGCATAACTTTGATAATTCCTTCACAAAGTTATGCGGGTCGGCATAAAAGTTTGCCCTTTAAAAGTATGCCCCATCCGCATAAACTTGTTAAGGATTTACTAAACTTATGCCGATGGGGCATACTTATGCCTTATGGGCAAACTTTGCCTTGAAGGTCAGCTTTAACTTTGTCTTTGTAAAAGTTTTTTGGATGGAATAAAATAGACTTTCAACCAAAAAAAAAAAGTTTGCCTTATAAGGCAAAGTTTAAATTTTGTATGCCCCCTCCGGCAGACTTTTAGTTATGTTTAACTAAAAAGGGAGAAACTTTTGTCTTGAGGGGCAGACTTTTAGTGTAAGTGACTTAATATATATGAAAGGGTAGAAGTGTAATTAATTAAATTCTTATCGGGTTATCGGGTAACCCGTTAAAAAACCATTCTCAAATGCCATGACAACCTAACAGTTTTTTTTTTCATTTTTAAAGTGCACCGAATTTGTCACTCAAATGTGCCGAAATTCAAAGATCAAACCATTCTCAAATGCCATAACAACCTAACGCTTTTTGAGTGACAAAATGCACAGAATTTGTCACTCAAATGCCCGTAATTCAGCTTCAAAAGCATTCTCATATGCCATAAAAAAATAACAATTTTTTGAATGACAAAATGCACGCATTTTGTCACTGAAATGCACCATATATAAACAAAACAATTCTTAAACATTGGGTGTAAATAGCAGAATTCAGTACCATTTCCAACATAACAAAAAACAAATGGTACATCTGAATACCAACATGAACAAAGCAGTTACTTCAAAGTCTTAAGTCTTAATGTAGCTTCAAACAAACAAATTACAACACTTCCAGCTGGCACTTAACATTAGATCTTCCATCGGTCTCTTGGCGATTGAAGGATTGGTGCTTTGCCTTGCTTTAGCCCTTACTTGATCTCTAATCTCTTGAAGCCTTCTTGTTGTGAGTGCTTTAGCTCCCTTCCACTTCAGAGTACTTGTTGGTTTGAAACCAATATCACCAATTACATCAGCTGATCTTACTATTTTTTTTGGTCCAGTAGATACTATTCTTTGACTTGGCAGTCCAGGCTATTTAAAAAAAAAAAAAAAAACATAAGTTATTGTTATTAAGAGAACAGTACAATATAGTAATGTATGAATACTTACATTAAAAGTTGTGAAGCCATTCTCAGCTTGAAACACACCTACTCCCATCACTCTTGGCCTTTTATATGGTGTTGTTCTTGCCACACCTTTTCCTTTTCCTCTAGTTGCAGCAGTTGAACTAGGTGCAGTAGTTGAACTAGGTGCAGTAGTTGAACTAGGTGCAGCTGTACTTCCGGAGCAGTTAAACCAACTTTCAAGTGGATGATTAACATCCTCTCCCACATTTCTTCCCACACTTTTTCTTTTTCCTCTAGTTGCGACGATTGAACTACGTACGCGATTGAACTAGGTGCACGGTGTTGAACCGGTGTACTGTTGAACCAGTGTAGTAGTACTTCCGGAGAAGTTGAACCAACTTTCAAGTAGGTGATTAACTTTTTCTCCTCCCACATTTCTCCCCACACCCCTTCCACTTCCTCTACCACCTCTAGTACTCTCTCGGTTCTTTTTGTACTTTCGTGACTCTTGAAGAAGTTTCATGTGCCACATTTGGTGTTGTGTTAGTTGCGGATGGAACTTCAAGAAGAATTGTACTTTTCCTAGTACCTCGGTTCTTTTTGTACTTTCGAGCGGCTCTTGATGAAGTTTCATGTGCCACATTTGGAACTTCAAAGACAATTGCATTTTTCTTAGGTACGCCTCTCCCTCTCTTTTGCGTGGCTCAACTTCAACACTTGTTGTTTTCTAACATACAAACACACATATATTAGAAGACACAACCAATATTAGAAGACACAAAATAAAATAGTACATTACCTTTCTCGCCCATCCTTGTTGTTGAACTTGATGGAATTGATGAACCAGGATGATCATGTGCATCGGTTGAACTTGATGGGCCCGATGAACCAACATTTTTCAAAGTACATCCTCTTCGTTGTGACCCTTAACATGGCAGAGACCACATGTCATAGTCATACCAGTTTTAGGCAATTTCCCACACTTCTTTGTTTCATTTTGCTCTTTCCTTCTATTTTTTTTGGGCACCGCTTCGGCATTGGTTTCACTGTGGTGGTGCAACAAAGTAGGATGTCTATTATCAGGCCAAAAAGGCATATTATTTACAGGCTGAATGAAGTGAGAATATGTCATCAAATATCTCTCTTTTTTGTAGCAGCTATCAACATATTCAGTTGGGTCATATTGTTTAAAAACCATGGCAGATATGGCATGTGCACAGGGTATCCCCCTAAGCATCCATGATCTACAACTACATACCCTCTTTCTTAGACAAACAGAGTGTTGTTTGTCTCCATCCAACACTTCATATCCTGATTCTCCATTAAATTCCGATTGAGCAGTCCATTGCCTTGTCAATATTATCCTCCAATATCTTCATTCCCATTGGAGAAATGTCCCTATCCAAGTATTTGCAAATTGACTTAACCTAGCAATTCTAGTCATAACCTTTACTCTTATCTCCTCAAGCATGCTAATGATAGTTTTGTGCCTAGCCGCCAAAATCCAGGCATTAAAACTCTCACACATATTATTATCAATCGAATCACACTTCACATCGGTGTTAAAAAACATCTTGCACCAATACTCTTTGTCATAGTAGAGTAGATCATCAACTATTCCATTGCCAAGTTTTCCCAGTAACTTCAAATTTGCATTAAATTCTGCCTCATAAGTGCTTTTAGCACACTTCCAAAATACTTGCTTCCTTTGAAGCCCTCTCCATTCCTTTGACCAGTTAGCAAGAATGTGCCTAGCACACCTTCTTTCTTCACATTTCGGTAACAGTTCCTAGTTCCGATTCAAGTCCCTACAACAGTTGGCATCAAAGAGTGAAAAAACAGAAACAATAAAGAATAAAGAAACAGTAAGTATGAAAATAACTAGAAGGTATGATAAGAACATACCTTTTGCATGTCTGAAATAATAGTGTAGCCTGTGCCATCTCCTAATCCCAAGTCCTCCTTCAGCAAAGTCAAGAACCAAGTCCAAGTATTTTTGTTCTCATATTCCACTACTGCCCAAGCAAAGTGGAAGCATTTGGTTATTCCCATCCCTAGCCACAGCACATAGTAATTGCCCCCTACTAATTCCTTTAAGGAAACAACCATCTAATCCTATGCATTTCCTAACAGCCATGAATGCCTTCTTGAGTGCATCAAAACAGATGTAAAAAAGCTTCAAAAAGCTGGCCGACCAAGATCATTAGCATCACCAAGTTTAACAACACAACTACTTCCGTGGTTTGTCCTCAACAACTCATCCTTATAATCAAGAATTCTCCCAAACTCAAGAACATGATCTCCCATTATCTCCTTCAGCACCTTAGCTCTTGCTCTCCTAGCTGTGGTCTTACCAACATGGACTTTAAACTTCTTCCTAACTATCTCTTGCAACTTAAACACTCTAATGTTTGGTTGTTCAATTATTCTCTTTTTTAAGGCATGAGCCAAGAATTTAGCATTGCACAAGTAATTTTACGGAGGATTTTTCACACTTATGAACCGGAATGTAAGTCCTAATAATAAAATTATTACTTACTTTGTCAAGGCTAGCAAACAAAAGCCACTTGCAACCTTTCTTGCAACACCTCACCCTTACTCTATTAGGCTCATTAACATACTTCTCAATCTGAACTCTCCTCTGGATTGCATACCTAGTGACTGCATCTCTAAACTCCTTCACACTCACAAAAGTCATTCCCAACTGCCACACAATTTTTTTACAAGTTGGATCAAATCTCACACCCTTTGTACCAGATTTTTTTCTTTTAGATTTTGACGCTTTTACCCTCCTATTGCCCCTCCTCAAACCAATATTCATCATCATCGTTTCATAGGCCCCAGATCGAACTTGGGTAATATGGTTCATCACCCCCTAGTCCGCCTTCTAAATTATTTTTACCTACTTCGCGGTCTCATCAAATCCCAAATACTGGTCACCACCACATGGTACTTCTTCTGTCTTTTGGAATTCTTTCCTCTCTATTCCTCCTTGTCGCTTTTCTTCTCTCATTCTTAAGCTCTATGTACTCCTCATGTACATCACCGAAATAATCATCCTCTCCGGTCAAGTCACCATTTTCGTAACTGACTTTCATCGGTTGATTCATCGCATCCCTTTACCGAAAGTTCCGTTTTCAGAATCTGATGGAGCAGCAACTAGATCTATTGGATCTTGAGTGTTTGGAAGTACTACTTCTAATGGAGGAGTAGTATTTGGGGCAGTATCTAGGGCATTTTTTGAGGCAATATTTAGGGTTGAAGCTGGGGCATTTAAAGATACCTCACCAACTTCAATGTTTTGACTAGCACTTCCTTTAATGGTCCCTACCCCTTTATAAAGAGAAGAATCAGATTCCCCCTCATCCATGTGCACATATACTTCCAAAATCTGCCCACTTTGCAAAGTCCTACCAAATCTTGAAAGAACCCTATCATTGTCAATATTTCCTAAAATGCCACCGTTAGGTGGCCTAATACTAAAGTTGCAACATGAGTTGTACCCTAGATCCGTAATATAACCCTTGACTCAAAATAAGAAAGCGTATCAACATCAACATTAGTAAATTCACTCATTACCCCACCCACATATCTTGCTTCATCCTCATCATCTTCATACACTAAGTCCCCACCATGATACAGTCTTACAGTGATAAATGTAAACCCACTCATACCTAAATGCAAACAAACACAAATAACAAAAAAAAAATCATCATAATTCTCAACAAACTAAGTAATCGACAAAAATGAGAAAAACTCACTAAAGCAAAAAAGCAGTGTAGACATGCAAATCAAGTGGAAATTCTAACATTTTACCAGCAATTCAAGAAAAATACTACTTTATTCGATTCATCAAAATCGCAAACATAAAAACCCCTAAAACCCTAGACTAACACAAACCCAATTAAATGTAGTAAAGTACTAACCTTTGGTCGAAATGTAAGCTTAACCTTCCAACTGACCGTGAATCAACAAGTTGTACCACCAAAGAGATCAAAAAACAAAAAAAAACCCTAGACTATACTTTTTTTGAACCGAAAGGAGGTAGAACGTTTGATTGAAGAACTTAATAGTCTACACTACATACTTCTTTTCACTCTATTAATGATGACTAGGAGAATTAAGAGGAATTAAGGATTTAGGGAAATTTTGTTGAAGAATCGAAGAGGTTGGCTGATTTTTGGGTTATGCTCTTTTGGTCAAACGAGCAATGTATTAAAATTAAAAGGAAAAATGAATTGTCTTGGGGCCCACAGCGCGTGTGTAACACAGATTGTAATATAACTGGGACACTAGTCCAGGTCAGCACAAAAGGTGCAAATAATTACGGGAAAATATAGTTTAGGGGATAATAGGACCCCTTGAAAGGAAAGGTGTGCCCTAGCAAATTTGATACAAGTTGGGGGGGTAAAGGCTTTATCTTATCCTTATCAAAACTTGTTTGGTTAAGTCTTCTTGAAAGGCTGTATCAAAAAATTGTTTCAGAAAAAACTTTATCGGAAGGAGAACAATTACAATTATTCAAACACGTTTTAATGCACAAGCTTTTCATTAACATATTTTTAACATAAATTTTGATGATTTGCGACAAAGTTCTTGTGTAAGTGATAAAATATTGGTCTCAATTGCATAAAATCTGACACACAAGTTTTTCCTTAAAATTAAGTAATTCTTGTACATAATTCTTTTAAAATGAGCTCAGAGTAATTTCACTTATTATTACTGCACTTCACCCATCATAATAATTAAGTTATACGATGATCATTTGTCCCTAAGTAATTAAAATTTAAAGGGCCAAAATTACCCCTGAACTTTGAAAAATAGTTCATCCATACCCTTCGTTATACTTTAGGTACAATTTACCCTTACGGTTATACTATGGGGTCAATTATACCATACGTGTAACTATTACCACATTAGCATCATCCTAGCCCTTCAAAATTATTTTACCCTCAAATAATTTTTTACCCACTAATACGAAATTATTTTTTTTTCAGCCCAAACTAATACGAAATTATTATTTTTTTTTTGCTGGAAAAATTATCCATATTATTTTTGCTGAAATTTTTTTTTTTTGGGTCGGATTGAGTTATTTTAGTGGGTAAAAAAATTATTTGAGGGTAAAATAATTTTGAAGAATCAGATGATGCGCGCGTGGCAATAGTTACACGGCAGATAATTGATCCCATAATATATAGCTTATAATTGGCCCTAAAGTATAACGAAGGGTATGAATGAACTATTTTTCAAAGTTCAAGGGTAATTTTGGCCCTTTTCCGTAAAATTTAACCATTTTGTTCACAAAATTTTATTTACTCTAACAGTAAAGTTACAAAACTTTGTGCACCATAATAAATTGGGGAAATAACATCAATGCCCACTACATATAAAATAATTACCCTTACTTTCATACCCCTAAAACTATTTATCCTTTCTACCCATTGTAGCTTTTGTAGGTAATTGTCTTTTTTTTTTTTTTTTTAATTTCTATACTTCTTCTTTTTTCATTTTTTTTTCTTTTCCTTTTTTTTGTTCATTTATTTCTTTCCCAAATCATACTATTTTTATTTTCTTTTTCACCATAATTTGATTTCATATTTAATTCTAGCTCCTCTATTTTTATTTTTTTCCTCTATTTTTTTAGTTTCTTGTTCCTTTTAATTTCATATATTTCTTTTTTTTTATCTTCATAATCTAATTTCATTCACCTTTTTTGGTAGTTTTATTTATTCTTCTTTTTTTATTTCTGGTGATTTTTATTTATTTTTTTCTATTTTTTTTTTTAATTCCATTTTTTCAAATTATTTTTTTTCTTCAGTTCCTTTTTTTTCATAATCTAATTCTACCTTTTGGCTTCCTTTTTTTTTTTTTTTTTAATATCAATAAAAAGGATGACTGATATATTATTTTTTTTATTTTTTTCTATATCTCAAAAAACAACGTATTTTAGCATATAGTATACCAAATCAGTAGCACTTGAAGTATACAAATGTAGTATATTATGATACCCATGTGTCATATACCATATACTAACATGGTATCATTGGGGTCTGTCATTTCATTCCTTTAAGAAAAACACTCAGTCCTCTATGATACCCATATGGTATATATTATATACAGATAAGGTATCATAGAACGTTGGATCATTCCTTCAAAAAATATTACTCAGTCTTCAGTGATACTCACATGGTATATCATATACTGACATAGTATCATACGACAGTGATAGTCCATTCCTTCAAGAAAACATTGAGTTCTCTATGATACCAACCTGGTATATCATATACTAACAAGGTATTGTAGATAGCAGATTCATTCCAACACTACTCAATCCTCTATGATGCCCAGACGGTATATTCATATACTGCCTGGGTATCATAGAGGACTGGTTCATTTCTTCAAAAAAAAAAAAACACTCTTCGGTCCTCTATGATACCCACACAGTATATTCATATACTTCTAGGGTATCATAGAGGATTAGTCCATTTCTTTGGAAAAAACCACTCCTCGGTCCTCTATGATACCTACATGGTATATTCATATACTGCTAGGGTATCATAGAGGACTGGTTCATTTCTTCGAAAAAAAACCCACTCCTCGTTACTCTATGATACCCACAAGGTATATTCATATACTGCCAGGGTATCATAGAGGACTGATTCATTTCTTCGGAAAAAAACACTCTTCAGTCCTCTGTGATACCCACATGGTATATTCATATAGTGTCATGGTATCATAGAGGACTGGTTCATTTCTTTTTAAAAAAAAAACACTCGTCATTCCTCTATGACACCCACGCGGTATATTCGTATACTGGCAGGGTATCATAGGAGATTGGTTTATATATTCGAAAAAACCACTCATCGATCCTCTATGATACCCACACGGTATATTCATATACTGCCAGGATATCATAGAGGACTGGTTCATTTCTTCGAAAAAACACTCATCGGTCCTTTATGATACCTGCACGATATATTCATATACTGTCAGGGTATCATAGAGGGCTAGTTCATTTCTTTGGAAAAAACACTCTTCTGTCCTCTATGATACCCACGCGGTATATTCATATGCTGTCAGGGTATCATAGAGAACTGGTTTATTTATTCGGGGAAAAAAAACTTCTCGATCATCTATGATACCCACATTACCCAAAAAAATTAAAATATTTCAGATCCATTAAGTTTAAGCCCAAAAAAAACCCAATTGTAATAAGCTCTCTTTTGCTTTTGTATCCCTAATTTTCCACTTCAGTTGAGAAAATCAAATATCCTTAACAAAGAAAGGTGACTAGGATGTGTCTTTAGGATTAATGTATGTCCTTTATGTTTTTTCTTAATTATTCTTACTGTATATATATAACACCTAGTAATCCGATATTATGGTTATGGTTATGGTTTTCTGTTCTTGTGTATCCTGTTTGTTTGATTTTGATTTTAATTTGTTAGTTTTATGCTTTATTGCTTTTGAGAATATGAATTAGTATAAATGGAATCACTTCTAATATCATATCAAAAAAACCTAATTGAAAAAATCGAAACCGAACCAAACTTCAAAAAACCGAAACTGAAAGAACCGAACCAAACTAGTTTGGTTCGGTGTTCGGTATCCACCTTTAAAAAATCGAAATCAAAATAGCCAAACCGAAGTTTGATAAAATCGAACCGAAGAACCGAACGCCCACCCCTACTTCAAACAAACCGCTAGCATCATTACATAACAAAATTCTCACACTTTCTTGTTTTTTCTTGGGCACACCGCCACAATCGAATTTGTTTTTTAATTTGATTTCCTCTCTCATAAAGATTCAATCTTTTGCCAAAAAGGATCTTTTCCCCCGCTCTAACTTTATAAAAATCCAATCTTTTCCCAAAAGGGGTCCTTTTCTACAAGTTGAAGACTCTTTTTTCACCCCTCTAACCCAAGCTTTTCACAATCTTTTCCCAAAAGGTTTTTTTTTTTTTTTTTAACCAAGTTCAAGACTCATTTTCCCCCTCTAACTCTATAAAAATCCACGCTTTCACAATCTTTTTCCAAAAAGGGGCCTCTTTTATAAGTTCAAAGGGGTCAAAATACATAAATCATTAACCGAATTTGGGCAACATCTAAAATACAATTTCATTAAAAAAAAATATATATATATAAAATCAAAAAATACCTGCTTGTTCAGAGTTAATTGTTGTTCTCCGGTATTTGTCTCTACAACATTCTTCCCTTTGCTACTAGAAGCAACATCGGATGTTTTCTCCTCTTTGTGGCAGTATCAGAATCATTTTTTTTCTCCAAATTAACAGTTGAAGGATTTCTGATTCTGACAGGATCATGGATTTTCTTAGATCTCCTTTCAGCAACCAATTTCTCAGCAGAAGCTGCATCAACATCATGTTGTTCTTTGAGAAATACCCAAATCAAAAGAAGGAGAATCTAAATTTTGAAAAGTATGGGGGTATACCTCTCGTAACCCTACTAGATATGCTTTCATCCGCCATTAATTGATGTTTTTCAGTACTCAAATTGGGAAACCCTGAGCATTGAAAGTTAAAAGGCTTGAAAAAAGTTAAAAATATTGAATTAAAGTGACCAAAACACACAAAATAATGAAAGCTTACACAAATACGTCACCACCCACAAATCTAGGCACAATGAATTGTGGTGGAATCGTGCTTGATGGTAATGGAAAGATTCTAAGTGGAATCGTGCTTGATGGTAATGGAAAGATTCTAAGGAGAAAAAAACGGCTAAAATTTATGAAAAGGGAGAGAGAAACGTAATGTATATTACGTGAGTTTCAAAATGGGGATTTGGGATAGTGGTTACCGTAATTTACGGTGTATTTGAGAACTGATAAATGTAAGTTCTTTGTTGTATCCATGATAGGTAATTTAGAAAAGTAATTAGCTATTATTATTAATTAAAATAAAGGGTAGTTATTAACATTAAATAGATACTCAAAGTAGCTATAACAAGTAAATTTTCCATTATTCAAACACATTTTATTGCACGAGTTTTTTTTAAAAAAAAATTGTCCAAACATAGTATTAACATCTTTTTAATGCTTTATGACGAAGTTGTGGCTCTAATGCATAATTCTTATCTAAATGAACTCGGACTAATTTCACCTATGGGCTGCGATCACTACATTTTTTCCATTATAATAACAAGTAAAATTATTATTTATCACATTCAAAGTGTTTGAACTTTATTCATCATATCAGTAAAATTAGTAAAATTTATGCAGTACGGTCACAAGATTTTATCCTCTGTAACAATAAAGTAACAAAAATTTACCTACCATAAGAAAATTTGCACAAATAATAAAGATCATGTCGCACTGTTTTTTTATCTTAAACCCCGTAAAAAAATGTGTGAAAACAAGTGTCACAGTCAGAAGTTGAAGTCCAATTTCTCGCTGATTACTAAAAGACTTGTCCCGTGTTCAATTAATTAAAAATTAAATACACTTATAGTCAAATATCATAAAGCCTAAAATCAAAATTTATTAATAACACAAATATTAAAAGTAATAGTACCCCTTTAATTAAAAAATACCCCATGTTCATCGTGGGAAGCAAGGAAGATTAGATTAAAGATGGATTAATTTAACACTTTAGTCAACCAAACTACAATCCAATAAACAGTCCGCAGAGACAAACAAACGCCTCTTCAAACAAACCATTACATAACAAAAACTTTCTTGTTTTTCTCTGCCAGACTGCCACAGCGCCACAATCCAATTTGTTTTTTAATTTGTTCTCCTCTCTCATAAAAATTCAATCTTTTCCCAAAAAGGATTTTTTTTTTTTTACAATTTCAAGACTCTTCCCCCCCCCCCCCCCCCCTCTTCTTTCTAACTTTATAAAAATCCAATCTTTTCCCAAAAGGGGTCCTTTTTTTACAAGTTCAAGAATCTTTTTTCCCCCTCTAACTCTATAAAAATCCAAGCTTTCCACAATCTTTTCCCAAAAGGGGTCTCTTTTACAAGTTTTTTCCCCTCTCATAAAAATTCAAGATTTTTACAATGTTTTCTCAAAAGAGGTCCTTTGTACAAGTTCAGGACTCCTATTTTTTTTTTTTTTTTAACATGGAGAATATAGAAGAAGGATTGTTATTGAAAGAAAGAGAATTAGTAGAATTGAGATGGGGAGTAATATGGGAAGAAATGAAGGAAGTTGGTTATTTGGCTGGACCAATGATAGCTGTGACACTTTCAATGTATTTGTTGCAAGTTATATCAATGATGATGGTTGGTCATTTGGGTGAACTTTCTCTCTCAAGTACTGCCATTGCTCTTTCTCTTGCTGGAGTCACTGGTTTCAGCTTTCTTGTAAGTACCTATCCATAATTATTTCTTGGATTTAAGTTATATACACTGTAGTGTTAAGTGCAATTTAACTTGGTATAGTAAGTTTATTTTTCAGATAGTTATAGTAGCTTAACATGAAGAGTTGCACAGAGTTTAACTTATATATTCCGACTGTCAAATCACCTTTATCTTTATAATCGGTAGCGCGTCTTATTTTCAAGATTGCGAGATCTCATTTTTAATAGAGAGTATATATATATATATATATATATATATATATATATATATATATATATATATATATATATGTATATTATCGGACTGATGGTGTTAAAAATTATTATTATGGATGTTGATGTATATAAGTTAAGCTCAGTTTTACCTGTATATATATGTTTTAGGTGACCTGATAGTGCTGAAAGTTATTTTACTATGGATATTGATGTGCATAAGTTAAACTCAGTTTTACCTGTATATGTATGCTTTAGGTGACCTGATAGTGTTAAAAATTATTACACTGCCAATGTCGATACATGTATGCCAAACTCAGTTACATATAGTTGTAGATTAATTTTTAAACTGACAATGCAATTTAACTAGTGATAGAAGGTTCTCGCTCTATATTTTAGGGTGTCATACTCATACTTAATACATATACAGTGTCACTGTAACATCCCAGGCCACCGCTTGTAGAAATTGTCCGCTTTGGAGCCTTCGCGCCTCATGGCTTTAAAATGCGTCTACAAGGGAGAGGTATCTAGGCACTTATAAAGCACCCTTCGTTCTCCTCCCTAAGCGATGTGGGATTCGCCTAATTTATGTGGGATTCGCCTAATTTATGTGGGATTCGCCTAAGGCAAGACTTACACTCACCCCCACCCCCCCTCCCCCTTGGGACTCAGCGTCCTCGCTGAGGTTTGCCCCACCACCGGCCCGACACCGGCTCTGATACCAACTGTAACATCCTAGGCCACCGCTTGTAGAAATTGTCCGCATTGGAGCCTTCGCCCCTCACGGCTTTAAAACGCGTCTACAAGGGAGAGGTATCCAGACACTTATAAAGCACCCTTCGTTCTCCTCCCCAACCGATGTGGGATTCGCCTAAGGCAAGCCTTACACTAGTTTTGTCACACCTAGTACCATGGCCTGGGCGTAACACGGCACTCGGTGCCTGACTGCATGTGACCGAGCGAACCACATAGCTTGCTGAATCATCATGAGGCATACATGAGCGGAAGTATAACACGAAACATGATAGGCTTGAAGAAAATACATAAAGTCATAATAATCCGTAAAATACTAGTTTAAAACATAAACGCGGATAATATCATAACTGAGTCAAAATGGCTAACCGACTCTGAAAGTCTGACGTGACATACTGGCTTGTCTAGTCTATGAAACCTCTAACATGAGTCTGAACATGAAAACATACTTGCTGGGACAAGGCCCCCAGCATACCTTTAGATGCAAAATCAAATAAAGAAGAACAATATCTAAACCCCGGATGAGATGGGGCTCACCAATAATGTGGTATGTGCAGATCCTAATGAGCAGAGGCGTCGTCCTGTAAATCAGTACCTGCATCGTGAAATGCAGGCTCCCAAGGCAATAAAAGAGGACGTCAGTACTTTGAATGTGCGGCATGTGAACACATGAGAGAAATAGCAGTGCACATAATATATAGATATGAAACCGAAACATGCATCGAAACCGAATACTGAAACCGATCATGAACATGAATACTGAAAACATGAAATAATTTGTAATCGAGAGATGAAAACATGATAATAACTGTAATACCGACATGAACCACCACGGGGAGAAACGTGGAGTCTGATCTCTACCCGATCAGCTAAGCCATCTTGTACCTTGCCGGGGTACAAGACGTGAACATGACATGAATGGATCCAAAATCCCTCAATGGGGAAAACATGAAGGAATCGTCCTAATTGGGCGGAGCGATCCTTATCCTACATTGGCATACATAGTTTCGGGCTATCTGAGCCTTCTCGGTATTAATACAACTCCCGAACATGAAAGGTAACTGAAGACATGATTTCTGATTCTTAACATGAACATGGATACATGAAGACATGACAACAAATACATATATACAAGCTTTTCATGTAAATAAGCATAATACTCCCTCCGGATAAAAAAAAGAGTCCACTTGGCCTTTTTTCTTTGATAAAAAAAAGAGTCCACTTAGCAAATCAAGAAAGAATTAACCTTGTTTTTTCATATTTGCCCCTATTAAATATTATATGATCAAATCCCAATGCCTATTTAATTAGGGGTAGTTTAGTCAAATTGCCTATTTTTGTCTAGGAGTTAGTATTTTTTTAAGGGGTGTGCAAATGGCTAAGTGGACTCTTTTTTTGATCTAGAGGGATTATCTCATAACTTGTGTTATAGAACCCATGGGATGCAAATTATGGGTTTTTCATAGATTACCAACTGAGTCTCAATCACCAAAACAATAATTTAAGACTAACCAACGGAATTATAACTGACAATATAATATATTATGGTTCAAGTGTCTAGGGTTTATCATGAGTATACCTAGAATCCTAAACCTAGTGTGTATAAACATGGAATACTGAAACATGGGGAAGAACAAGGATGTTCCCACACGTGGGTAGCGTCTACATAACTGGTAATGTTCCAATTTGCAACAAAAATCTAATCTTGGAAGGAGAATCCTAACCCTTGGTCTTGAATTCCTATAATTGGGTTTTCTTGAAAACCCTATGTTAAGAGTATGAGATTCTACTTAGGGTTCGAGGGAAATTAATGGAATTCACATAGGATAGTGTTAAGAGGCTTACCTTGATGCTTGGAGAAGTTGAGAGGAGAGGGTTTTCGTGTTAGGGCTTGAGAGGAATGGAAATAATGAAATAAAACTGAATTCCCGTTCTTTTAACGTTTCAGTCGCGGCAGATTACGGATCGTGTTACGGTCCGTAACACATGTTGCGGTCTGTAACACTGGACCGTAACATGGGCCAAAATTCCAATGAACAACTTAGTTTGGAGGTTAGGTTACGGTCACCTGTTATGGGCCGTAACATGTGTTACGGTTCGTAACGATAAACCGTCCTTTGGTCCAAAAGTTACGAGACGGTGATTTTCCAAGCGTGCCTGTTACGATATGAGAGACGGGCCGTAACACATGTTACCGGCCATTCCTTGAAGCGTAACACATAATTTTCTGAACTGAAACATATTTTCGATTCAACATTCTCCTTCTTGGGTTTCTAACCTCCTGAGTCATGAATACGGTTTAGTACGGATTTTACGAGGTGTTACAAGTGAATAAAACTAAAACTCTTTCTTCTGTAACTACTAGTGGGAAGAAGCTCGTGCACAATATGCACTCACAATTTTAATTTTCTAAGCAGTGTTGATTAAATAATTTTTAAACTTGTCATCTAAAATATATTTGTGTGAGAGTAAATCATCTAATTAAGAATTTAAAATTTTCTCACATTTTCTGTGATATTTGCTAAAAAAAAGTGTGTCCTAGAAAAGTTCTCTAAAAAATATAAGCATGTTTAGATGGGGATTATTTTGAAGTTGTAACACTTTTTTCTACAATCATAAGGAAAACACTCTCATGAACATTAGATAAATCTAATAAAGTACATTAGGCTGAAAAAAGGAAAAAAATTGAGCACGTTAAAAATTGCTACTGAAAATTTCCTTTGTCCTTTGGGTAACACAAATATTACCATTGAGAAATTGTTAAAAGTTGCCAAATGCAAGATACCTATGGAACCCACATGACCAAGAAGTAATCCAAAAGGATGCAGAAGAGTAAAGAAATTTAAGTGGGCCCACGTTCACATAAAGCTGCCCAAGCAAAAAAACAAGTACACAGCAGCCTAAAATTTAATTACCACAATGGGCTCCAAAGCAATTTTATTTACGAAAAATAAGAGATAAACTAAGTGCAAATAAAAGCAAAACCAGGAGCAAATAATAAACAAGTAAGCAGGGATGTCAACCAAGTGCTGTCCGCTTCAGCTGCACACTCTCACTTTGGAAAATGAGGTAAAAGGGAGATCTCAGAGTGGAATGAATGGAATGAAGGATAAGGAATTTCATTTTCTTTTTCTATTTTTTTTATTTTACATGGTTGATTAAGTTTAAAGGGGGCTAGATTAGAATTTTTAAAAGTTTAGGATAAATAATTAAAAGTAAAAAAAATCCAAAAAAACCCCATACGACCTCTTCCTCTCTCATACGATCTCTTTCTTTTCTTTTCTTCTCCTCCTCCTCCTTCTCTTATTCTTCTTCTTTTTCTGCAGCTTCTTCTTTAGATCTGAAAATATATACTATTATTTTTGAATAAGAGTTCTTGGGGATTGTTAAAAATTCACCTATGAATATTGTGTTATAAGGAGATTTGATTTTTCAAATTTGATTTTGTGTTGATTTGAAGTGGGTATTGTTTGAAATTGTTAAAATGATATTTAGAGGTTGAATACAAAATTTAAGATCATTCGGATGTGATTTTGATTGATCTAGATAAAAATCGTCCTTAAGTTGTTGTTACATTAAGAACTCGTAGTTGTTTATAAAAAGAAGGGATAAGGCACCGTTACCCCCAACTATACCGAATTCACTGACACACCTACCTTTCAGGGTCCTATTACCCCCTAAAACTTATTTAAAACGGAATAATTACTCCACTAAACGCCGATGCCCACTCTCGTATGGGAGAGTGACATACACTCTCCTTGCCACATGTGTATTTATTTGTTTCTTCTTTTTTTTTTTTTTTTTTTTTTTTGACTTACGTGTCAATTTTTTTTTTAAAATAAAAATAAAAAACTGAATTTTCATTAAAAAAAAATGAGTTTTAAAACCCGCTTTTTTTTTTTTTTTTTTTTTAATTTGAAAATTTGATTTTTTTTAAACCCATTTAAAAAAAAAAACTAAAAACATGGATTAAAAAGCTCGAATTTTCTTTTAAAAAAAGGATTTTTAAACCCTTTTTAAAAAAAAAAAAAAATTGAAAATTTGTTTTTTTTTTTTAAAACCCGTTTTTGAAAAAGAAAAAAAAGCGAAAAATGATTTTTTTTTTAAATACGGAAAAATGGATTTGTTAAAAATATGGAAAACTTGATTATTTTTTTAAAATGTCTTAAAAAATCTTGATTTCATTTTCTTAGGACACTTTTATTTTCAAATAAAATACTGGAAAAATGTTTTTTCTTGCCAAAATGTGAAAAAAACTGAATTTTTATAAAATTTTGAAAAAATTAATTATTTTCTTAACATGTGGAAAACCCGTTTTTTAAAACTAAATGTGGAAGACTAGATTTATTTTCAAATTTTTAAGAAAATGCGAGATTTTTAAGAAAAAAAATTAAGTTTTCCCCTTTTTATGTTTCTCACTCTCTCAAAGAGAGTGAAACACACTCTCTTTGCCACATCGAGCGTTTAGGGGTAATTATTCCGTTTTAAATAAGTTTAGGGGGGTAATAGGGCCCAGGGAAAGGTAAGGTGTGTCGTAGCAAATTCGGGTATAGTTCAGGGGGGTAATGGTGCCTTATCCCTAAAAAGAACATGAACTAACACATGTTCCATTTATAAGCAACAACAATTTGTTTAAGAAACCTGTTGTTAATTACTTACATATGTATAGAATATGTGCCAGTTCAAGTTCTATGTTTAAACAAACATGATTTTTTTTGTTACGAAATTCGGTGGTTGTTTATATTGTTCTACATAGTATATGAATAATTTTTAAAATTCATGGAACTTGAATTGACAGAAATTTTATATATAAGCAACCGCATGTTTCTTAAAAATCTTGTGGTTGTTTACACATGAAATCTTTGTAAGTTCTGGTTCGATGTAGAAATAATTAATCATGAATTGTTAAAAATTATGTGGCTATTTACACATGAAGTGTTTGCAAGTTCGTGACTGTGTATAAACAACCTCAAATTATTTAAAAGAATATGTGATTGTTTACAGGTGCAATTTGTTGCAATTCAAACTATGTATGTAAACAACTCATGGTTGTTTAAACAATTTGTGGTTGTTTATACATGCAACTTTTGCTAGTTCAGATTTGTGTATAAGCAACCTTAAGTTGTTTAAGAAAAATATGGTTGTTTACGTCTGCAACATGTGCAAATTCATATTTTGTGTACTAAACAATTACGAGTTGTTTAAAAAAATTGTGTCTGTTTACATGGGCTCTTTGCAAGTTCAGGTTTTATGTATAATCAACCACGAGTTATTTAATTAATTTGTGATTGGTTACGCATGTAACCATTGCAAGTTTAGATTTTGATCCTAGGGTACATTTACAAAGAGAGCAGACAAAATTCATGTCCATATGCATCTATTTAAATTTGGAAAAAAAATTATTTAGTTGTTGTATTTTTCAAAAAAAACATGTAGCTGTTTAGAGATGAAAGTTGTGGTTTATTGACTTAAAATTCTGCTTGCACAACCACAAATTATTTAAAAAATGTGTAGTTGTTTAAACGCACCCTAGTTGTTTACAATAAACAACAAGAAGTTACCCATGTTGTTTACATGAGAATCACACTCTTTGTAAATTATTAGTAGTAAACAATCATTGATTATTTAAATAAATACTGATTGTTTACGATAAACAACAAGAAGTTGTTCGGACAGTACCATGGTGTTTACGTAAGAACCCACTTTTTTGTAAATTATAGTAAACAATCAATGGTTGTTTAAACAGACACTGATTGTTTACAATAAACAAGAAGAAGTTGTTCAAGCAACCATTTGTTATTTACATTTACTTACGTGTAGTTCTTCATTAAGTCACTCGATTGACATTCAATTATTATTAAATAAATATTCAATTAAGTCATGTTATGTATAATTAACTATTAACTTAATAATAATTGAACGTCAAAATAGTCATTTGACAAATAGTTAAATTTTAGTTTATTGATTTAATGAAAATTAAACATCAGTTGAGTGATTCTAAATAATAACTTATTGATCTAGTGATATTGAACATTAGTTGGGTGATTATATGAATAATCGGACATTACCTTATTAACTTGATAACATTTGAGTATCGAACGAGTCATTCTACAAATAGGTTAACTTTAACTTATTGATCTGATTAGAATTGAACATCAAATGAGTGGATCTATTAATAATAATTTAATAATAACTTATTGATATAGTGATAATTGAACGTCAATTAGGTGGTTCTATAAATAATCGAACATTAACTTATTGACTTGATAACGATTGAACATCAAACGAGTCATTTTACATATAGGTCAACCTGAACGTAGTGATTTGATTAAAATTAAAGATCAGTTTGAATGACAACAATTAGGTAATTCTATGAATAATCGAACATTAACTTAGTAACTTGATAATAATTGACCATCGAACGTGTCATTCTACATATAGGTTGACCTTAACCTATTGATTTGATCAGAATTGAACATTAGTTGAGTGATTAGACTGCTAATTTAACAATAACTTATTGATATAATGATAATTGAACATTAGTTGTGTGATTATATTGATAATCGAATGCTAACTTATTGACTCTATAATAATCGAACATCGCACGAGTCATTTTTACCGATAGCTAAACCTTAACTTAATGATTTGATTACAATTAAACATCATTGAGCGTTTTTACTAATAATTAACAATAACGTATTCATCTAGTGATAATGTGAAAATTAATTGAGTGATTCTATGAATAAATAAATAAACAACATGTTTTTGTTTAATAAAGGGATAAGGCACTGTTACCCCCCTGTACTATACACAAATTTGCTACGACACACCTTACCTTTCCTAGGGTCCTATTACCCCCCTAAACTTATTTAAAACGGAATAATTACCCCCCTAAACGCTGATGCCCACTCTCATATGGGAGAGTGACATACACTCTCCTTGCCACATGTGTATTTATTTATTTTCTTCTTTTTTTTTTAATTTTTTCAGCTTACGTGTTAATTTTTTTTAAAATAAAAATAAAAAATTAAATTTTCATTAAAAAAAATGAGTTTTAAAACCCGTTTTTTTTTTAATTTGAAAATTTGATTTTTTTTAAACCCATTTAAAAAAAAAAAAACTAAAAACATGGATTAAAAAATTGAATTTTATTTTAAAAAAATGATTTTTAAAACCCTTTTTAAAAAAAAAAATTGAAAATTTGTTTTTTTTTAAAACCCGTTTTTGAAAAAGAAAAAAAAACTGAAAAATGATTTTTTTTTTTAAATATGGAAAAATGGATTTGTTAAAAATATGGAAAACTTGATTATTTTTTAAAATGTCTTTAAAAATCTTGATTTTCATGATTTCTTTTCTTAGTACACTTTTATTTTTCAAATAAAATCCGAGAGAAAAGTGTTTTTCTTGCCAAAATGTGAAAAAAACTGAATTTTATAAAATTTTGAAAAAATTAATTATTTTCTTAACATGTGGAAAACCCGTTTTTTAAAACTAAATGTGGAAGACTATATTTATTTTCAAATTTTAAGAAAATGCAATTTTTAAGAAAAAAAAAAATTAAGTTTTCCCCTTTTTTATGTTTCTCACTCTCTCAAAGAGAGTGAAACACACTCTCCTTGCCACATCAGCGTTTAGGGGGGTAATTATTCCATTTTAAATAAGTTTAGGGGGGTAATAGGGCTCAAGAAAAGGTAAGGTGTGTCGTAGCAATTTTGGGTATAGTACAGGGGGGTAACAGTGCCTTATCCCTTTAATAAATAACCGTACATTTATCGCAAACAACTCATTATTGTTTAAGACAATTACGAATTGTTTAAACAACGAGTGAGTTGTTTAAACAATCACAAGTTGATTGCGTTAAACAATATGTGGTTGTTTACATTAACTTACATTTAATTCTTCATTACTTTACTAAATTGATATTCAATTATGAATAAATTAATAAATACGCATTAACTAGATGTTAATCTACTAGTAAAAATCGGTTGATGTTTAATTATCATTAATTCAATAAACGTAATGTTAACTAGTCGTTGGACTCTTGTTCCCGATTGAATGTTTATATTCTCTTTCCTCATGTATGAGGAGGTATTTTTCTCCAAGAGCTCTCAAGAAATCTCTCAAAAAATTTCAAATGGCACTAGATTTATAATGTAGTTATAACACATGGACAAAGTATTTTGTGTAAATAATCATAGGATATTCTGAGGATATTTGTGAAAACAACAAGAAGAAGTTGTTTAAACAAGGGAGAAGTATTCAAAACACACTCCAACTTTGGCCAAAATTGCTATAACACACTCCAACTTTGCGGGAGTCCTATGACCCCCCTGGACTATTTTTTTGTGTATTATTGAGGATATTATTGGGTGACGTGGACAAAAAAGTGAGTCCCTCAATATTGGGTATTATTGAGTCCACGTCACCAATAATACCCTCAATAATACACAAAAAAATAGTCCGGGGGGGGGGGGGGGGAGGACTCCCGCAAAGTTGGAGTGTGTTATAGCAATTTCGGCCAAAGTTAGAGTGTGTTTTGAACACTTTTCCCTTTAAACAATATATATACATGGAGCCTATATGTGCAGTGCAGGTTCTCTGTGTAAAAAAATATACTTATTTTAAGACAACTACAAGGTTGTTTAAACAACCTAACGTAAAACTTACATGTCCAAGTTCTTTGTGTAAGGAACTTTGTAATTGTTTAAATATCTTAGTTAATTTAAACATGTACCATAGCTGAAAAACATACAAATGAAGAATGTTGAAATAATTTTTTATCTTAAATTCATAGAATAGACATAATACCATCTTTTTTGAAGTAATATACACTGGATTGACAAAAAAATTCAAGAACCAAGCACCACAGATAATATACATTAATTTAAATATTTTAAAATTTTCTTCACTAATTCAAATGCAAAAGTAGAAGGTGAGATTGAATTTTATTTGGGAACTGAGATCGAAGAAGAAGAAGAAGAAGAAGAAGAAGAGAGAAGAAGAAGAAGAAGAAGAAGAAGAAGAAGAAGAAGATATGAAGAGGAAAGAAAATGGCGCTGTTGCAAAGAGGATGAAGAGAAGAAAAAAAGCGTATGTTTTTTTTTTTTTTTTTTTGGGGGTAAAAAGATGCTTTTATATATGGGCCTTTGTGCAAATTAAATAAACTTAACAGTATATGAAAACTTGGTGGTTAAATATTTAAGTTCTACAAAGTGGTGGTTAGACCGACTATGTTGTATGGGGCGGAGTGTTGGCCAGTTAAGATCTCTCATGTTCAAAAGATGAAAGTTGCCGAGATGAGAATGTTGAGATGGATGTGTGGGCACACCAGGAGTGACAGGATTAGGAATGAGGCTATCCGGGACAAGGTGGGAGTGGCCTCGGTGGAAGACAAGATGCGAGAAGCGAGACTGAGATGGTTTGGGCATGTGAAGAGGAGAGACATAGTGCCCCAGTGCGGAGTTGTGAGAGGTTGGCCATGGATGGTTTCAGAAGAGGTAAGGGTAGGCCGAAGAAGTATTGGGGAGAGGTGATTAGACAGGACATGGCACAGTTATAGCTTACCGAGGACATGACCTTAGATAGGAGGGTATGGAGCACTCAGATTAGGGTAGAAGACTAGTAGATAGTATCGTTTATTCTTTCATATTAGCGCATTATCGCATTATCGCGATATAAGTTCTTGTGCTTTGATTTCTGCTACTATCTGTTATTTCCTGTACTTTGATTATCTTATTTTATACGTGATAGCTACTGCCCTTTGCAAACTGCTTTATCATGGCTTAGTCGCTTTCGTTATTTTCATTTCCATATCGCTTTGAATTTTTTGGCTTTATCTGACCTCTTTTTATGCTTTCTATTGAGCCGATGGTCTTTCGAAAACAGCCGTACTACCTTGGTAGGAGTAAGGTCTGCGTACACTCTACCCTCCCCAGACCCCACGTTGTGGGATTTCACTAGGTGTTGTTGTTGTTGTTGTTAAGGGTATATAAAAACTTGGCTTTTAAATGAGTCTAGCCTCATTAAGATGAAGTCCCTTTAACCCAATTTTTAAAACTTGAGTCTTACATCCATAACTCAAAAGTCTCTTTTAATTCCACCTTATATTAGGAGAAGAAGACCGAATAATGTGTTATGTTTACCATTTACAGTGAGATATCATAAAAATTAAAATCAAAATCGATAACGAAGATATCAAAAGTAATAGGTAGTACCCCTTTAATAAGAAAACGGAAAAGGATAAGAAAACGGAAAAGGCTCAAATATGTCATCCAACTATCGGAAATGGCTCATTTATGCCACTCGTCAATAGTTTGGCTCATTTATGCCATCGAACTATAGGAAATGGCTTATTTATGCCACTCATCAATAGTTTGACTCATTTATGTCATCGCATGTTACCAAAATGACTCATCCATGCCATATTTCATTAAAGCTGATTTTACAATACCATATATGACACGTGACTTCCAACTAGATTATGGTTGTGGGTGGGTAAGGTGTATGGATCGGATTTTTTATTAATTTGGTATTTAAAATTGGGTTAGTTTAATCAAACGACGTAGACCTCTAATTGGAGGCCACGTGTCATATCTGGTATTATAAAACTGGCGTTAATGAAAAATGGCATGGATGAGTCATTTTGGTAACGGCGATGGCATAAATGAGTCAAACTATTGATGAGTGGCATAAATGAGCCATTTCCTATAGTTCGATGGCATAAATGAGCCAAACTATTGACGAGTGGCATAAATGAGTCATTTCCGATTTGTTGGATGGCATATTTGAGCCTTTTCCGATAAGAAAATAATACCTCATGAACTTCTTGAGAAGCACCATAAATAGATTAGTTTAGTACTTTAGTTAGCCAAACTACAATCCAAGAAACAGTCAGCAAGACTAACAAACACCATATACTAACAAACCACTAGCATCATTACATAACAAAAGAATCCGCGATTTTTGTAGCACAAAAAATAAAAAGTTGAACCAAACTAGCACAAAAAAAAAAAAAAAACATTAGTAGGTTTCACGCACGAATGGGTCAACAAAAAGTGACCCCTCCTTCCCCACCACAGATCCGATCTGTTCCCCCACCCGCCATTAAACCCGAATCAGTGGTCCCCAACCCCCTCAAAACGCTATTTTCGTGTTGTTTTTCAATCCAAAACTCAATATTCTTGGTATATTGAAGTGTAGGAACAAGTTTCTAAGGTTGGATTTCGGAATAGAGCGGCGTAGAACCCATTTCAAAAACTCAAAAAAAGCTTCAATCTAGGTATTTCACTACGAATTTTCTATTACATTGTTAAATATATTATTACCCTAAGCATGGTCATTGTGTAACTGTGGTGGATTATTCGTTTTGCGCATTTTTTTTTTTGCTTTTTAGGCGTCCGTATCTGACCGTTGGGGCGCCATTTTTTTATTTTTTTTTAATTTGTTTATCTATTGTTAATTATTTATTGCTTGTTTATTTAGTATTTGTTAATTGTTCGATTAGCGACTTAAGTATTTATTAATTGTTAGACTAGCTATTTCAATTGTTAGACTGGCTAATTATTTATTTAGTTTTTGTTAAACCAATTGTTTATTTGTTAATAATTCCTTAACTGTTTCATTAGTTAATTAATTGTTTATTTGTTAAATATACGATAATAATTTATTAATTTTTTGATTAGTTACTTAATTGTTTATTTATTAAATATATGATAATAACTTGTTAATTATTTGATTAGTTAGTTAATTGTTTATTAATTATTTCTACTAATTGTATGCTAACTAATTGTTAATTATTTGACTTATCTTTATATTTTAGGATTGAAAACCCGTAGTTTAGGATTCATAACCCGTAGCTTAGGATTGAAAACCCTTACTATAATTTTCTATAAAAGATTACATAACTAATATTACTTGTTAATGATTTATTTAAAATACGTAAAACAGATGGGTCACCACAATCCTTAATAAAATTTTCGATAAAAAATTACATAACTAATATTACTTGTTAATGATTGATTTAAAATACGTAAAATAGATGGGTCACCACAATCCTTAATAAAATTTTCGATAAAAGATTACATAACTAATATTACTTGTTAATGATTGATTTAAAATACGTAAAACAGATGGGTCACCACAATCCTTAATAAAATTTTCGATAAAAGATTACATAACTAATACTACTTGTTAATGATTGATTTAAAATGCGTAAAACAGATGGATCACCACCCTCTTGGTCCGGGGCCCTTCGACCGAGAGTTACTGTATCTTTAGCCCAAGCATAGGTCGCAACATATATGGACATCCGACCCGCTTGTACCGAGTCTCGTGTCCGTACCCGGTTAGGGGACTCAGCATGGGAGATCTTAGCTGCTCGCCACCCACATCCTCGTGTCCTGGATATACTACGCGGGGCGATATCTACCGGTGCGTCGAAGTTGGTCGGCACGCACGATAGGTCGCTAGTGACGGCATTGATCGAGAGGTATCAACCGGAGACGCACACATTTCATCTCCGCACGGCGAGGCTACCATTACCCTTCGGTGATGTGGAGGTCATTTATGGGCTACGGTGTTGATGGACGCCCATTGTATATCGAGGAGCCTCCGTGTGCCGCCTTATCGGGATGAGTTGACTAGGCTCACCGTGGGCCGCTCACGGCTCCGGACGGTCATATTTCCGGCCGTAGTCGGCTTTTGTTGTCGGCCCTTTACGCTCACTTGCGCCTCAGCGTACACGCAAAGATCCGATTGGAGAGGACAAGCCTCAGCCGATGTTGACCGACACGCGCGTCTATACCTACTCATCATATTTGGGGCCATCCCGTTCCCGAACACTTCGGTTCGCATATGAGCTTCGAGGTATCTTCGGTATATCGACGATCTCGCCGAGATAGGATGTTATAGTTGGGCGCCGCCGTGCCGGGCTACATGTATCGAGGATTCTCGCCGATGTTCTATGGGCACGAGGGTAGAGGTCCCCGCATTTTGCTCGCTCCTTCAAAATATATTTAAGTGTGTGTAATTAAACACAAAATATATTTTTTTAAATGACGACCGATAAAATATTTTTTAAATGACTATATCGTATATGGGTGCGGACTAGGTTGAGACCTTTTCGGCCCCATACCGGCTCACCCTCCCGCCGACTATCTTACCGTGCCGATGCCATACGCGCGGAGATGGTCGCGGGCGTACGCCGACGTGTGGAGACGCACCACGACCTTCTCCCGTTTGGGGATCGGCTAGACCGCATGACGGCGCAGACTGTGTGTTCATATTTTAGATCCACACGCTAGACCACATAGCTACTATTTTAGTCTTTTATTGTTAACTAGTTCAATTATTTTTACAGGCTTTTATATGGACGCCGTATGATCATATTTCGGATGAGCTGCCGGCGTTTTGTAGGGCTGGTCAGCACATGTGGATGTCGCGGTGTCCATTGATACATATGGATATCGTTGAGTATCATGCGCCCGACTGCGTGTTACGAGCGGTTTGGGTATGTATGCATATACCCGCGGCTACGGTTTGGGAGCATGACCACTATGCGAGGGACGAGCGTGCGGGCGTCGATGATGCATGGCGACTCCATACGCAAAGCACGTGTCCGAGTTGGGATGCGAGGATGGCGAGCATAGCGGTGGTCCGGACATGACACTCCCATCCATGTGTACATAGTGGTACATGCGGATCACTCGCATCATTATCGGCAACCCTCTAGGCGTCGTCCAGATGGCCTGGGATATGTAGCTCTTGCAGGAGCGTACGAGGCGCTGGTAAGTTTTATTAGTAGCATGTGTTTGTTGTATGAATTGGTAAATAACCAGTTTTCAAATCTTTATAGGAACTATTCTCAAAACTCGCCAAAGGGTACCAAATATGGATGTTGGTCAATCCTCTCAGTTCGGTGGAGTTGATCATTCTCCACACCATGACAGTGCTTATGAACAACAGTAAGTTCATCACCTTGATATTAAATTATCTATATATATATATATATATATATATATATATATATGATGTTGGTATTTAAAATATGTTACTTTTCGTGTAGGAGGATGAATGCACTTAATAATAAAGATTTTCCTAATTCTTATGAGTCATCATCAAGTGATGACGATGAAATAGCTAATAATGCAGAGGTAACCGATGATGATGATGTTCAAGTTGGTATGACCAACAATATTCCTCAAAGCCAAAACCAACAAGAACCAATGCACCACCACGTACCACCATCGATGGCTAAAAACCCAACTTGTGAAAGCCCAATTCAGTGGTATTTTAACAATATCCCTTATCTTGACAGCCTGCAGGGTCGTGATGATGCATTTGTCTTCACAAGAGAAGATTATGATAGTCGCCTAAAAATCTGGATTAAACCAAAGGATCTCAACAAAGATCGATGCTACCTTGCAAAGGGAATGTTGTTCGCATCCAAAAAAGCATTGCAACGGGTTGTCAAAATTTATTGTTTGAAGGACATGAGGGAGTTTAAGGTTGATCAGTCAAACACAAAGATATGGAGACTAGTTTGTAGACGACGGTATCAAGGCTGTGTGAGTGGTTGCTTCGGGGAATTGTTAAGCCTGATGGTATGTGGGCTATCACAAAATTCCGCGAAAGACACACTTGTGATATGGAAGAAAATCGAGCAGATCATTATAATTTAGATATAAACATGATTGCTCAAGTGTTACTTAAAGACATCGCCGAAACGCCAAGGTAATTTATCCTACCTAGTACATTATATGTCTTATATCAATTGAAAGATCATTACTAAATGTTGTTTGTTTAAACTTGTGCAGGTTCCCCATTAAAGATTGTATTCGAAACGTTCAAACCGTATATAGTAAAACTATAAGCAACAGAAAGGGATTTCTCGGGCGTAGACGCGCTTTTGAGATGGTCTTTGAAAATTGGCATACTTCTTTTCAATCGCTGCCAAGGTATATGGCAGCTCTACAACATTTTAATCATGTAACTGTTGTAGAGTGGTAGCTTATAGAGGGTAAAATCTTCAACTTCGTATTTTGGACATTCAAACCATGCATTGATGGTTTTGCTCTGTCGACCGGTGATATCCATGTACATGGTACGCATGTATATGGTGCCTACGACATCAAGCTCCTAATTGCAATAGGAATGGATGCCAATGGATCAATATTTCTCTTTGCTTTCGCAATTGCCGCTAACGAGAGCAACGACACATGGGGGATCTTTTTGACCCGATTGAAAACTCATGTTATTAAGGATCGTACCGCATATGCGTGTCACGTCTCGATCGTCATAAAGGCATATTGCACAATATGAATAATTTACCGGGTGGCAAACTCCTCCCTTTTGTTTACCATCGCTATTGTTTAAGGCACTTGAAGACAAATTTGCAATCAACGTTTCACAATGGCACTCTAAACAAATTGATGTGGGGGCTGCGCTGGAGCATCAACAACGAAAATGGGTACGCAAAAATGGATCGATCAGCGGAGTGAACCCGCAGACATTTGGTTGATGAAGCTCGAAGTTAAAAAATGGACGCTTCATGCCGATGGAGGCAAAACACGGGGCATACGCCACAACAAACAAACTCGAGTCTTTCAATGGCTTGCGAAATCGCTCGAGGACTACTGTCACCGCAATGGTGAGAATGACTTTCAAGCGGGTGGTGGAGCGATTTGTGGTTAGGACAAGCGAAAGAGATATTAGCCGACGGCGGGACATGGATGCCAAAGCCCTTCAAAACTATGGAGCATTATAGAAAATGTGAGCGCCACCAAATGACCGAGTATGACCCAATTCAACATGTGTATGAAGTTAGGACGGATTATTACAACGGTAAGGGTGGAAACGTGCATACCGTTTACGAGGCAACAAGAACATGCACTTGTGGTAAGTGGCAAACGTACCACACGCCGTGTTCTCATCGTCATCGTAAGTGCTTCGAGAGAATGAGAAAAACGGTAACAAATTATGTGGCGGGGGAATACAAGGTCCACAGTTACCTTAGAGCATATTCCGGCCAATTCCACCCACTTGGTAATGAAGCTTATTGGCCCAACGAGCCGTTTTCGATAGTTGCTAACAAAGATTACATCAGGAAATTGGGCATTAACTCACAGAGTCGTAGACCCAATCAAATGGATGTTAGTGAAAGAACTTACTCTCGCAAGTGCTCTACATGTAAGCAATATGGCCATGACAAGCGTTCGTGTGAGCAACAAGGCCGTGGTAGTACAAGCACATCTCGAAGTAATAGAGCCTCTAGAACTTGAAGATTGTATTGTTATTGTAATTTATTATTGTATTGCTTTAAATTAGTATTGTAATTAAATGGAATGAAGTATTTTTTAATTAGTATAAACCTCTCGTATTGGATGAATTATTATTAAATCAAATATTTATATTTGTACATTCAAATATAATAAAACACTTAAATCAAAACCCTATAAATATGACAAGTTTCAAAACTTACTTCGGGGCACTTTAGAACCCCTAAAACGACGATCCAAACGTTTAGGTGGACTTGATGTAATGAGCCGATATTATTGTACGCAAAAAAAAAGATATTAAGTTTTATATAAAATATTGATATTTTGGGTTTTGAAACATGACTAATCTTTGCCCAAAGTATGAAAAAAAAAACGTGATTGGAAAGGTAACACAAAAGAAAAGAAAAAAACAGAAGGCCTCCTTCACGCACGAAATTCGTGCGTGAAACCTACTAATATTTTTTTTTTTGTGCTAGTTTGATTCAACTTTTTTTTTTTGTGCTACTAAAGTCGCAGATTCCATAACAAAATTGTCAAACTTGTTGTCTTTCTCTGCCGCCCAACTTGACTTTTTTCTTTTCTGTTTTCTCCTCTCTCATAAAAATTCAAGTTCTTTCACAATCTTTTTCCAAAAAGGGTTCTTTACAAGGTGTTTTCATAAGGGGTCTCTTTGCTTTCCTCTCCCTTTGTATAAATCTTGAATTTTCACAATCTGTTTCCAAAAGGGATCTTTTTACAAGTTCAAGACTCCTTTTTTTTATTTTTTTTATTTTTTTATTTTTTTATGGAGAATATAGAAGAAGGATTGTTATTGAAAGAAAGAAAAAATCATAAGGGTAGTATTGAATTGAGATGGGAAGCAATTTGGGAGGAAGCAAAAGAAGTTGGTTATTTGGCTGGTCCAATGATAGCAGTGACACTTTCACAGTACTTCTTGCAAGTTATATCATTAATGATGGTTGGTCATTTGGGTGAACTTTCTCTCTCAAGTACTGCCCTTGCTCTTTCTCTTGCTGCAGTCACTGGTTTCAGCTTTCTTGTGAGTACCTATTTATGATCCTTTCTTTGGTTATGTGCATGGACAGGCGGAGTCGGGATTTCTACTTTATTGGTTCTGGATTTTAGAACTACTTCAAGCAATAATTTAGTTCTAAATTTAATCTGTACATATTTAATATTAAATGAATATCCTAAGACAATTATACTGTTTGGGCAAAAGCACGGGCTTCTACCTCCGTCCCTGCTGACAATATAAGTGCAATTTGACCAATTATAGTAGGTTCAAACTCTATTTTCCAGGTAACTATAGTAGGTTAACATGGAGAGTTACAGTTACATAGAATTTAACTTATATGCACCGATTGTCGAGTTAACCTTTACTTTATACTTTATAGGGAACATGTCTTATTTTCAAGTTTAGAAATTTTACTTCATATTGGAAGTTACCTGTCTATATGTTTCAGGTGACCTGATAGTGTAAACTTCCCATCTATGGTTGTTTCTTGTATTTCTTGTATTTGGATTTAAGTGTTAGGTTCACACTCTTGGTTTTCAGGAAACTATAGTAGGCTTAACATGAAAAGTTACATAGAGTTTAACCTATATACACTCATTGTCAGGTCACTTTCACCTTTATAGTAGGTCACACGCCTTATTTTCAAGATGCAAATCTCACTTTTTATGGGGAGTTATCTGTATATATGCTTTAGGTGATCTGATAGTGTTAAAAATTATTACATTGTCGAAGGCGATGTTTATAAGTTAGACTTAGTTACATATAGTTGTTGGTCTACTTGTACACTATCGGGAATTTAATCTTGGTTGTAGCAGGTTCTCGGTCTATAATACATATCGAGTGGATAAAACTTAAACTCTTTCTTCTTTCTGTAACTTGTAATGTGTTATGTTTACAATTTTGGGAACTTACTACAGTATTTTGATGTCTGCGAGGTTGTTATGTTTCAGCATCAGCAGGAATAGAAATGGTCTTTGTGGGTGTGTAGGGAGGGGAAGAAGTGGGTTTTTTTTGGGTTCCGGGGGGGGTGGGGTGGGTGTTGAGCAGGCATTGTATAAACTTTAAGCAATGAAGATATAAAGTATTTAGTTGAATAGATTCAATTTGGTTATTCCCTTTTTGTTTGTTCTCTAGCTTTTAGTCTTCACATGAAGAGAGAAATTGAATGGGATTAAGGTAAAACATAAGTAAAGGCCAAGGAGAAACCAAAGAAGAATAAGAATGTGTTTGAACTATAGTTTAAAGGCAGTCTTTTTTTTACTGTTTTATTTTTTCAACTTAGAGGGCATAGTTATAATTCTAGTGTGATTAACAAGCTTTGGTTTTCCACAAAATAGAGCTGATAAGTTTTTCTTTGCTTTATAAATGAACAAACTGTGTAGTAATAACTGTATTTTTAACCATTTTTTGTGCCTCTCCACTGACTAAAATTTAAATGTGCCGTGTAGTTAGGAATGGCCAGTGCACTAGAAACCCTTTGCGGACAGGCTTTCGGAGCTAAGCAATACCAAAGACTTGGTACTCAAACATATACAGCCATTTTGTCTCTCTTCATTGTTTGCATTCCTCTCACGGTCTTATGGATATATATGGGAAAGTTGCTTACATTCATCGGGCAAGATCCTCAGATTTCTCACGAAGCCGGAAAGTTCATGAAGTGGCTTATTCCTGCTCTCTTTGCTTATGCAAATCTTCAGGCACTTGTTCGGTACTTTCAGATGCAAACTATGATTGCTCCAATGCTCATAAGCTCTTGCATTACGATATGCTTCCACATACCGTTGTCTTGGGTGCTAGTGTTTTACTCTGGCTTAGGTAATATTGGTGCGGCGGTGGCTATTGGTATATCGATGTGGTTGAATGTCATAATCCTTGCTTCGTACATGAGGTTGAATTCTGCTTGTGCAAAAACCCGTGCACCAATGTCATGGGAGATCGTCACGGGAATGGGAGAGTTTTTTCGATTTGCTATCCCTTCTACCATCATGATTTGGTACTTCCGCGACCTCCCTCCGTCTATTTTAATATTTTAATTAAACTTTTTTCGCATGTATTTTCGACAAAATTCATGCTACGTGTTGTATTTTGTAGTCTTCAATGGTGGTCATTTGAGCTGCTTATCTTGCTATCCGGGCTATTACCGAATCCCCAACTTGAAACTTCAGTGCTATCCATATGGCATGTTCTGAATCTCTCTCGTAAATGATTGGTTCAGTTAGTAATATTATCTAAAAGGTCCTAGAATTGCTAATTTATTGTGACATTCCATTTTGCAGCCTGAACACCATTTCAACCCTTTATGCAATTCCATATGGTCTCTCTGGTGCTGTAAGGTACGAATTTAATCCAACTTTTCACGTCCATGTGGGTTGTTTCTCAAATATGTGGATATTGAACTTCCTGTTTACTTTCAGCACTCGAGTTTCTAATCAATTAGGAGCTGGAAATCCTCAAGGAGCTCGTGTATCCGTGGTTTCTGTAATGCTCATAGCAGCCACAGAGACAATATTAGTAAGCACAACTCTATTTGCCTGTCGAAACGTATTTGGCTACATTTTCAGCAACGAGAAGGAAGTCGTGGACTATGTTGCAAGCATGGCTCCTCTTCTATGTCTATCGGTCATAACTGACAGCTTGCAAGGAATCCTTTCAGGTTAGACTTTTTCCACATCTAGTTACTAGAAGAAAATGTAACACCTACGAGTTTCAGATCCCTTTTGCCGGAAAATTGTACCATGTATATTGGTTAAACTTTTTCCACATCAAGTTACTACAAGAAAAGGTAACAGATACCAGTGGCAGAGCCACATTACTTACCAAAAAGGGGCTCAACTGAATTCCCTTTGCCGGAAAATTGTACTCTGTACAGTCAAACCTCTCTGTAACAACATTTCACTATAACGGCCAAATATTTTTTGGAACCGATTTTTCATGTTATGTTATATTATATGTTCTCTATAACAGCATTTTCGCTGTGGCAGCCAAAAAATAGCGGAACAAACAACGCCTTTATAGAGAGGTTTGACTGTGTATTGGTTAGACTTTTTCCACATCAAGTTACTACAAGCAAGTGTAACAAATACCGGTGACGGAGCTACATTTACCTAGGGGGTTCAATTGAATTCCCTTTGCTAGAAAATTGTACGATGCATATTGGTGAATTCTTTCTTAACATGCGTATATATAAATTGTTGAATCTGCCACTAACAGATTACAGGTCAAGACGGGTGTATGACTAATTGTGGTATTATGCACATTCTAGGTGTCGCGAGGGGATGTGGTTGGCAGCATATCGGAGCCTATGTCAATCTTGCTTCATTTTACCTATGTGGAATTCCTACTGCTGCTTCATTGGCTTTTTGGCTCAATTTTCGGGGGAAAGGGTTGTGGATCGGCATACTTTCTGGTGCAGCTCTGCAGACTATTCTACTCTCTGTGATCACTTGCTGCACAAATTGGAAAAAACAAGCTGCAATGGCAAGGGAGAGGCTTCTTGCTGATGAAAAATTATCTATTGATCACAGGCTGATGTAATTGAGAGGCCTATAGATGAATTCAACTACACACTGTTGAAAGTCTTGAAGGAGTTACAGAAGGTTGAACTAAAAGAAAATAGAGAGGTTCCAATTTAGTGAAATTTTTGCCGCTTGTCACCTTTTTTCGGGGACAGGTATTTAGTAAATGACACTCTTTTTATTTCTCTTGCAACTTGTGACGGTAAACTGAACGATCCGTAGGAATATACTTTTTATACAATTGAACACTAATGAGATATATTATTAGAGATTCAATCAGAAATTAATATTGTCAAATTAATACCTAATTCACTGCGACGATTTCACTAACTTAACATTGAAGCTATTGACAAGATGTCCAATTCAATCTGTAATAGTGATATATTTCAAAAAAATTAACACTGAAAAAAGAAGAGGATCGGAATCCATGAGAAAAAAAGAAGAAGAAAAATGTGGCATAACTATGGAAGTCGTAATTCTTTCATATTTAAACTACTTTTATGAAAAACTTACAAAAATTTCTCTAATAAATAAATACTCCTACAACATATGGGGGTTTGACTTCAGACTCCTCGGTCGAGTAGTGTATGAAGAATTGCCTGCGAATGAGCAAAATCATGCATATGCTAGTTAGTACTAGTCCACAAAGACCAAATAATTTGAAGGCTTTTTGTTATTTCATAAGTGGCTTATTATTTATTTTTTATAACTATCTGGTATTTGGAACCCAGATAACTAATCCAGATTCAGGCCGCATAGGAACCATAACTTGTTATATTTTTTAATAGAAACCCCTTCGCAACTGGAGGGCAGAAGTATAATATACTACTTTGATCCAATAACTTGTTAGGAGTAGGTTTTGGCTATATATTTTTTTACTATCTTCTTTATTGAAATTATAAGAATAATTAGCAGAAATGAACAAGTAAAAAGGAGAAACAAATGACTTCTCAATGTTTTAAACAAGCTATGAAACATTAGATCTTTTTTATACACATGCATTAAAATTTGAATAAGATTTATGAAGTACTAGATAATGAACATGGCATTAAGGAAAATTCTCTACTTGCTTATACCGACTGACTGGAAAGTGTGTTTATTTTTTTCATGATATTGATATCCGCAACCACCCGAGTATATTTCAGACTAAAAGAATATAATTGTTCCTGAAAGTAACTTATTGGACAAGAACGGTATGATTTCAGTCCCTGATGTAGTTCATGTGATAAGATCAAAAGCCTCACTGGACGGAATTCAACAGATTGGCCATGCCCTCTGTTGTCAACCAAGGATATCAATTGGCGTTGTCAAAGATGTTCAAATGCCTGAAAGAACATCAAATTTTTGTCATTAATTTAACCTTTAAAGATCCAAAGCTGAATGTTAGGCAAAGTTTATTTCTATTTGAGTGATTGTACACACCCGGAGGCATACATTCCGTTAGGGGTGTACAAAGTATACCGACAAACCGCACCAAATCGATAAACCGAGAAAAAAACCCGACTAGTAGTTTGGTTTGACTTGATTTGGTATTAAAAAAAAACCCCGATCATAATTGGTTTGGTTTGATTTTAGCTAAAAAAAGTCAAACCAAACCAAACCGAACCGACATTACATGTATTCAATTTTTAAAATATTTTGTACAAAAAAATATTTATTTGTAATGTAATTTATACATATTTCTTAAATTTTTTCGTAGTTTTTTATCTATTATCATATTATTTAAGCTTGAACTTAAAATTTTGAATATCAATAAGTTTTATATCCTATGAATGTTGGTAACTCATATAAAGTTCAAACCAAAACCAACTCAACACTAATACTAACAAAAGAAATTCAATTTTATCACTAGGAATGACAATAATATTGGATATCTATTCTTTAATTTTGCATAATTGGTGTAGAGAGTGAAAATACATAACTTAAGTTTTTTTTTCTTGTCATGTAATTAATACTTATTAGCCGTACTTATTTTAGCATGACTTAGTATTTTTAGATTATGGTCATTTTCTTTATGACTTATTAATTAGCAATATTTGTTTTAACCGATTTTATTATCTTTTGTTGAATATTGTAATACAATGTCACCACTCTTCTCACATTTTGTGTTATTTTCTTATGAAACACCTTAATTATATAGTTGTATCTTACTAGGACTAAAGAAAGATTTGAAGTAAAAGTTATATGTTTTGTATCAAGACTATTCCGAAAAAAAAACCCGAAAAACCCGAGAAAACCGAATAACCTGAGAAAACCCGATGTTAAAAAACCCGAATTTTAGTGGTTTGGTTTGGCGTATAAATTTAAAAATCCGACGCAATTGGTTTGGTTTGGTGTTTAAAAAATCCGAACCAACCTGGTCCATGTACACCCCTACATTCCGTGCATAATAGTCGGTTGTTGGGAATGAATCATCTTCGCTTTTTTTTTTTTTTTTTAAACTGGTATCTGTCAAATCTCCCCAGACCCCACCTGATGGGATTATACTAGGTATGTTGTTGTTCTTTGGTATCTGTCGAATCATGTACAATTTCATGTACGCTTTTATACTCGGGAAGGCATGAGAACATGGTTAGTGACACAGGATTCACACTATCAACAAAAGGGATCATGTAGTAGTCAAACCTTTCATTACTGAATTGAAGTTAGTAGTCTCTTGCTCTTTGACTTCCTACCTCCTCCAGCAAACAAGAATATATAACTGTAAAATGGAGCAATCTGCATCAACAATTCGTTGTGTTGTTTTCAGTTTGATTCATCTTAAATCCCCCACTATCCCGAATTACCAATCCTGACACATAACATGGGTAGATTGAAATAGATAAAACTGGAAAGCACCCAAGGGTGTGACCTAGTAGTTAGTAAAGTGGGAGGAGAACCATGAGATCTCCGGTTCAAATCATAGCGAAAGTAAAAACATTAAGTAATTTCTTCTCATTTGTCTAAGCCTTGGTGGACAATGTTATCTGTTGCTGGTGGGAGGTAGCACGTATCCCGTGGAATTAGTTATTGCTGGTGAGAGGTAGCAGGTATCTTTGTGGAATTAATCGAGGTGCGCATAAGCTGGCCCAGACACCACGGTTATAAAAAAAAAATTGATAAATTTGGAATCAAATATCTCCAATTCGCAGTGTACTAACAAGTTTATGGAGAAATATCTAAGTTCCTACTCCACAGTTATTAATCAGCTTAATTACTCTTAAATGTTTTGGTTTTCTTAAAATAACTACTATCCTTGGCTGTACTGAACGAGTTATTTGAAATAAGATGCAACAACTAAGCTTTAATTGAAGACACATCATATATAAAATGGTTTGTGAGTGACTCACACCACATCTCCAACAGTATGTACTATTGGGGCCTACTCAATTTTACAGACTCACAATGTCTGAGACTAGTGTGTCACATAAGAGAATATGAGTGAGAGAGGATATAGGGATAGCCAAAGAGGCCGAGTGTCGAAGAGAAAAAAATGAAGGGTGTGTTTTGGTATGTTTCCAATTTTCCCATGTGTACAACAATTTTCCCATGTGTGGTTGGTCAAAATGTTTTGGAAAACATTTTCTCCGTAAAAACAAGTTCCTTACAAATCAAGAAAATGACTTTCCTAGTACAAGTAGGAAAAACAAGTTCCATAAATGGCATTCCAAGCTCATTGTCTCCTCCCCATCCCCTAACTCCCCCAACCCTTGGCCACCCACCCCTGACGCCCCATTCCCCACCCCCCGCCCACCTCACATCATAGTGTTTTCCTAAATTACATATAAATGCTCTTGGGAACAATATTTTTTTTTGCTTACCAACCAAACACTATAAGTAAGTAAGAAAACCACTTATTTTCCAGGAAAACATTTACCATATTTTCCTTCATACCAAACACATCCTAAAAGGAAGTAAATCTAGGGAAAAGAAGGATGGCAAAAGGAGATGAGGAGCTGGAACAATGACGATGATTGGACAGAGGCACTGGACTGGAAGGAGAGAGTCCAAGTGAATCGACTTTGGGCTGGTAAATGTGTCCGACTTGTTTTAGCTCCACCCCAAAAAAAATCCGGAAAAAACTAGTCATCACAGAATAGAAAATGTTATACCTTGCAAGGCTTCGAACTTGGGTTGCCGTTGAATACTTGATAGTGCTGCTTTAAAATTATCAAGTGATAATAATCCAGATTTTGTATCCATATGGCACACAGCAGCAAACCTAATGGAAATTAACATACGATGAGTTCTAATTTAAGAGAAAAAAAAAAATAGATGTTTGATACAGCACTGTGAATGCATAAATTAGGTAATTCAAGGATAGGTAGACTTACAGAAATCTCAATAGATGGTTATAAGTTGAATCAGAATTGCATAACGACTCAATGACGTCTTTGAATTTTTCATAGTATTCTAATAAATGTTAAAGGATACTTTAATATCTGCTAGCAGAAAACTTATCACAATTCGTCAAATATAGCAAATTTGACGCTTGTTTTTATGTCTAACCTACAAGAGACATTTTCAAAAGGAAACCAACTATTTTAAACCTTTTCTTACAAGAGAACGATAAATATCTGGAGAATCTCATTTAGGCTTAGCACAAATGAGTGCTTACCACTGTCACTCTAATTATTCTTGTCGATTCCTCTCTCTTTTCAACTTTTCCTGGTCTCCTGCAATCATTTCACTTGTATTCATTTATTGACAATGAGAAGAGTAACGAGTGAAAAGGATACAAGAAGCCTTTTCTTATAAGCAGCTACATAATGGGGAGGAAGGCCTGGCTCCGCTAGCAGTAGTAAAGCGTGCTGCAAAATTTCGATACACAGATTGTCAGTATATATAAAATTTCCTGAAGGCAGTAAATCAGGAACTAAGGCATGCAATGAGAAGTTACTTTTGCAAGTCTTCCTGTGAAGGGGGTAGAAACAACAGCTTTCTATGCGAGAAACGAGACCTTACTCTCTTCTCTAAGAGTTGATCAGCATCCTGCACAACACAAGTTTTAGCACTCTTAATTTTACTCAAAACTTCAGTAAGTTCTCCACTAGGGCTTGTTATATGTAGTCAAAGCTGATCTTGTTCACAAGCAATTCAAAATGAGATAATATTTTTCTCGAAATAGGAAAATAGAAAAAAGAAAATGAGCATGCTCATTTTGATTTTCAAGTCCCAAAATACAAAAAGCAGTCTGGTCATAATGATGCTGAGGAATGAATAGTTCATAGAGAAATAGAACACGAGACAAAAATATTAATGCTAATACTGAGGAACATACCAATCTGCAACTCACACCAATGACAACAGCTTGCGAAGTTACAGACTGCATTGCATCTAGCAAACTATAGAGTAATCGCTGTTTACCCTGCAAATTGCAGATACACCCAATCCTGAAAACTTGACATATTTCTCATATTTTTCTTCACTATATGAGAATCTTACCTGTGTAAAAAGGTCAAACTCATCCAACACAAAGATAATGGTCTTATGAGCCAATCCACAATCCCTGATGAGAAATTACATTATAATGAGCACATGCACCAGGAGAAGAAAACGAGTACATGTTCTCTAAGAACAAATTTAAACATTCTCGGGCACTTTGGAAAGAGTCTTTTCTCTTTTGGCGATACGGAGTCTTTTCTCTTTTGGCGATGCATAGGCAAAAAAGCAAAGAAGGAAATTACAAGCCATATAGACACATCTTAACATGGAGTTATCATCAAATGAAGCCTGTTAAAGGAAATACATGATGTCCAGTTGATGCCTTTGGTTAAAATGTAAATTGAAATCATAATTAGTATGGACACAGTACCATCGTTGAGAAAACCAATTGATTTTCTATGCAATCTCCTGCAAGATGAAATAACTATATCAAAAAATGGATACAGAGGTCAAGGACAACATTATGGACAAATATCTAAAACAAGAACTGATATGTAACACCCTTTGTTCAAAGAGGTATATATTTTAACCGTTCCAAGGAAGATAAAATAGTTAAACCAAAAGTAGAAGAAGATGCAGATGAATCCGGTATTTAGTGCATCTATATTTGAATATTTTGATAATGCTAACAGAATTTGCTTGGATACACTAAATATCCTCTTGGAAAGTGAACTCTTGCTTAATCAATTCCTAGATATCAATCTGTAAGAAAAGCAAAGGAAGTGATAATTTATGCACAAAAGTTTCAATTGACTGTGGTCTCTCTCTCTTCTTGATTAGGACGAACCACAACTTTAAAACTTGGGGATAATGGGTCTGGCCCTCTATCCTCCTCGATTTACATACCAGGCTTAGTTTGTATGACACAGGGCTTGAACCTGTGACCTAAGTCACATGTGCCTCAACCTTTGCTACTTGAACTAAGACCTGGGGGCAACTATTCCGGTACAATTTCTGCTTTCAAATAATGTTTATTGGCATGTTAAGGAAGTTGCAAATTATTCAGAATTTCACACTACGCTTGCATAACCTATCTTGAATTTAGAATTTCAGCTTTCTTTTTGTTGCATAACTCTACCAGAACAAAGAGCTGATTTCTAGAGCCAAATCAAGTTTAAACACAGATATAAAACCACAAAAAGAAAAATCTACCAATGAATCAACCAAAAAACAGCATTTATTCAGTTGATCTTTTTCCTTCTTAGATGGTAACACAAACCAACTAGAACAACCATCGTTTTTTTTCTAATGTCAGATGGTCCAGTGAAAAATCATTAAGTCTTAGCAAATTGTTCGAGCGGTTATTGAGGTAAACTCTTGAAAGTATGAACAATCTGATACCTAAATTTACTGATTGGATCTAGGTAAGAACATATGAAAAGGTGTAAACATTTTAGGTATGGAACAAAAGTGCCCACACTGCAACATATGTATAAACTCTTATAAGGAACAGAAATCCAAACTGTACAAAAGAAAATTAGCTGAAAGAAGCAAGATTGTATTCATACCTTTACAGCACAATTGTCCTCACTGTGCAAGAGTCCATTTAGTTTAATCTGTCATCAACGTAGCAATTACGTTAAACAAATTAGTGACATTTATTTTGGAACAGAAATATATCACTGCCAAATCATATGCTAAATCATTACTGCAGATCATGTCCGGATACTCTTGCAGTAAATCCTTGATAACCATCTCTAAAATCTGACATAAACAATAATTTACAAAATTAATTACCAAATCAATTTACTTATTTAACCTAACAGTGAAATAAAAAGACAAAGAAAACAAGAAGAGAGGCAATGTAACAAAACCATAGTGTATTGAAATAGATAATTGAAATTACACGTACAAATATAAGAGTTCTACTAGTAATCAAATCTTCCAAGGGAAGAAGAACATAAAAAAGGAAGAAGTGAGGGAGGTTAAGAAACTAAGAAAAATAAAGAGACAACTTCATAACATAACCCTAAGGGAACATTTTCTCCTCTACTTGTAGCCCTCTCACATGCTCCTTTTAGCCAGGGTCCCAAACATAATTTGCCAACTCTCCAAACGGGTCCTCCACAGTGGCCACATTCATAACAACACTCCCACCCTCAATAAGAACCTTGCCCTCCAGGTTCGGGTTAAGAGCAATGTAGTAGCACGCTCCCCACTAATTGTCTACATATCAAAGTCTTTTATATGGCCAAAGAAGTATATTTGCCACAACAATAACATTAAGCACCCAAACTTTATCTGGTCATCAGTGGAACCCCCAAGGACAACCAAGCTCTTGCACAATGGCATCAACGACAGCAACTTCAACGTCAACCATTTAGTAGCATCAGGCTGTCCAAACAGTGTCCTATAGGACATTCCATATTTGCATCACATTTGCAATTTCTTGGCCAATGATACCATATCCAAACCCCACAAATCCATATAAAATAGCTTTATAAAAGTAAGCAGCAATTCTTTGAGTCAATGAAAATATACATCTTGGCTTTTCGAACTCAAATGCGTCACAGAGAAGCACTCTAGAAGCTATTTGCAGACAACCAATAAACTCTTGAGATTCATAACAGGCAAACAAAAACTAAATTTGTGCGAAAACTCAAGAAAATAAAACATAAAAGTCTAACTAACCGCAACTTTTCCGCAACCACGAGGGCCAGGAAGTAAAGCTGAGTTGTTACATGCTTCAGTTACTGAACTTGACATTATATACTTCAATTTACTGAAAGAAATAAGAGCTAAACGCAATTACACATAAAGGGGTATTGAATAAAATTCTTGAAACCCCACTTTCAAAATAGAATAATTGTTCAATTTGGAGTGAAAAAAATCAAGAAAGATGTGAATAAAAATGGGAACTTTTTCTCTCTCTCTTTTTTTCTTTTTGTTACCTGTAATTGCTATGAGGGGTGTCAGAAAAAATGGTGAAAATGAAATTGGGATTGCAAAATCTTGTTCTGAGCAGAACTTGACCTTGCTCTGCTGGATTTTCAACACCGATTTTGGTCGAATTTTTTTACAGAGGGAATTTGGATTGGCGGGAAGGTGGCGGCAGAGAAAAGGACTGTATAAAATGAAGGGCAAAGGGTCAAATATACCCCTTTACTTTAGTTAATTAATCTAACTTTACCCTAAAATCCGCAAAAAGTGATCAAATATACCCTAAGTTAATAAAACCCCTTGTACTTTGCTTAAGTGTAAATCCCCAGTTCAGTTAAAATTAACCATTTAATTAAAAATAGCCAAGTCCCAAAAATTGACCAGCCCCGACTCAAAAAGTATAATCAACCCGGCCCAAAAAATATATTCAAATATAGCTGCACATTTCTTATTGAACTTGGAATCAATGTTCTTGTACCGGAAAGTTAGCATCACTTCCCAATTAGCATTAAGAAAATGAGTGAATCTTAGAAATTAAGAGGAGTGTTATGTTGGATGCTAAATTTGGGATTACAAAATTGTCCAGGTAATGGTGTGACCAGGTAATGGAATGATTTGCTTGAACATGGAAACTGAAGTTAGATATGCAAGTTTCTTGGAGACTAAAAGACTGCTATGGCTAGTGGCATCCATTTTTCTTATGGTTTTGATGATTCAGTGATATGAACTGGAATTTAAGACGGCTTTGGAATGAATTGAATGACCCTAAAGATGGGAATTGATACCTTCTTGAACAGATTCACTCGAGCTCAAAATGAATAATGGAATGACAATAGAAATAGGAAATGAATTCTTATTTCATTGATGTCAAAACATGAATTATACAATGAAGGAATTGATCTATATAGCTGAAACTAGGCGGGAAATGCAGTTACAGTCGAGTAACTGATTTTTGGAATTGTGGCACATCCGCCTGTCAACTAACTTCCCACGCGCCTGCTAACTGATTCTAACTACTTTCTTGACAACTAATCAATTAACTAGTTTGGCCAGCTAATTATTCAGCTAATCAACACAAAATAAGAGTGAATTTACATTGAGATCATATCAATACCTTCCTCTTCAAGCATCCTTGTCCTCGAGGATTGAAATGAGGAAATTTCGTGGAGAATTCATGCAGTTCTTCCCATGTGCTATATTCCAGAGCAGAGTTCAACCATTTAACCAAAACTTGTGTGATTGCTTTGCCCCTTCTTTGGGCTAATTTCCTGTCAAGAATAGCTTTAGGAGCCAATAAGATGTGACCAGAGTCTGAGTGAACTTCTGGCAATGTGGTGGATGCAATATGAGAGCCTAACTTCTGCTTCAACTGAGAGACATGGAAGGTTAGGTGAATTTTTGACCCACTAGGCAATGCTAAAGTATATGTTGACACCCAATTTTGTCCCGCCTTCCCTAACTATTTATTTATATTTCTAGTACTTTGGAAATTTAAGAAATAATTATTTATATTTTATTATAATACCGGCGTTCATTATTTTATTGCAGTCACTAGTTGTTATTATTTTGTTATTATTATTATTATTATTTTTTTATTTTTTTATTTTTTGTTACCAGTATTTTGCATTTTTATCATTTCGGCATTCTTACCAGCTCACGCACACGCATCGCATTTATTTTCGTACAGCTAAATAATAGCGTTTATTTACTGTTGAACTTTAAAAATGTTATCGCACGACTATTACGACAACGTATAATTTTATTTAGTAATAAATATACTTTATAATAAATAGTATTTTAACACACGTTAATATATAATTAGTTGGAGGAGGTCTTTTATGCAAATTTAGAAGCCCAAAATAGCACAAGAAGAAAATATATTTTTAGCCCATCCGCCCCAATCAATTTATAAACATTTTTCGGAACAGCCTATTGTACTTAGCCCACCATCCATTTAAAATAAAACTCGACCCAGCCCATATTTTTTTAAATTCATCAACCCAACCCATTATCTTCAGCCAACCCGGCCCATATAGTTTATTTCACCTCACTCAACCCTAAATGAAATCATCCGCGCCTCCTTTCTCCCTTCCCCCTTTCCTTTATCTTCTTCGACGTAAACGGAAAATCGCAGAGTTCTTTTCGATCATACAGGCCATGCACGGCCATTTCGGGGAAAGGAATTAATGACTCGTCCTTTCCCCGTCAGTTTTCAACCATGGTAAAGTCGTCGTCTTCTTTCTTTTTCTGTTTTTGATCTGAAACGATTTTAATGTATTTTGGCCCTTTGTGAGTTCAAATCCATCTCCTTTATCAGTTCTTTTTTTTTATTATTTTCGGGTACGAAAGTTTTAATGGGTTTTTGTCTGCTTGTTTCTTTTCGGATCAAGCGTCTGAAATGCCGACAAAATCCGAACGTTTGTATCGGGGTTGGGGCGTTGTTGACCAAAAAACCCCGCCCAAAATTTCGAATCCCAGCCAAACCCTAATCTAAATCTATAAATACAAACCCTAATGGGACTTAAAAAAAGGGAGGAGAGAAAAAAAGTTGAGCAGCGCCTCAATCCCCCTAGAAAGAGAATCTTCATTAGTCTCAACATCTCTTTGTGTTTATTAAAAAAATATTAAGCTTTCATTATCTTTTGCCTCTGTCAATATTTCGGATCTGAGTGCATTCAAGATTCAAAGTTGCTAATATTCGAGTGTAGATCCAAGACCCCGCATCCTGGTTCGCTGCACTCGAAGAAGGTAAACAATCCTTTTTTTTAGTTAATTTAATTTCAGTGTTAGTAGTTTACTAGTATTGATGTGTTCATGTATGTTGTGTTGCTTCAGTTGATTTAGTTTCAGTTCAGTAGCTCAGTAGCATCGGTGTTTGTTTATGTCATTTTAGTTAATTTAGTTTCGGTTAACAGGGTTCATGTGATCATGCCTCGATCCAGTTTTGCTTGGTTTCAGTTTAGTAGTGTTGATATGTTCATATAATTCCATGTGTGGATGATTAAGTTAATAGTGTTTGGTTTTACTTTCTGGGTATGTTCATGATTGGGATCTGTTCTACTTAGTTATATGACATTTTGATTTAGAGAGCATGTTAGGTCAGTCGCTCTGTTTGTTCTAAGTCCAAATGATGGTCGAGATGTTATCGCTGTTTTTCGGCGTCATTTTTTTTAAATCTGTTTTGTGCCTTAGATACTGTTTTAATTAACTCTTGGTTAATAATAACTCAACATGATTTAGTGTGTATTCGTTTGCCCCCCTTTTAGTCAATTATCTGTCAATGGTAGGTCAGTATAGTATATGTATTCCTTGGTTGTTTGAATCATAGCGCTGGTGATAATCTAGTTAGTATGACTAGTGTTTCATTTTACCGATTGATTCATGTGGTTAATCTTGTTTCGAGTATAGTTCAATTTATATCATTCGCACGTATTATTCGGTCATTTGCCTTTGGTTTAGTTTGCTAAGTTCTTCTTTGAGACTCGAGACTTAAGAATGGCAAAAATAAGGTTTAGCTTAGTTTGCAGCCTTCAACTTAAATAAATCCTGTCTATCTTAAGTACAACGAACTCGTCTACGTAGGTCATTTAGCATTAATCCCATCTTTGGCTAGGGTTATACTGTCTAAGTTCCCTTTGGCTAGGGTGATCTTTGTCTAATCCCATCATTTGTGCGTGAGTGTTGTGTTTGCCCTTTTGTTGTTGCTTGCTGTTACAGCCTGGTTTTGGTACTACACTTTTGGTGCTATTGAGTTTTAGAGAAATAGATCCTACATTGATAAGTTTGTTGCTGCGACATTTTTTTTCGAGCTTGCTGAATGTCGGGAATAAAACCCACTGCTTTGCTAAGTTTGATCTTATTCTTTGATTATGTACTAATCCTTTTCCTTTTCTTTTTATGCATGACCACCGCGTACGAGTCCGAGGGACTCGCTCTTCTCCTGAATTCGGTGTTAGGCTAAAAGCCCAACGCAATCTGTCATCTCTGCCCGAACCTCTGTCCACAACAAAAATAAAACAAAAATTTTGGGCCAAAGCCCTATAGACAGGAACAGCCCACAGCAGCAGCATATAAAATTTTCTGGGCCAAAGCCCATACAGCAGCAGTCCGAAAATGGGCTCAGCCCATTTAATTACATGTGTTCCTCCATTTTATTTTGTGCCTTTAATTTGTATTATGCAACTAACCCTTTATTTTTTTTGTTTGTTAATTTAGATGAAACTTAATGAAGTGATAGGTTTAGTTTTAGCGTAATGGGTAGTTGAATTAAGGGAAAACTAACAATTAATTCCATAAGTTTCATTTTCTTCCTTTTATATTAGAGTTATTTATAGTAGCTTAATATTTACTTTCAAAATAATTGATTTTTAAATAGCATATTTTGAATTAAAGGAGTTATGTTTTATTTATTACCATCTTAGAAATTTCGAAACATCACTAATACGCAAACACAAAATCAAATATATTTCATAAATAACTCTCCAAGTTTTGAGTCAATTATGCATATTTTTAAAGTATAGTTAATAAAAAAATAAAGAAAACTCTCATCAGCTATTTTTGTATTTTTGTTTATACTCCTAAAAAATGCAAAAAACTAATTAATACCTCGCCACTTGAATTATGTCAAATATTTATTAAAACGCTGCATAAACCCCCACTTTCTTCTACTTATATATTTTATGCAAATCTTATTTTAAATAGCATTTTTAGCTAAAACCTTAGCAACATTTATAAGTTTTATTTTAAATGACATTTGAAGTTTCCTTTTATGCAAGATCATTATATTTGATACAAGCCTTATTCTAAATAGCATTTTTTTTAAAGCCTTAGCAATATTTACAAGTATTATTTTAAATAGCATTATTATATTTTCCTTCAAAAACTCAGCAACATTTACAAGCCATTTTTCTTAAAATTTAAATATTATATTTACCCTCAATTAATTAACCTAAGTTTGGCCGGATAACCTTAGTTACGGATCCTAGAGGATGCCTAACCCCTTCCCTTTAGGATAATTAGAACCCGTACCTAGAGTTGACATTAAGCAGACCATTAACGGAAGTTTTACCTTAGTTAATAAAATAGGTGTCCTAATTCACCATTAAATTAATTAGGTGGCGACTCCTTAAAACTAGCAAAAATAGGAATCTTCAATATGTTGTACTCTAATTTGGACCCAGTTTCAAATGGGGTATAACAGTATAAGCTACAGACCCCACCTTAGTAGTAACTTGGAAAGGACCATAGAATTTAGAGGACAGCTTCTGAAATGAGTGATATTTGAGTGAGAGTTTCCTATAAGGTTGTAACTTAACAAAGACCCAATCACCAACATTAAAAGATCTCTCAGTTCTGTGTTTGTCAGCTTTCACTTTCATTCTGTTTTGAGCCTGAGCTAACTGAAATTTCAATTTCCTGAGAATAGCTTCCCTTGCTTGCAAACTTCTATCAACCACATCCAACTGAGAATCAAAAGGTAGATATGGCAACAATGGAGGTGGTTTTTTTACCATGGACTGCTTCATATGGGGTCATGTTAATAGAGGAATAATGAGAAGTGTTGTACCACCATTCAGCAAGGCCCAACTAACTAGGCCATTCCTTTGGTTTTTCAAAAGGCATGCATCTTAAATAGCACTCCAAACACCTATTCACAATCTCAGTTTGTCCATCAGTTTGGGGGTGGTAAGCACTAGATGTGAGTAAATGTAACACCCCGTAAACTTGAACTAGGTGTGAATATATAAAAATCTAGTATTAAGATGATATTTTATCTATATGAATCCATTCTTGGTGAATTCGGGTGGAGGATGGTCGTTTTGAAGTCAAACCAATTAGTGAAGTTCTTAAGGCCTCTTAAATTAGCCTAAGTTTTGGTAGGTCTATCTTCTGGGCGATTTTCATGAAAATGTGTTGTGAATTTGGAAACACTTCCTCAATGAAAGTTGTATATCTTTGAAATATCTTTCCAACGGTAGGTCTCCCAGCGCAAACGGAGCTACGTACAAGAAGTTATGCCTATTTTACCGAACACTGTGCAGAATCGACACACGCTGGAATTCCAGGCGCGTGCGGGCGCGTGCGATAGCCATGCGTCACGCGCCTATCGCATAAAAACCCCTTCTCTGAATATTGACCTGCAGATAGTCGTGTGATGGCCATGCGTCGCACGCCCATCGCATAATAGGCCCAGATTCGGGTCAAAAGTCAGGTTTACGCGTTTTAAGTTATATTTAAGCTTGGGGTTTATTTCCCCAACAACCCTAGTCACGAAAAATCACCCTAAAGTCAGGAAGAATAAGTTCCAAACCTCAATAACCCTACAAGTAAGTTTTATCATAATTCTAGGTTGAATTCAAGTCCCTAATCCCTTTCTAACATCAAACCCATGATTCTTAATATGTTTTGTGATCAAAACCTAGGATTTGCAACATAATTCTTCCCAAAGTGATTCAAGATAGGGTTTGGGTGCTCTTCATTAGAAAAGTTATTTGTTAAACCTTGTTTAACAAATTAAGGTATGTCTCTTTTGAACATACTCTTTCTTAGTTCTTACGAACTTTTTGGTTGTGGTTGGTATGTTTTATTTAAAAATCATATTTTGGCTATAAGGATGATTTGTATGTCTTCCTTTTAAAAATCTTATTTTGGATGTATGTCTCTTTTGAACATACTCTTTCTATCGGTTCTTACGAACTTTTTGGTTGTGGTTGGTATGTCTTATTTAAAAATCATATTTTGGCTATAAGGATGATTTGTATGTCTTCCTTTAAAAATCTTATTTTGGATGTATGTCTCTTTTGAACATACTCTTTCTATCGGTTCTTACGAACTTTTTGGTTGTGGTTGGTATGTCTTATTTAAAAATCATATTTTGGCTATAAGGATGATTTGTATGTCTTCCTTTTAAAAATCTTATTTTGGATGTATGTCTCTTTTGAACATACTCTTTCTATCGGTTTTACGAACTTTTTGGTTGTGGTTTGTATGTCTTATTTTAAAAATCATATTTTGGCTATAAGGATGATTTGTATGTCTCTCTCTTACAAATTTATTTGAATGAAAGTCACCTTTTGAAACTATTGTTGAAACCCTAAATTTTATTCAAGATTCTGCAATGAATGAGGGAAAAAGTAATCGTTTCATGTTTCTTGAACCCTAAATTATGTATAAATGCTGGTTAATGTGTGTGAGGGAACAACCCACATTAAACCTAAATCGTAACAAACCCTAGATATATGTATAAGTTATTATGGGTGTTTTTCTCTATGAAAGATGCTTACCAATGATGGTTAGGGGTTGGTAATGACACCCTTGTGATAAATTGGGATATGGGAATATTTTATAAAGAAGTCATGCGTTTTCAAAACTTTGATTGGAATGACTCATTCTTTCGATATGACCTAATGAACCTTTAATGTTATTGATGGTGTGACTACTCTGAGATATTTTGTGAATCGGCTTCTATGCCATGGACCTTGTTGCTTGTGTTTGCCTAGCCATTCGGGAGGATGAATGGTCACCGAGGGTCTCATATTCCGGTGTGCTTACGCCTAGCCATTCGGGAGGATGAATGGTCACCGAGAATCTCATAGTCCGGTGTGCTTACGCCAAGCCATTCGGGAGGATGAATGGTCACCGAGAATCTCATAGTCCGGTGTGCTTACGCCTAGCCATTCGGGAGGATGAGTGGTCACCGAGAATTTCACATTCTGGTGTGTTTATGCCTAGCCATTCGGGAGGATGAGTGGTCACCGAGGATTTTATAATCCGGTGTGGTGCGCTGTGACAAGGGAACCCTATGGTGATCCCCTCGATGTGATTGATTCTTGGGCATGTATTGGCATGTGTGACATTCTTATCCTATCATGGAATTATTGATGACTATCTTAATTGACAAAAAGGGGATATTCGAAAATGTAACTTGACAAAAAGGCTTTGTGAATGATTTTTGATATTTATTATCGAGATACATAAACTGAATAACTGTCTTTACGTTGATTTCATATGATTTTCAAGACTGATTTCTTCATGTATTATTTTACTTTATTTTCGTATTATTCATTGTCCCCGAGGCACTCACTGAGTACGAAGTACTCAGGCATACCATTGTTGTTTTGATGGTATGTTAGGTAACGGAGAAGAGCAGGTTCTTGATACTCCAGGCGTGTAGGAAGGACTTGTTGTTGCGGCTGATTTGGTGAGCCCACAGATTCATTCGTGGGACACCCTATTGATTTACTTCTTCATTACATTAGTTGTCGGGTTTGCGTCCCGATGATTCAGGCTATTACTCATTTATCTTAGAAGCTCCCTAGTCTACATTTGTGGGTAGTTATTGAGTTATTGATTAACTCTTGGGCACCTCATTATGTTTGACAAGTAGAGATAACTAAAGACTTCCGCTAATTTAATTCTTATATGCATGAATTGTTTACCTTTATTTTATAAACTCGTTGAGGCGAATGTTGAACTCCGGGTTCAAGTGTTATTATTGTATTGTTAGGTTCTTCCGATGTTGTTCATGACGTCGGATGCCGGTCACGTCTAGGGTGGGTTTTGGGGCGTGACAGTAAATAAACTTTTTGCAATTTGAATAACTCTTTCCAAAATTTGCCGACAAAAATGGGATCTCTATCTGAAACAGTGGTCTTAGGCATACCATGAAGTGTGAACACACCATCCATGAATAGTTGTGCAACATCTAGTGTAGTATATGGATGTTTAAAGGCCAAGAAATGTGCTGCTTTACTAGCCTGTCTACAACCACATAAATGGCTTCTTTACCAGCAGCTTTGGGAAGACCTTCTATGAAATCCATCGGAATATCTTGTCAAACTCTCTCAGGAATTGGCAAGGGCTGTAGCAAGCCAGGAGTATCACATTCTCTCACAAATGTGTACACATCTTGCTTCATCCTCTTCCAATAAAACTCTTGTTTGAGTCTGTGCAATGTTGCAGAAATACCAAAATGACCCTAGTAGAGCTAGCATGAAAATGCATTAATAGTGTCTTCCTTAAACTGTCATCAGATCCCACCATCATCTTCCCTTTCCTACTTTGAACCAACTTCTGGAGTTTAGGATCACGGGAACAATTTTGTTTGGCTTCTTCAACTAAAGGAATTTGCACACCTGAGATGCTGCATAGTTGAACCACTTCAGCCTGTCTTGACAAGGCAACATTCTCCTTGTCCTTCCTATACATGATAGAGTAGTCATAACTAAGCAACTTAATCAACTATTTTTGTTGACTTGGTGTGGATATTGTTTGGTCAAGTAGGTATTTAAGACTATGATGGTCAGTCTTAATAAAAAAAATGTTTACCAAGCAAGTAAGGTCTCCATCTCTGAACAGCAGTAACCAATGCAAACAACTCTCTTTCATAAATAGAAAGTGCCATATTTATGCCAGATAAGCCCTTGCTAAAGAAGGCAACTGGTTCATGATCTTGTGCAAGTATAGCACCAATACAATGACCTGATGCATCAGTCTTAATTGTGAAATCCTTAGAAAAATCAGGAAGAGCAGGTATTGGTGCAATTGTGAGTGCTAGTTTAAGCTTCTCAAAAGCTATTGTGGCATCTTGGTTCCAATTGAAACTACCCTTCTTCAACAAGTCATGTAAGGGCCTAGCAATAGTTCCATACCCTTAAATAAACCTCCTCTAGTAACCAGTCAATCCCAAGAATCCTCTGAGTCCCTTCAATGTTTTTGGTTGAGGCCATAATGAAACAACTTCTACCTTATGTTGATTCATTGCTACTACACCCTCAAAGATTATATGACCTAAGTAGTCAATCTTAAGCACCCCAAAATCACATTTACTCTTCTTCACAAACAGTACATTGTCCCTTAGTATTCTGAAAGTTTCCTCTAGATACAACAAATGATCAGGCTAAGTAGAACTATAGATAAGGATGTCATCAAAGAACACAAGAATGAATTTTCTGAGATATGGATGGAAAATTTGGTTCATCAAATTTTGAAAGGTGGATGGGGCATTTGTAAGTCCAAAAGGCATGACTAAGAATTCATAATGGCCATGATATATTCTGAAAGCAGTTTTAGGTATGTCAGGCTCAAACATCCTAATCTGGTGATACCTAGATATAAGGTCCAATTTTGAGAAAAATCTAGCACCATGGAGTTCATCCAGCAATTCTTCAATAACTGGGATAGGAAACTTATCCTTAACTGTAAAGTTGTTTAACTCTCTATAATCGACACACATCTTCCATGATCCATTCTTTTCTTTACCATGACAATATATGAAGAGTAAGGACTAGTGTTGTTTCTAATTACACCACTGCTTAGCATTTTATCAACCATCTTTTCAATTTCATTCATATGTACAATAGGATATCTATAAGGTCTGATATTGATAAGAGAAGTACCTTATTTGGGGATGATTTTGTGGTCATGACCTCTAGAAGGAGGCAGTTCAGCAGAGGTCTCAAACAAGTCTGAGTACTTATCTAAAACAGTTGTCAAATCTTGCTTCTGCACCTCTGCAACATTTTCTCCTTCTATAGAACATAGACTGATTCCTTCTTCTTGCTCCTCTTCTATAAGCGTTAACTGAGATTATACAAAGGTCAGCAGGTTGAGCAAGCAGTTTATCCATTTGACCAGTTGGAATCATTCTAACTGCATGTGGTTGTGCTCATCTGAGGGACACCTTCCTTCCATTCATACAAAATTCCAACTTAAGTTTTCAGAAATTCCACATGATATCTCCTAATATGATCAACCATTGTATTCCTAGCACCATGTTACAACCCCCAATAGGTAGTATCAGTATATCAAATTTAAAACAAACCCCCTGCATCTTCCATTCTACCTTCTTACACACATATTGACTTGGAGCCTTGCTCTCATCAGTTATGGATACATTTAAAGGGGTTATAGCAGCCAATGTACAACCCAACCTCTCAGCAGTGTTATAGGCTAAGAAGTTGTGGGTACTTCCAGTGTCAATCAAGATCTTGATGGCCTTGCCTCTTACAGTCGTTACTCTCATAGTTCTAAAATCATGAGTGCCTGTCATGGCATGCAGGGACACATGTGGTAGAATAGCACCATTAGAGTTTGTTTCTAATCCTTGAGCCATTACAGCCAACGAGTCGCCTGGATCCATCATCACTTCATCTGCTACTTCCACTGGTTCTTCATAATTTTCTACTTCCATAGAGAATAACTGTCTTTTCTTCTTACAAATATGACCAAATGAATACTTTTCATCACAGTTGTAGCATAACCCTTTACTTCTTCTTTCGTCCATCTCAGCAGGGGTAAGTAGTTTTGGATTTACGGCGATTTAGAAGCGCTAGATAGTAATGCTATTAACAACAGTGCTCATTGGTCTAGGGTTATTGGTTGGTTTAGAAGAGTTATATGGTTTAGAATAAGGTTGATTACTACCTTGAAAAGGTGATGCAAATCTAGTGGTGTTTCTGGAGTTTGACAAATTGAAGTTTTGGAAGAAGACTTGTTGTTGGATTTCTAGTGTTTGTTCTTGGATTCTTGCCAAACTAATGGCCTTGGCTAAACTTCTTAGACCTAGCGTCTTAACTGTCATTCCAATCTCAGGTTTTAACCCCCTCACAAAACAATTAACCACATACTCCTTAGACAGATCTACTTTAGTCAGTAATTCATCAAAAATATCAACATACTCATGAACAGAACTTACTTGCCTCAAATCTTTGAAATCACCCATGGGATCATCAAAGAGTTCAGTCCCAAATCTAAAGTACAAACATTTGATGTACTCCCCCCATCTTGGCCAGTCCCTTGTTAATCTTTGCTTCATGTAAGCTTGGTGCCATTGTAACGCTTTGCCTTCCAATCGATAAGAGGTAATTTTCACCTTTGAATCATCAGGGATTTCACGTACTTCAAAGAACTGTTCACATTTGTACAACCACTCTTTCAACTTAGTACCATCAAAACTTGGAAACTCTAGCTGGTATTTGTGATTTGTTATGAATTGATCTCTAAGCCTCTCATGTCCCCTATAATCAGCTTCATTAACTGCTACATTAGGTCTTCTATTTGCTCGATTGTCCATTTTCATTATGCACTCTATTCTCCTCTAAATCAACTCGAACTAGAGCATTTACAGGATTCATGTTTCCCATTAACAACCTTTTGATTTCCTCAATTGCTTGTGCTACCTTAGCATCTACAGCTTGCTGCATTTATGCAACAGAAGTGACAACTCCTTCCATTGATCCTTTGAGAGTGTCAACTTCCCTTCTTAGTTCTTGCATACGAGTGTCGTGGTCTCCCATTTCACAGATCAGAAGATCGAGGCTCTGATAGCAACGATATGAACTGGAATTTAAGACAGTTTTGGAATGAATTGAATGATCCTAAAGATGGGAATTGATCCCTTCTTGAACAGATTCACTCAAGCTCAAAGTGGATAATGGAATGAGAATAGAGATAGGAAATAAATTCTTATTTCATTGATGTCAAAACATGAATTATACAATGAAGGAATTGATATTTACAGCTAAAACTAGGAGGGAAATGCAGTTACAATTAAGTAACTGATTTTTGGAGTTGGCGCGTGTGCTGTCAACCAACTTCCCACGCGCCTGCTAACTGATTCTAACTACTTTCTTGCCAACTAATCAATTAACTAATTTGGCCAGCTAATTACTCACTAATTATTCAGCTAATCAACACAAAATAAGAGTGAATTTACATTGAGATTATATCATTCAGTATTTTGGATTCCCAAATGTTTATGTTGTACCCTCATTATTTACTTCCATCAAAGGTCAAGTAGCATTTTTAGGCAACTTTCAATCTGGAGAATCATTTGGTAATTCTAGTGTGTCGGGAAACCTAATGTCTGCAGGTGTTTTAAACTCTACTGCCACAAATGTTGTTCATGCAAGAACAACCAATACTGAGCTGTCAAAGACAAGTGATGGAACCGTTAAAGACTTTAATGTTACCGTGAAGAGTATAATTGGGTGGGGTTGATTACATTTTTTGGATCGGGGCGGGTCAACTTAATTAATTTAAAACGTCAAATAATGAACATATCATGCAATTTTAAAATTTTAATCTTAGGAAAAAGGCATAATACATAAACATACCCTAAAATTTGGCCTCAGCTGACAAGTATGCCCTCCAACTTTGAGTATGCACAACTATGCACCTCAACTTATATAAATTTGAACACGTAAACACAAATGATGACGTGACACACAAATTATGGAGGTGTCTAGATGATCATTTTGTAAGTTGGAGTGCTCAACTGATACAGTGAAGACAAGTTGAGGTGCCTACTTGTGCACACCCAAAGTTGGAGGGCATTACTTACCAGCTGAGTTCAAGTTTGAGCTTATGTATTATGAGCCCGTTTGGATCGGTTTATGAAGCCAAAAGTCATAGAGCAATTTGCACGATTGCCCTTCAAAGGCCTTTGGTCTTTAATTTTTTCCTCAAATTGCTGGTCTTTAATTTTTGCTTTTAGCTTAAAAAGGTGGCCAAAAATACCCCAAGGTTCTGGGTTCGAACTACCTTTCAGTATAAAAAAATAAAATTCGCAAGGCTAAGTTCATATGAAACTATGTCTACTCGCTATGTAGTTACATAAAAACTATGCCGGACATGGCAAAGGTTTTTATGAAACTACATAGAACCTATGCCTATATGCATACTTGCGAAATTAAGGCAGAATTTCATTTTCACGAACCTTTGCCGGATAAGGCATAGGTTCTATGTAACTTCGCCCGAGTAGGCATAGGTTTTTAGAAACCTATTACTTACGAAATTATTATTATTTTCGACTCTGCTGGGGATCGAACCCACAATCACTGGTACGAAAAGGGTAATTTAGCCCACAAAGTTTTATTAAATGAGAAGTAGTGACAAAAATTAAAGACCAGTCCGTATGAAGGACAATCCACACAATTTTTTGGAAGTCATAAGTTAGAATTCTAGCTTATGATTTTTGACTTATTTTTGTCATTTTAGCTTAAAATGGAAGTGTTTAAAATATTTTTTTATTTTACCCAAACACTAGGCATAAAAAGGTATTTTGGCTTAAAAGCTATATGTATACAAAAAGTTAAAAGCGTACAACAAGTTTCTTTATTTCAATTGGACTAGAACCTAACATAAACGAGGCCGTTTCCGGATTCATACTTCATAAACCCAACCCTGTTCTTGTTTCCACTATTCTGTAAGTGTTTGAGGGTTTTAGGAGAGGAAAAAAAATGGGAAAAGCAGCAAAGGAGCAATTGAATAGAGCTCTCAATGAGCATCTAAACACAATTCATGAAACTCTTCAGGTTAAATAATTAATTAATTAATCAATTCTTTCTTGCTTGTATTTTCAATTATTTTATATGGTGTGATTTATGGAATTTTGTTAAAAAAAATTGTTTTGTAGGTGTTGAATCAGACACCATCTTCATCTCTTGAAAAAGTGAGGTGGCAAGAGGTTATTCAAATGGGTGAACAGCTTTATAAACAAGCCACTATGGGTTAATTTCTTTCTCTCTTTTATTATTTAGTTTTACCCCTCAAAGTTCCATTTTTATGCTTTATATTTGCCATTTTTGTACTTATAGTTGGTTTTGCTGAAATGGGTTTGTTTCCATACTTATATTTCTACACTCAATTTATGGTTCTCTGTGTTTCTCTCTTTTATATTTAGTTTTACCTCTCAAAGTTCCAATTTTTATACTTTATGTAGGCCATTTTTGTGCTTATATTTGGTTTTGCTGAAATGTGGTTGCCTCCAAAGTTAGAGTTCTATACAATTTATGTTGTTTTTAATAAAATACTGCACTTTACAACTACAACAACATACCCGTTGTAGTCCCACAAGTGGGGTCTGGGGCAGTGGCGGAGCTAAGATTTTCAGTAAGAGGGTTCAAAATGTGAAAAAGTAAAACCATGAAGAAGCCAAAGGGGGGTTCAACGTCTACTATATATAGATAAAAAATAATTTTTACCATGTATAAACAGTGTAATTTATCATCAAAGGGGATCGGATGAACCCCTTGGCCCTTCCTCTCTCCGCCTCTGGTCTGGGGAGGGTAGGATGTATACCTTACCTCTACCTTTATGGGGTAGAGAGGTTGTTTCTGAGAGACCCTCGGCTCGAAAGAAAGAAAAGGATTTGGAGCATGGTATTGGTATCAAGAAAAATATGACAACAAAATAGCAAGATAAAAAGCAAATGAGGCAACAAGAAAAGAAACTAGGTGATTGCTAACTAATACTACTAATAAGGAGAACACTCGGCTACCTACTAACCTTCTATCCTAATCCTCGACCTCCACACCTTTCTATCTAGGGTCATGTCCTCAGTAAGCTGAAGATGTGCTTTATGGTTAGATATTATATTTGTAAAGATGATGGTTGATACTGGAAGTTCTATTTACTCCTTGAGCATTTAGTACCCTGTTGTAATGCTGTGGTGAGCTTTCTTTTACCTAATATCCTTTTGATTATAGATGATATTATAGTTGTAGTGTAAGGTTGGTTCTTATTGTAAATGTTTTGGGTGTGCGCACGACAGAGAGATATTCCAAAGCTCAAAACTCCAGGCATAATGAAAGGGACTTTGATTGAAACTTAGAATTTCAGGATAAAGCGGGATGAAAACGGATGGTACAAAATGCAAAGTATGTTCTAAATGAGTGGTATTCTATTTACAAAATAAGGTTAGTGTTGCACCAAGGTTATACTCCAACTCACCCGCCTTCTCTATCCACATCTATGATTTTTCACCAAGGTTATATTCCAACTCACCCACCTTCTCTATCCACATCTATGATTTTGCACCAAGCTGTTGACAATAATTATATCAATGATCGTATTCTCATTTGAAACAAATCTTACATTCTTATTTCCTAATATCCATTAATTAAGTAAAAGTGTGCATGTTTTACAATAAACTGGATTCATATTTTAATAAACTATGTGGTTTTGTCCACCTTGTAAAATCTCCCATATAAATTAATTCTAACTGTAATAAGGCAGAGACACAAGAGTAAATTACTTTTAAGGAAGCCTAAAGATGTTAAAATGTCGATATTGTCCTACTTTAATAATATGAAATCAAGGGTAAATTATTAGAATCCCATCATTTGTTAAATGAAAAAAGCGACTGGTTTATATATAACGCCTCATTTTCTGGAGATACTTTTGGTATCCAGATTTTGCATTTGAAAATTGAGATGATTCATATTGCTTTTTGATTTTTCAATTATCTATCTGCAATTCCAAATATTGATATCTAGAGGTCCAGAGCAAAACACAAACAGAAGGAGCTGTCTCTTTTATACATGTTATACTAGTTAAAAAATTGAACTTTGAAATCTGTTTTGCTTTGTTTGACTCCCTGTTCTGTTCTTTCTTTGTTTTCCTTTTGTTTTTTTGGGAGGATTGAGGGGTCCAATTGTTGACTAACCGGGAGGGCATGGTTAGTTCTGGGCATTTATAGTGTTGGTAATTGACGGTTATTTTTCATTCTGGTGCAGTTGGAATGCTTTGGACTGGAGAAACTCCAGAGGTTAAAGCACTCGAGGAGAACATGGCTTCATATTTTAATACACTGCAAGGGCTCCTTTTGCTCTCCCACTCTAGTACAGTTGGCGCGGGACCTACCCTTTCTTCTTGCATTCATGCGTCCATTAAACAAGTTGTTGATAGCAGTTTCATGTTGATGAAAGAGTCCGTGTCTTCATATGGTACTCTCTCTCTCTCTATGTACTTATCTCTCGTCAGCCCAAGTCCATGAAAATATGAACAACTTACAAATTCATAATGTTAGGAAGTAGGGGTGTCAAATGGGCGGGTCAAAATAGGTTGAGTTAATGACCCGCCCAGAAGTTACTTGGGCCAATATGGGTTGGGCTGAAATGGGCTAAAATGGGTCATAACCCAACCCGCCCAATTCTTACTAAGTTTTAATTTCTTTGTTTGTTCTTTTATAATTTTTTTAAGTACCTAATAAAACTATATTTCTTTATTATGACTACATATAACATATCTAACAAATAAATATCTTTTTGAAAATATTTTGACAACGTTCTCATGGATCAATTTGAGCTTCATATCAACTAAAGTTTTGGATGGGCTGAGCTAGTAAATTGGTGGGTCATTGACCAACCCAAATGCGTTGAGCACGTCATATTTTCATAGACTAATTTTGCCACTCCTATTAGGAAGTATTAATGTATTTGAAATGGAAAAAGGTGCAGTCATCATATTGCTTTACAGTAGTGTTTATCTTTTCTGAATTTATGCATATGTCGTACATCAATAATTACCCACTTCAACATACCTAGAATCCTTTCTTAAGCATACGGGGATTCACCAGTATAGTCCCCCTTTTCTGTCGCATATTATAGTTTCATCAAGAAAATAGAGAGCATAAAAGGCAGCACTTAGCTAGTTTTACCCAATAACTGGCTGAAAGGAAAGAAAGAACCCCTTCGTACGACCACCCCACCCCCCGAAAGAGATTGAGAACAGTTTTATAATAGCACAAAACCGATAAAAAGAGGTAGATAGCATTTGATTTACTAGGGTAAAACGATTTAGGCAAAGTTTTCTTTTTGAAAACACCTTCCAATGAAAATATTTTTGTTCTACTAAGTGGGCCCTGTTCCTTCATTGCTGAGAAAGTATGACTCACTTTCTGATACGAGTATATCTGCCAGTTAGTCAACAACACCAAATGCGTTGTAAACGAAAAGGTACCATTTTTAGGTATCAAAAACCCGAGAGATATTTATCCTCAATATTAAAAAAACTGATTAGTTATTAGTCATGGAGCAAATGAAAGTGAATATTAGAGAGCACTAAAGACAGCAGCAGCAGCGTTGGACTTCCTCTCTTTCTGCATACTAATTAAAGTTGATTTTTTTTTTTTTTTTGGTACTTTCTGCTGTTCAATTTTATTCATCTCACCTTACTTATCAAAAAAAAAAATCATTCATCTCGCTTATCATATGCAGGATCTGATAACAAAAAACAGAAATTATCAATCCCACAGTTGGTGGGCACTGTCTGGGAAGCTTGTTCTGCTCTTAAGAAGACTCCAGCCACAAATATTACAGCTATAGGTCGAGCAATGACACAACTTGCTGTTTCCATGAAGGATGTACTTCGTGAAATGAATGAACTGAAGCCAGCAGATGAATCTTCTGTTCAAGATTCCGCCGAAGGAGAAAGCAAATCCCAGTATAGCGATGATTCATTTGCAGGTGATCTAGGCAATGATCTTTCTCCGGAGGAGATGAAGATTGCTCGGTTAACTATTGATGTTGTGTCTGCAACACTTGTGGTCATGAAAGAACTAATTCGCTCCATTACAAGCTTGCTTAAGCAGGAAAGTTCTGTGGTTACGGCTACTTTTGTTCCCTCTCTAGAGAGACTATTAAAACTTTCTCAAGAAATCGGGCTGCAAATTGACGAACTCGGAGCTTCTCTTTATCCTCCACAAGAAATTTCTGCATTGAAGGCTGCTATGGAGAAGATATCATCCACTACTGATGAAATACAGGTGGAGCTGGAAAAACTTAAAGGGTGTTCTGAAGATTTTGTTAAAGTGTGCAATGGTTTGCGGAGTTCATTGAAACAACTGGAAGCTGAATTAGATCAATCAGATGCAACTGATATTACGCCCAAGATAGAAAACCTCGTTATCGAGTAATTTTAGTAAAGGAGAAAGGGAAAGGGGAGGAGAAATAGAAATGCTTCTGAATGAACTTCTTAGTTTTGTAGCCATGAGCATTGAGTAAAAGTTCTTACATATATTTGGATGTGTTTTTGGGTTTTTGTGACCTTATGCCATTAAATGAATATAGAGTTATCAAGCCAACTGCTTGTTTAATTCTATTGTCAGACTTCTTTATAACAATCATCCTCTATAACAACATTTTACTGTAACAACCGACTTTTCTTTGGAGCCAATTTTTATGTTATGTATTACATATTTTCTACAACAACATTTCGTTATAGCCTCCAAAAAATATTCGAACAAACAAAATGCCGTTATAGAGAGGTTTGACTGTACTGGTGTTTCGATATTCATAGCTGAATTTTACAGAACTATTCTCTAAAGTATTTGAAAGATAAGTTACATCAACCTAAATAAGATTATGACATTCACAAATTGTTTTCGTTCTCTGATGTCTTTTACTCTACATCATTTCTAAGTCCATAAATAAAGAATATATAATGCAAACCCATGACTATTTCTTTCATATATTAGTGAAAAGATCCGATAAAATGACATTGGGAATGGAGTGTCAGCTAAGCTCCTAATTATACACATTGGACAGTGACAATAGTAAATGATAGTATTCAAAAAACAGATCACATATCCTCCCCTCAAGTCCTTTTATGCTACATGAATTTTGGATCCCTATCTTGGTATATGATGCAAAGAACAGAAGTGCACTCGCTTATCGCCCAGTAAGCTTAACCGCCCATGCTCCACCCAAGTAAAGACCCAAAAGGGGGCCAGCTAGAAGCATTTGGGTAAGGGGATCGGTTGATGGTGTGAGCACTGCAGCAGCAATGACAGCACCTACCACCACGTATCTCCAAATCGACAGCATTTGATCTCCCGACACAAGACCAGTTTGTCCCAGAAGCAGTTGAATTACAGGAACCTGTAAAAGAGATGCATTGTAGAACTGTTCATTGGATTGAAGCAATTCGGATACCATGAGGATATCAACATCATACAATATTCCCTCCATATCAATTTGTTTGTCTTAGTTTGACTGGGCACAGATTTAAGAAAGTAAAGAAGACTTTTGAATCTTGTGGTCTTACACTAAGATATGTATAACGTACCAAAACACCCTTTAATATTGTGCTCTTAAAATGCCATGTGGGTTATTGGAATTAGAGAGTTGCCAAATTAGGAAAGAATCATTCTTTTTGAAACAAACTAAAAGAAAGTAAGACAAACAAACTGAAACTGAGGGAGTAGCATTTAAAGAGTGAATTCAGAAATATTTTCAGAACTAGCCTAGGTTGGAGACCAGTGCAATAATCTTGACTGTTTCACCACTAAAAATCATCATACTCACTCTTTTTTATTTATAACAGTGGTGTTTGGACAGGGTTATGCGCACCTCTATTCAGTTGGGTACCCATTATCTCCCACCAACACATGTACTACGTAACTATGTCCATCAAAGCTTAGATAGATGGGAAGAAATCGCCTAACGTTTTTGGTCTCTATTGGATTTGAACCATGATATCACATAGTTTTCACTCACTTCACTGACCGCTATGCTCCAACCTTGGGAGCTTTAAATTTCGAATACTCGCTTCTATTTTCAACCCAAAAATTGTTCAATTATGGCCAAGGTGCTTTTAAGCAAGCATTAGTTGTAAGTCAAGCCAGCCAAGAACATAAAAGTGAAGTATACGGCCAAAGGTTTGAGAAGAACAGCTAAATTTCCTTCCGCTAAACTGTAAATTTCCTTCCACTAAACTGTTTGGCATGTTCTTATATACTCATGCAGAAAAGAAAATAGCACAAGCAAAAGATCTACCTGGAAAGACAGTCCTGTGCTGAACATGAGTACGAGCACAAATTCGAAGTATTGATCAATGGACCAAAAAGATTCCACGGCCCCTTCTGCATAATTAACAAAGAAATTCAAGGCTGCTGGAGTGAGAACCAAGTGTGAGAAAACAATTCCGGCATAGAAAAGCACCGATGATCCAAGGACAATTGGTGCCAGGAATCTTCTTTCTGACATTGTTAAACCAGGAAGAACAAAGGCTATGATCTCGTAGAGAATCACAGGAGCTCCTAGGAGAAGCCCACTATATCCCGAGACCTACATCAAAAGTGTGAACAGTAAAAGTTACTAACGTGAACATGCCACAGTAGTAAGAATTCCAACGTCAAAGTTGAACCCAACAACAAAAACATCATGACGGTTTGACCAAACTCTAATCTCAGGTTTGAACTATTTTAGTTAATCATCAGTTTCCTTGATATATTAGAGAAATAATTTTCTTATAACAGTGGTGTCCCGGCCAACTTGCGCGCACCTCGACCAATTCCATGAAATACCTGCCATCTCCCACCAGCAACAGCTGCGAGGTAACTCTGTCCACCAAGGATAGGACATATGGGAAGAATTCCCTAGTGTTTTGTCCCTCCTGGGTTTTGAACCTGACTCCTCATAGCTTTCAACCCACTTCATTGACCACTAGGCCCACTCCCATAGGTACTAAATTAGAGAAATTATTTTAGTTAAGCTTTTACAATTACAGAGTTAAGCGAACATTAGAAGTTCCATGAATGGATAGAGCCCATTAGTTTGTAAGCAATTATTTTAGCAGAAGTCCCTTGCAAACTAGTTTTTTTGAGACTGAACAAGTCCCTTGCAAACTATTTTTTTGAGACTGAAGAAGTCCCTTGCAAACTATTATAAGCACATTTTTAGGCGAAGCCAACAATAAGCACATTATAGAGTTAAGAATCAGAAGATGACAACTTAATACTTCAGTAGTGGAAGATATATGAGAGAGAGAGAGAGAGAGCACAACACAAAAATTGTAATTATTTTAATAATGGCCCAAATAGAAATTGACATTCAATCAAAAGGAAGTACATATTTCAGCATATAATCAAAGATACAAGCCAGATACAGGCACAAAAACAAACTTTTAACCCTTAAAGGACTTGAACACAAGAAATCTCCACCTAGTTCACGAAATATATTTCATCCTAGTTAAACGGTTACAGGAATGAGTGGTAAAGGAGATTTAATTAAAGATGCATTGTTACCTTTAAAGTAGTGAAAAAGAACTCTCCTGGACCCAGTTGCAAAAACCGAACACCTTGGGCTAGAACGGGGGCTTCAAGAATCAATATAAGTTCTTTTGAGAAGGCAAAACATCCCACTATAGCAGCACCAACAGCCAAAACAGACACGAAGAGTCTCTGACGCAACTCCTCCAAATGATCAAATAGAGTCATTTCTTTATCATCCGGTAGGAGCTCTTTACTAGGGTAAAGGAAATCATAAACAATACCCCCTTCGCTATCCGATTCAGCATTCTTAAATACACTCTCGCTTGAGCCATCACTGACATCTGAATTTAAAAAATAAATGCATTACTACTATCTTCTTGATTTTTTTTTTTTAAAAAAAGGCATTATTACAATCTAATTACAGGAATTTTTTTTGCAGTCATGGACAATCACCAATCCAGCACAACGAAGAAAGAGAATAAAAGAAGGGAAAAGGGCCAAATTTACCCCTCTACTTTACTAAATTGTTCAACTTTATCCTCTTCGTTACACTATCTGGTCAACATTACCATTGCCGTTATAAAACTTATCAGATTTAATCCCAATTAACGTTTTCCCCCAATCTGGCCAAAATTACCCACATTGACTTTCAATTACCCAATTCAAACGGATTGCCCATTTAAACGTGCACCGTGACCCACCACACCCACACCAAAACAAAATAAAATGAAGTTTCATAACGGCGAGGGTAATTTCTTTTTTTTGGATCAAGTAAATTACTTTCATTCATAAACATGGCAAACGGACCGTATACAAAGTGTATACCAAAGGTAAGGAATCTACAAAATATGATTCTTTACAAACTCCACCCAATTATCTACACAACATGGAACTTTCTGTTTACACCAAAAGAAAATAAGGGAGCGAAGACTAATCCTCAACTGAGAGAAACTCGACTCTACTCCTTCAAAAGCTCTCCTATTTTTCTCTCTCCAAACCTGTGGTCTAAAGCAAGCCATAGGTATTTGTGTGGCTATAAATCGTTTCATTAAAGGTAAAATAGGAAGTTTAAAGTTAAATTGTCACTAGATATAGAGAGGTGTCATTCTTTTTGGGACTGACTAGAAAGGAAAAAGTGCCACATAAATTTGGACGGAGAGAGTAGTTTATATAAAATGACAAAGAAGTGAAGAACATGTGCAGTTTCTCACATTTTCATAGAAAAAAATAAGCATACTCACATTATTGAACTTAAGGCAAGGGGACCAATTTCAATATTTTACAAGTGCATCATATTCCAGTCAACACCAAACAGAAATGTGTATTATTATCAGCAATCTAGTCAACCCTAATAATACAGCAGAATGACCCCTCAGGAAGGAAAGAAACAGAAGAACTGTTGAAGGAACTCTTGCAAAGAGCTATTACAATGCTGACATACAGTACGGTCAAGCCTCTCTATTACGGTGTCGTTTGTCCGGATATTTTTTGGCTGCTATAGCGAAATGTTGTTCTAGAGAACATATAATACAGTCAGACCTCCCTATAACAACCATCCTCTATAATAACATTTCACTAGAACAACCATGTTTCTGAGGAACGATCTTTCATTATAAGAGCATTTCGCTATAGCAGCCAAAAAATATCGGAACAAAAGACACTGCCATAAAGGGATTTGACTGTATGACATGATAAGAAAGTCGTTCCAAAAAAAGAAACTTGACCATTATAGTGAAATGTTGTTATAGAGAGGTCTGACTGTATATGGATGACTATCCCTGGAGTTATCCGCACTGTGTGGACAGAAAGAAATAAGGGCTTTTAGGGAAAGGAAAATGTTATTAGACTCAAGTATAAATGCCTTCTTTTATCATTTTGGTTTAACATAAATAACATAGATGAAGCAGAAACTTTGTCAGACTCCCTCAGCTCATTACAAACACTGTAGTGAATTGAAAAAAGAATAGAAATGGAAAAAAGCACAGTTGAAGGAACTCTTAGAATCACTAGAGAGTTGAGACAGAAAATCCCCTTTCTCCTTTCCAGCTAATAGTGATGGAAGCACTAAAGTAGGATGCTGAAATTCTCCATAGACATGGAATGGATTGAAGGGTTTAAGGTAATAAAGTTAACAGGGAAGTTGTGAAGATCTCCATATATTATATGCAAATGACACCTTGGTGTTATATGATACGCAAAATGTCTAGCTGAAGTTTCCTCAAAGGTCCTCTAATACAACTTACAAGTTGCAACTAACAGCCACAGATAACTAGTGAAATTATATGTAGGAATCTGAAGTTCAACAGCCGTAATTCTTAATTCATACAACTACTTAATTCCATTCCTATTACCTAGCTCTCCTCAATTAATTTTGAAAGAAACCACAAGCATATACCAAATTCTATTCTTTCTCATAATACCTCCCTAAAACCCAATTCTCTCCAAGATCTCCATGTAATAGTCTTACCAATCCGAGCAATCATTTCTATGATATATAAGAATGATTAGCTATGACAATGGAAAACAAAAAAAACAAGCCCTTTCTGAACACTTGCAGCAATAAAGAAACATAATTAGCTACAAGGAACAACCCAATTAACTGTTAAACTTTTATACCAAATACCCACTTCAGTAACTCAAGTAAAACCAGCAATAAAGAAACATAATTAGCTAAAGTAACAACCCAATTAGCTGTTACACCTTAATATAAAATACCCATGTCAGAAAGCTCAAGAAAACCATAAAAAATTCAATCTTTTACATAATAATCATATGGGTATTTCTCTTTTATTCATTTTTGCATACCCAATTAACTATTACACCTTTATACAAAATACCCATATCAGAAAATTCAAGAAAACCATTAAAAGCTCAATCTTTTACATAATAATCATCCGGATATTTCTCTTTTATTCATTTTGGGTATCCAAATAACTGTTCCAACCTTTATACAAAATACCCATATCAGAAAACTCAAGAAAACCAGCAATAAAGAAACATAATTAGCTAAAGGACCAACCCAATTAACAATTACACCTTTATACAAAATACCCATATCAGAAAACTCAAGAAAACCAGTAAAAATTCAATCTTTTACATAATAATCATCTGAATATTCATCATTTATTCATTTTGGATAAAGATATATGTGGGTATTTATTACCTGGCCTATCTTCAACAGCTGAACCAAGACTAGTAGCATTTGTACCATTAATTTCTCTCTGTTTTTCAATGGAATCTTCAACAGCAGAACAAACAAGTCTACTGAACTTTTTGATGTATTTTCTACTAGAAAGATTCAATTTTGGCCTTGTTGTGTTGATATTTAGAGAAGTTCTTGAATTTAAACATTTGAAACAGTGAGTTTGAGTCAAGTGAAGATTTGAGATGAGAGCACTTGAACTTCCCATCTCTCTTTTTTTTTTTTTTTTTTTTTTCCTCTGATTTGGTTTTGTTTTGTGGTGTTATTTTTCAGAAGAAAATGGTGGATGGGATGATTGGTCCTCACTAGTCTTTACCAAAAGATATCTTCAGATCCTGGCGTACCCCAACAACCATCCAAACAAGGTTTAAATGTAAATTAAGTAAGTGTTCACGTGTTTTTGGTATAAAAATAAAAAAATATTTTCAGTGGTTAGCTAGGAAATGAAAAAATATTTTGTTACAAAAATACTACTGTCGTAACAATGTTAACAAAGAAAGATAATGCTTTAATGATTTCTAAATATCTATAATTTATGCTCCCTATCTCAAAGTACTTGTCATATTTCACTTCTTGAGATATTTGACTAATTTTATTTTATATTTTAAGAATAAAATTTGGATATTTGAAACTATATAATTGCATTTCTTCTCATATTAATATAATAAAAAAATGCATCTTAAAATATTAATCAAAATTTATGTTGTTTGATTATCAAGAAGCAAAATACAACAAATATTTTGGGACGGAGGAAGTAATAAATATTTTGTGTTGGTTGGAGCTAGAGAGGGCAACCTCAACGCCAAATACTTTTTTTTTTCCAATTTTAACTTCAATTTAAATATTATTTTTTAATTTCAATTAAAATATTATCCAAGTGCCTATTATAAGATTTAGAATTTAGCCAAGATGTCTTTAGTTCGAGCACCGTTGAGTACGGAAGCACTTTGTTAAGCTTTAGTCTTTCTTACCCCCCCCCCCCCCCCAATGTAGGACTACCCGACACGAATCCGGATTAGCTGGAGCCCAATGCAGATACCGGATGGGAAACCAAAAAAAAAAAGATTTAGAATTTAGCTTAATCATTGTCTAAATTTCTATAAGTTAAATCTAATATTTTATCTATAAAATTAAAAAATATATGAATAAATATTGTATTCGATCTAACTTTGTCCAGAAAGGTAGTTTCTTAATAGATAATGATAAAAAACACACCTCAATTATAACATTTTTTTGAATCTTCTACCTAAACTATCACCACTGGTTTGCAAAACGCGCCTCAACTATCAAAATAGAGAGTTGAGTTAATAGAGATAAAATCTAGATGAGAGCCTAAAAAGGGGAAATTTAAGTAATTCGGCCCAAAACCCATTTTGAGTAACAGGCCTTCTCTTCAGAAAAAGGCCCAGGCCCAGTCTAAGAGGCCACAAAAAAGTTCCTTCACTGTCAGTCCCATTATTCCCGCCAAATTTTCTTCTCCACCATTTTCTCTCCCAAAATTCCCTCTGTAAAATATCCAGCAAAATGGGTGTTGAAAATCCAGGAGAGCAAGCTCAAGTCCTTCTAAGAACAAGGCTTTGCAATCCCAATTTTATTTTCACCATTTTTTCTGACTCCCCTGATAGCAATTACAGGTAACAAAAAAAAAAATCCCATTTTTATTCACATCTTTCTTGATTTTTTTTTCCCACTCCAAATTGAATAATTATTCCATTATTAAAGTGGGGTTTCAAGAATTTTATTCAATACCCTTTATGTGTAATTGCATTTAGCTTTTCTTTCTTTCAGCAACTTACAGGTAAAAAAAGTTCCCTTTTTTATTCACATCTTTCTTGATTTTTTTTCACTCCAAATTGAACAATTATTCTATTTTCAAAGTGGGGTTCAAGAATTCAATACCCTTTATGTGTATTTGCGTTTAGCTCTTATTTCTTTCAGCAAAAATTAGAGGCAAAAAAAAAAAAAAAAAAACTCCTTTTTTATTCACATCTTTCTTGATTTTTGTTGCACTCCAAATTGAACATCTATTGTATTTTGAAAGTGAGTTTTCAAGAATTATATTCAATACCTCTTTATGTATATTTGCGTTTAGCTCTTCTTTCTTTCAGCAAATTGAAGCATATAATGTCAAGTTCAGTGACTGAAGCATGTAAAAAAAAAAAATCCCATCTTTATTCTCATCTTTCTTGATTTTCCACTCCAATTGAGTGTTATTTCATTATTTTGTATCCCCAAATGGCCAAAGTAATTTTTCTGAGAATTTATGGAAGACCCTCTATTTGTAATTGTGTTTACTCTTCTTTTTTTCAGCAAATTGAAGTATATAATGTCAAGTTCAGTAACTGAAGCATGTAACAACTCAGCTCTACTTCTTGGCCCTCGTGGTTGCGGAAAAGTTGCGGTCAGTTAAGAGTTTTTATATGTTTTATTTTGTTGAGCTTTCGCACGAATTTAATTTTTGTTTGCCCTCTTCTTCTTGTTTGTTTATTTTATTATTAGGCTAAGTAAGTAAGTAAACTTGAGTTGGTAATTGATTTTGTAATCTGTTGTTTGTGTCAGATTTTAGAGATGGTTATGAAGGATTTACTGCAAGAATATCCAGACATGATCTGTGTGGTATTGATTTCAGTATATGATTTGGCAGTGACATAATTCTGTACCAAAATGAATGTCACTTTTTTATTGACTTTAATTGCAATGTTGATAATGTCACTTTTTTATTGACTTTAATTGCTATGTTGATTACAGATTAAACTGAATGGACTCTTGCACAGCGAGGACAATTGTGCTTTAAAGGTACGAATACAATTTCCCTTCTTTTAGGTTGGATTTTTGTTCGTTATAAGAGTTTATACTAATGATGCAGTGTGGATTCATATGATTTTCGGCATTTCTGTTCAATATCTAAAGTGTTTACGCCTTTTTCATATGTTCTTACCTTGATCCAATAAGTTAATTTCGGAATCACATTACCCAGACTTATCCACTTTCAAGGGTGTACCTCAATAATGCGCTCGGACAATTGGCTAACACTTAAATGATTTCTCAGCGGACCATCCGACATTAGGAATAGGTGATGGCTATTCTAGTTGGCTTGTTGTTACCATATAAGAAGGAAAGAGATCAACTAAAGAAATACTGGTTTTCTTTGGTTGATAAATTGAGAGATTTTTAGAAATCAAGATAGATTATGCAAGTGTAGTGTGAAATCCTGAATAATTTGCAACTTCCTTGACGCGCCAACAAACATTCATGATGTAACTGGTATTTATTTTGGAAGTGATATCTACCGCCGGGAGAAGAATGTGAAATATATGAAATTTGCTGTAAAAGCTTCTCAGGAATCAAAATCACACTCTAAACAAATGTGGAAGGTGCAAATTGTTGGATACATTAAGTGCACAACTAAAAGTCCCTTACTTGTTAATTTAACGACATATCTGATATTTGCTTAAGGGGCCAGGATCTTCATGTGCATGCATTAACCAATCAACTTTGTTGCAATCCTGGAATAGTTGGGGTCACTTATATGAATCCTCTATCCATTTTGCACTTTTTGTGGCTATTTCATTACAAATAATTAATTTGTCTTCTAAGAGAAACGGAATCTCTAAAACTAAAATTTTCTATTTTTCACTCTTGCCGACGTACAAGTGTTTAATTAGCTTAGAAATACTCTTCGCAGTCAACATAACTATTGTAAGTAATCCTATTTTAATTCCATATTTCACGTTTTTACATCCTTTTTTGGATGAGTAGTTCCTTAAATTTTTTGTGATAAGTGTGGTAAACTGATAAAAGTGAAACTAACAACAAGAGTATGTTGGTAGTATCTAACATGAATCACATTAAAAGCAAAAGTTAGTCATCACATACAGTGTAATGAGTTAATAAAGTCAACCATGGGCTCTACATCATATATATCATGTACATCTGACATGTTTCCCCGAAAAGAACGCAGAAGAATATGTTTAAATTTAACTTATTACATTTCCTCTTTGTATTTAAAAATTCTCGAGTTCCTCTCTCATAATCCATATGGTCCACCAAATGGAGCCAGGATTAAAATTTGGACAGATGTTTGGATTGGGACTACAGATTTGAAGAGCAAGTATTCTGATTTATTCAGATGCTTTGTGCTTAAGGATGTATATGTTTCAGAGTCTTTTTCCATCTCTGTTTGGAATCCTGAATTCACAAGGAATCTAAATGTTCGGAAGAGGAAGCTTTCTGTCATCTCACTCAACAGTTGAACACTATTTTGATTGATCAAAACAAGGAGGATAAATTGATTTGGGTGAACAGCAAGGATAAAATGTTCTCTGCTGGTGATTGTCATGAACTGTTATTACAGCAGAATGGTCAGGGAACATTCAATTGGCCCTGGAAGATCATCCGGAAATCAAGCTTCTGCTAAAGTTGCCTGGTTTTGGATGGATTGTCACTTGGGAGGCATGTTTGACTCAGAATAATTTACAGAAGAGGGGTTTTGCTTGAATCAATAGAAGTTATTTGTGTGAAGAAGGTTTGGACAGAATAATTTACAGAAGAGGGGTTTTGCTTGAATCAATAGAAGTTATTTGTGTGAAGAAGGTTTGGAAACAGTAGAACATCTATTTTTGCATTGCAGAATTCCCAGAGAATGCTGGGAGTTGTTTGTTAATCAAACTGGTGTTTCTTGGGTTATTCCTTTGAAGATTAAGAGTTTAATGGAGTGCTGGCAAACTCAATGGATGTCAAGAAACCTGAAATGAATCTGGACATTCCCATATGCATCTTTTGGACTAAATGGCTGGAAAGAAATAAGGCTTGCTTTGAAGGAAGAAGGATGTATGTTTCTAGAATTAAAAAATCTTGTATTTGTCTGGTGTTATAGCAGTAGGGTAGATAACGGATCAGTACATGGATTTCCTTAGCTTGCTTGGGGGGATTACCTGATGTGCTGAGGTTTTTCTTATCCTGTTGGTTTTGTACTTTTTTGTACCATCTTGGTACCCTTTTTTAATAAAACTCGACCTTATAAAAAAAATGGCTGCTGGAATGGCATTCCGTACTTGTAATCTTGCAGTGTAGAAATTCCGTGTTACAACATCATTTATCATATTAATCTCATGAAATGCTGAATTTTGATATTTGGATTCTTTGCATTTAGACGCCAGGATCCCCTTTAATCTCACTTTAACTTCATTCTTCTTATGCATGCTAAACCTCCGGTGCATATTTTATGTCTTACTCTACTTATTCTAGAACCTTATTATTTAGGGTGATTTCGATATTTCTAGCTTTTATGCATTGTATGTTGATAGTAATAATTCCATCGACAATAGTCGTTTAATATCCGTTTAGATAATTTGTGAATGTACCATTTCATCATTCATTGGTCTATAATGGCAGTAACTTGCCTTTTACCTCTTTACTATGGCTTCATGTATGATGAATCAAATGTTTGGAAAGAAGAAAAAAAGAGAAAGTGCCAAATCACTCCAATTTCTTCTTTAATTGAAATAAACACATATGTTTACCCATTAGGCTTAGATACTTGCCTATATTATCCTATGTCATTTTGCAAGTGTATATAAAAAACATAATGGAGTATGGAGATCAGAACATTTTTGTTGTCCATTGGAGGTATGGAAACTATAAGATTTCTTAACTTCTCCAAATTCAAAGCAGAAATGTAACAGAATAGTTGCCCTCAGGGCTTAGTTCAAGTAGCAAAGGTTGAGGGAGTTGTGACATAGTAACAGGTTCGAGCCCTGCGTCATGCGAACTAAGCCTGGTATTTAAGTGGTGAAGGATAGAGGGACAAACCCATTATCCCAAGTTTCGAAGTTTGTGGTTGGGCCTAAGGGTTGGCCCAGACGGATTTCTCAGTTATCAAAAAGAAAAAGTTGCAGCAGAATAGTTTAGCAGAGTGCAGATGGCAGAGTTTACAAGACAACTATTTAGAAGGTTTCAATTGAAACGGTCGGCCATCAAGAAGAGTACCATAGTCAATTGAAACTTTTGTGCTTAAATTATTATTTCCTTTGCTTTTCTGACAGATTGATAGCCAGGAATTGATTAAGCAAGAGTTCACTTTCCAATAGGACATGTAGGGAATTCAAGCAATTTTGTTAATATTATCAAAATATTCAAATATGAATACACTTAATACCAGATTCACCTGCATCTTCTTCTACTTTTGGTTTTACTATTTTATATTCCTCCGAAAGGTTCAATAATGTACCTCTTCAAACAAAGGGTGTTACATATTTGTTCTTGTTAGATATTTTGTCCATAATGTGGTCCTTGACCTCTGTATCCATTGTTTGATATAGTTTTTTCATCTTGCAGGAGATTGCAAGGCAATTATGTATAGAAAATCAATTGGTTTTCTCAAAGATGGTACTGTGTCCATTCTGATTATAATTTCAAATTCACATTTTAACCAAAGGCATCAACCAGTGATGATATATTTCCTTTAACAGGCATCATTTGATGATAACTCTCAGTTTGTGATAGCCATGTTAAGGTGAGTCTATATGGCTTGTAATCTCCATCTTTTGTTTATTGCCAACATCTCACCAAAAAAGAAGAGACTCTTTCCAAAATGCCTGAGAATGTTCAAATTAGATGATCTTCATAGAGAACATGTACTCGTTTTTTCTTCTCCTGGTGCATATGCTAATTATACTGAATTTCTCATCAGGGAGTGTGGATTGGCACATAAAACTATTATCTTTGTGTTGGATGAGTTTGACCTTTTTACGCAGGTAAGATTCTCATATAGTGAAGAAAAATATGAGAAAGTATGCCAAATTTCACGATTGGATGTATCTGCATATTGCAGGGTAAACAACGATTACTCTATAGCTTGCTAGATGCAATGCAGTCTGTAACTTCGCAAGCTGTTGTCGTTGGTGTGAGCTGCAGATTGGTATGTTCCTTATTATCAGCATTAATATTTTTGTCTCGTGCTCTATTTCTCTATGAGCTATGGATTCTTCAGCATCATTATGTCCAGACTGTTTTTTGTATCGGTACTTGAAAATCAAATGAGCATGCTCGTTTTCTTTTTTATTTCTTCCTTTCAACAAAAAAATATTATATCATCTTGAGTTGCTTATGAACTAGATTAACTAAAGGAGATTCTCTAATTTCTGAAATAGTTGCTTTGTCATTAATTAATACACATTGACTACATATAGCAAGCCACAATGGAGAAGCTGAAACTTGTGTTGTGCAGGACGCTGATCAACTCTTAGAGAAGAGAGTAAGGTCTCGTTTCTCGCATAGAAAGCTGTTGTTTCTACCCCCTTCGCAGGAAGACTTGCAAAAGTAACTTCTCATTGCATCCTTTGGTTCCTGATTTACTGTCTGCAAGATATTCTTAGCTATACTGATGATCTGTGTATCAGAATTTTGCAGCACGCTTTACTACTGCCAACGGAGTCAGGTCTTGCTCCCCAATATGTAGCTGCTTCTAACAAAAAGCTTCTTGTATCCTTTTCGCTCGTTAGTCTTCTCATTGTTAATGAATGAATGAAAGTGAAATGGTCCCAGAAGACCAGGAAAAGTTGAAGAGAGAGAGAGAGAGAGAGAGGAATCCACAAAAATAATTAGAGTGTGGCTTAATGATCAATAAAGCGGGTTCAAACCTGAGCCGAGGGAAAAACACCAGGTTATTTCGTCCCATATGTCTAAACCTTGGGGGGCAAAGTTACCTGGTAATTGTGCTTGTAGGAGGTAGCCGGTAGGCATGGAATTAGTCAAGTTGCGTGCAAGATGGCTTGGACACCATGATTTAAAAAAATTAAAAAAAAAAAAAAACAGTATAGAATATCTCTTATGACGGTAGTAGCCACTCATTTGTTCTAAGCTCAAATGAGGTACGCCAATTACTTGTCCTACACTTGTAAGCCAAGGTATAAAATAGTTTGTTTCCTTTTGGAAACCTCTCTTTTAGTTAGACATAAGAACAAGCATCAAATTTTCTATAATTTGACGAATTGTGATCTTCTTTTTTTCTAGCAGATATTAGGTTATCCTTAACATGTACTAGAATACTTTGTCAGATGACAAATTCAAAGACATCATTGAGTCATTGTGCCATTCTGACTCAACTTATAACCATCTATTGAGATTTCTGTAAGTCTACCTATCCCTGAATTACCTAATTGCTGCATTCGCATTGCAATATCAAACATCTATTCATTTTCTTCAATGAAAACTCATCGTATGATAATTTCCATTAGGTTTGCTGCTGTGTGCCATATGGATACAAAATCTGGATTTTTATCACTTGATAACTTTAAAACAGCACTCTCAAGTATTCAACGGCAACCCAAGTTGGAAGCCTTGCAAGGTATGACATTTTCTATTCTGTGATGACTAGTTTTTCTGGAAATTTTTTGGGGTAGATCTAAAATGAGACGGATATATTTACCAGCCCAAAGTCGATTCACTTGGCCTCTCTCCTCCCAGTCCAGTGCCTCTGTCCACTGGTCGTCATGGTTCCATCCCCTCATCTACTTTTGCCATCCTTTTCCATAGATCACTTCCGCTTAATTTTTTTCTCTTCGACTCTCAGTCTCTTCAGCTATTCCATATCGTCTCTCACTCTTCTTCTCTTCTGTGACACAATAGCTCAGACAGTGTGAGTCGTAAAATTGCTAGGAAATTTGTTTAGGCCCCAGTAGTACATACTGTTCGAGATGTGGTGTGAATCACTCACAAACCATTTTACAATATGGAGACCCTCCACAGCTAGGTCACCGCCAAGATGAATCAAACTGAAAACAGCATGATTTTAAATTGTTGATGCAGATTGCTCCATTTTAGAGCTATATATACTTGTTTGCTTGAGGAGGTTGGAAGTCAAAGAGCAAGAGACTACTAACTTCAATTCAGTAATGAAAGGTTTGACTACTTACATGATCCAGTCTTATGTTAATAGTGTGAATCCTGTGTGACTGACCATGTTATCGTGTCTCCCAGAGTACAAAAGTGTACATGATTCGTTCCAAACAACCGACTATTATGCACGGACTGTATGCCTCAGGGTATGTATAACACATATAAATTATCCATCTAACATTCGACTTTGGATCTTTAAAGGCATACTGACAAATATTTACTGTCCTTTCAGGCATTTGAACATCTTTTACAACGCCAATTGATCTCCTTGGTTGACAACAGAGGGCACAGCCAATCCGTTGAATTCCGTCCAGTGAGGCTTTTGATCTCATCACATGAACTACATCAGGGACTAAAATCATACCGTTCCTGTCCAGTAAGTTACTTTCAGGAACAACTATATTCTTTTGGCCTGAAATATACTCGGGTGGTTGCAGATGTCAATTTCATGATAGAAATAGAAAATTTCAGTCAGTCCATATAAGCAAGTAGAGAAAATTTTCCTTAATATCTAATTGAAAAAAATTAAAAAAATCCCCTAATATCCATCTTCATTATCTAGTACTGCATAAATCTTATTCAACTTTTTAATGCATATGCATAAAAAATATCTAATGGTTCATGGCTTGTTGATTAAAACATTGGAAAGTCATTTATTTCTCTTTTTACTTGTTCATTTCTTCAAGTTATTCTTATAATTCCGAAAAAGAAGATTGTAAAATATATATAGCCAAAACCTACTCCTAACAAGTTCTTTGGATCGAAGTACAGTCAAATCTCTCAATAATAGCGTCGTTTGTCTGAATACTTTTTGGTTGTTATAGCGAAATATTGCTAGAGAGAACATATAATATGACATAACATGAAAAATCAGTTCCAAAAAACTTGACCGTTATAGTAAAATGTCGTTATAGAGAGGGGGTTTGATTCCCGTTATATTGTGAGTAGGGGACCAAGGCTCCTACAGGACCTGTAGCCGGAATAAATTTTTGATGAGGAGTTTGAGGGGCCAGGAAGAGGAAGTCCTTGCCCTATGTCTTTTTACAACAAACTTTCCATTGGGAAACAATGTCCAAATAAGAAGGGAGTGCTTCCCTCTTCAATGAGCCCTGCAGTAGTATTTGGATTAGTCGGTCCAATGGGTTCCAAATACTAGATAGTCATACCAAAAGAATTAAATAATAATAATAATAAGCCACTTATAAAACAAAAGTCTGGTGTTTTTTGACAACCAATACTAATTAGCATGCTGATTTTGCTAATTTGCAGGCAATTCTTCATAAACTACTTGACCGTGGAGTGTGAAGTCAAACCCCCATATGCTGTGCCTGTTAGTTTATCAGAGAAATGTTGTAAAATTTTACAGAATAGTTTTAATTATGAGAGAATTATACAACTTCGTAATTATGCCACATTTTTTCTTTTCTTTTTTTCTCCTGACTTTCAATCTAACAACGTTTGTTGCCCATCTTTCCTTTTTGTTTTGTTGTTTTTTAATTTATTTTTTTTGGTTATTATCAGGGAAGAGAAACTTAGTGTGCAACAATTATTAGGAGGCTATTGGAACAGAAACAGTAACATTACACTTTTAACTGTGACATGATCTTGTCGATATTTCAATGTCAAGTTAGTGAAATTGTCTCAATGAATTAGAGAAAGGTGAACGATAACAAAAATTAGATAAACAAATAAGAAAACATAAGATAAGATTACATAGATAAATATGGCAAAAGTATAATGAATAATACAAGCACTAAAAATTTAGCCAAACAACCTTTGTATTCCCTTTTTTATTCACCAACAGAGAAAGTCATCATCTTAGACTTTTTTTTTTTTAATTTTCGTACAAAGAGACAAGAAAAGTACATTGGGTTTCTATTGAAATCCCTTTTTTTTTTTTTCATGAACAAAGAAAGCCGTTCTCTTGACTGACTTTATTTTCTTAGTACAAATAGAAAACAAGGAACACTAGACTCACAAGTCACAAGGACACAAATGCACAATAGGGATTTGAAGCAAAGTATTGCAATTGAACACTAATGTACTTTTAAGCACGACATTCTCTCACTCCCCATAATTCACTACAACAAAGTCAACAATCGCTGCAGTCCCAACTATTTTCACAATATCGAAACATGTACTAAGTTGTGGGAGCAGTCTCCTCTCAAGTCCTGAGAAATCATGATCAATATTTCGTGCAACTACAAAATGTGTCTCAGAGAACTATGCAATACTAACTGACATAGTTCACCACAATTTATAATTAGTATAAAATCAAATAATTGGTGGTATAACATAAAAACTCGCATTCAAATCATCATGCATGAGAGACATGCATATATATGAAATATGAGTCCGCGCCAAAATGGCACGTTTTTGGACCTTGAAGACAAAAATGGTATGTCTTCTTTTTTTTTATACCAAAATGGGCTTTTCGTTGGTTATCCAACGAAATGTTAACCCCATTTAACATTTCCGTCAAATGTTAAAAAAAAAAAAAAATTGTATTTCGTTACATACCTGGCGAAATACATTTTTTTTTTGTATTTCGCTACGTTACTAGCGAAATGTAATTCATTTTTTTCCTTTTTTTTTAAATCCACTTTTTCGTGTGTGTGTGTGTTTTTTTTTTAAGTTTCCTAAAATAAAATTATGAAAATATAAATTTTTTAAGACACAAAAAAAAATCAATTTTTCTGATTTATTGTTTCAAATATTTTAATTAATTAAAAAAAATTCAATTTTTCATTTCTTTTCAAAAAGCAGGTTTAAAAAATGAGATTCATTTTTCCTGATTCTAAAAAAAACCATTTTCCAGATTTAAAAAAAAAATTAATTTGCCAGTAATAAAATGCCATAATTTACATATTTTTTTTAAAAAAAAATTAGTATTGACCGTTAGTCAAAGGGCATAAATGAGCCAAAAAGTTGAATTGAGGGGTATTTGTAGCAAAATAGATGAATGAAGGGTATTTTTAGACCTTTTCTAATAGTTTAGGGGCATTTTTGTCATTTTCTGTTAAATTTTTAACAAAATATTTGGGAGTTGACTAAAAGCACACCACTTATGCAAACATAATGCTCCATGTAAGAGAACGTATATAGTTTTAGGTCCAAACCTAAATGTAATATACCATTTTGATCCTTTTCTCGAAAACTAAACTGTAACGGCGCGGTTAAGTTCATAACATAGTAGTTTTGGAAACTTTAGGTTTAAGTGTTATATTTTTGTAAGGTTATTTTAGAACTTTATATGTCGAGAAAATTAGTCAGCTTTATTTTCGAAAATTGAAACCACATAAGCGAAATTGACATTCACAACTACATTACTCTGAAATTTTTATGTTAAAATCTATTGCGCATCATCATATTATAAGTAAAGAAAATTGAAAATTTCCCGCCAATTTGGGGGAAAATTAAAATTGGATGGGAAAAAAGAGGTTTTCTAGAAAATCGGCCCGGCCAAACCTCCTTGTGGCAGTTTGCGTTGCTAGATCTCGGAAAAATATGCAAAATCAATTTTTTTTTTTGCATAAATCGGATATCCGAGCGCAAAGTTATGACTATTTAAAGTTTCACCAATTTACAACTACTCTTTCTCCTATATTTTTTAACTATGTTTTTATCTAATTGAATTAGATTTATATTCAAAATAAAGTTATGTTTTGATTAAAAAATAACACGCTTGAATCAAAGCCTTAAAAAATAAAACACTTAAACCTAAAGTTTCCAAACAAAACTTACTTCGGGCACCTTTTTAGCCCCAAAAACGACGATCTGAATATCAATGTATCCTTAATGTATTGAGCCTACATTATTGTAAGAAAAAAATATCATGTTCTATATAAAATATTGACGTTTTGGAATCTTGACACACGACTAATCGTTGGTCAAAGTATGAAAAAAAAAACATTAAGTGTTGAAAAAAAAAAATTATTAAAATAAGATGTTGCGATCTTTTTATGGAAAAAAAACACTAAGTGTTCTTTAAGTGTGTTATTTTTTAATGTGTAACTTTATTTCTAATATGTTGCGATCTTTTAAAAGTAAGATTTATTATACACTAAAAAATATACTTAATATTTACTAAATCATGCACCCGCATAGGTTTGATCCATGGTGGTTGGGATAAAAAAGAACGGCTAAACCGCCAAGCCAAGTTTGTGAAAGTGACAATGTGGACATTTTTTATTATTTATAAAGTTCACTAATGCCATCTAACTTGTTTTCATGAATTGAATTTCGAGCCTTGAAATTGTTATTCAAAACATCAGTACCACGGGATTACCATCTTGAAATATATTTTTTATCACTAGATTTTTACTAAAGATGAATGAAAATTGTACACCAATTTGGGGAAAAATTAAAATTGGATGGGAAAAAAGAGGTTTTAATATTGATCGAACATGAAAATTGTGCACCAATTTGGGGAAAAATTAAAATTGGATGGGAAAAAAGAGGTTTTAATATTGATCGAACATCCTAATTCACGACTCGAGAAAAGGATCAAAATAGTATATTACCTTTAAGTTTGGACCTAAAACTATATACATTCTTTTACATGGAGCATTATGTTTGCATAAGTGGTGCGCTTTTAGTCAACTCCCAAATAGTTTGTTAAAAATTTAACAGAAAATGGCAAAAATGCTCCTGAACTATTAGAAAAGGTCTAAAATTACCCTTCATTCATCTATTTTGCTACAAATACCCCTCAATTCAACTTTTTGGCTCATTTATGCCCTTTGACTAACGGTCAACACTAATTTCTTTTTCAAAATGTAAATTATGGCATTTTATTACTGGCAATTTTTTTTTTTTAAAATCTGGAAAATGGTTTTTTTAGAATCAGGAAAAATGAATTTCATTTTTTAAATCCGCTTTTTGAAAAGAAATGAAAAACTGAATTTTTTTAATTAATTAAAATATCTGAAACAATAAATCAGGAAAATTGATTTTTTTGTGTCCTAAAAAATTTACATTTTCATAATTTTATTTTAGGAAACTTAAAAAAAAAAACACACGAAAAAGTGGATTTAAAAAAAAAGGAAAAAAAATGAATTACATTTCGCTAGTAACCTAGCGAAATACAAAAAAAAAAAAAAAAAAAAAAAAAATTGTATTTCGCCAGGTATGTAACGAAATACAATTTTTTTTTTTTTTTTTTTATTTTTTTACATTTGACGGAAATGTTAAATGGGGTTAACATTTCGTTGGATAACCAACGAAAAGCCCATTTTGGTATAAAAAAAAGATGACATACCATTTTTGTCTTTAAGGTCCAAAAACGTGCCATTTTGGCGCCGGACTCTATGAAATATGCTGACATTATCTACCTACATATGTGTTTCGACATGGATGTAGAATCATAATATTCATATAAGTATTTTGCTTTGCACATGATTGCTATCTTGTTATGTTAATAAATGAACCTAACACTAATGATTACTTAATTAATTCGCAACTTAGATGCACGTGTATAAAAGTTTAATTAGTGTGCATGTGACTTGTTATAACTTCATGTGAGAAACGTTGGAAGACGTAATGTAATAATTATCTCGTACATTTCAAATGAGTTCTTTAGTCATTTTTTCATAACTACACGCCCTAAAAGATTAGTTAACACTAAATATCACCGATTTCATTATTACATTTGGTACCAAACATGATATACGAAACATTTTTTTTTAATCTCTCGCCATGTTGACATTACAGCAAAATCCCTAAACTTAAGCTTCTCGAATAATTATATTCTTATAGGCTACGATAACAATCTTCCTTAAGACATCTCATCGTACAATGTAAATTTCTCAAAAATGGGGTCACCAATCCCATCGTAAATATTTTGTTTTCATCGATCATGTGGGAGTCACATTAGTAATATACTGAATTCAACTGTTCAAGACATCATCTTGTTACGTGTGGAGTTCATTAGTAATAGATGATATTGTACTCCCTTCGTTCACTTTTACTTGTTCACTATTTTAAAAGAAATTTTACTTTTACTTGTTCATTTTAACATATCGAGAGAAAAACAATCTTTTTTCTATTTATCCTTAACATTAATTATTAATTTCCCAAAAACATTTTACAAGATTTTGTGAAATGCTAATAATCATGGATTTTGAAAATTTAATCCTTTACAAATGTATAGAGTCTATAGACCTAGTAAAAGGCGAAGAAAATAATTATTTAGTATATGTCAAATGAATTCTTTAGTTATGTGTCATAATCTATGTTGAGTCGCAAGTGAAGTTAGGTCCACCTTCAAGCTTACCCCTTGCACCCGATAAAATTCGATAAAGTTTCCTCTCTATACTAGAAGCATTTCATTGATTGTCATGCTTGTCAACAATGATTCATTTGTCACACAGAATAAAATATCAGTGACTTCTATAATCATCACAATACAAAAGACGCAATAGCTGAAATATCACTAAATCCAAGCAAGACCCTAAAAGAGAAAGAAAGGAACATATGTGGCTGAAAAGTAGCCGTTGTCATAGGGTTTCAAACTTCCCAAGTTAAATTTCAGGATATTATCGTAGAATTTCACCTTTAAATTTAAAAACTCCATAACAGTGAATTTTCAAATTATAAGGCTGAAAAGTGACGTTGAACGCAATTTGTACAATATTAGTATATTATAGAAGTGGCAAATTGGGTACGAATAAGGGCAATTTTGAGATTTCAGAAATTTTCAGGTGCAAATCGGGGAGTCTAACACGCCTTTTACAAGAGACACGTCTCCTCCTCCTCCTCCAAAATTATTGCTTCTCTTTCTCACTTTCTCTGTGTTTTTTGTGCTTCTTCTTCCTTTTTTTGTTTTATGTCTGCATCTTTATTTAGTATTTAGTCATTTATGGTTACTTTTGATTCATCAAGTGTTGCATGTTGGTAATTTCTCTTACTTACTATTTTCATTATGGTATTCGAGATTTTAATCTTGGGTTTTGAAATTAAAATTTGAGAATTTTTAGATATGGACCAAATAATTGAAGGTGACCTTTTGTTTTTTCTTGTTTTCTTGGTAGCGCTTTTCAAAATGTACCTCCTCCTTTGGCTTGAAGGTAGAAGCGTCACAGACGTTTCCTTCTCCACGGCACGTCCGTGTGGGAATTTGCTTTGGGTATGTTGTTGTTATTGGACCAATTAATTGAAGGTATCAAAATGCGGATTGAATTTTCTTTTTCAATTCAATGAAAAGAAACTACACGGCGGTCATCTTTTAGTCTCTCATATTTGAAAGGTAAGAAATGAACTTCTCAATTCCTCAAGAAATTAGTAGTAGCAACTCTCAGCGGCTATTTTGTCGGTGACTGGTAAGACATGTAATTTTGTTGAAATGGCAAGAATATGATAGTAAATTATTATTGTATTAGTTTGCTAAAATGGTAAGAATATAGTAAACTTTGCATGTTTATGTACATCCAAAGTGACGTTTTCATTTATAGTCAATTTGCTGAATTTTACCTCCTTGACCCGTTTGTATCTCTCTTTGATAGAAGCCAACAAGGAGAGGACAAACGTTGCAGTATTTAATTGTACAAGATGTCGTCTGAATTGTACTGTAAAAGTGGGCGTATCTACTAACGCTGCTACTAATCTTTTACCCTTTGTGGGTTTATTACATTGATTAAGTTAATTTTCTCCTTGTTTCTTTGTTTCTTGCTTTGTGTTCTGGCCTTCCGTCCTAGATTTTGTTTAAAGTTTGTCTATTTTTGGTTCAATGTTGGATCTACGGGAAGTTATTTTGACTATGGATTAGAAAAGGGGGTCAAATGGTATTTTAAAATGCTGAAAGATTGTGGTTTTTGTTGCGTTTGAAGGAAGCTAATTCTCTGCATGGTGGATTATTAGGAATGGAAAGAGATAGATTTGCATTTATGGGTCTCCTTGATTTGTGGAGATTTAATTCTATCATGCAATGTGTTTGATTTAATTCACAAGAGAAAACCTTAGTAAGGGATACATAGTGTGACAAGCCATTATGCCGTACTGGGATCCCCTAGGAAAAAGAGTAGAATTAGAGCAGTTAGCAAGTAAACCAACTATAAGTTCTGAAACAGGCAACGAACAATATTCTGGTGAAAAAAGAAAAAAAAAAGAATAAGTAGTCAATCAATAGTCTTACTTACCGAGGAAAAACAAAGCTCCGTTCTAATTTCTACATACTTTAAAAGCTTGCATAAGTAGCTCAAACTCAAAAGTCTATACTTGAGCTAAATCCCACTAAATTCATTACAAAATATACATACTCATGTATTACTAGAATAGCTATTGTGGAGAATATCAAGAAGTTCAAAATGAGTATGATTGATGGGGCTGAAGATGATAATGATCAAAAGGATCATAAAGATGGTGAAGAGAAGTATTGGAGTGAGTATATGGGATTTGTGGACTTCTAATGTCACGACCCAAATCGGAGGGCCATGAATGATACCCAAGACCCTACTCGGTACGAGTACCATACTACCATTCTATTCATAAGTCACAACTTTCTATGAACCTTTAAATTATGAAATGACGCCTCCATCAAGTAAAACATGAAAACTTTTTAATAGAACTCTTCATGTCACAAAACTTTTTAATAGAACTCTTTCATCGTGTCAGGGACTTCTCCCTTATCGTTAAGTCAAAGAAAACCTTTATTCACAATAAAATCTTTAAATCAATGCATATGAACACATCGACCTATGCGGCCGCCTTACATAGCTGTCGACATCTCGACGCACTATCCACAGGATGCTTGTTTGCAAAAGCCTCTAACAAGGACCAAGTTACCATAACATAAGTTTAGACAAGGCCCCAACATACCCGTAATGCATTTGACTCGAGGACATACATAAGTACTCTGACTCGGCAACACTCCGAATAGAAATGGAGTTCACCAATCCAGCTGATAGCCCGAGAACATCCTATGGCAAGTGTGCTCTACTTAACTGTCTACACCTGTGTAGCATGAAACACAGCCCCCCCAGGCAAAGGGACGTCAGTATAAATAATGTACCGAGTATGTAAGGCAGAATTGAAACAATATATCTCGACTCGAATGATAAAAAAGAGTAATAGACTCAATTTGTACCTGTAACCAACACTGTGAATCATGTACGTGCATATGAACTTTTAATGCATCATGAGTATATATATATATGTATAATGCATGCCTTCGCCCACTTTGCCCTGCTCGCAGCCCCTTCGGGCATAATAGCATAATGGCCCCTTCGAGCATCATAATCATCGTGGACTAACTGATCAGGTGATTTGTGTATATAACGCCTTAGCCCTCTTCCCCCTTTCCCATAAAATGATGTCGTGCATGTATATAAGTATGCAAATGCATGATAATCTTTGTAAAACATCAAAAGACTCCCTTCGAAGCAACTTTTAGCTCAAAATGGGAACTTCTTCCCCTTTTTCACTTGTCTCCTTCGAGACTTAAAAATCAAATATGAAATGCATATGAAAAAAGAAACCACATGAATGTCCCATTCGGGATTTAGACACCATTATGGAAACATACAACTTATGGATGCCCCTTCAGGACTTAAGAAGTCAAGGAATAATCATAAAAGCTACAGGAACATCAAAGACTGAAGTACTCCTAGTGCTTCTAAGAGTAAAGTAATATGGAAGCTCGCTTACTCGTTTGTTCGTTCATATCATAGGATTATGCCAAAATGAAAGAAAGGATAGCCTCAACATACCTGGAAGCTTATTTCTCGACTTTCGAACTTACTTCCCGTCTTGCAATCTACATAAGATCATTCGTCGTCTCGTAATCTATATATAAAACCAGTCATACTATTGTTAGACTTATCGTCATATGCTTGTCTTAAGCCTTCAAATTAAATCCCCCTTAAAATCTGCCGAAATTCGGGTAGCATCTCCCCTGTTTATATTCCTAGCCCGAAATCACAATACCAGCAACCAACACAACAAGAACAACACTAACACCAACAACAACATCATCAATACCAAAATATTCCATAAAACATCCCACACGATGTTTATCAACATACAATAACAATATACACTCCCTTTCTTTCCAACCAAAGAGTATATTCTCATCAACACACCAACAACATTAGATACCATCCATATACATGGAAACTAGCTCAACAACATAGCCATAGCATGCTCAAAATAGTCCATAAACTCAACAACTACAACACAACACTTTATGACCTTTCCTCCATAACTATTTTCACTTTTAAGACTTGCTAAACCTTCAAATCAACTTAACATAAGAGATAGGATGAAGAACATACCCTATACTTGAAGAACTTTAGCCACACCATCTTTCTTCAAGACCAAACTCACCACAACATCAAGTAGAAGCAAGAACAATCACTTTTCATGAACTAGTTTGGTGTTATCTAGTTGGATTCTTGATTTAAGGGGTTATAAGTGTTTAAGAGAAGTGTGTGGATGTGTCTAGAACTCCCAAGAAGTGTAAATGATGAAATATGGTATTTATACCCCTTAAGAGTCAGTTCCACCGACTTTCCAAGTGGGGCCCGCGGGGAGCCATTTGACAGATTGGAGACTTATCTTGAAATGCCCAAAACTCCCTACTCCGATGTCATTTTGACGAACTGTTTGTTGTGTTGGAAACTAGACTTCCTAAACTTCAGTTTAGGCTTTCGTTTCACTTCAAAACTCCTGATATACTAGGAGGCATACTTCTCTAAAGTTGATCCAGAATTTCTGTCCAAAATTCTGCCGAATTTTTCAAATTTTCGACAAACTTATTTTCTTCGATTTTCTTGGTCCGGGAATCTTCCAAAACTCTCCATACATCATATCTATCATTAATCATACTTGATAATGGTCATGTCCTTTGGTTCCAAGGTTGTCCTTTCTGGTTACAACTTACGAGATCGTAATTCATCCTTTACTTCATTGCTATGTACTTCCCATGGCTTGTACCTTTCAAAACTTCACGGGACGTCTCCGGTACTCCATTAATACGGTGAAATACGTGGCGTGCTCATGCTCTGAAAGTGCGAGGTGTAACATCTAATCTCGATCAACTCAATGGTTGGATATATAAGGTTTTCAATCTATTGAAGAGAACTACGTTTTCATCTAAAACCTTAATCAGATATTCCATCTAAATAGGCATGGTTCCGTCTAAATTGGCCGTAAGTGATTTGGATCAGTGCCATTATGAGGAATTGATGGAGTCCTATGGTTGAGCATCATAGTTCCTGATTTCTCGTAAACTTTCAGAGTGCTCTACTAGCTTTTGGCATTGTATATGAAATACTCCTTTTAATGTATTTAACAATTCTTTGTAGTGCAGTAATTTTCTAAGCACTTGGTTTACATGTATGTCACCATCGAAACAAAAAATGTGCAACAACAAGTAGAGGTAACTTCTCTTTTCATTATTTTGGAAAATCTAAATCTATATGTTTTGGTGTATTTGATTAGTGAAAAGTCGTACCTGAATTGTTGCCTGTCCTTTTCTGTTTGAAAATGGATGGCCATGACGAGTATGTGGATGATTTAGCATTTGTTTATCCAAACAAACAGCTCTGTGCGGTCACTAAAAAGTCATTTGTTACACTAAGTTACAATTTTGATATCCCCCAATTGTTGCTGCTTACTATTCCATAATATAAGAGTACATCATTCAACATGCTATGTCATCTTCTCAGTTACCAAATAATTAATATGTGACTAAGAACAGTGATTTTACTGATATTGGAGTTTCTTGGTCACCTCAATGTTTTAGATTTACAGGTAAAGTAATGCGTCCTTTCATTCATGTGTCTGTATGTTTATTACTAGGATAGAAAACGAATAAAAGATAGCTTCTTTTAATGACTGATCTGATTAACAGAATAAAGTCAGTTTCCTCTTAATGACTGATCTGATTAATAGAATAAAGTTAATTTCCTTTTAATGACTGATTTGATTAATAGAATGAAGTTAGCTTCTTTTTAATGGCTGATTTGATTAAGTGACCCAATTTCCTTAAAAGCAGATAGCCAGTGTTAAATGCATATGATTAATTTTTCAAAGCTAAGTTGTATATGTTGCATTGATTTCTGATTGACTTAGCTTAGTATCTTGATTGCGCTTCAGAAACTATCAACCTTCAAATTAACTATGTAAAGAATGTCTTTTCCTGTGATCCTCTCAAGTACAAAAATCACCATCTGAAAAGATTTTATTCGTTATAATTGCATAAACGTCCATTAATTATGTATTCTATTCTCCATAATCTGGCTATACGAAGTAACATATCTTTGTTTTGTCGTGCACAAACAACAGGATTTCTTATACTCAATTAAATAATCTGTTGCAATCTCAGGGAAGTAGAAGAGTGGAGAATCTCAGACGATGTACTATTCAGTATTAGTGAAATCGCTGGTAATCTTAATCTCTTTGTCTATTCTTTGAATTGTATGATTATTTTTTGTTCAACCCTCAATAGATAAGTAACATTAGTAGCAGATATGACAAAAATATTCCTGGGCCCAAGGATTTGTCAATGCACTTAAAAAGTCACTACGTCCAATCATTCAGGATAAAGCCTGCATCCTTTGATTGGTACATTATGCTTCTCAATTATTTTTTCTCAAGGTTGCGAGGTTCACTCTTTTACCTAATAAGTATCAATTTTCTCTTTGATGATAATGATTGGAATCTTTAAAAAAAAAAAAATCATTGATCATTTAAGTTTTATTCTGCCAAAGATGGGTGGTACATATTGTTTTCCCAAGTTAATTAGCATTTATCTTGAAATAGCTTTGGCACATGTGATTCTGTTATCCGTGGCTCTACTTTTCTAATATAAGGATTTTCTCCAACTAATGTTAACATTTTCTACTATAGGAAAATAAGTTGCAAAGCTTTACCGAAATTTGGAAGAGAATCATGATATTGGATTTGTGGTAACATGAATGTAGTAGCATCTGCCTACAATTTTATTTGGTTTCTCCCACTATTGCTTCTAATTGTCTTTATTAATTGATAAAAGTATGATGTTCATTTGTAAGATAATTGTGCCTTCGGATGGTTAAGAAGTGGAATTAACAGCCATTTTGACCAAAATTATTATCACTATTTAAGGCAGTTCATTAGAAATCTCCTATTCTGCAGCAAAGTACCTCAGATTCATTTACAAGTGGAGTGTATCTTTGTGTGAGCATATATGTGTATTAATGTAAATTCTGGTTGTGCAGGTGCGGGATACTTGGGATAACGGCGCACAATAACTGTAGATAAGAACTCTTGCAGCTAAAAAGCAAAAACAACTTGCTTTACAGATATCAATATGAAGTTGGTCAGCAAGCCCTGCTCCTATTCTTGCTAATGGAGAGCTAAGATATTAGAAAGAATAACAAAGGGAGGGGGGGGAGAGGAGAGCAGTTGTTTTGTGGATAATTGAACCTGAAATGACACAAATTGAGAGGAAATGTAAGAACTAATCAAAGACTAAGCAAAATTATAGTGTTGAATTGATGAGAGAATTCCTGGTATGACATCATAACCACGGAAATTTTATCGGAAAGTACTATAACGTTCATTTCATGGTATGTTATATCTCATTTGTACTTTTTCTATTCAAAATAGCCTAAGATGAGTTGGAAGGAGATGATTACGCAGATGCCGAATAAGTTCAATCCTCGGAGTAGCTGTAAATAAGATTTAAAGATTAGATGAACAATTTTATTAGTCACTGGTGTTATTTTGTTTCTTGCCAGCTATGCAAAGGTTCACCATAATATAAAATGTTGGGCCCGTGCTCATCCCCCTCTAGTTTTCTACTACATGTATATCCAAAAGAAGGGCCTCGCAAAAGAAGTATGGGCCTTACATGTACTGATCCATTTTTTTTGTGCGGAATGCCCTTCAAAGGCACTGTTCTTTAATTTTTACCCCTCAAATTTAAAATCTTTAATTTTTATCCTTCACCTAAAATCCATGGGTTCTGGGTTCGAACCCCCGCTCAGTCAAATATTTTTAAAAAAAAAAAATCTCAAAGCAGAAGTTTGTAGCAAAGTTTGGCCTATTCCGGCAAAGTTAGACCAATTCAGGCAGAAGTCTTCTGCCTCAATAGGCCTAACTTTTGCCCAAAATTAGGCCCATACGGGCAAAAGCTAGGTCTTAAGGCAGATGTTTGTAAAATTCCAACTAAGTGTAAAAAAAAAAAAAAAAAAAAAAAAATTCTCACCAGAAGGCGAAATTCTGCCTTAAGGTAGAGTTTTGCATGCAAAATTCTGCCTGAGGTGTAAAACTCTACCTTGTGATTTTTTTTAAATTTTTGATTGAGCGGGAGTTCGAACTCGAAACCAAGTGATTTTTAGCGAAGAACAAAAATTAAAGACCACCAATTTGAGGGACAAAAATTGAAGACCGGTGCCTTTGAAGGACAATCGTGCAAATGACCCATTCTTGTCAATCTGATTGGGCCCATTATATGTCATAAGATGAGTGGGCCAATCACATTAGAGTCCGGAACCAAAATGACCCAAAAAAAAACATTTTGAACCAAAATACCCCAACAAAAAAAAAAAAAAAAAGGTGACATAAGTACCTTTAAGTAAAATCGCGCTAAAGCACTTAACCGTGACGGGAGTGCTTTAGCGCTAAAGATATTTTACTGCGCTAAACCAAACTTTCTCTCACCTATAGCGCAGTAAAATACTGCACTATAGGACTCCACCATAAAACCCGATCGGTTCCACCACTGGTCCCTCCAATGGCGTTAAAAAATTTCAAAAACGCCATTGCAGGCGATTTCAACATGGTCCCCACATAAAAATACGTCGTTTTCTAGTAATTTTCGTCGGGAAAGTTTAGATTCTTGGTATATTCAAGTCAAGGAGCAAGATTCTACCGATGGATTTAACGATACGATATAATAAAATAAAAGTAACAATCAAAGTAAACATTGTAGTTAAACTAACAATACAATATAATACAATAGGTAACAACCATCCAAACAAGTTGTAAATGATTATGAATTGTTAAATCTATATTATTTTAAAAGCATGAATATATATCTTAAATAAAAAAAAGATTATCTAAAAACGAATAGTTAAAGTTCTTCTTTTAATATTTATATTCACGGAAATAAAAATTATTATGAATTTCATAAATACATACGTTAACGATAAAATGTATAGGACCAAATAAGTCGTTACATAAAATAGGACCTTTCCTCGTTACGCAACGATGGATTTAACGATATGATACAATAAAGTTAAAGTAACAATCAAAGCAAACATTGTATTTAAACTAACAACACAATATAATACAATAGGTAACAACCATCCAAACAAGTTGTAAATGATTATGAATTGTTAAATCTATATTATTTTAAAAGCATGAATATATATGTTAAATAAAAAAAAGATTATCTAAAAACGAATAGTTAAAGTTCTTCTTTTAATATTTATGTTCACGGAAATAAAAATTATTATGAATTTCATAAATACATACGTTAACGAAAAAATGTATAGGACCAAAAAAAAAAAATGTGGTCGACGAATATACTCTTTTAGTCTAATTTTATCATATTTGTGTTGGCTATTTGGTCAACTAAAAATATATCATATATTCAAAATAGAGTTCTAAACAAATATTACTGGAAAAGACTATCAAATAAAGATTTATACATTCAAAATAAATATTGTATTCAGGATAATAAGTAGATATTTTTTTTCCAAGTTAAAATTATTAATTAGTTAATATAATTTCTCTTTCATTTCAAGAGTAATGACTAATTTAGTTTGTAGAGACTAGACTCTTTCATGGATCCAAATGTTCCACCGGGGCTCGATGATCACCCGGGGCCTGATGATCACCCGTGGCCCGATGATAGATCAGTATTGTCTTTGCAAGGAAATCATAGGTCAGAGTTATTATGGGCTGGTAATATAGGGATATTGACTAGGCTCCGTCCCCGTAGGCTTCAGAGAGCGTGGAATCTTTTACGCGAGCGCCTCTCACACCCTCGCATCTTAGAGATATTGTTTCGGGGCGTCATCTATCGCTGTGTGTCCGTTGGTTGGGTACAACATGATTGGGTGCTCATTACGGCCATGGTTGAGCGGTGGAGGCCGGAGACACGTACCTTCCATCTTCGCACCGGTGAGGCCACGATTACACTTCAGGATGTGGAGGTCCTCTTTGGATTACGGGTAGATGGAGAGCCATTATACACTCGGTACGAGCCTCCTCATGATAGTACATGGGTGACGGAGTTGACTAGGCTCACCCACTTCGTGCCTGGTGGTGAGGGCCAGAGGTCGGGACAGAGTCGGGTTCAGATTAGTGCACTCTGCACTTATTTGGAGAATGAGCCTCCTGTTGAGGACGACACCCAGCAGGACGTTGTTGATCGTCATGCCCGTTTGTGCCTGCTTATTATATTCGGGGGAATCTTGTTCCCGAACTCATCGGGTGCCTTTGTCGTCCATGATTAATTACGATATTTGGTTTTCTTGGAGCATCCGGACCGCACAAAAAAAAAAAAAGAGAGGGAGACTACAGCCATTCGGGGAGGTAAAATTTGTTTTGGCGTATCTTTACTTGCATGCCTATGCCGAGCGTCTATTGATGCGTCGACGTGTGTGTGGATTTTTTGATTTTCTCCAGGTAATATTTTAAGTGTGCGTTCCTTTAAAGTAAACAAACCTCTTGTAACGACGACTAAAAAATCGTATTTTCTAATATCGCTTACAGTTATGGGCGTGGGAGAGGATGCTGCCTTTTCAGCCCGTACTTAGGTATCACCTCGAGATTGACATGCCTTATGCGAGGAGGTAGACAACGGGTTTTGACCGGGATGTGGATACGCACCACAATATTCTTCCATTTCGGGACCAGCTTGATCACATGATGGACGAAGTGGTAAAACTATTTAACTTTACATTATTAATTTAATTAAACGTCTTTTCTACTTGGTGATCACTGATTTGTATTTATATGTTATGCAGCTATTTATATGGACACCGTACGCTGCTATATTAGATGGTTTGCCGACCTTTTGAGTGAATTAGGTCGGGGGGGGGGTTTAGAGGTCGCGGTGTCCATTGATACACCGGACATCGTAGAGGACCACATTCGAGCGTGTCTTACGTATTGGAGTGATCTTGGCTGGGCATACACGAAAAGTATACCCCCCGACGTCCGTCAGTTAGAGCTTCGACACTACCAGCGGGACGATCGGGCTGCCATTTATGATAATTTTCTGGCTTTCATGGATGTCCAGCTCCGCCGTTAGGAGAACAGGTTAGGCATTTTAGCGGTGGTCGGCCATTTGACTCCCATTGAGGATTACATGCGCTGGTATCATCAGATCACACACCGATTGATCGGTAACCCAGCTTTGCGTCCCGCAAGGGATATAGGATACTCAACACTCGCGGGGCAGTACGAGGCATCGGTAAGTTTATCGTATTTATATTTATTTAATTGCATTAATTGTTACGTTTTAAAAAATAACTTTTTTTTTTTTTACTTCGTTGAACACAATGTGTACGTAACCGGTGGCCGTCGAAATGACCGATTACACATGTTGGGGTTAGAGAATATGCCTTACCCCGGGCTTGAGGGGCTAGCGTCGGAGATGGTACGGATATCCGAGGATGGTATCTCGATAAATGCGGCGTTTGGGAGAGATTAGGCGCATGCGGGGAGTCTATAATATGTTTTGAGGCCGTGTTATCGCCTAACGCTTGAGGAGGACCGGGTGCTCCCCAAAGAGGCATATATATAGGCCATGATTGCCCGAGGACGCCGTGCCGCCAGAGGACGTGGTGCTATTTGTTAAGAGGACCCGGTGGTGGAGGACACCACCTGGTAGACGAGGCCGATCCCATTCCGAGGACGTTCCGATTCTAGTCCATCGCGATTTATGAAAGGCCGTTCCAGCTTATGGTTTGACTCACCTCGGGACTCACCTAAGTTTACGCATATGTTTCGCGCTCCTACTTGCCGAGATACACGGGTCTTTCACGCCCAAGCTAGACCTTTCTGCATACATGGAGGAGCGTGATAACGTCGATTGGGCGGCGTTACGCGCTTCATTAGCGATGAGATACGTGAGGAAGAGAGAGCCAGGATTCTAGACTTCGATGAGTTTTTGATCCCGGTTAGTATTTAAAATACTTATTTTTTCATTTAAATTACTTATTTTAAATATATATGTTACTCATTATTTAGTAATATTTTATATTTTAGGATTCGGCGCCAGTGGGTCCATAGGAGCGACCCATTCAGGAGCCTTCTCATCAGCTTCTTCTCATGAGACTATCGAGGCGCAGGTAAGATTTTTACTTAAAATCAATTTTATTCAATATAAGGTAAATATTTATATAATTTTTATAACCTTTATTTGGACTTCGAACAACATCTCGTCCAGGAGACTACTTCATATTCTGCACCAGACCCATTTTAGGAGCTTACAGACCCATCTCAAGAGCCTACTCAGGTGCCCGTTGATACACAAGTTTGATTATTCAACAAACGTTAATGTATTCAATTTAATAAATAAGAAATGGTACTAATTATTATATACTTTCAGGTTCATCCTTCGGCGCCTGCGGTGGCGACTCCCGGTGAGGAAGAGGTCGAGTTTCCAGACTCAACTCAAAGATGGGTTCACCGCCCGTGCTAGCGGGAGCGATCCCCGAAGAAGCACATTCTAGTCAAGGGCGCACGGGCCAGGGGAAAAGGAGATGATCATGACTTGGAGCGCCCGGTTATTAATGTCACGACCCAAATCATGGATCATGCGGGCACCCACACTAACCTTCCCTGGTGGGCGAACCCTTCAGATAACTACCTTAATTTGATACAACATGCGGAATAAATGCTATTATTATAAGAAATTTCCAAAATCTGGTCTAGACTCATACAAGAGCTTCTAAGAAGTTTACAATTTGAATAGATAACAGACTCAAACTGGATACGACTTCTGTTGAAGGATAGAGAACAATGTAAATCTAAGGAGAGACTCTGGGTTGCAATATCTCAAATAGCTCACCCAAACGCCTTTGACGAATGCCTCGAAACGGTCGTGAGACTCCGAATATCGCCTGAAAATAACTCTACACTCCAGAAGGAGTGTAGCAAGAGTAGTATGAGCACAACACAAGGCTCGTAGGTATCATAGGCCGACAATGGTTAGTTCACGCATATAAACAAGAAGCAACTAACAAGTAAGCGAGATAAGTAATCAAACACACACACATCTAGCACATGAGAAAGTCTTGCATTAACGATAGTCACAAGGATCTCAATATCTCGCATTATAAGCCTAGGGAGAATTCTATAAACCTCGATTAAGAAAGGACTTATCGGGATTGCGTTTAAAGAGTTCCTACGGCTTCGTCTAACTATACTTAAACCTTTAAAATAAATACTCACAAACAACAACTCGGTAATTCACAAATCAAGAATCAATCGAGAGAATGTGCCATGCAATGACATGAATGACCATTCAAATGGAGTGCTATGCAATGCAATGTCGTGCTATGTAAATGTTATGCGCAATGCGTAGTCACCTCTCACACTCCACTCCCGTACACACATGCTATGGCAATGCCTCATAGTCATGACCCATGGGGGACCCGCGAAGTCCATGTACCACTCGCTCCGAATATAACCTCGGATCACGAGCACACTCTCACGATCCGGAAAAGACCTCGGGCATCGGACACTCCATCGTTCCCGCAAGAAACCTCGGGCAACAAACACTCATCTCTCTCTTTACCCTCTCCGCAAAGACCTCGAGTCTCTCAATCACTCTCCTCACCATTATAACAACATAAGAGTAATATGAAAGCATGTCATGCATGATATCAGTCTCAACTATATCACCAATATGCAATAAACAAGTACAAGTCATATTATTGCCCACGGCTCAATCATCAATATTACCCTTCCCTTTCATAAGGTGGAGGAGCTAGTATGTGATAAAGATACAACTAGGTGATAATTACATCACATAGCACATAGAATATGGGATGCATGCCTCGCATGGATTCAACCTCAATAATCACCGCAATCATAGGTTCCATAGATTCATACTAGGAATTACAATTCAATATTCAATTCTCAGTAATAACCTTCCTCTTCCATATGACCAGTGGGATAACAAGAGAGAGAGAATTATATCAAATACATGAACTCACAATACAATGACAAATTTCACATAACAATATCGTAATAATGGCGACGAGCCCACATAACAATAATCACAATAATGGCAACAAGCCCACATAACAATTTGGCAATACCAACCTAGATGGAATTTACCTCCACCCCATGCCCGAAGGCCTATCATGCTTTCCCCGTCAATCACTACTATTTACATACGTTTCGCTAACCGAGTCTAGACATAAAGTAAACCGTAACCTACCTCAATGCCGAATAGGTGTCACGAACTTTCACGCCAAAGCTTTTTCCTTCGAAGTGCTTCCGATCGGACAAGGTCTTTAGTGCTTATTCGTCACACAATATGTGTACGCTACCCAATAATACTTCAACCTATATTAAGACGCCAACAACTATGATTAAGCTACGGGGAGATTCAAACGTATTCTAACGTTAGTAACTCCTTTCTAGATGTTTAGGCGATGTTTTCTCTTGTATCTAAACCAACCACATACTACCAATACAACATCAATAATTATGTGTTCAATACCAATCCGGACAGCCCACACAATATTCTAAAAAGCCCACATTCATAACATGCAATAACGATTCACATACGGCTTCGACATTCTCAAGTTACTTTTATTAGTTTGTAGCCTTAACGTTTGCATGTAACAACTTATAACAGCCCATCCAACATACAATATGATGTATACTCTTAACTTATAATTATTCTTTCCAACTTAATGAAAACACAAGTCCAAAACAGTCCACTACCACAACATGTCCAAAACAAGTCTCTAACCGACAACATAACGATGTTCGGAATTCTTGCAAACGTTTACGAACATACTAAGCCAACCACATGCGATTTTTATACATCATTTCATGTCTTCTTTTCATATAATTTCAGTAAGTTATGACCAGCTATCCACACGACAAGTACAACATCAATTCATACGCAACTACGCTATATCGTCATTTTTATAATCCTTATAACAACTCACAAATGACTTTAGTTTCAACTCCAACCATTAAACACCTTCATTTCCATCATAAAATTCATGATAATAACAATCAAAATATCGAGTAAAAACAGTTCACTAACTTCTTCACAAAACAGTCCACACACGGCTACACCATGCTTCAACATCGCTCACATAAAATCATAGATTCAACCATTTTCATACTAACATAACTTCACCTTTAACCTTCCAATTCTTTTCATTCTTTTTACCATGAGATCTATGATAGTAACAACCATATTTATTAAAGAAAATCAGTCCATTAATTCCACCAAAACAGTCCCTACGGCCAACTAACATTCCAACACCAACTTTCATGATTTTATGCATGCGATTCATGTTCGTCAAGTTACAACCATACTTCAACATCAACACATATAACCCCATAACTACCATCATGTTCCAACATCAACACACCTTATTTCATGCATACAACTTATATTCACACATCTACATCACCCTTAATACATGAAAAGAAAGTTAGATCTTACCTTGACAACTTGACTTCTCTACTTGGCTAGAGTTGGTGACTTGAGATGGAAATGGTTCTTGTTGCTCCAAAGACTATCTTCACGTTTTAGGGACCTTATAAAGGGTTGAAACACCTTGGAAAATAATTTTTGGATCAAGACTCAAAGAGCTCAAAAATCAGCCCCTTGGCCGAATGCTCCCTCTTTCCCTCTCTAGGTTTTCTTTCTTTGTGTTGTGTAGTTGAAATGAATTGTGATGGCTGATGTCTTAGTCATTATTTGGTTCAAATTTGATGCCTACAAGTTGGTCACATGCTCCACTTATGGCATGAGTCACTCCATTAACTTTACACTTAAAATTCCATTATTTGTTTCTACAACTTTCGGCCAAGTGTGGTCTAGCCTCACCTTCTTGTTTCTCCTTTCTTCTTTCTTTTCAATTGTTTACAAGACAATTGTATGTGTGGTGAATGATTCATACACCACCCTTTGTCTATTGTAATCATGCCAAGATGGATGAGCAATATTTAATGTGAAATGATCCCTCCACCATGTTATGTCCTCCTAAAACAATGTATACTTTCATAAAGTAGTGGATGCTCAAATATTCAATTGTATGCTTCAACTTTTTCTCCTCAAAATTTCCAGCCCTATGGCCGAATGTAACATGTATGTTTCTTCCAAATTTAATTGTCCACAATATGTTGAAAATGTAGTGGATGAATCAACATTTAATTTCAAACTTGTATGTCTTCCATTTGCCTTATTTTAGATGACTTTGAGTCATCCTTTTTTTTTTTTTTCTACCTTGGACGTTTGATGCTCTTGTTGGATCATTATTGTCACAAATTTTTACTTAACCCACAATTAAGTAGTTCCTAATTTCCAACAACATTCTTGTACTAAGTAAAATTTGTAACCGATTATTTCTAGTTTAGAAATTAAAATCCGAAGTTTCTATCTCACGTTGATTCTTTCGCGAATAACTCGACGTATAAAAATGCGAGGTCTAACATTCACTTGTCAATCAAATAACCGAATCACCCGTTATCGCAGACTATAGACAGCAAGATTAGACCACGAAAAGGGTGTTTTAGGAATATTAGGCCTAAAAGTGCTAAACGACCAAATGGGTCGTTACAATTAAGGGGAAAAAGGGCGATGGAGATGCTGGCGAGGGCGGTGGGATGGTATGAGATTTAGGCCTAAGGATAGTCTCAGGCATACCACATGTGGGACCCATCCACGATAGTGTATATACATTAGTGTTGTACAGTTTATCGTAAATATTATATATTTTTTGCATATCTATTTATATTTATAAATATTATCTTAGTCTTTATTATTGTTTATAGTTTCACATCCTAAATTGATAATTAAAAAAAAAAAAACGTGACACATTCGAAATAAAGTTAATCATTAATTTAAAAATAGCACGAAACCATAACGAGGAAAGGCGTGCCTTGTATCTCACAATTTCATTTTTCTCATTTTTTTTGGCACAAACACCCATTTGTGGCAAACTGGTTTTACACCACCAGGTGTTTGGACCACCGGTCCAAAAACCTCACGTTTAGCAAGTGAGTTCAATTTCGATTACGTCCGCCTCTCGCCATTTTGGTTCACATCTTCGTCGACATCCTTCGATAGATTGAGGTTCCTGATCTTTATTGTCTTTCATAATGTTCAATGCAACATTATATGCAAAAACGTTATCCACCATAGTTTCCAATCAATTCAAATCTATCTCATTACTAGTAGAACTTAATGATAGTTCTTTATTCACTTGAGTCTCGGGTTTACTGATATCTTCAGGAATATCAGGATTAATCAGATCTTGAATCTCACCATGAGATCCTTTTCCGTTTTTTCAATGACTAGTTGCATCATTGAAAATTTTGTTAATTGACAGCTTAAGCGCCCAAAAAGAACGGAAAGAAGGGAGAGGAGCGAGAGAGTCTTGCGGACCCATAGTTTTAAGTTGCGGGTGCTCAACTACCTTTAATCTATAGGAGCTGCTAAACTACCACACTAGTTTGGCCCAAATTTGGCCATACCTATAAAAGACTACTATAATCTTTACTTGTAGAATTTTCGCTACCATCAATTTCCCACCAATAATTTTTCCTCCAAAACACACTATTAAATACACTAACTTATGCTTATTCAAGTCAAAATATTTAGAAGATTTCAATTTGAAAATTTCAAGGAGAAATAAATAGAAAAATTTCAAATAACATAATGTTTAGAATGTTCTTCTTGCTTGATCCTTTTCACCAACTTTTTTTTTTTTTTTAAAAAATCATCATTATTAAAATGCATTGCTCATTTTATAATTATTGTCTCCTAGCACTTAAAATAATAGGAGGTAATATGAAAACATGAATAGGTCCAAAATTTTATATAATTGTATAAAAGAAATCAGATACTTTATAAGCATTCTAGGAACTTTTACTAGATTTTTTTTGGCATACACAATGGAAGAAAAAAAAAGTATACTTTAAATTTTAAATCCCAATATTTGTTTGCAATTTATTTTATTTCATTTATTAATTATGACGGTAATAATTATCTTGTAAGACTAACTAATATTAAAAGAATTATATTAAAAACCGATGAAAGAATGATTAATTATATTATCGGTTAAGGCTCAAATATTCCCCTAACCTTTGCATCTTTGCACCAACCTTTTAACGACGGGCAAATGTGTACAATTTCGCAAAGGTTAGGGGCATATTTGAGCCTTAACCGTTATATTATTAATTTTTTCCTCGTTAAAAATTACTCCCAGCCCTCCCACCAAATAAAACAATTATCACTACACCAATATTTTCTTGACAAAAAGCGGAGCTAGAGTTTTAACTATAAATAGAAGTTAGTATATAGTTTTGGTCAATATCATATCTCGCCTATTGAAGTTTTGCTTAAAAATTTTATTCGAGAATTTGTATAAAGGTCGATTATTTGCCGCAGCGCAACAATTCTTTCATATATTTGTATTATAAAATCTGTTGAATACGTATAAATAATTTATCAAAACAAAAATTAATTTAATATAATTACAAAAATATTTGAATATGTCTTGAAAAATGAATTTAAATATGTAATTCAACTAGTTAAGCATCAGATGGCCGAATTAGAACATTATGATTATTTTTTCTTTTGCATTTCAAATGATTATTTTTTTCTTTCGCACTTCAAAGACTCATCGTTTTGTTTGAAAATTTTAATTTATTTCAAATTAAGTATTTGATCTAGATAATACACAAATTAAGTAGAGTTACATTTTGTAGGGATCTAGTAGCTCAATTGGTTGACTACCTGAACTTTCACCTTGTTGGTGAGGGTTCGAATCCTCACTTTGTAATCCCCTCTCCCATTTCTCCTTCCCCTACCCCCTATGTAACAATAATAATAAAAAAAAAGTAGAGTTACATTTTTTTAATTTGAATACTATAGATTGATTTTTTTTTTTTATAGTAAAAGTAAGTTTCTTGTTATTCTGTTATTGCTATATATGCAAAGTTATTTATCTTAAAAAATATAAATCAAATCTTAGAAAATATTCTAGAAAATTAGATAAACATAATTAAAAAGATATCTCAAAAAATGAGATTTTACATTATCTTTATTTATTAAAATATACAATTTAATTAGATATTAAAAGTAAGTAATTAATACAAAAATAAATCGTCGAAGGGTCCGTAGCCTCTTAGTTCCATTTTAAAGTGGAATACTTCACCCCACAAGTTTATTTTTTAGATTAAGTTTATTTTTAGATTCATGCAATACTTGCTAATCTTATCCGATATAGATCATTTGGAAATTTAGGACACATTTTAGTTTATAGAAGTATTAAATTAGACATTTACAACATATTAAATTAATTAGAATTCTCATAGAATTAAGACGAAATAATGAAACTTATGAATGAATAACAAAATATATCATGCTTGCTTACTTAAAACTTATCCGCAATTTGAGTTGAAAAATAAATCTTTCAGACTTTAAGTTGAAGATAGACATATATTTAACTCTCTCTCATTATCATATTTATCTGCAATTTGAATTTGAATTTTAAAAAAACTTTTATGAACTTGAATTTAATATATATATATATATATATATATATATATATATATATATATATTTTAATCATTATTTTACTTATCTTCAATTTTAATTGAGTTAAAAAATAATGTATATGAATTAAATTGGAGATAATTACTTTTTATTTCATTTTCGTACTTATCAACAATTTGAATATTTGTTGATTATTAAATCTTTTATGAATTTAAAGTGATGATAATTATTTTTTAAAATTCCACCATTATCCTACTTATGTGCAATTTGATTTTACTTAAATAAATAAATATCTATTAATTAAATTAAAGATTAATATTTTTCCTTAAAATTTTTCTTTAAATATAAATTACTGACTTTTAGTTTTTTTTTTTTATAGATATGTTTAAAGTATAATCTTTTTAAAATAATTTAAAGTGTACATATAAATGTATCATGAACTATAATTAGTATTCAACTGGGGAGTGGAGAGTTCAACTTTAAATTCTCCTACTCAACAGTAATATGCTTTAATCTAACAAAATTAAGTAATTAGTAAGTATATATTAGAGATGTGTGTTATTATATGGTTTAAAAACAAATGAAATCAAATGTGATACGTCCAAGAATAACTTAAGGGAGGGTTCATGTTACATACTTAATATTTGTAAGAATAAATAAGTTTAGCATAGAATTTTTTATCCAAATGCAAGATTTACTATGTGGTTAACACTAACAAGAATAGTTGTTATACCACTTATTAAATATACGGTGTTTTAATGTTGATTTTTATTGTTCACTTTGTCGATGCAAGATGAATTCATGAAACACCTATTTGTTCAATTTGAATTTACAAAGAGGGTATGGCTAGACTATTGGTATGTCTTCACAAACCAGAATGTAAGTTGGGAGCAGCAGTATTTGCGATGGTCCATCAATTGTGTTTAAACTAATTAATGCTGAAGCAGTCCACTTAGTTTTGATTGAGAAAAAACTTAGAATTTTGTAAAAGAAGAGTAGACATTGGGAATGTAGAGCAAAAGAGATAGATTATGTTTGTTATGTTCGAGCCTCACCTCAAATAAGTAAAAAGAACAAAAAATAAATTAAGGAAAACAAATTGAACAACTTTTGGCTTTTAAAAGAATTGATGATTATTTAATGAAAAGAAAATTGAATATTAAAAGTTAGTTTTAAATATTTCATAAATTTATTGTTGTTAAGAATTTCATATGGAATAATAATAATAATAATAATAATAATAATAATAATAATGATGATGATGATGATGATGATGTTGTTTTAAAATTTTCAAAGAACATGGAACATACAAAAACCATTTTTCTATGCTTACAATTTTGTGTAGGTGTCTTAACTAAACATAAATGCTTATATTTTTATAAACCTTTTGATAATTCAAGCAATCAATATGTACACAAGATTTTCTTTAATTTCTTCTATGCTTTTAATCTTGTGCAAATGTTAAGGATAAGGTATTTGGAATGGTAACAAGTAGATTATTAGAAGGTAGAAGTTTCGATGATAAACTCGGATTAATACGAAAAAGATGTGTTGATGGTAGAAGATATAATTTACCGACAGGTTTCGAGAAAGTTGTTTTAGTAATGGGAGATTTTGAATTTTCTAAATGAGATAGCTATATTATTATTAAAACGAAATCTGAATAGCTGCTCAAGATAAAGGAACTGGATGTTGTTTATTAAGATATACAATATCCTTTATTTTCTTGGTGAAGATGGCTATAGAAAGAAGATTCCTTTTAATGGAATGTTGAATCAATTGGAGGAAGGATAGTGTTAGCATTGCGAGAATATTTTGGTTACAAAATTCAAGAAAGAAAGGATGGAGTCCTAATTATTGTGTCTTCCAAAGAGATTACTTCAGCAATTTTTAGTTGATGCATGTGCAATGGTTGAAAAATTTTACTTCAACGATTTTTAGTAGGTAATGTGCTAAAGAAAAAGTTAGATAAAATTTGCAATGATTAATATTATTTCGGCCGCGCATCGCGCGGGTACAGATACTAGTAATAAAAAAAGTAGAGTTACATTTTTTTAATTTGAATACTATAGATTGATTATTTTTTTTTTTAGTAAAAGTAAGTTTCTTGTTATTCTGTTATTGCTATATATGCAAAGTTATTTATCTTAAAAAATATAAATCAAATCTTAGAAAATATTCTAGAAAATTAGATAAACATAATTAAAAAAATATTAAATCAAGAAAAATAAACTAAGCGTTGTTAACACGAAGATGGGCTCACGTGTAATGATGAGGGGTTACCAATGCCTTAAATTTCGAAAAAAGTGTCTCTCCATTAGCGAGATCCAATTTTTTTACGTATCGGGCTTTCTACCCTCTCACTCCTTCAAACTTTTATTTTTACTAGTCTCTCGGCACGCGCATTGCGCGTGTATCCTTTTTCTAAGATTACAAAAAGCTTTGAGAACACCACATAAAAACATGTCGGACTTGAGAGATCCTACATGTTATTGCATACTTCTCTACTAAATCAATGAACTTAACGAAATATTTGACACGATGGAAGAATCCATTAAATAGTTAGTTGTTTTTCTATCCATGAAGAAATTACTAAAAAGAAATACCTTATTTCATTTTTCAAAATTGAGAATCTTCTAATTGGTCAATTATCTTCATGTATTTACATCTACATTGATACATATACCTAAGAGGAACCGATACAATAACATAATCATAGCTAGAGAAGATTGGGGCAATTATATTAGGAACATATCTCAAGTAGAAGTAGGAATAAATTGCTAGCATATGCATGGTTTATTGCAATTCAACTTTTGTCTCTTGACGTCGTATATGCATACATCAAATCAAATACTCGAAAATTTGAATTTTGTTAACAAATAGTGAAATATCGAACGAACATCATTTTGAATGCTATGAAATATGGCCCAGGTATCATCTGGAATTCTACAAATCAAATTTAGACGAACTAAAATGTTGGAAAAATATAAAGACCAATAAATATATGTGCAATCTTAGTTATCGTTGCTCTGTATACAAATTCTCCCGCCTCATGAATTTTCTTTGACTTCGAGCTTCGCCTTAGCTGATTCCCCATCGCATTTTGTGAAGCAAAGCTTATTCCCCTCTGCTTCTTTACTCTCATGAAATAACAACTTTATAATGGAGAGAAGTGCATCTGTTGGTTTTCTTGGATTGATGAGATAACTAGTCAACTTATCCACGCTTCGCGCGGTTAGAGATTAAAAAAAATCACGAAAATTTTTTTTAAATTTAGTACGTGTCCGAGCGAACCTCATGGCTTGCTTGTCAACATGGGCATCAAACAACATATCTATGTGACGCAATTTAAATAAATCATGAAAATATAATTTGCGGAATAAAGTCTTGAAACCATCTCATAGCATGAAATATTATGAAGACATAATAGTCTGTAATCATGAATGCACCACTGACTCTGGAAACTAACATCTGTCTATGAAACCTCTAAAACATGTCTGAATACTAACTACCAGGACATGGCCCTGGACTACCATAACTGTATACTAAATATAAAGACTCCATGTTGAACCCCGGGAGGAGTGGGGCTCACCAATAAGCTGATACTGAGGTGATCCTACTGCGCAGGCGTATGCTCCTGAAAGTCGGTATCTGCACCGTGAAGTGCAGGCCGCCCCGGCAAAAGGGACGTTAGTACATGGTGAATAGTACTAGTATGTAAAACCTGCTGAGATGAAGAGCATGGCATACATAGGTATAGAACATGAACGGAAACTGAATGTAACTTGAACATGAGCATGAAACGTGAGTAAAGTCTGAAAACAGTAATTCAATGAAAATACATGAATATAAAACTTCTTGTAACGTGGGGAATGCTATAGTGTAACCGACAACATGATCTGGTACTTGCGCCCTACCAGGAGAACACTCACACCTTGCCGGGGGGATATGAGATTTAAGTAATAATAGCATGTAAGGATCCAAACCGCATAATGAAGGTGTTGCCTACTTGCCGACAACCCTTATCCTACGGTGGCAACGTAGTTTCAAAGCTATCCGAGCCTTCTCGGTTAACTAAGCAATCCCAAAAACATGAACATGATATAGTTGGCTAAGAAGCCCATGATTTTCGTGAAATAACTTGTAAATAACTTGTAATCATGATTTCACGAAATAACTTGTAATATGGTTTCATGAGATAACTTGTCATAATCTTGCAAACATGTTCTTGATTCGTGAGTAGAAACAATAGTTCATAAATATATAGATATATAATTTGACTTGAAAACATGCTTGTAACTTGCTACATAAAATCATAAAATTTCATATAACATAATGCGAACACATGAGGAAGAATTCATGATTCATGGATTAAGCTAGGGTTCCTAATAACCGTAATGGAAGATTAGGAATACAATAACGAATATAGATACAAAATTCATGTACATAAATACATAAATACGGGCTACCAATATGTTGGTTTTAATGCCCTAGGGTTTGAACTTCATGGATATCAAGAAACGGAGCATGGGGAAGAACGTAGAGATTCCCACATGTGGATGGAAGTTCTACATACCTTAATTGCTTCAACACTTGAATTAGAGACCTGAGTTTCTGAAGTATTCCCCCAATTCTTGATTCTTGAATCTTGAACGAGTTTAGTTAGGGTTTACCAAAAATGTTGGGTGGAGGAGATACCAAAAGTAAGAAATCCCTAGGAGATGTTTAATCAACACTTGCATGTGCTCCACAAGGAATACCAATGATTTAACTGCTGAATAATGAGTCCCAGCACCCTAGAAAACCTATTTATAGGGTGTCCAAAAACGAGGAAAACTTTCGTACACAAATAGGTTTTCGTGCACCATGTGCGATTCGCACATGGTGTCGCATGTGCAACATGCGAGTCGCATGTTGCACCGTAACCGTCGCAGTGCCGCATACCTTCACGTCATTCTTTGGTACTCTCTCGTCACCGATGCGATGACATATGCGACTCGCATGTGTAACATGCGAATCGCACATGGTGTCGCATGTGGTGCACAGATTACATCTTCCTTGGCACCTCTCTCTCGCACAGATGCGACACCACCTGCGACTCGCATGTAGCACATGCGATTCGCAGGTGATGCCTTAGTCTAGGCTCATGTTTTCTTTTGGTTTCTTTTGGTCTAGGATCATGCTCAAGGTCCGAGTTAATGGTACGGGGTGTTACAATATCTCCCCCTTAGGATCATTCGTCCTCGAATGATGGGTCATGGTCAAGGACATGGCTGGGCATGGCTTGAATACACGGATGTGAAGAAACATAACATGAAACACATGAGACATGACATGATGTGATTACATGAAAACGTGAATACTGAGGAATGAGACATGAAACATAAGCGTCGGGTACATGACATGAGCGTGAAACATGAGACATGATATGACATGGGCTATGGAAAGTTACCTTGAAGGTTATCTGCTTGTTGATCAAACAAGAATGGGTACTTGGATTTCATACCCTCCTCGGCTTCCCATGTAGCTTCCTCAACCTTCTGACTCCTCCACAGGACTTTCACTGAGGCTACTTCTTTGGTTCTCAACTTGCGAATCTGACGATCAAGAATGGCTACGGGAATCTCCTCGTAAGTCAAACCATCCTTAACTGATATGGTATCAACAGGAACAACTAACGACGGGTCCCCTACACACTTCCTTAACATGGACACATGGAATACGGGATGTACGGCAATCAAATCTTGTGGCAACTCCAATTCATAAGCTACTAGACCAACCCTTCGCGCACTTGTAAGGTCCAATATATCTGGGACTGAGTTTGCCTTTCTTGCCAAATCTCATAACACCCTTCATGGGTGAGACTTTTAGGAACACCCAATCATCAACTGAAAATTCTAAGTCCCTTCGCCTCACATCTGTGTAAGACTTCTGGCGACCGAGCCGTTTTCAAACGCTCCCGAATTAACTTGACCTTCTCCATAGCCTCGATAAACCAAATCGGTCCTAGCAACTCGCTTCACCAACTTCGAACCAACCAATTGGTGATCTACACCTTCGCCCATACAGAGCTTCAAACGGTGCCATCCCAATACTAGCATGATAGCTGTTATTATACGAAAACTCGATGAGAGGCAGGTGATCATCCCAATTACCTTTGAAATCCAAGACGCATGCCCTCAGCATGTCCTCCAGAGTCTGAATAGTACGCTCTGCCTGCCCATCTGTTTGCGGATGAAAAGCTGTGCTAAGGTTCACCTTGGTACCCAATCCTTTCGAAAGGATTTTAAATTCGCCGTAAACCGAGCACCACGATCCGAAATGATGGACACCGGTGTCCCATGCAATCCGACAATCTCCTTAACATACGCCTTGGCATAATCTTCTCGCCGAATCCGTGGTCTTGACCGGCAAAAAGTGTGCCGACTTAGTAAGCCCGTCAACGATCACCCAAATAGAGTCGTGTCTCCTAGCTGAACGAGGTAAACCTGACACGAAGTCCATATTGATCATTTCCCATTTCCAGCACCGGAATATCGATATTCTGAGCCAAGCCACCAGGCCTCTGGTGTTCAGCTTTCACTTGCTGACAATTCGGACACTTAGCTACAAAGTCTGCTACATTCTTCTTCATATCATTCCACCAATAAATCTCCTTAAGATCATGATACATCTTAGTAGAACCTGGGTGAATGGAATACCTGGAATTGTGAGCTTCTGACATGATTCTCTCTCTGAGCCCATCTACATCTGGAACACACAATCTACCTCGGTACCTCAGGGTACCATCATCTCCCCCTTGTTCAAAAGCCGTCGTCTTGTGCTTGTGAATCCCTTCTTTCAGCTGCAGCAAGTAGGGATCATTAAACTGTTTCTCCTTGACTTCAACAACTAAAGAGGAAAGAGCTCTATTCTGAACAACCACACCACCATCCTCGGAGTCCAAAAGTCGAACTCCAAGATTGGCTAAACGATGAACTTCCTTTGTCATAACTCTCTTATCTACGTCCACGTGGGCTATACTTCCCATGGAACGCCGACTAAGAGCATCGCCTACAACATTTGCTTTCCCCGGATGGTAAAGAATGTCCACATCGTAGTCCTTAAGCAATTCGAGCCATCTCCTTTGCCTCAGATTCAACTCCCTTTGCTTGAAGATATACCGTTGTGCTTTTATGATCCGTGAAAATATCAACATGCACTCCATACAAATAATGACGCCATATCTTAAGTGCAAAAAAAACAATCAGCCGCCAACTCTAGGTCATGAGTCGGATAATTCTTTTCGTGAACCTTGAGTTGACGAGATGCATAAGCTACAACCTTACCATGTTGCATTAAAACACATCCGAGACCAACTCCTGAAGCATCACAATAAACCACGAACCCTTCGGTTCCCCTCTCGGTAGAGTCAAACCGGCGCAGGTTAATCTCGTTTTCAATTCCTCGAAACCGCGCTCACAGCATCTGACCACTGAAATTTAACTTCCTTCTTCATCAACTTGGTCAATGGTGCTGAAATAGATGAAAACCCCTCGACGAAACGTCGGTAATAGCCTGCTAGACCCAAGAAACTGCGGATATCTGAAACTGATGTGGGTCTAGGCCAATTCTTAACGGCCTCAATCTTCTGAGAGTCAACCTGAACACCCTCACCAGAAATCACATGACCTAGGAAGGCTACTGACTTGAGCCAAAATTCACACTTAGAGAATTTTGCATACAACTTGCGGTCCCGAGAATCAAGGACTATACGAAGGTGTTTCGCGTGCTCAGCCCCTCACTACGGGAGTAAATGAGGATATCATCTATGAAGACAATGACAAAGAGGTCGAGGTATGGCTTGAAGACTCTATTCATGAGGTCCATAAATGCTGCTGGGGCATTGGTCAAACCGAAGGACATGACACAGAATTCGAAATGACCATATCTGGTTCTAAAAGCCGTCTTAGGAATATCTCGCTCCTTAACCTTAAGCTGATGGTAACCTGACCGGAGATCTATCTTGGAGTAACATTGGGCACCCTGAAGCTGATCAAATAAGTCATCTATTCGTGGAAGAGGGTATTTATTCTTGATTGTGACTTTATTGAGCTGGCGATAGTCAATGCACATACGCAAAGAACCATCTTTCTTGCGCACAAAGAGAACTGGGCACCCCATGGAGAGACACCGGGTCCGATAAAACCCTTGTCTAGAAGATCTTTGAGTTGAGCCTTAAGCTCTCGTAATTCAAATTTCGGAGCCATCCTATAAGGTGGAATAGATATAGGTTTCGTACTGTGGAGTAGGTCAATTGCGAAATCAATTTCCCTATCAAGAGGATTCCGGGAAGATCCTCGGGAAAGACTTCTGGAAACTCATTAACAACAGAGACTGACTGAAGAGTTGGGGTCTGGGAAGCTGAATCCCTAACCCGAACGAGATGATAGATATAACCCTTAGACACCATTTTTCTTGCCTTGAGGTAAGAGATAAACCTACCCTTAGGGCTTACTGAATTACCCTTCCACTCTAAGACTGGCTCATTAGGAAACTTGAAATTTACAGCTTTAGTTCTACAATCAACTGACGCATAACATGAATATAACCAGTCCATGCCCATGATTACATCAAAATCTATCATTTCCAACTCACATAAGTCACCGGAATAACATGATGATAGACTCTAACCGGACAACCCTTATAGACACGTCGGGCTATGACGGGCTCACCAACGGGAGTTGACACTTCAAAAGGTTCTTTTAGCTTTTCAGGTTCAATACCAAATTTTCTAGCAACATAAGGGGTGACATAGGATAGGGTGGATCCAGGGTCCATGAGAGCATAGACATCGAAACTGAAAACGGTGAGCATACCTGTGACAACATCAATACGAGCATCGGTATCCTGACGCCCAGTCAAAGCATACAAACGGTTTGGGCCACCGCTTGCGTTTCCGGATCTAACTGGTGCACGTCCTGCCTGAGTTTGATTATTACGAGGAACCGACGAATTTATCGACTGGGTCCGATTACCTCCCCGTGCCCCGTCCGACCGAAGGGCAATCTCGCCGAATATGGCCCGCCGACCACACCCATAGCAAATATTTGATCCCAAGCGCACTCCCCAGGATGCCTCCTCCCACACTTAGCACAAATCGGATTGGTGAAGTTACTCTGAGTCACACTGGCCTGAGACTGAGAGCCTGACGGCCTGAAATTCTGCTGACGGTTATCTCTCCTGAACTTGGAAACTGGAGCACTTGCTGTGGACGGAGCGGGTCCCGCCGACCTCGTTGTTAAAGAATTTCCCGTTCCCGCCGAACGTCCGTCCAAAGAGACTTGACCCTCTTGTTGAACTCCTTGTCTTTCTCTTTCTGCAAGGCTTCCTCCTCCTTTAGCCTCGTCTCGTTGCCCTGTACGAAAGCAACCATCTTGGAGATGGTCATTCCCCCATTCTCGTGCAAAGAATGTTGGCCCCATCATACAAATGAGAATCAAGTCCTCCAACAAACCTTCTCACTCTCGCCCTCATATCCGGTACCATATCCGAAGCATGCTTGGCCGACTGACAAACTCCAAATAGTAGTCCTGAACTGATCTGCCATTCTGTTTGAGCTTCAGGAATTGCTCAACCTTAGCTTCCCCGACCTCTACTGGCATGAAGTGGTCCAGGAATGCACTTGCAAACTCATCCCATGTAGCATCGGTGCATCCTCACCTCGGGATAATTCCCAAGATTCGTACTGTGTGTTAGCAATGCTCTGCACCGATGAGCTCCGAAAGTAGTCGCTTCGCTTCGTGGACTGCCATAATTCTGAAGATCTTCTGAAGAGCATCTATGTAGTCCTGAGGGTCTTCGTCTTTCTTTGTCCCCGTGAAGACTGGGGGATTCATTCTGAGGAAATCCTTAGTCCTAGAAGACTCTCCATTATGCCCTGAACTTGACCCAGATTCCTGACGTTGGGCCTGAGCTGCTACCAGTTGTGTGAGCATGTTGATAGCATTCCTAACATCTCCATCCGTATCAGTAGGAGGGGTAACTGTAGGAGCGGTTGGGGCTGCTGTCTGAGTCGGAACGGTCTCTTCGCGAGTTGCTTCCACGCTAGCCCTTTGGCTGGTGGCTGTGTTCCTTTTCTTGTACGTTCTCTTGTAAGGCATTTTCTGAAAATACGTACACGCACGAATTAGAAGGATATCCTAAAAGTAATGCTCTAACCGCACGATCTAAAATATGAAAGAAGTGAGACAATCCGGATGTCTTGGTGGTCAATCGTTTATATGTATGGGGCCCTCACACATATAAAAGTGACCCCACCGGACACGGTTTCATAGACTCCCTAAAGACTCTTGAACCTAGGCTCGATACCAAGCTTTGTCACGCCCCGAACCATGGCTCGGGCGTAACACGCACTCGGGCCTTGCTTGTACGTGTCCGAGCGAACCTCATGGCTTGCTTGTCAACGGGCATCAAACAACATATCTATGTGACGCAATTTAAATAAATCATGAAAATATAATTTGCGGAATAAAGTCTTGAAACCATCTCATAGCATGAAATATTATGAAGACATAATAGTCTGTAATCATGAACGCACCACTGACTCTGGAAACTAACATCTGTCTATGAAACCTCTAAAACATGTCTGAATACTAACTACCAGGACATGGCCCCGGACTACCATAATCGCATACTAAATATAAAGACTCCCATGTTGAACCCCGAGAGGAGTGGGGCTCACCAATAAGCCGATACCGAGGTGATCCCATCGCGTTGTGCGTATGCTCCCGAAAGTCGGTATCCGCACCGTGAAGTGCGTGTGCCCCGGCAAAAGGGACGTTAGTACATGGTGAATAGTACTAGTATGTAAAACCTGCTGAAATGAAGAGCATGGCATACATAGGTATAGAACATGAACGGAAACTGAATGTAACTTGAACATGAGCATGAAACGTGAGTAAAGTCTGAAAACAGTAATTCAATGAAAATACATGAATATAAAACTTCTTGTAACGTGGGGAATGCTATAGTGTAACCGACAACATGATCTGGTACTTGCGCCCTACCAGGAGAACACTCACACCTTGCCAGGGGATATGAGATTTAAGTAATAATAGCATGTAAGGATCCAAACTGCATAATGAAGGTGTTGCCTACTTGCTGACAACCCTTATCCTACGGTGGCAACGTAGTTTCAGGGCTATCCGAGCCTTCTCGGTTAACTAAGCAATCCCAAAAACATGAACATGATATAGTTGGCTAAGAAGCCCATGATTTTCGTGAAATAACTTGTAAATAACTTGTAATCATGATTTCACGAAATAACTTGTAATATGGTTTCATGAGATAACTTGTCATAATCTTGCAAACATGTTCTTGATTCGTGAGTAGAAACAATAGTTCATAAATATATAGATATATAATTTGACTTGAAAACATGCTTGTAACTTGCTACATAAAATCATAAAATTTCATATAACATAATGCGAACACATGAGGAAGAATTCATGATTCATGGATTAAGCTAGGGTTCCTAATAACCGTAATGGAAGATTAGGAATACAATAACGAATATAGATACAAAGTTCATGTGTATAAATACATAAATACGGGCTACCAATATGTTGGTTTTAATGCCCTAGGGTTTGAACTTCATGGATATCAAGAAACGGAGTACGGGGAAGAACGTAGAGATTCCCACATGGATGGAAGTTCTACATACCTTAATTGCTTCAACACTTGAATTAGAGACCGAGTTTCGAAGTATTCCCCCAATTCTTGATTCTTGAATCTTGAACGAGTTTAGTTAGGGTTTACCAAAAATGTTGGGTGGAGGAGATACCAAAAGTAAGAAATCCCTAGAGATGTTTAATCAACACTTGCATGTGCTCCACAAGGAATACCAATGATTTAACTCGCCGAATAATGAGTCCCTGCACCCTAGAAAACCTATTTATAGGGTGTCCAAAAACGAGGAAAACTTTCGTACACAAATACCCCGTGCACCATGTGCGATTCGCACATGGTGTCGCATGTGCAACATGCGAGTCGCATGTTGCACTGTAACCGTCGCAGTGCCGCATACCTTCACGTCATTCTTTGGTACCTCTCTCGTCACCGTGATGCGATGACATATGCGACTCGCATGTGTAACATGCGAATCGCACATGGTGTCGCATGTGGTGCATTCTGTTTAGGATTACATCTTCCTTGGCACTCTCTCCTCTCTTTATATCAATATCTCGAAAAGTTCAAAAGATGCATACACCACCGCGACTCGCTGTAGCACATGCGATTCGCAGTGATGCCTTAGTCTAGGCTCATGTTTTCTTTTGGTTTCTTTTGGTCTAGGATCATGCTCAAGGTCCGAGTTAGTGCATGAACTTATAGCTTCAAATCGAACAATCTTGATTAATGAAATGGAATGTAGCATATATCTTGCTTCCGTTTGACTTATATCTTGGATAATTTTTTGTCTTCCATCAGATATGCTTCTTCAACATTTACCCAAAAAAATTCACAGTATAATCAGAAAATAAAAAAATATTAAAATCAGCAACTTTGCGTAAGATCTGACATTTGTTAGGTTGAAGTTCATGTGAGAAAAAAGTGTCTTACGAAGAACAAGTGATTTTAGACTGAATCAAATTGAGTCATTTTCTGAGTATGCTCTTTTCTCTCAATATTAATCACAAATTTATACATCAATTTCTTGGAGGTTATGGACATGAAATTAAAGGAATTGAGAGTTATGAATATCATTAAGAATAAAAATCACGGAGATAAAGGTGTGAGTTATGAACTCTATAAGATAAAATAAACGGAAAGATTAGGATGAAAATTAAAAAAAAAAAAATGAGAAAAAAGATACATAATTTTCCTACTCTATCAGACATGCCACATCACTTTTCTTATGACCACATCACATGAGCTGTGAAGTTCAGAACTGAAAAGACATCAGCAAATATATTCATACTTACACATAAAATAAAAAGCATGAAATCTACTTACACAATGAATAGTAACAAATTACTAACATTTCCGATGATTTTTTTTTTCATTACTAATATAATTTAAATGACGTAATCCATCGAACTTTTTTTTTTTTTTTTTTTTTTCACATTATACCAACTCTAAATAGCTACTGTGTTATTCACTCGTTCAATTATTTGCCATTCTTATCAAAGAGCTTAAATTCTAGTTTTTCATATGGAAAGAAGAAAAGAAGTTAAAAGTACAACGTAGAAAAATAATTGTGTAAATTCTGCATTTTTTCCTCCTATGTTTTCCGTTGGTCAACAACCAAATAAAGTGCTCTATACTTCTTCACTACTCCTCTAGGGAAGGTGGAAAAGGGATGAAAAGGTAAGGAAAAAAAATATATATATCAAACCCAATCCATTAATTCCGTAGGTAAATGATGCATGAATTTTGCATCCTTCTTCCTTCTTGCCTTCATATCTCTATTTCCTTGAATCTGCAGTAGATTTTTCAGTATTGTTTAACATCCGGCTGTCACAACTTGAACCATATCACCCAGTGCTAATATATTCCTAATATTATTAGTGCTATCACTCCTTCTTCCTTTTTTCTTTCCTCCCTATCTTCTTCCTCACACCACCATTAGCATTATATAGAAGAGAATAGTTCTAAATATTTGGGCGTGGTGCCATATTTTTTTGTAGCGAAATTTGTTTGATTGGCTTAATCCATGTTGAATGACTTATATAGTAGACGATGACATTTCATTTTTTCCCAATCAAATCATGGATCATTTACATTATAATGAATATCACATTTATTATATATTGAATTCAATCAAATAAGTATCGCATTCATCCACGTTCTTTATCCATTTAATTCATTTAGCAGGTCAAAAAAAAAATAGTAGGTTGACTAATGACTTTTGGGATTACTAATGGAAGATAAATGGGTTGTTCTTATTTTTCCATTGGTTAACAAAGTTAAAGAAAAGACTTTTCAGTTTTTTTCTTTTGAAACATAGCACGTTTACTATAATTAAATGAGAAGGTCATAAACATCATCATTGGTTATTGCTACGTGGGCTAATTAAGTGATATATTTATTTTGTGATAATTTTTTTAATCTATTTAGTTAGTACATTATGCATAAAAATGAATTAAAAAAAGTTAAAAAAATGAGAAAAAAGATAAATATGAATGATGGCCATAGAGAGGTGCCATGTCACCTTGTCTATGTCTAGCTTTATTATATATATATAGATTCATTAACATGATTGCCGTTATAATTTGTTTGAATAATAATAGCTGTACTCATTACACTTTGAAAGGTTACAATTTTTAATATAGTAAAAGCTAAACATCATTAGTATCCATTACTCAAAAGAAATAAATTTCTTTAATTATATAAGCTTAGTGCTTAGATACATTGTACTCGAGAAAATCAAAAGCTTCTATGACTATCTTAATATCTCACGTTTGATTTTTTTATTTAACTTGTTATTTTTGAAACTTTTTATTAGGATGTATATTTGCATATTTATACAAAGATGTTTTTGGAATTGTAGTTGATTCAAGGACAAAAATGAACTTTAAGTTTTATATGGATGTTCTTATATGATTGAGCACTCCCTTTTTATGGCAGATATAATTTAAACAATGGATAAATATTTGACACAAAGAAGGTACTGTAGAAGTAATATGAAATGGCAATATATTATGCATTTTATTAATACATAGAATATGAAAAGATTGTGAAACGATAACTTTAATAGCTAATGGAAGCTCAAAGGAGCAATCAGATAAAAAACGTGGAATTCAATTATAGAAAATGAATAGAAATTTATTTCTGATTTGATTCAATGCAGTTTAAAATTCATTATCGCTCGAGTAAAAGTTTGATTCAACTTTCATGTAATTGAAATATTACTTCTTAATATTTAATGAATTAGATATTTTATTGCATTGCACGTGTATTCCATGCTAATTAGTACAAACTTCGTAAAATATTAGAAATAATATTTGAATAAGTGTGATGAATTGCACTAAATTTGAAAGGGAAGAATGCATGCTCAAATTGACGAATAGTGAGCTTATACAATTGGTATTCATTACCATCGCAAAGTACTATCTTACCAGAAGTTACTATCAAGTGAAGTTGAAATGGTACACTTCATTTTCAAGAGAGAAAAGAAAAGTTTCTTAGCATTGTTTTCTATTACTTCGGTCACTAATACTATAGTTTGTAGTTGTACACAGTCAACAAATTGTATAATCTTTTCTTATGCAGTTTTTTTAATATATCAAATATTTAGTTTATCTGAGATTTCGACAACACATAATTTAAATGTGAATATGAGCAACACCACCTATGGTCACAAATGCTTTCACGTCTTAAAGTGTGTGCCTTGTTGAAGAAATTGTAATCTCTGTCTTTTTACAGCCGCATACATATTAAGAAGTTGTCGTCGAATGAAAGTAGTATTTCGTAGAATTTATACAAAAATTCGATTAACATTTGTCTTTATTATGATGGCTAGTAGATCATTGTCCTAAATTTCATGGTGTACACCTACAAAAAAAGGTAATAGTTATTTGTTATAAATATACTTAATAATTAATGACATAAGAAACTGAAAATAAACTAATTATCCATCTCTTGTTTGGTTAGAAACTGAAAATAAATTCTTTCTAACAGAAGTTACATATAATGCTTTGTTTAAATTAATGCCTTATCTCTCTATTAGACGAAGTTCCTGACTAGTAGTGAGTGAGCTGGATAATGTCTATTGAGAATTTGACATATAATCATTAAATAGATCATTAGTTATGTAGAAAGAATAAGAAAATTAAAAACGCACATCACACATACAACCATGCATCCTGAATAGCTAGATTCGATAGGGAAACTTAACTATTCATGCAAACTATATGAGTCACCCAATAATTCACCCCATAAATTAAAACAGGACCAACTCAGATGGAGAGTAAACTGCTAATTTAAGTTAGGTAAATATCACTTTTAATAAACTCTAGTTCCATTGAACCAACGTGTAACTCAGTTGGAGAGTCAAGACAAGTTATCAATTAATTAGGGACTGAAGCACAATAATGTATCATAATGAATCTATCTGATGGGGAAGAAGACCTACGTCAACATATAAATTCATTATATCACTGTTATATAATGGAGACCATAGAGAATGAACCCTACCACCACTGTTTGAAGAAATAAAACCACCGTTGTTTGAAGAAATAAATTTTTTATTTAGCAAAAAAATTTTTCAGAAAACAAAAAAACGACCAAAAAACCCATTTAAACGACCCCGGATGGCCAAAAAAGGCCCAGTTCATGAGCTTTGCTCATGAGTATTGCTTAGTGAGTCGTTTCCGATGAACCTACCAAATTTCGAGTCAATCAGAGTTCGTCAAAAATTAGAATTCCGAAACTATGACCAATTCGGATAAAAGATTTTTTTTCCGCCAAAATAGAAATTAAAAAACATATACATTTGTTCAGTAGTTCTTATCACATATCATCATTAGCGTACTAATATACATGAATCAAGAACAATGAAAAAAATTTCAAAATATGTTTACATAATCTCAGTATTGCTTTCTGGAAATTAGTATTTTTATGTAATCATTGAATATAAAATTCAAAACACACCACATAGATATCCATGCATCTTGAACAACAAATTTCAATATAAAAGAACAATTCATGCAACATATATATGTGATGTCAAGAGTATGCTGCTAATTTAAGCCAAGTGAATATCATTATCATTATCTCTAGTTCCATTGACCCAACATGTAACTCAGATGGAAAGTTAATACAAGTTATCAATAACTAGTGATTATGCCTAGTGACAACCCATAATAAATCTATCCAATGGGGAGGAAGACCTAAAGTCAACACATAAATTTATTATTTCACTAGTATTTAGTCATGAAAATCATAAGGAAGAATCTATATCACAATTAGATTATAGCCAAGCAATTTTTCAGAAAACGAAAATTGCCCAAAACACCATCTAAACAACCCGAATCACCGAAAAACAACATGATTCACTGCAAAGCAGTGAGTATCGCTTACTGGGTCATTTTTGATGAACCTACTGAATTTCAGGTCAATTGGAGTCCTTAAAATTCTTGATCTTCAAAACTATGACCAAATCTGAAAAATAATTGATTCAGGCGATTTAAGGAAAACATAATTTGATCTATATCCTTATCATATATCAATTTCATGTTGAATCATCATGTGTATTCATGTTCCAGATTTAACATAAATAAAACTGACAAAAAGAGTAGTTTTTCATACTTAAAACACATTTTAATCTGAAAGAACAGCCTAAAACCCATCTAAACAACCTCAATGATTATTTCTTACTGGGCGTTTCCAATGAACACATCAAATTTTAGGTCAATAATAGTTCGTGAAATTCTTGATCTCCATAACTAACCAAATTCGTGAAAATAACTGTTTTAGGCATAGCTGAGGATTAAATAATTTGATTCAGGTTTCTATTCTCCTTTTATAATTATCCCACACGCTCAAGGCATACATTGTGCCCCTTCTTCTGGGTAAGACATACAACACCTAATTACAATAAATTGTCTTCTCAATTAATACATCTGAGAATTCAAGATATTATGCTTCTCCCTTTCGGATGAAAACCTCGATATCTCTTCTCATGAATTAATTAAGTTTTACTACTAGTATCTAAAGGATGTTCTACTAGTAGATAAAAATCCACCATTAGCGTACACTTGTTCAGGACAATATCCACATGATACTTGAGAATATTCTACTGACTCAAATAGGTAGACTACTTTTGTAGATCCTATTTATTAATCATAAATTCTCAAGCCATGTATTGATATAATCTCACATGTATAAAGCTATTAAAAATTTCTAATAACTCCTAATAAACAAACCACTTTAATGGTAACCATTTATTAATCATTAGTGCTTGTCTATACATTATAATATAGGCTTAAGTAACTAAAACGCCCCTGAACTTGGCACGAATTGCAACTTTAGTCCCTAAACTATTGCTGCACTTCAAGACACCCCTAAACTTGACAAAATGGGTTTTAATTCATCCCCGAGCTGCCACGTGGCACAGCAAGTGTAGTCACACGCCAACAGGCACGTGACAGGTGCCACGTCATCTTTTTTTTTTTTTTAAAAAGAAAAGAAAAATCAATTTTGAAAAATTCATAAAAAAAGTATAAATTTTTAAAATAAAATAAAAACTAATTTTTTTTAAAATGTGGAAAACCCATTTTTTTTTTAAAATAAATCTGGACTGAATTTTTTATTAAAAAATTTGGAACTTCTTAAATCTTGAAAACTGAGAGAACCGTTATTTAAAAAAAAAAATCTGGAAAATTAAATAAACTCATTTTTCTAAAAAATAATCTGAAAAATTGAATTTTTGGTTAAAAACTTGGACTTTTTAAAAATCTGGGATACTGATTTTTTTTAAGAATAAAGTGAAAAACTGATAATTTTTTTCTAGATTTAAAAACTAATCTAATTTTCAGGGATTATTTTTAAAAAAAAAAAATGGGTTTTCTACATTTTTAAAAAAATCCATTTTTAAAAGAATCATGAAAATCTGAATTTTTTAGGACACTTTTAAAAAAATATCAAGTTTTCATTTTTTATAAAAAAAAAAAAAATTCATTTTTTTACGTATATTTTAATTAAACTCAGCTTTTTTTTTTTTTTTTGTAAATCAAATATTCCAGATTTAAAATAAATATTTCATTGTTCCAGATTTTTTATAAAAAAAAATCAGTTTTACATTTTTTTTCAAAACAATTTATCTATGTGGAGGACACATAAGATGAAAATGCCATGTGGCATTAATATTTTACACATGGAGGCCACATAAGCCTTATTTTACAGCTGGACCCGCGAGTGACTACACTCACTCCGGGTAGGGGTGTAATAAAACCCATTTAGCCGAGTTTAGGGGTGTCTTGAAGTCCATCAATAGTTTGGGGACTAAAGTTGCAAAACGTGCCAAGTTCAGGGGCGTTTTAGTTACTTAAGCCTATAATATACTGTGAGAAAAAATTGCTCATGTAATTAAATACCATTGCCGTATTTACTTGAAGATAACTAGATGCATTACCTATTTAAAACACAATCTAATTTGACATTGAATTGGACTTATACATCTTGTAACAGTGTTATATATATCATTAAATTAAATGACCACATCCATAAACAGCAAGGCAAAGTTTTACCACAATGAGATAGATCCAACTTGCACTTGTCCCCTTGAATGTAAAAAATGTATTATAAAATATCACTGCCACAAAACTAGAATGCAAGAAAGATTTATGTAGAAAAGTAACTATCGCCATACTATAAAAGTAACATAGCAAGCTATTTCCCTTTCTCAGTGGACCATCCGTTCAAAACCTTAATCAATTTCTTTTAGCCTTTAATCAATTTGGCTGTTGGACAATAATCAAAGAAAACTTGATTCCATAGTCTCACATTAAACTAATTCCCGCCGCCAACACCAACGAATGCCTTAAGCTGAAAACAAAATTCACCCTTATCCTTTAACAGTGATTCCACATTGCCTCTCTTATTATATTATATATAATATAAAAAGATATTAATCACATTAGTGAGGAATACGGAATCAAAAGATAAGCAAATAAAAATTCAGTTTTAGCATAACAAACATGTTGAGTCCGACATCTCTAGGTTCTAACCAGTGTCGCCGTTCAACGACAAACTTTTTAAGACTTTTACACATGATTTTCAACTGAAACATAAATCATGAAAGGTCTGTATAATCAAACATATACACATCATTCTAGGTTATCTATTTAGATGCAACTGTGACAATAATGCCAATTGATATAAATCAGGCATAAATAGCGGAAGCAAATAGCCAGGATCGAACTTGCATATAATATAGACAACACATAATCAAGATATTAATCAAACGTAAAATTAATACTTATCACTTGAAGCGTGACCGCGATCAAGAATCGAATCTTCAACCTCGAACACAAACCATCCACGAGATCGTCATCCTTTAGTTCCACTGTTATCTACTGTGTAACTCGAATAATACCAGAATCTGTGAAATTCGTGTGGGCGAATTTCTAAGCGTACAAACTTCACCCTTTTCCAAAACCTGCTGGATCTTTATTTTCCACCAAGAAATAATATGTCATTTAATTCTTTATTAGTCGGGCACAACAGGGACCACATAATTTAATTAACGAGGCTTCCTATTATGGAATTAATTCGAAATATTTGAATTAATCCTACCATAATAAATTACGAATTATCCCACTAAAAAATCATAACTGCACTCCTCACTTCAATTTCGAAATCTTTCATTAAATTTTATTTAACTTCCCATGTTAAAATTACAGTTACCAATCAATTAAATTAAATTACCGACAATTTAATTCATTGACTAATTGAATCATTTATATTTCCGCTTAACTTATATCATTTGACGGATACAAAATCCACCTATAGGATTTTCACGTGAGACTTATAAGCATCCATAAAGGGGTATCATCAATCTCAAAGTCGAGACATGGATTCTATTAACTGATTATTATTTCACAAATGTATTTTGTTATTATCCAATTTACTAGGAATACATAGACCCGCAATTGAGTCGTACCTTTTAATAAATCAAAATAATGAACAAATCACATTGATCATAATAATCATATCAAGATTAAGAGTATACGTAGATTTAATGAACTAGAGAATTTGTTTTATATATTCAGTACAAAAACACTTATCTCTACTTGGTCCGTTCAATTCATACAAAGTACTACCACAAGAAGACGGAACTATACCGTTCTCATAATGAAGATACATTATATTAATCTTGTGCTGCAATCATACCGATGACTTTGTCCAAATTCCATCTTAGATTGTGAACATAAACTTTATACTTATAAAAATCGATGGTTTAATCTTCTGTGTATAGGCTAAACTCTATACACTAAATCATCTACTATATAAGAAAATGACACACATACTAGTACATGATCTCTTTAACTCTTTATTAAAAACTGAATAAATAATTGTTCTATAATAAATACTATATCCAAACACATGGTTAATAGTTTATAAACAACAAGCGTTTCATAGCAAAAAGAAAGAGAAACACAGAGCACATAAACAAACAGTCAAAGAAGGGCCGAACCTGAGTATCAACTTGATGCAAGTTGTCGTATGACAAAATTTGTGAGGAATCTCTCAGGTCTTGGTCAAGCTGGCTGCTGGCTGCTGGCCTATACACTTCTTTCTTGTTTTACTTTTCAAATGTTGGAAATAAACTTAAGGAAGAGGCAATAAGGAAGAAATTGCACGGTTTTTCCTTTCAAAACACAAGTTATGCCCCGCGTCCTTAAAGAATTTATGCCCCGCTAGGCATAAGTTTAATTTTAAAGGGCAAAAATTAAAGACCAACACATTTGAAGGGAAAACCCTGCAATTTCTTCGTAGTTGTTGTATGACAAACTTTGTGAGGAATTTCTCAGGTCTTCGTGGGCTGGCCCACAGCCTTCTGTCTTGTTATACTTTTCAAATTGGAAATAAACTTAACGAAGAGGCAATAAGAGCCTTCAATCCATGAGATAACGACTAGTCTAAATATCATAGGCTATATATAGGCGACCAGATTAAAAGGCTTAGTCATCAAAGTCATCATTGATGGAAGCTCTCCTACTACTTTTTATACTGTTTTTCTACTCTTCTATACCCAAGATTTCTACCACAACAGATGTAATCACTACAAATCAGTTCATCACAAATGGTGAAACTGTTGTTTCATCTGGTGGAACCTTTGAGATGGGGTTTTTCAGCCCCACCGGTTCCTCAAAACGATATATTGGGATATGGTACAAGCAAATTCTTCCTCACGTGCAAACAGTTGTATGGGTTGCCAACAGAGAACAACCACTCACAAACACATCTTCTGCTGTTTTTAAGGTCACCAAACCTGGGATACTTATTATTTTTGGTGACAAGAATGAAATTATATGGTCCACTAACACCTCACGATCAGTCCAAAATCCAGTTGCACGACTTTTGGATTCGGGTAATCTTGTTGTGAAAGATGCAAATGATGGAAACCCAGAAAATTTCCTTTGGCAGAGCTTCAATTTTCCAACTGATACGTTCTTGCCTAAGATGAAGCTTGGCAAAAATTTTAAAACTGGTCATGAGGTATACCTTTCAGCTTGGAAGAACGTTAATGATCCAACTCCAGGGGAATTCACTCTCCACATTGATCCTACTGGATATCCACAGGCCCTCATCAGACGTGGCACAAGGGTATCAGCTCGAGCAGGACCATGGAATGGTTTACGATGGAGTGGAGCACCCGCACCACTACAAATACAGAACAACATATATACAGTTCAATTTGATTTCAATGAGGAGGAGGTTTACTATAGTTTTTCTATCATTAACGGTTCGGTGTTATCAAGGCTAGTCATGACTAACAATGGCTATGTACAACGGTTGACGTGGGTGGATCGAACCAAGAGTTGGCATCTTTACCTCAACATTCCTCTGGATACTTGCGATACTTATAGATTATGTGGTGCCTATGGGAGCTGTGTCATAGATAGTTCCCCTATTTGTGGATGTTTGGAAAAGTTTGTACCTAAATATCCACAACAATGGGAAACGGGAGATTGGTCAGAAGGGTGTGTTCGGAGGAAACCATATCACTGCAACAAGGAACATGTATTTCTAAAATATTCTGGAATTAAGTTGCCGGATACTGAGCACTCTCAGTACAATAAAACCATGACACTCGAAGACTGTAGGCAAGTATGCTCCAGGAACTGCTCTTGCACAGCTTATTCAAGTCTAGATATAAGCAATGGAGATAAAGGTTGCTTGTTTTGGTCTGGAGAGTTGATTGATATTAGAAAGCTCTCTGGAAGAGGACAAGATATTTATATCAAGGTGGATTCTTCAGAGACTGGTAAGAACTTATCTTAAAGAAATTTCTAATGATGTGTTTGTAAACTTAGTTTTTGTACATATGGAGACGTACGTATGGAGACCATATTATGCAATAAATGTGGCTTATCTCGAATTGAAGTGGCTGATTAAAAAAATGGCTGTAGTATCTGAGGCAGGTTCAAATAGAATGAAGGAAAATATACTCGCGGTGAGTTTCTCGTTGTTGATGGCAATGATTCTCCTAGGACTGATTTTGTTTTTGTACATATGGAAAAAGAAGAAGAAACTAAAACTCCAAGACGAGTTTGAGCTGCCAATGTTCCAATTGTCGACAATAACAAGAGCCACAAATAACTTTTCGGACAATAACAAAATTGGAGAGGGTGGATTTGGACTCGTTTATAAGGTATAAACTACAAATTTGTTGGAATAGTTACCACTTGTTGCTCAAGATTAGTGTGTTAGAGATGTTTTTCATTCTGCAATATTCGCATCTTTGTAAAATCTATTTTCCCCTGATATATCTTTGCTATTAATAGGGAGTGCTGGAAGAGGGACAAGAAATTGCCGTGAAGAGACTCTCAAGAACATCCATGCAAGGACTTGATGAATTCAAGAACGAAGTTATCTATATTGCCAAGCTTCAGCATCGAAATCTTGTGAAACTTCTGGGTTGTTGCATTCAAGGGGAAGAAAAGATGTTGATCTATGAATACATGCCTAACAAAAGCCTGGATTCATACATATTTGGTTTGGATTTCTAACCTACTACACAAGCTAAAATGAGTAATACTTTGATATATTAGTCATAACATGAAAGAAGCTGCTAAGAAGAAAGCTTATTTTGTAGATAAAACAAAGAGCACATTACTTGATTGGCCAAAGCGTTTCGACATCATAAGCGGAATTGCTCGTGGCTTATTATATCTTCATCAAGATTCTCGACTACGAATTATCCATAGAGACCTTAAAGCAAGCAATGTTTTGCTAGATACAAATATGAATCCTAAGATATCAGATTTTGGCATGGCTAGAAGTGTTGCAGGAAATGAGATGGGAGCAAAAACATGCAATGTGGTTGGGACACAGTAAGAATCTCTAATACCATACAATGTACTCTCATATGACATCTTGCTTCTTTAATTCTCATGGTGTTGTTTTGTTGGCACAATGGTTACATGTCCCCTGAATATGCAGTAGATGGGATCTTCTCGATAAAATCAGATGTATTTAGCTTTGGCGTCTTGTTGTTAGAGATTGTGAGTAGCAACAGAAATAGAGGATTTGTCCATCAAGATCACAACCTTAACCTTCTCGGTCATGTAGGCTCTCTATACATAGTCTGTATTACATATATAGCTCCTTTCTTCTTCTTTAAAACATATTTAATTTTTCATGACCCATATGATCTAAACTCACACAGGCATGGAAGCTTTATAAAGAAGATAGGTCATTGGAACTAACCGATGAGCAGCTGCTAGCTAATTCTTGTCATTTTTCTCAAGTTTTAAGGTCAATCGAAGTGGGTCTATTATGCGTGCAACAATGCCCAGAAGATAGGCCAAACATGTCTTCTGTGGTTCAGATGTTGAGTAATGAGAATCTATTGCCAAAAGCTAAAGAACCAGGTTTTTTCATGGAAAGAAAGGTACGTGATGCAGAAAACTCAGGATCGCAGACAGGAAGTTCAAAAAATGAAGTCACAATCACATTGTTAGAACCTCGGTAGGGTATGAACAAGATAACTATTTTGACATGTGTGCACATGAACGGTAATTTCAGAAATAACATAGAACTTCGATTCTAGCTGAAGATGTTATCTACTTATGGATGAAATCTTCTTCTATTTCTATTGTTCTTTGATTAGAAATATTAGATATGTTTATATCACAAAACTTCTAAAGATGTTCATGTGTTTTCCAGAAATATTAGCTATGTCACAAAATTTATGTTAGTAGTGGAAATTTCGCGCATTGTAACTCTAGTTTTGTTGTTAAAGTATATCTAGAAATGGTACAAATGGTACAAAGCTATTATCTGAATTTAAGCTGCCCTTCACCTTAACTAGATTTGTTTTTGCATTTGTGAGACATACAACTAAATTCCAATTTGCACCCAAGAGTGTGGCGTAGCGGTCAATGAAGTGAGTTGAGCACCATGAGGTCTTAGATTCAATTCTTAGCAGGGACAAAACAAATACGTGATTTTTCCTATCTGTTCTAGTCTTGGTGAACAGAGTTATCTGATACCTGTTGCTGGTGAGAGGCGGCAGGTTAGCAGAGTGCAAACACTGGAGAAAAATAGAAAATGGAGGAGAAATAATGAGCATATCCTTCTTCCCTGACCATCAGCCGACACACACTCCACTCAGCCATGAAATCACTTAAACAGTGCCACAATAAGAACAATAATTTAGGCTCTGAGAAAGTTTTTATGGTAGTATTATCAATTTTCAAATGATGTAATTTGTAGACCTCCCATGCGCTTTTTATATTCATATATACAGGTATTCTCCTTTTTACACATATAATGGACATATTGTTGATAAATTTAAGTTAGATCTCTTGTATTTAGTGATAACGTCCAAATCCACTCTTCAAGTGAGAAAGTGTACATGGTCGTATGCAATATAATTAATCCAATTATGAGTTGGGGTCGAATCCCACAGGGAAAAATATACTAGGCGATCAAGTAAGTAAGAAATTATCACTTACTACGCTAAGCCAAATACTTTTTCAATATTTGATTTTTTTTTTTTTTTTTGTACTTAAGAACTAACAAAGATAAAACTAATTCGAAAGCAAGTAAAATGATCAATGACCACAAGCATGGATACAAGGGAAATTACTTTCAAGTAACTCCAATATATTTTATGATTTTTCAACTAAGAGTGAGTTTATGTTAATAGATAATGATTTCTAAAATCTCATTGAAAGTCTTCCAACCAAATCAATGAATTTCACTCTAAGCTTTTTCAAGCCTTAGCGTGTGTAGTTAAGCAGAATCAATTCAACCTCAAGTTAACTTTCCTATTCTTAGCTCAAGTTATTAGATGGGGTTTAAAGCTCCAAATCCTTGTTAACTAATTTTTTCCAACCTCAATTTTCCTCTTCCGAGCTCAAATCAAAGCAAATGGGTGAATCCCAGGGTTAGCTAATGCTTTAAGAAGCATAAAAGAACAAGATTAGCTAAAGAAACAAAGACCCACTTCATTTGAAATAAAAATCATTCAATACATAAGCATAACAAGAGTATCAATCCAAACCTTAACAATGTATATTTCGATAAACAAGTTTCAAGTAAAGGAATGAAATACTGCACTCTTAAATATTCAATACAAAACAAGAAATTGAAGAAAGGTTTAAGAATTTTCTCATTAAAATGCTTCAATCTTCTCATCCGATGGTGTAGTCGATAAATCCTAGCTTCCAACTCTTGTAAAAATGGCCAAAGATGAGAGATATTTGCCCCATGTCTTGCTCTCATAAATTTCTATTTTCCCATGTCAAAATATGACCCAAATAACTGAAGACATTCGGAATTGCAGATCTGGCCAATTTTGCGCCTCTAGCCACTTTTGTCATTTTCTTCATTTTGGCTCCTTTTTGCCTCATTTTCACTTGGTTTCTTCCCGATCACTTTTAAATCACATAAAACCTCTAAAATGGAAGTAAACAATATTAAATGCACTATTTTCTCAATTAAACATAGAAAAAATCTAAGCTTAAAGAAGAGCTAAGTTGGTAAACTACCAACTTATCACTTAGATAATATAAGTTAGGAGGAGTATATAAGAGAAGGATCAAGGAGTATATAAGAGATGGATCAGTCCATAACGTAATGCAATTTGAATATTGGAAACATAGTTAAGCTTACATATTATAAGAAATTGTACAAAGTTTCCTTTTAAATGTACACATTGTCATGTTAGGATTCTAATTGGAGTACTAATTTACAATTCAAAGTTCTGATTGAATACATTAAAATGCTTTAGTCTTAATTAAATTTTTAAAAAATAGTAGTGCAAAGGTGGAAAATGCACCTTATTAAAATCAAGGCACTTATCTTTTTTCCTTTCCTCTCTCCCTTTTCCAAAGTTCTGATGAAGACTCCCAACAAATAGAAATCTAAGAATATATAATTTGAAGGGAAGTTTGTATAAAAGAAAGATGAAGGATAAAATATTTTAAATAAACAAATAACAAAAAGAAATATTTATATACAATGAATCATATGAACACTTAAATTAGCCAACAACCCTTATATTTTCAAATCCCTTTTTATTCATGAACAACAAAAAGCCAATATCTTGACTTTCTTTATTTTAAGTACAAAGAGGAAACAAGTAACACTAGACTCACCTGAACACAAATGGACAATAGGGATTTGACACAAATTACATTGCAATTGGATGCCAATCTAGTTTTAGATTGAACATTGTTTGTATCCCGGGTATCCCCCACACTCACAACGAATCCAACAATATGAAAGATGTAGAATCATAATATAGAGTTAATATGAGATAGGTACTAACTTGTAGCTGCCATTAGAAGAATAGTGAAAATGAAGCTCATTTTAAACAACGCCATGCTAAGAACAATACTTTACGCTTTGAGAAAGTTTTTATGTAAGTGCACCATTACTTTTCAAACGCTGTAATTTATAGACCTCCCATGTATTTTTTTAATATTCATATAGGTATTCCGCTTTGTACATGATAGCTAGTTTGAAATCTTATTATAAATAAACCTTACACTTGATTGCTTAATTCGCAATTTGAACATAAATTTATAAGATATTAATTAGAAGTGCATGTGACTTGTCACAAGTGCAAGCGAAAAAATTAATATGGGAAGATGTAATGTAGTTTAATTTGAACATAAATTTATAAGAGTTTAATTAGAAGTGCATGTGACTTCTCGTTTAGTTTAATTAAAGAAAATGAGTTGACTTAATTTTAAACAGTGTGTTAAAAGGTAGCTTCAAGACTCGCTCCGAGGTGAGGCACTGACAAAACGTCTCGGGGCTCACGTGCGGGGCTTAGTTCCTGTGAGGCTTACGCCCTAAGCGCTCAACTGTACGCCCTAAATATGCCTAACACCCAACTCTCGGGGCTCGCCTAACAGTTCTTACACAAATTATATGTTAAATTCCTTCATTAAAATCGTTGACCCCTATAATTCTTTAACAAATGAATGATACTTAATAGTTTTTCATCTATATAATAAGAAGATTGGGTGTAACTTAAATAACAAGTCGTAGTATTGCATACTTACTATTTGAGAACATCGTGAGGGTGAATATCACTTAATATTTCTTGTAAAACTACATAGCCGATTTGTCCATTTTCACTTGTCATTGGTCTTTTGTCCTATGTATCAAATTTATCATATTTTATTATTTCGCTATTTGAAAGTAATTTTAATTTTATTCATGAAGAAGTTACATTTTCATTATAATATTGATAAAATTTATTGATATAAAATGAACAGTATGATGATAATATTGTTTTAAATTGTGATTTTTTCATTATCTGAAAGTTAAGATGTTAGAGTTGATTTGTATTCCATAATAACTTTTATTTCATTGTATTGTTTATACTTGCAAAATTATGTTATATATAATTACAAGTTGTAAGCAGGGATGGCTAGAGGGTGAGGCTGGTAAAGCTTTTGCTTTAGGCCCCTAAACTTTTGAGGCCCCAAAAAATTTTACCGATGAATTTTATTGTTTAAGTTTATAATAGGCCAAAGTCATAGATGGACCCCTGAACTTGTCCTGATTTTCCATCTAGACCCCCCAACTGAAACGTTGACCATCTGAACCCCCGAACATAAGATAAACTGTGCCATTTGAACTCCCTCGTATTTAAATCGGCACACGCGTGAAGCTCACCGCGCTTTAAACAGAGTGTGAGAGACCAATTTTTTTCTTTTTTGAATTTTTAATCATTAAAAATTAATTTTAACAAAACTCTATTTTAAAATCTATTTAAATAATTAAAAAAAAAATTGAAAAACCCAACCCATCCTCTCCGATAGCCCACTTCACCGCACCGCGCGCGCGCGCGCCTCTCGCCCCTCCTCCTCCTTCCGCCGTTTAAATCGCTTTCTTTTTAAAAAATTTTAATCATTAAAAATTAATTTTAACAAAAATGCTATTTAAATAGATTTTGAAGCGGCGGCGGTGAAGTGGGCTATCGGAGAGGATGGGTTGGGTTTTTCAATTTTTTTTAATTATTTAAATATATTTTAAAATAGAGTTTTTGTTAAAATTAATTTTTAATGATTAAAAATTTAAAAAAAGAAAGCGGCGGTGGCGGTGGCAAGGTGGGCTATCGGAGAGGATGGGTTGGGTTTTTCAATTATTTTAATTATTTAAATAGATTTTAAAATAGAGTTTTTGTTAAAATTAATTTTTAATGATTAAAAATTAAAAAAAAAGAAAGCGGCAGCGGCGGCGGAGGAGGTAGCGGCGGCAGTGGCGGCGGCGAGGTGGGCTATTGGACAGGATGGGTTGGGTTTTTCAATTTTTTTTAATTATTTAAATAGTTTTAAAATAGAGTTTTTGTAAAAATTAATTGTTTTTGTTGACATGGCTTATTTAAAAAAAAAAAACAGGTAACATGACATGGCTCCATGTCACCGGTCTATTTTTCCATGTCACAGCAAGTGAGCTTCACGCGTGTGCCCAGCTGGCACGAGGGGTTCAAATGGCACATTTTATCTTATGTTGGGGTTCGATGATCAACATTTCGGTTGGGGTTAGATGGAAAATCGACAAGTTTGATGGTCCATCTATGACTTTGGCCTTTATAATATTGAAGATTGTAAAAAGAAGTACAAAATATATAGAACTAAACTATTCAAATCTTCATATTATTAAATAAAATTTTTACAATAACATCCTAGTTAATGTCTTTAGAGCACATGGCTAATATCTTATTGACTTGAATTGATCCTCACTAATATAAATACTAATGTTACTATATGAAGTAAAAGACAAGAAGTATGAAAAATAAGGCAACACCGAATTTTTTGTATATGTGTCTATACTTAAAGGCTATATATATATATATATATATATATATATATATATATATATATATATATAATACTCATGGCGCTTACGCCCGTGTCTCTCGGGACTTACGCCTCGCCGAGAAAAAAAAAAAAAATATATATATATATATATATATATATATATATATATATAATACCCATGGGGCTTACGCCCCGTGCCTCGGGACTTACGCCTCGCCGAGACATATGTAAAATGCCCCGTCTTACGCCCCCGCTTTTTAAAACACTGATTTCAAATATCTTGTCCCCGGATAAAGTAAGTTAGTATATACGATGAACTGCGATCCATATCGTATTGCAATTTGAATATGGGGAAATTTTTAATCAATTTTTTAATCAACAAAACATAGTTAAATTTATTATAAGAAATTGTAGGCAGTTTTTCCTTTTAAATGTATGCATTGTCGTGTTAGGATTCTAGACAGGTACTAATTTACAATTCAAAGTTCTCATTGAATCCATTAAAACACTTTAGTCTTAAATAAAAAAAAATTAGTCGTGCAAAGGTGGAAAATGCACCTTATTTTAAACCAAGGCACTTATCTTTTTCTCATTCCTCTCTCCTTCCTGTGGTAAAAGTTTAATATGTATATATCATTCAATTGAGAAGTTCAAAGTACCACCATAATAGAATTATTTTCTTATTAATGATATATAGTGAAAGAAAAGAAAAGAACTAAAGTGTAATGTCACGTCCCAAGCAGACGTGAGTGGCACCCACACTAGTCCTATAATAGGCGAACCAATCCCTTAACCCATTATCAAGCCAATTTCAATTACTTAAACCGATTATAAAACATTGTTCACGATTAATGGAATAAAATATTTGGCAATAAAATAAATTAAATAGCAAGTGTGGAAATCTAGCTATTACATCCCCAAAATATAAAAGTTCACATACAAGGACCCTAACCAACAATGTCTAAAGAAGAGATACTGTCTAAAAATAACATAATATCTGGGATGAAAATAGACATCTGAAATAAGAAAGATCTTCAGGCGGCATGGCATGGATAGGAGCTCACCCTCTGATCTTGGTAATCGAACAACCTCAACTAGATGCGAGGTCTGGAAGACGTATCAGGCTCAAAATCTGCACTCACAAAAAAAGTGCAGTAGATGTAGGTCAGGACAAACAACACGTATTAGTAGGTATCATAGGCCGACTAAGATTAGTATCATGCATACATACATACATACATAAAATAAATGAAATAGGCAGACAGGCACAACAAATGTGTATCACGAATAATATCCTCAAATAATCTACTTTCAGAATAAGTCACCAGATATCAACAATGAAACACCAATGCTCAAGCCAAAAAAGTAGAATAAATAATAAAGTTCCCGCTCTGTCACATATTTGTACACACATGCTAAATGGTAATGTTTCCACAAATAGCCATGACCTGCAGGGGACCCATAGTGTCCATGTACCGCTCGTTTCGGAACGAACCTCGAACCACGAGCTCACATTAGGCTGCATCGTCACCCCCTGCTAAATGTGCCTTAAAAGATGTATATGTTTCATCTCAATCATCATCAACAACGCCTCATAATCAAATCACAAGGAATGACTAAGAACTCGTATCAAGTCAACATCAACGAAGTATAATCAAATAACACAAGTCACAATAAGACCCACAAAATAATCAGCTCAATGACAATGTAATGTGAAGCTATCTCAATCAGTCTCTTAAGGGTATACACGAACACCTTCCTTGCAACGGTCTCAAGAATACAATTCGAGTTTATCAACCTCAACAATGGATACAACTAACAACAATCACCCAAACTCCATGTCCGAAGTCCTAGACATGCTTTCTCCCATAGATTCTACGACATATACAATCAACTAAGCAAAGTCTAACTCAAGTAAACCGTAACCTACGTCGAAGCCAAACTGGAACAATGCAATTACTCCGCAATAACTTTTCCTTTCCTCAAAGCTTTGGAATGTTCAAAGTCTAGAATTAGAATTCTCAGTAAGTAAAGGATCATCAACTTAACAATAACAAATTAGGGATGACAACCCCACCAATTCTACCCTTAATCAAATGGGTTAATTATCCTTAGGGTCATAATCATCCTAATGCTAGTCTCAAGCATCATACTGAATCGATTAATGAGTTCTTTAATCATTTCAACCCTACAAATCTGTTTTTAGCCAAAGTTCCCATTTTTATTGGAACCTTAGGTCGCAACAATCAATTTCCATCATTGAATATCAAGTTCTCATGCTATAAAGTGATAATCTCTACTCTTAGATAATTAAACAACATTAAACAACAATAAAAAATACCCATTAATATTCTAGGGTTTCCTTAGTATTTGTGTTCTACCCTTCAATTCCCACTAAAAGTCCTTTGATTTAAACAAGAATCGAATAAGAACATTATGCGAAGAAAGTTAGTGATTAAGATTTACCTTTGATGGAGAATAGTGCCCTAGCCTTAAAAAGTCACCTCTATGCTCTTGGGAACTGTTTTTGGGATTATGTGAGGAGTGGGGTCGAAATAAGGTATTTAAACCGGGTTTCTAACTTAATGAAGACCGCTGCACCGGCCTCGCTGCAGCGGGCCATTCGCTACAGCGGGACCCCTCCTCGCTGCAGCGGTACCGTGGCAGCGTAAATCCTTCCGCTGCAGCGGTGGATTTTAGGCAGTGAGCATGAATTTTTTCACATTTTTATACTTAGCCTCTCAAAATCATTCTAAGGCCCTATGAACACAAGCCAACAACAAACCAAGTTAAAAATACAACACATAGTCACTTATGAGTCACAAAACACAATATAAGACACACCCTAAGTTATTTAGGTCCGCTCATTCCTAACCTCGGGAAAGTACTAGCAAGGGTCGAATGGTCAACGCACGCATATCAACCAAGCTGGTCGTTACATATTTTCAGAGGCAGCGACGTTCTTTCCCCAATAATTTATTGAATATAATATAGGTCAGCCTACTACTGTATATTGTTTCTTATACTTCGATTATTTTATTTATCTGCGGTAGCTAATGTTTCTTTTTTCATACTGTTTTATCATGGTTTTTTTGCTTTCGTTATTTTGATTTCCATACTGAATTTGAATATGCTTGTCCTTATCTGACATTTTCTTTGTCATGTTTTCTCTTGAGCCGAGATTTTTCGAAAGGGGTAAGGTCTGCGTACACATTACCCTCCTCAAACCTCACATTGTGGGATTCCACTAGATATATTGTTGTTGTTGTAATATAAGTCGGCCTCTAAAAGGAAATTGCAAACAATTTTGTTGTAAAAGTGGGTATTCTCATGTTATAAGATAGTAATTATTTGGTATATTTCCAATGAATTCTTTAGTTATGTGTCACAACCCATTTTGGGTCATGATCAACGCCAAGTGAGGCTAGGTCTATCTACATGCCTAATCATTTTTTATTAAAATTCGATAAAGTTTCCTCTACTTATATATTTATTATCTCTACTAATATAGAAATGGGAGTTGAGAAGGACCAACAAGGACGAGCAAGGGCAAAAAAGTCTTTTCACCCACAAAAAAAAATCACATGTAGGGGTTCTCTCGATCACTTCATCAATTCTAGAAGAATCAGTTTAACAGAAAGACCCATCGACTCTTCCATGTCAACAGAATACTCTTTGCTCTAGATTTTCGAGGACGGGTCTTTGAGTTCTCTTCGTCTTTCTCATCTGGGTGTTGCGAATTTAGGTCAGCTTTTATCTCAATTTTTCCCTAATTTTTTTCCGGTTCTCTTCAAATTTACCAATCTTATGGCTTAAATTCATTGTTGTTGTCAATATTTTTCTGCTTAATCAAAATTGTTTGTTCATTTCTCTTTTACGTCCTTAATCAGTCTACTATTATTTTGCGTCCTTGCATGATATTATTTTTCTTCAAACTACTATTTCAATTCTCTTCATCTTCTCAGCTAGGTGTTCTAATTACAGGTATGTTTGTCTTTCAATTTTGCCCAAAAGTTCATCACATTACAATATCTACAAAAGAATAAAGAATAAATACGACAAATTTTGCTTTCAGGTATTGCTCATAGTTGAAATTTGCCTCATAGAACTTGGGGATAAACAATAATTCAGAAACTTAATTATAAGCTTTTGATTTCAATTTTCTTTTTACTTGATTCTGGCGAAGGCTTCTTTACAATGAAACTCGCATTTTTATTTTCCTATACTATTGCTCAAAATGCATTCTTTTAGAAGTATACGCTTTGTCAATATGATTATATCACTGATCTCTATTTCATCAGAGAAGTTCACTAATTAAATGGTTTCCAGTTATGACCAGTTAACAAGAAAACAAAAAATCACCCTAGAGCGTAGTTCTCAAATTATAAGATATGAATATGTGCCTACTAATTAATTAATTTTTAGAAGAGCAACTAAACTGAACTAGTAGATGTCCTAAGAGTGAAGCAAGGGACGACCAATGGCATTTCAGTAATATATTGCTAATTTGAGGGCAGATTGTCATACGTATAATCTCAGCTTTCTCCTTCGTATCCGTTACTTTCTGGAATCAACTCGCTCTTCCACAGCTCTCCTAATTTTTCAGATTTTTCAATATCGATGCGGGTAGCTTTGCCGTGTTCATGAGCAACAGGTAATTATTCCTGGCTTTGGGTATTTTCCCTCTTCCTTCTCGAATTCCATTGTCCATATTTATGAAACCTTCTGATAGCCTTATAGGATTTTCAGTCACGAGGTATTGAACCTTTTATTCTGTATAGAAGCCACAGAAATATTTCAAAACTCTTACAGATATTAAGTCCCACATTGTAAAGAGATTCACTTAAACACGGGATCATCAATGCTTTGTCACTCACAAAAAGACACAAAACTAAAGATGAAAAGGGAAAGGCCAAATACACTGTTTGAACTTTGAACCCTCAGTATAAGGATTCGTGCCTTCTAACCATTTAGATGAACTTCAACAGTCAACAAAGAGAAAAGAGAAAGGATTCTGACATAGGGTATCCAATCTGAATTAAAATTCCATACGACTTTAATAGCATAAGAAAAAATAACTTAGTCCAACTTAAACTAAACTCAACCATGATCAAACTTATGTCCATCTTAAGATCTGCGGAAATCTCAACACAAAATAACTTAGTCCAACTTAAACTAAACTCAACCATGATCAAACTTATGTCCATCTTAAGATCTGCGGAAATCTCAACACATCTATTTCTGGAAGGAAACATTAGTATTTTCATATGTGGTTTATAGCCCAGTGTTTCCTCAAATCCTCCTACTTGATACTGTCCGATCAATTGAATGCTATCTATTCTTCAATCGGGATGGATGGGGGAACTGTAATTTACTATTAAAAAAACCTGCTTTGGTCTTCAAAAGTTATAGTAACATTATTTGTTGTTTTATTTAGTCCCGGCTTTCATGATTTTAGATTTCTTATGAGAGGTATATATGATTTTATTTACTTCATTAACATTACATTATTGGTGGAACGCACCCTTCTTATAGAGATAAACGCGCTTTCACATCTTCTTAACCCGAAATGGCTGGGGAGAGGAAAGGTTCCTTTTTTTTAGGGTACTCCCGGGAACAGATACAGTGGAGACGGGGTGGGGCCTGTAGCTCAGAGGATTAGAGCAGGTTGGGCAGTCAGGGTCGGAGAAGGGCAATGACTCATTACCTTTTGAGTGAGATTTTGAGAAGAGTTGCTCTTTGGAGAGCACAGTACGATGAAAGTTGTAACTCCATTCATTATTAAAAAAAAAAAAAAACTCTATCATATCCCTCTATTGTGTATGAAGTTTATGGTTTCTGATGTAGCATCAACATCAGTTTTAGAGAGATTAAAAAATATCCGCTTTGTACTCCCCTAAAAAACCAAAGATAAGCAAGAAATAATTCCTTTTTGTCTTGATTTCTCAGTTGCAGGTCTATGACTGCTTTATTTGTTGCTATAAAATTTCACCGTTCACCAGCTTTTTGTTTGTGATTGTCTAATACTGATACTGTTGATACTTTGTTTTGTTTCATCTTCCTTATTTTAATTTTTTGCTCTGTGTTGTGGCGTTGTCCGTTCGTGTGACTATTCAACAATCTGGAGTCTGATAAGTATTGCTCTTCTATTGGATTTTGTTTTTTCTTAGTTCTTTCCTCTTGAGGAGGGAAAGAAATTTTGTTTCAGTATGTACAGTTATCTTTATTGTCATAATTAAATGCTCTGTGGTTCTGTCAAGCTCAATAGGTATATAGTTCTTATATTATCTTCTGAAAAGCTAATATTTTTTCCCTGTACATACTGAACTGTAATGATCTGCAGACGTTGTGACAAAGTCCATTGAGGGACTTACTGAAACATATTCCACGTTGCATATCTGAATAGTTTTCCTGAGTAATCTATCTTTAGTTACTTCGCTTACATATTGGTCTATGAGATAACAAGAGTTTCAGGGTTGGTTCTAACACGTTAACTTTTGTGCTGAAGACCAGGTTAGGTTATCTAGAGTGCTGATGTTTCTGGTGAGAAGTATGAGAAAATGATATGTCATATTAGGTCTTCTATTTGAACTATGTCCCATCTCTTTATTACAATACGGGATTTTTCTTCTCATTAGTAGCACTAATGATTGTGCACTCAACGCTATAAATTGGATAAAGCTTGATAGATTAGTCTAATTTGTATGATGATGAAACTAGAAAGCTTATTATAACAAGTTACACTTCAGGTCTCATGTGCATGCATAGCTTTGCTCGCCTATTCTGAAATAAAATAACAATTTTTTATGAGGTTTTCTGCAGTTTATGTTTAAAACTAAATACAATTTTCAGTAGTTCCTTAACTAGTTTCTTAACATACGATGCCTAATCATTTTTTGTTTGATCGAGATGGAAAATTCTCAGTATGGAAGTGGTGTATAAGAATGTTTAAGTAGGCCTTCTATTGAAGGATTAATTGAGTCTGAATGCTACATATAATCAGGTATAGAATCAACAATTTTTAAAAAAAATCCTAACTGGATAAAAAGAACTATAAATATAATCCCTCAAATTGCAGATATTGTTGAAGAGTTCTCATCATTGAAATTTGTTCACAGTTCATAATTTAAAAATCATCATAATAGGTGTATGAGTGCACGTATGGCCAGGCCATATGTGAGCTGAATATTACCTCGGAATCTGTTGAATATGTCAAGGCCATGCAGCTGTGCAGTAAATCGCATCTTTCTTTGTGTAATAATAAACTAAAAGCTGAAGTTATTCGCTAACTATCAGTTAGGGATGCAATTTTTTCCTTTTTTGATTGAGCTTGCTCTGACTATCGACTCACAATTCCTTCTTGACCTTCTACGCCAGTTGGCTATGAATGAACCTATCAACATCGCTTCTTGGTCATTGGATGGACCAAGGAAATAAGAAACTTTAACTCAAGAGGGATTCAGAGATGGTTAGATTTACTGCAATAGTAAAGTGGATAGCGTAAACTTTCTGTACCAAGAAAATTAGAAGTTTCGATAGGAATTATTATCAGTGATAAAGAAAAATTGCTTCGGAGATCCAAATTCATTATATAATATAAAGAATGAATAAGCAGTTTCTACGTAGGCCTTACTCTCCATAGTCATAAAAATAATGGATTCCGTAGTGATACTATGATTAGTTTGAAAATTTTGATCTGCAGTCTATAAGGTGATTTGTGACTTCAAAATGGTTGTAGTTTACGAGATGGTACAAATGAAGTTTTGCATCTGCTAAAAATCTTTATCTGCCAAAATACATGTGTATTACACGTAAGCCAAAAGGTGATAATGTAGCTGTAAGGAGGAATTCTCAAGGGTTCTTATGGTTTCATGGTATCCATTTCTTATATTTCTTCTACTGACAGAGTGATTTGATTTCAAGAGCTTTGGTTTTTTTATCTAGGTACGTATAATATCATTAAAATGTATAACTACTAACAAAACTCCCAGAACTGACTGTTCTGATACTATCCATATCAAATGGATCCACCCACACCCAGGGATTTTTAAACTAAATATTGACGGTGCTTTTAAGAACAGGTCTACTGCTGCAATTGGGGAGTAATTATAAACTCCAACGGTGACTGGATAGTGGGATACTGCAAAAAAGTCCATGCTATCTCCCACAAACAGGCAGAATTAATGGCACTCCAAGATGGTTTTCTCCTGGCAAAATAAAAAAATCTCACGCTTACTGAGATTGAAACTAATTCTACTGAGGTACTACATTTATTGCAATCACCGCTACCTATTTACCAAGCTATAAATTGATGTTTGCAGGTCTCTATTGAAGAAGTTGCAGAATCCACTGGTCAGGCATTGCTTTCGGCAAGGAAGCCAAGTTGCACATCTTTTGGCGCAAGAAGTAATGAAGCTAGCAATATATAATACTCTAGCTACTATGGATAATCCATCTACTACTATATCAGAAGCAGTCCAGGCAGACTGGGAAGGAACAACTACTACAAAGACATTTCCTGTTTATTGGTGTAACAAACTAAGTAGTTTTGGTAACGTTTGTGTAATGGCTGCGGCTACTAATAATAATAATAATAATAGTGCTGCTACTAATAGTGCAAATGCACATGCTACTTCCTCTGAAGTTACTTAAGATTAATAAAATTGTGTTTAACCAAAAAAAAAAAAAAAAAAGTGAGAAGCTAATATTGTCAAAAGTTCCTCGAGAACTATGACATTTTAAATTGTTTCTCCCTTTATCGGTGTTGGTTTTGAAGTATTTTATAAGATAAAAAAAATTGATCCGGAATCCGATATAATATCTTTAAGATGATTCTCGGTAAATTAGATGTCTTACAAGTTTTTCTAAAGTGTACATTTTGACATAGAATTAAATTGTCTAATTCAGGTCTTTCTCATGTTGGGCCCCGTGCGCAGCACAGGTAGTCATACAGAGGGACGAACACATGCATTAAAATTTTTACAACTGATGTCTTAAGAATACTTTCAAGTTCTTCATTACCTTTTCTATCCTCAATCTTTTCATACCATGTGTATAACCTTTCTATAAAGACACGTATAGTGTACACAGTACACTTTATATTATTGAATGGCTTTTTTGCTTCACTTCTTCATTTTTCCACTGCTCCTTCTTTGTTCCATTATTCGGTTTTACATTTTGTAACACTCTATATTTCATTAAGGAAAATCTAGAATCAAAAATATTAATTTTCCCTCATATTCAAACTAATTTTCTTTTTCCCATCAATGAACAACTTCCATTGAAAGACTTCTATCATATGTTCAAAAGAAAATGGTTTAAAACAGATGAAACTTTCTTGCATTAACATTAACGTTAGAAGGTATATTTAATTTTGTAAAATTAATAATAAGAACAAAAAATTCTTTCTCTCGATATGTTAACATGGACAATTAAAAGTGAAGGGAGGGAGTGACTTTTATCCCTGTTTTCCTTCTTTGTCAATACTTTACTTATTTTACTCTCCTTTGCATTCTCTGATTATTGTTTCTTTACATTTATAAAAGGGAAAAAGGTCAAAAATACCCCTCTACTTTGGAAAAAGGGCTAAAAATATCCTCCGAACTTATTTTGGGTCAAAAATACCCCTCTCATCCTTAAAGTTTTCAAATATACTGACTCTTGACGGAAATTATCCCAAAATAACTCAAATCATTTTTTAAACCCGCTCCATCATTCAAACCCGACCCAACTAAATAATTACCCACAAGATCCCCTTATTCCCCCGATACGTAGGTTTGAAGTTTGAGGGAATAAGGGGGATCTTGTGGGTTATTATTTAGTTGGGTCGGGTTTGAATGATGGGCGGGTTTAAAAAATAATTCCGGTTATTTTAGATAATTTCCATCAAAACAGGTATATTTGAAAACTTTAAGGATGAGAGGGGTATTTTTGACCCAAAATAAGTTCGGAGGATATTTTTAGCCCTTTTTCCAAAGTAGAGGGGTATTTTTGACCCTTTTCCCTTTATAAAATGTATTACTTTATATTTTCATTTCGGAATTAAAATTTGGTGATTTACAACATAACATATATCTTTCTAATTTTGATTTCTTTGTAACAATTCTTTTAATCTATAATTGTTAATATAAAAAATTACAATATATTTTTTAATTAATTTAATAAAAATATTTTATTAGTTCTGCTTTTAAAAAATCCAATAGATACAACAATGGTTCTTATGTTTGGATCTGAACAGTGAGCTAATCGAGATGGATATCAACCTGTTGGTATAAATATAAGATATTAAAGAATTTATAAGAAAAAAATCTAGAATCAAAATATTAATTTTCCCTCATATTCTTACTAATTTTCTTTTTCACATCGATGAACAACTTTCATTGTCATGACAATAAGAAAAAGTCCGACTCTTTCCATCTCAAAGACTTATAGCCTGTTTGGCTAAGCTTCTAAAAACAGCTTATTTTAAAAAGTACTTTTTTCAAAAGTACTTTTCAAAAAAAAAAAATTTGGCTAAAAGCAGTGTGTGTTTGACCAATTAATTTAAAAAGTACTTTTGAGTAGTAATTGGTGTTTGCCCAAGCTTTTAAAAAGTGTTTCTATGTGTATTTTTCTCAAAAGTACTTTTCAAAAAAATACTTTGGGCAAAAGCTATTTTTTTTAGCTTCTAAAAAACTGTTCTGCTACTCTCCAAAAGCACTTATTTTCTCCCAAAAGCTTAGCCAAACACCTTAACTTTTTTAAAATAAGCACTTATTGGAAAAATAAGTACTTTTGGGGGAAATATAAGCTTGGCCAAACAGGCTATTAATTCCATATCATATGTTTTTAATTTTTAAACTCCATTTTCTAATTATAACTAAAGTGACGGTACATAAAATATATTTTGTATCTGTTACTATATAAAATAACAATTAGAATGTTTTAAAAAACTATTTTCAAAATACAAATCTTAAAGACTGGCTAACTAAAGTGAATAACATGCTCAGCCCGAGCGAACTATCTAGTTTTTTTTTTTTTAACTATATAATAAGAGTGAGTCATGGGTACGACGAAGGGTATTACGGTCATCTAATATGTGAATCCCACATTCTTATTCCACTTATTTCAGTTCCTCCCCATTTCTTCTGGAACTTAATTCTTCGGTTCTTTCATGTCTCTGTTCCGAGCTCTCCCTATCAAACAACGATGGAGACTAAATTTGAGCCCTAGCTTTACTGTTTTCTTTCTTTCCCTTTCTATGTAGACCTCACTATACTATTTTCCATCAATTTGATACCAAAAGCAGCGACACTCTTTTTCTTTTTCTCCTCAAGGTTCCACCCTCATAACAAAAACAAAAAAGTTATCTTTCACCTTCCGCTTCCAAGACTCTTGCTAGCATTGTGAATTTTGTAAGTTTTGCTGTTTGCTTGATTTGGAAATAAATACTAATTTTATAGTACTTATTATTATATTTTATTTTATTTTGGGAAATGTTTTGGGTAATAGTATATTAGCTCTCAGTTGGTTGTTCTTTTTTTTGGTAAATTTCTCTTTGCTTTTTTGGATTTTCGCTGTTGGTTGAGCTGGGTGAATGATTGCTAATATTTGTCCTCACAAGTTTTTTCTTTGCATGTTTTGGGTTACAGTAGATTTTCTTTCAGTTGGGCTTGTTGTGAAAAGCTTTTTCTTCTTCAATTATGTTTGATTTTTTTATTTTTTTATTAAGTGTACCTTTCTTGCCTCGAGTGAATCTGTATGCTTAATTTCGTATTTCTAAATCTTTTTTTTTTTTTTTTACTTTTGAGGTAGAGTATATCGGCCATTCAGCTGGGCGCATTGCATATGTACATGCATGTGTTGTTAGAGACTAGATTTAAAAAGAAATTGACTTATTTTTGTAAGCATAAAACAATTATCGCAGAACTCGTGGTATTTTGATAGTCACTCTTTCAAATGCAACATTTCAAAGTCTTCTTCGTAAAGGCTTCTTACTCCGTGCTTGTGTTTCTTAGTTGAAAAGTGAAAACACTGATTTTTGCATTAACATTGATATTGAATGAAGGAAATTAATGACCTTTTCTTTACCTATTTGAAGTAAAACACAAACCTTCGATGTGCTATATACAAGGTACTAATTCAACCCTGTTACTTGTCTGTGCTGCTTGTGTAAGGTTGAGAAGTGAATAAGCAACTGAAAGGAAGAAGATAATTCTTGGGTACATTTTGCATGACAGCTATATTATCTTTCCTCATAGTTCAAATGGTACTTTTCCCTGATTCACATATTTTGTCTAGGCTGTCGACATCGAATCACTTTGGTGCTAACACTTACCCCTATAAACCACAAAATGCAGTTCAAAGTGAGCTTATTGTCCTTTTTATATGGTGTAGCATTTTCTGAACGAGATGAATCTCGGTTTAATAAACAAGTCTAATGCACAAACAATCAAAAGGAAAGCACACAATCAAAATGTAAATAGGCAAAAACAATCAATAGATGTCCAAAGACAATTGTAAGGCTACCTCTGGCCACCGCCTTCCTCATCATCGCCTGGCTCCTCATCTAGAACTTCAAATCTGCATAGAGATAGACAATGCTAACACAAAATATATGTAAATGAATCCAGTCTGGATTATTTTCTCGCTATGAAGCTCTGTCACAAAACTTACTTCCTTGATTCTTTGTCATAATGAGTAACTTTAACAATGACCCACTCATCCTTTTCACCATCTTCTTGCGCGACTCTAGCAGCCACCTAGCGATAAAAAGTTTAACCATGTTATTGCCACAAGCCCACAACAAAAGCAAATAAGGTGCTTGCACGATTTTATGAAACATTGAAAGGAATGATTCACTTCCATGAAACGGAGCCATACTTGTTCACCCTTCAGGCTAGCAAAGAAATCCTGCTGATTTCGCACGGAAGGAGAGAGCCTTGGAATGTCGGAGTCACCTTTCATCCTCTTCTTTTTCTGCTCGTTGCCTTCTGTCATCCATGCTAGTCCAAATGCATTAACCAAGGTAAAAGCAATTAAAATTGAAGATCATAAATAGAATTGAGTCTATTTATAATAATTATAGCCTAAGTTGCTTGGACTCGTGTGCGGGTATCCGACACGGATGCGGATCCGAGTGTCGGATTGGACAAAATCTACATTTTAAGATTCGGAGGTACGGATCCAGGTATGGATACGGGTCTTTGGGATTCGGCTAAATTTTGAGAGAGATTCTGTGGAAATTTTATATGTATGTTGTAGAATTCAATTTTTCATTATCCAAGATGGGCGTTAAAAAACATAAATTAATTGTTGAAACATAAACATGTTAATAATTAATTTAGAAATTATCCCTCTTTTATATGAGAAAGAAAACATTTATAAATGCCAAATATTCACCAAGAGGAAAAGCTAAAAAGGATTTAATGTATGCCATTTCCCATGCCTTAAATCTGTAATACCTTTTATTTTGAGAAATTAAAATCTCAATCCCGCCCCCCCCCCCCCCCCCCGCGCCCACACCAAAAAAAATTTGTCCATGGACTTTAGTCAAAGTATCCGATGCGATTTGCCCAAATCCCAGACGAATCCCGCACCCGTACTGTGTCGAGACGTGTACGGCAACAAAAATGAGAATCCACGCAGCTTAGATTATAGCAAAAGAATAAGTCTTTTTTTTTTTTTTTAATTTCACAGAATAGATATTTCTTGCATAGGCTCAACGATAATTTGCTTTTCAAGGTTTTCTTTTTTTCCTTTCCCCATGTGCCAGATTATGCACATAGCCAAAGCATTTGGGCTATCCACCAAGCTGATATTCATCTCGTTCTTACCCTCCTTTTATTACATCTCATCTTTTTACCATTTGATAGACCAACTTCTTATATATTGGGAAGTTAGAGAAGTTTGGAACCATTTTTGCCTTAAAGCAAAATGCTTTCCAGGAATGTCATTAGAAGTTAGCTACTGTGTACTTCTGCTGGATCTACACTACCCAAAAAAGGCTAATAACACTGCAAGACAAAAAGCTCCGTCATCAAATTAGCAGCCAAGATAAATTTTGTATTTTCTTCAACATACCTAAGTATTCTGCCAGTCCTTTCTAAAGCTCGACTTATCATAGACCTCAAGTTAGGGTATAACTACTATTCACGTTCTTTAGAGGAGGCAGGCACATAAAAAACTTAAAAGTACTTCAAGAGTATATGGGTGAGGTACTGTTTGTGTAGAACAACAAGAAACCAAAATCCAGAAATCAAATACTCCCTCCGGATCAAAAAGAGTGTCCACTTAGCCTTTTGTTGTAGGGTCAAAAAGAGTGTCCACTAATTAAATCAAGAAAGAATTGACCTTATCTTTCCAGATTTGCCTCTATTATGTGCTATGTAACAAATCCCAATACCTATTTAATTATGGGCAATTTTGTCAAATTACCTATTTTTGTCCAGGAGTTAGTATTTTCTTAAGGGGTGTGCAAATGGCAAAGTGGACACTCTTTTTTATTCGGAGGAAGTAGCTAGGTATTAATTTTAAAGAGCGTAAAAGTAGAAATTTAATGATTGTTATGTTAATCAGTTGTACACACACCTATCCTTCTTCGTTGTTGCCCAGCACCTCCTGCAGGGATTATTGCATCCAGCTGGCCTAACAACTGGTTGGAGATACTACAACCAAAGGGCCAGAAGGGAGAAAGAAATTATTTCAAGTTTGAAAATGAAAATACAGCAAGTATCAAAATGAAATGTAACATGTAAGAACAAACATAATAGAGTTTCTGAAGTCTAAACTGTCAAATAAAGAGTTGCATAAAAATAACACCAGGTAGCTCCATTTGGACGGCATAAAAAGCTGAGTCAAAAATCACAAGACACGCTCTTAAACATCCTCCAAAGTGAAGAAACGGTGCAAAGATAAATACCTCATCTCACTTTCGGAAAGCTCTTTGGCTTGAGTGTATAACATCTTAAGTTTTGATAGGGAATTGTCACCTGGTTTCTCAACCGCTTCTGGAGCTGCACAAGGAAAGGTAAGTGCCATAATATTACACTACAAGTCTAGTTAGATACATGTCACATGCGAGTTTCTACTTCAAAGTTCAAACAGGTCAATGATCTTCGCCGGTAAAGGTTCATTTTTTCCGATAGTCATAGTCAATGGAAATTTAGTATCGTGTCAAGTGCCTAGTTTGATTACCTTACTTTTGAATTTTAGGGAAATCACGCAAACTCGAATTTATGAGGATTCTTCAATTCTTTGTTGGAGATGATTTTCTTTTTATATCCTCAATTTGGTAGAAAAATCAGTGACATTAATACCTAGAACCTCTCGATCTTAGGTTCTTGGCCTTAGTAATCGTTAAAAGACTTATTTTAGTTAGCTAAAATAACATCGTCTTTCAATAGATTGGTTGGATTTGCTTAAAACTTAGCATATCCAACTGCAGCATCAGAATGCTTGATCATCCTATAAAGCAAATAACTTTAGCATTATTGCTTATCACAAACTTACGTCGGCATTGAAATCAGACTGCCAGACTCTAATTTTACCACTTCGGTGTTGATATTTACTTGTCTTAATAACTCTTAAGCTCATGTAATGGTTACTGGCATTTCCATAAAAACTATCAATACAAGACCAATATACATCAAATTATCACTTAAGAGTTTTTACTTTCTTCACAAAGTGGAGTAAATACAAAGGATTTAAGCAGGCCATTAATTACCATTTCTCATAGCATTACCTAATAAGTGACCTGATTGGATAACTTCCTTTTTTTCAGTGCATAGAACTTTTAACTCAAATACAAATGATACTAACAGAATTATTGTAAAGCTTTTCACTTTCTTCATTAACTCTAATTTAAATAAGTTAAATTTATCTTGGGCAAACCAAGAGCTAGGATAAAGATCCTACTAATGATAGGGAATCAAATCTTACTATAATATAAATCAAAAAACAAGAAACTTATTTTGAAAATGGCTCAAGAAACAAGAATTCCCATTCTTGGAAGAAAATAATCTTCAAACTTGAGCTTCTTGGAAATTCTTGCTCTTGAATTTCAATCTTGTACCTCTTGGTTTTCTAGGATTTTTTTTATCTTCTTGATCTTTCATCAGATTCGGCAATGCAGTGCATGTCTAGAAAAATAATTGATCTGGAATAGATAGATTCGAGTAGAAAGGGAAGACAATTAAAAATAGTATTTAACAAGTATCCACAGGACGACCATTAGACTTACCTTGAGGGTGTCAAGCGTTATGTGGATATAATGTTATACATGAATTCGAGTTCACTTCTTTCGAGGATGAGAGATCGGATAACTAGCTACCGGAGTAGCGAATAATGTCTAGGGTATTGCGAGTAATAAGATCCTCATGTTAATAGTGAATTCTTTCTGTATGTGATTGGATTCTTACATGGAGCTCTTGCAAAACCTTAATAGGTATAGCTCTTGATACTTGCAGGTCGCAAGAACTATTTGTCTGTATGAATTATGTGTGTTATTGACATGGTATTGGTTTGAGTGTAGTCCACCATGTGTGAAGTGGGATATGTTGAATATTGGACTGGGTCGTGGGTCGCCCACGTGGACTAACCCAACCCGGTTAGGAGGGGTAATACTGAGAAGTTATGGGAAGTTACTGATTTCAAAAACAAAACTTCCATAAATCAATTTTTAAAGGGATTAAATGGTTCTTTTCTTTAAGACTGGAAAAAAGAACTATTTTCTCTTTTTTGCAGAGAGATATCTTCTTCTTTTCTTCAATAGAGAAATCTTGTTTTCTCTGATTATTTTTCTCCCATAAACACACGAAGAGAAAAGACATCTAGTTCGCGGATTAAACTTCATTTGTTAGTGAATTGAAGTTCGACTTGGGGTAATTTTTTCGGTGGTGAGTTTGACGATCTCTGTTGCGTTATAAAGGTACATAATTTGTTCTCGCTCTGTGTTTTATTCTTACAACTTCTAACCTTCATGCAAATTTTGAACCCCCTACTCCATTGAGCTAAACTGTAGCATTGTGTTCAACAGATTTAAAATCAATATATACATATACAAATCAGAAAATTTGTCGTGTATATATAACATAATTTTTTGTCCAGGGTTCGGATGAACACCCTCCCCCCCCCCCCCCTCTCCTCAGATCCACCCTAGCCTATCATGCATGGCGGATCAACATAGAGCTGACCGATGAAGGTAAAAGATTGCTGGACTCTATCTTTGTAGAGTGAGATCATTTATAAGGTAATTGACATGGCATGAGCTTTCACAAACTAACGGGAATGGAGATTTCAGTTTTCAACTTGTTGTTGAGAGATGTGGAGCTACCCTTTTTATTCTAAATACATCTCTTTGGGACATTGTATGCTTGAATATTGTAATTCCGGTGCCATGAAGCGAAATAAGCGTGAATTGTGATCGCTTGTTTAGCAAGTAGACCATCATATTGAAACCACAGCCTTCCGCAGTTGTTGGGTTTTATAATCTTCCTGGTTAAATTCTAGACTTTTTTAGTTATTTATAGATCTACCCTTCTGGTTTATTTTGGATTACATTATTGTTTTGTTTTTGCTTCCAGTGTTGATAATTGAGAATATATTGCAGGAGATTAATGTTAAAAGGGTTATATCTTGCAACATTGTTAAAGAAAAGAGAGTACTGATCGCATCATCAATCATTTTCATCTTGCGAGTAGGGGTGGGCATAAATACCGAAAACCGAAAAACCGGACCGAACCGAATTAATTCGGTTTTTCGGTGTTCGGGTTTTCGGGTTTTCGGTTCGGGTTCGGTTTCAATTTTCAAAAATTTCGGGATTCGGTTCGGTGTTCGGGGTTTGGGGTTCGGTTTTTCGGGTTTTCGGTTTAAACCGAAATTTCATGTACAGCCCAAAAATATTAAATAGTCTCCAGCCCATGCCCATTAAATAAATTCGGCCCGTAACAAATAAGACCCATTAACCCAAGGCCCAAGCCCTTCAATCTTTATTCTTTCTTTTGTATTTCACAATTCACACTTTCACAACAAAAGATAAGAAACGAGCAAAAGAAGCAGTTACAGACGTCGACGACTTCTCTTTCAAACATGCCCCTAATTTTACTTCTCTCTCTCCTTTGTCTCAGTCTCTCAGCGGCGGCGAGCGGCGACTTCTCTTCCAGGTGCCGGCGACGTCTTGCCGTCTTCTCTTCCTAGTTCCAGCGGCGACAAAGTAAGTATTTCTCTCTCTCACTTCTGGCAGCGAATTTATGGTGTTTCATTGCTTTGTGTTACTATCTTGTTGATGTGAGTTTCTTGCTACTATTTTGATTGTTGTAACATGATAATGTGGTGGTTGTGAATTTGTTGTAATTAAATGGGTAGTTGTTTGAGATCTCTATGTATATGGAAAAAAGAAAAAGACTTTTATCATACCTGGTGGCTGGTGGTTGTGCTGTTATTTTTCGTTGTTTGGTTTTTAACGTCTTTGGCCTACAATGCCTTATATTTTCTCTTTAATTTTCGTAGATGGCGGATGAAACTAAATTAAGTGTTGCCGATTCAATCGGTAGCATACCTCATACGGATGATGCGATAGCAATGATAACTCACTTGACACCCAGGTAACAAAGAAAAGAAAAGAAATGCAATCTAGATCTGTTGTTTGGGGTCATTTTGAGAAGATTGTTGTACAGGGAATTGATAAAGCGAAATGTAAGTATTGTAAAAAAGATCTTGCTGCTGCAACTGTAAATGGGACAACGGGATTGAGACAACATTTAGGGAGGTGCAACGCATATAAATCCCTAATTAAACCTCCCACTCAGAAAAAGATACATTTTCCATCTAAGGATAAGAATGAGATAGAGGAGCATTGGGAATTTGATCAACAATTAATTAGGAGGGCTTTAGTTGAGATGATAATTATTGATGAACTACCATTTAGCTTTGTAGAAAAGGAAGGCTTCAAGAAGTTTATGAGTCTAGCCCAACCTCTCGTTTCAAATTCCTTCCGTAGAACAATAACAAGGGATTGTTATGAGCACGTACGATAAGCGAGAGAAAATTTGAAGAAGTCTTTTAGAGAAGCACATTCAAAAGTTTGCCTTACCACGGACACATGGACATCATTGCAAAAAATTAATTATATGTGTTTATTGCTCACTTTATTGATAAAGATTGGAAGTTGCATAAAAGAATCGAACTTTTGCCCGTCACTAGTCATAAGGGTGAGCACATGGCGAGACTATTAGTAATTGCTGCTTCATTGGAACTTGGACAAGGTATTTACTATTACGTTGATAATGCTTCTTCAAACGATGTTACGGTTAGAGAATTGTCTAAATGAGTTAAATATGTGGGGAACTAATATAATGGATGGTAAGCATCTTGGCGTGAGGTGTATGGCTCACATACTTAATCTAATTGTGCAAGAAGGTTTGAAGGAAATTGATGCTTCTGTTAAACGTGTTAGGCAAATGGTAAGGTATGTTAGAGGATCTTCGGCAAGAACAAGAAGTTTTAAGAAATGTTGTGAAGTTCAAAAGGTGGGATGTGCTAAAACATTAATTCTAGATGTGCCTACTAGGTGGAATTCCACCTACGCGATGTTGAACACGGCACAAAATTTCGAGAAGGCATTTGATAGGTTTGATTTTTTTGATGAGAATTTTAAAACTTATCTTGCTACTCATGTTTGTGAAGATGGAAGTGTCGCAGGTACGCTTGAATGTGATGATTGGGTGAATGTAAGGAATGTGATAAAGTTTCTTGAAAGATTTTACGAGCTCACCGTAAAGGCTTCGGAGTTCACATTATGTTACTTCTAATGTTCATTTTGAGGATATATGTGAGCTTGATGCATATTTGAAAGCGTGTGTAGCAAGTGAAGATCTTAGTTTGAGTAACATGGCTGAGCGGATGAGAGAAAAGTTTAGGAAGTATTGGGGTGATCCTGAAAAGATGAACAAAATGATTTTTATTTCTTCCATATTGGATCCTCGCAATAAGTTTGTATATGTTAGCTTTGCACTTGAAGAGCTATTTGGGGAGGAAGTTGGAAAGAAAGTAAGCGAAGGAGTGTACGATTATATGAAATCTTTGTTTGGAGAGTATCTAAAAAATTATTCAAGAGCATCTCATCATCAATTGCCTCCTTCTGTATCTACTTCATCTCATGATACATCTGATGTAACTTCTAGCTCCGGGTCCTCTTCAAGTGTGAAATCAAATGCTCTGAGAACTAAGCTTCACTTGAAGAAACAAAAGGAAGATTCGGGAAGTGGGTGTGCTAAATCCGAGTTGGATAAATACATTGGTGAAGAACAAGAGCCAATAGATGAAAGTGAAACCGCCGTTGAGTTTAGTATCTTAGGTTGGTGGAAAGTTAATGCTCCTAGATTTCCTGTTCTTTCAGAGTTGGCTCGTGATGTGTTGGCTATTCCGATTTCTAGTGTGGCATCGGAATGTGCATTTAGTACCGGTGGTCGTGTACTTGATTCGTTTAGAAGTTCGTTGACTCCTAAATGTGTGCAATCTCTTATTTGTGTTCAAGATTGGCTTAGGAAAGAGACTAAATCTGTTAGTGTGGAAGAAAGTTTGGATCATCTTGAGGAACTTGAACTTGGTAAGATTTTGTATTTTTTATGTGTTTTAGTGAAAAAAATAATATACTTTTTTATGTTGTATGACATATTTGATTAAATTATCTTTAGACATGGCAAATAGTGGAAGAGATCCTTGCATTGTTGATGTATGATTGCAATTTGGTTCTTTGTTACTAGTGGTAAGTTCAATACTTTATTTTGTAGTTTTGTTATTTTATCTTGAGAGTTATATTCTAACTTTTGGTTTTATGTATTTTTTGTTATTTTCAAGTTCAATCATGCCTTCTAGAGCTCGCTCACAAGTTTGGGAACATTTTATGATGGTTCAAGACAATGAAGAAAGGCGTAAAGCTAGGTGCTTAACATGTGGTGCGATACTTAATTATCATAGAGCAAATGGCACATCTAGCTTAATGAAGCATATTGAGAGATGTCTTGAAGATAGGCGGATTCACCTTCAACTTTAAGCTTATGTTTTGAATTTGGTGAATTTCGGACTTAATTATGATTGTTATGTGAGACGATGGATTTAACACTTAGTGTTACAACTTATGTTTTGTATTTGGAGCTAAAATTTAGGACATTTATGTTGTTTGGCCGTTTGGTTTGTTTGGCCACTTGCTCATTTTATCGTTATGTTGTTTGTGTTGCTTGTTTTTGTCTTGTACGTTGTTTGTTGCGGTTCTTGGTTTTGAGCATTCGGATAGCCTTTGTTGTTGGACAGAAGCAATTTAATTTCATGGAGTTTTTCTTTGAATGAATGACATGGACCTCATTTTGGATCTCGCTCGGTAGATTTTATGTGTATCCGTGACTTTTCCGCCATTTCTTTGGCTTGTGTAGTAGAAGTGCAAAAAACAAAGCTCAAATTGTGAGAGAAGTGGAGGAAGTATAGGGGGAGTGCAAAAAACAAAGCTCAAATTGTGACCTCATGGTTTGTCTCCTTCATATGTTCTCTGAAAGCACGTTTCATTGTACAGCTTCCATTACATTTGTTCTTTAGGAAGTATAGGGGGAGTGAGTAGATTCATTTCTCCTCCACCAATGAGCTAATCTAATAAATAATTAACTTTCGGTAGAAGGAGCCCAAACAATAAGCATTCAAGGATATCGGCTAACTCTCGCATTTTCATATTTTCTTTTGTTATTTCCTCTATCGGTGATGCTTTCCTTTCCAAAATACTCAACTCCTCTTGAACCCGAAAATCACCACACGGATCAATGTATTAAGTTTTCCTAATACTAATAACCGAGACAATACAAAGCAATATAAGAAACGATATGAGAACAGACAGGCATAACTAAACATAACTAAAAGTCTGCCCCCTCCGGCAGACTTTTAGTTAAACACAACTAAAAGTCTGCCGGACCCGGCATAACTAAACATAACTAAAAGTCTGCCGGACCCGGCATAACTAAACATAACTAAAAGTCTGCCCCCTCCGGCAGACTTTTAGTTAAACACAACTAAAAGTCTGCCGGATCCGGCATAACTAAATATAACTAAAAGTCTGCCCCTCAGCATATTCGGCTTGCATTTCTAAGAAAGTATGCCTCGAGATCGAGCTTGCATTTTAATCTTCTTATGCGAGATATTGTTCCAACTCACATGCTTAATCTCGGTTTACAAATTAACAACAATTAACATAAGTATGAATTCGACTTGAGACAAGCAACCCAAGCGATATGTCCAACTTAACGGAATATAGAGTACTAGATTTTTTCGAATCTGAGCTATTAAATTTAAAGTAACCATAAAACTTTGCATCCATGACAGTGAGTTTGTGGTAATTAAGTTATATCCCAAAGAAATTAACAAATCAATATTCTGCGTTAGATTCGTGTGGATCCTCGTATATATACTTCAAAACCTAACAATAAATTGTTCGAATTAAGCGAATAGTAGTTAGTATCTCACGTTAATGACAATGGGTTCGTGCCTCGTGGTGTTTAACAATTAACATCTTGCTATACAATGCAACCCATAATTAGTCTAGTATTATAAATCATTGGTTCAAAGATTAATGGAAAGGAAGAAAATTGATGGCAAAGAGAAGAAATTTAATGGAGGAATTCTTGAAATTTCTAATATATGGTGGAGGAGAGCCTAAATATTGCAACTCCTAGTCATTTTTTTGGTGTCTTGCTCTCAACATTTTGCAACTTGAGTGCAATACCAATTCCTCGATGCTTCTCTACATTCGGTTTCTAGGAGCTATGCTATCAGAAATTTGGTGCATATCCAGCCATGAGATCTTTGTGAATTCATAAATCTAGAAATGTGTCCTATTTGAAAACACCGAATTGAAAAAACCGAAACCGAACCGAACCAAACTTCAAAAAACCGAAACCGAAAGAACCGAACCGAATTAGTTTGGTTCGGTGTTTGGTGTCTACCTTCAAAAAACCGAACCCGAAATAGCCGAACCGAAGTATGAGAAAACTGAACCGAACGCCCACCCCTACTTGCGAGTTGCAGGCTCGCTGCATCCTTTTATATGAGAATGATAGATTTTGTGTTAATCATTTTATATTTGGGTAACTTATACAAATAACTACATTTTAAGAGCTCTTAACGAATAGTAACTACCTTTTACTTATTTACGGTTTGGAGCTACATTTAGGCAATTCACGTGTATTTGAGTGTATTTGAATCCACTGTTCACTTGTATCTAGCCTTATATGATTTCACATGTATTTGACTGTATTTGAATACATGGAACCTTAATTTCTGTGAATACATGTGTATTCAAAATGATTGTATTCCATTGCATTTAAATACACGATGAACCTGTGTATTTTAGTGCATTTATATATTTATATATCCTTTTGTTTTGATTGTATTTGAATGTATTCGAGCTCCGAGCAGCAAGGCACTGTATTTGATTGTATTTATACTCAGAAATCCTTTTAATTAATGAAAAATAATTATTTTGAATGTATTCAACTGTATTTGAATGTATTTACACTCAAAAAAAATTTATATTCGACTGTATTTGAATGTATTTACACTCAAATAAATGAAAAATGCATTCAAATCCTTTTAAAAATATACTGTATTTAGTCAATAAAAAAAAATTAGATACACTGTATTCATACAGATCTGCAACAACTCCACCGGAGATTATACAAATGCGACCTTGTTGAATAATATATACATTAAGAAAATGAAGAATGCACACTTAAAGGATACATTGTATTTCATGCATTATATATAGATACACTGAAAAATTCATGATTTGGTATATAAAGGATACATTGTATTAAATTCGATAATGGATTGATCGCAACTTCGTAATTTTAGATATGGATCTGACGCTGGGTGGCGACGGTGTTTAAGGGTGATTCGCGGTGAAGGGGGTAGTAGTTTGGTAATGGGTGGTGATGGGCCTAGTTCGACGGTGGTGATTTGCGTAGATGACGGAGTGTGGTGATGTGTAGAGATGAGAGAAAGGAAGAGAGAGAGAGGCGGCTGTTTGGTTGGGCTCCGGTTGACCTTCTCCGGAGAAGATGACCGGTGACGATTTCTCTGCTGCTACTACTCGCTTTTTCTCCTTCTGTTTTTGCTGTCTCCGTCTGTCTCTCTCTTCTATGACGGTGAAGAAGCAGAAGGAGGAGGGAGATGGAGTGGTTGATAGCGGCAACAGAGTTAGACAGTGGCTGGTCGAGGGAGAAGAGAGGGAAAAAAGAGAGAGAGTTGAGGGAGAAGAGAGAGAGGGTTGAGCGAAAAGAATGGTACAGTGGAATAACTCTATGTATTTGATATGACTATGATGGGTAAATAGAAAATTCATTATAGCTATGAGAAATAATTAAATTAAAAGGTAATTATTACCCATAAATAACTCTTAGAGTTACTATTGACGGGTGAATTTTCCTTTATATTTGGTCATTGCGGTTTGGGTATTTACTATGTTCAACATACTTTCTTTATTGTTGGGAGGAAACGATCTCCTTATGACCAGTTATAATTTGAATAGAAAAATTACTTCTACAAATATCTCGTGTTTTGTTTACCGATTTCCTAAAAGAACATTTGTAATGAGCCATAAAACCAATCTTCCCTCTAGTTGGAAGCTTTGGCCGCTTTAGTCAAACGTTCAAAATAAAGACATTTTTACAATTTGAGTCATTTGCACAAGAAAACCAGAAGTAGCAGTGCTTCATTGACGAGGAAGGCAGATCCACTCATCTTCCTTTAGTTTCATTCAGCCGCTTAATTGGAACTGACAAGCTTAGGCTTCCACAATTTCCATACCAGTAACTTGTTTTCTCTAGGAATGTGTTCCACCAACCTTCTGCTTGCATTTAGACACCTTACTCTGAACTTCTCATCCTCGATGTTATGGGCTGAACTTTCTTCTATAGGGATCCCTGGACTTTTTGCTTCAGTTGCCTCCACGACCCGATTCACCATCTCCAAGACCTCACTCATTTTGGGACGATTTCTCGGGTGTTTAGCTAGACACCTATTAGCTATGGCAGCTAACTTCTGAGCAGATTTAAGGGAATAGTACCCATCCAGTCGAGGATCCAAAATTAGTTCAAACTTCTTCAGGTCTAAAAGATGCGGTCTCACCCATTCCAGAAGTTTCTGCTCGTTTTTTGGTTTATTTCTGTCCAAGGGACGCCTGCCAGTAATGAGTTCATATAGAAACACTCCATAGCTCCATACATCACTCTTGGATGTTAGGCGCCCAGTCTGTATATATTCCGGAGCAGCATATCCGACAGTTCCCACCACCTAATGAAATAAAGCACATTCATCACCAAGTTATTTGATTAATTATGTTTTACAAAATAGGATATTTCACATAGTGATGGCGCTTTAAAAGCAAAATCCAACATCTTTGACATATTTTGAGATATTCCATGTCCTAAATTAAATTACTTTAAATATAATTAGTTTAAGCAACTAAAGTTTGATTGTTTAATACTAGTATTTTCATAGTGCTTTACAAGTAGCAATAAATATTTTCTAATTTTGATATACTCAGGTAGAAATATCACTCTAAATATTTGTGAGATAGACCATCAAACATGTGGCTTCAAGCGGGGCGGAGGGTGTGGAACAGTAGTACACTGTCAAACACATAAATGTGTACTATCTTAACTCATCTAAGTACTTTGAACACATGTAAAGATGATTAATTAAATGGAGCCCTTAGGCGTACCGCTGTTGAGACATGGCTTAGTCCGTCAGAAGGGCCTAATCTGGCCAAGCCAAAATCGGAAAGCTTTGCATTCCATTTCTCATCCAAGAGAATGTTAGATGATTTGAAATCTCTAAAGATAATCTGCACCAAACAACATGCATATAAAAATGAAGATAAGACGAATGTATCATTTTGAGGTGGAAAAGTGTAAAGAGGGAAAAGTGAATCACCTGAAACTCCATTCCCTCGTGAAGGTAAGCCAAGCCTCGAGCAGCATCACGGGCGATATTTAATCTTGTTTCCCATGGCAAAGGTGAAATAAAACGACTCATTAAATGATCCTGCACACTTCTGTTGGGCAAGAACTCATATACCAGCAGACGCTGTATTCCTCTCTCGTCATCCTGTGCACAATAGCCCATGAGTTTTACAAGATTTGGATGCTCAACGACACCCAGGACGTTCACTTCAGTCACCCATTCCTTATGCCCCTAAATCACAAGCCAAACTCAATTTCATAAAAACCATCTAATTGACTTCAAAATCATATAATATTTTGCAATGATCAAGTGATTATTGTTTTATCACTAAAGATGAAACTAGCCTGTAATCCTCTCTGGCTGAGTTGTTTAACAGCGATATCAGTCCTGTCCCTTAAAACGCCCCTGTATACACCTCCAAAACCGCCTTCTCCAATCATGAGGGATCGGCTAAAATTCCTGGTGGCGGTCTTCAACTCTTCAACTGTGAAGACTCTAAGGTTGCAGGGCTTTTTATGTGACAAGCATGAAAACGATAAGGACTCCATGCTAATGTCTGATGACACAGAAGTAGTGGATCCTTTCAGCTCAGCATCTGTTGAAACAGAGGCACAAGACTGCCCTGATGTGGACTTTGTAGTCTTGTTCTCATCGTCATTCTTTGAGAACTGGAAACACTTCATAGCCCTTCAACAACACGAACCTGCATACATATGTCACTACCCAACCAAAGAATATATATATATGCAATTCTTTCTTTGCAAAATTCAAATCGACTAGCATCCTCAGAAATGAGTAATTAATTAGCTTTTGAAGTTCCCTAAAAGAAATACTCCTTTACTTCATTATCATTGTGCTGATTAGCTTCAAAGACACTAAAAGTTTGTTCCTTCTTTTAGCTAGCCTTGGAAACCAAATAACACCAATACAGATTGAATATGGAGTGCTATATAGAAGAAAATATCTCTCAATTTTCAAGTACCAACACCTTCGAAAATTTCACTAGCCTGGAAATCATAAAAGACATGGAGTGCAGATTTTTTTTTTTAAAAAAAATAATAATAATAATATAGAGGAAGCTACAAAGTTCATCAATTTTCCATATCCCATAAACCCAATAAAGGAAGCTTTAATTCAAAGAACAGGGTAGCAGGGTAGAAATATCACATTTTAAATATACTAACCATAATTTAATGGATTAAAAAGGAATATTAAAAAGGGAAACATAAACGAGAAACAAAGAATTAGAAGAAAAAAGGCAGAGTGGCAATTTCGACGATCACCTTTGAAATGGTTGATGATCAAGAAAATATGAAAAAGAAAATAGAAGAAGAGGTATATTTACCTTTAGGGGCAATGGAGAATGATTGGGCTAACAATGAGAGTTGAGCTAAACTTCAGAAAAGGCTTAATGATGAACTAATTTAAAGAAGAATTTTTTTTGAAGGAAATCAAGAATACAAGTAAGCAACGAGCATCCCATGATCTAGGGAAGTCAATGCTTGGCAGCTGGATTTCAGCTCACCAACCTAAAATCCCTTAGGCAAATAAAAATGGAGATTTGGAAAAACAATAAAAGAGATAGAAAGAATTAAATAAAATGAATATAAAAAAAAAAAGAAGGTTTGATTTTATTGAAAAAAGAGAATGATTCGGGTGCTTTGAGAATCAGAGGATATCTTTCTTTTCTACTATATAGAGACGACCAAGGGCAGAACCGTCATTTCGCTCGCTGGTAAAAAAAAATTATTTTTAGTTTTATTTTGGTGACTATTTGTTTCTATTATTATATATAGGTCGATTAATGTGAAACAAGATTGTTTGGAAGCTCAAAATGTTGGGAAAGTTCCATTCTTGAAAGAAAAAAAAATCGGGTTTGCGTTCAATCCTTTTTTTATTTTACTTGATAAGTATTTCTTATTGTAATTCTATGTGGCTCCACCTAATGTTAAATAAATATGTTTGACAACTCAGATATTGGGGAATCAGTTCTTGAAGAGTGAAAGTACCCCTTTTATTTTTTTAAATTAAATTATGAAAGTTTATGTGGATTGATTTATGTGAAGGAAGAGTTTTCTTGCAGTTGGGGTAGTGGAAAGATTCAGTTTAAGAGTATAATGTTTATCTAGCTTCTGCTTTGAGGTTGATATGCTTAACCGTCTATGATTTTACTATGTCTTCAGTTCTGTATTAATACATATAGTACAGTGTTATCAAAAGCGAAAAGCGCAAAAATCAGCTGGGGCTTTAAGCGCAAAGCGCAAATAAAGCGTGGGCTTTAATGAAAAAAAGCACAATGGTGCAAAAGTACAAATATATATATAAGTTTAGTCCAAGACTAATAATAATAAGCATGAATTACAAATATATGAACAAAAAAATTGTAAAAACATTACGATAAAGTGAAATATCATTCATCTATTGTCACCTCTTCAAGAGAGGCTCATTGGCAAGAAAAGTTATGTCTCAGAGCCTTGATGACAACACTGAAGCGCATATAAAGCGAGGCGAAGCGCTCAACATGTTTTGAGCCTCACTTCAGGGCTTAAGCGCGCCTTTGACCACACTGATATAGTAGAATCAAGTAGTTACTTTTCATGTAGTACTAGAAGTTGTCAACCTTTACCTTTCGTTGGCTTTCATTTTTTTCTTTTTGTTTCTCTCTTTTGCTCTTATCTATTACTGTTCAGACTTTCAAAGGTTAATCTATCAGTCTTTGTATCGAAGAGTTTCAAAGCGATATTTTCCTCCTGTCTTTATGTCTTTTTTTCAATCTATCTATGGGAACTTAGATTACTGGTATCATAAAAAGTCCTTCATTGCTTGCCTGACATGATTCTAGAAGCATCCTTTCCTTCATAATGTTCCGTCGCATCTTTCCCCTTTCTCAGGTTGCTTTCTCTCCCTGGTTTTCCTATTAGAAAGAAAGTGTAAAGGAACTTTCTCGCAAGCAAAACTCAATTCCTGGCAGTCGGCATTGACAAACCCCTATACCAGCGGCTTCATGGCTTTTCTCTGGTATTTGAGGACCTTTCTACAGGTTAAAAAGCAAGCTCACTCTCAAATTCCTATGATAAAAGTGGTAGTCTTTTCTTGAATTTCAGTTTTTTTTCTTGCTTTATAGTTTATAATTTTTTTTAGCAATATATGATGGGAATCGTTCTGGTTATCTGCCTTTTGAAGAGTCACACCCATGTCATTAGATAAGAAGGTGTCCTCATTTATTGCTGGTCATTCCAAAATGCAATCTGTATTATATAGGAGTATTTCCCTTGACAGAGAATGTTGAGATAAGTGAATATTATTGGCAAAAAGTCTAAGAATGAGGAATTGATTTGATTGCAGATACATTAAGCTGAATTTACATGTGCACTGTGGTTTTCCTCTAATGCAAAAAAACTGATCAGAAGAATCTTGAATTCCAATCCACAGACTGTAGGTATATCTCCCTCTCCAAGACAAAGGAAGAAATAAAGCAGAAAAGCTACCTGGTGTAATTTTGTTTACAGACAATAGATGTGTTGAGTGGTTCTTTATCTGCACTTGCCTTTACCTTCTCATTCATTACCAAAATTTACTGGGAAATTCATGGAATTTATCATTTGATGACATCGCATATCTGCAGTAGAAAGCTGTAGTTTTCTTACTTTCTGTCGTGAAGCTGTACTTAATATACGACCATTTGACATAATCTTATTTGGCGTGTATAACATTTCTGCTAACATTGTATCTGTATGCAAGTAGTTAAGGAAAATAATCAAAATTAAAATTTAATAGTTGAATAAATTTGAATTTTTGAAAGTTATGAAGCTTGTATATAATTATAGTTGTTCCTGGAATAGTGTCAAACATTTATGGATTTTCCCATATGGGAAGAGTTTCATACAACTTGGGATAGAGAGACTAGAGAGTAGTTCCTTTTCTTGAATTAGTGTTACTGCTGATTCTGCTTTAGTTAGTTGTATTTGTGTTAGTTTGATATAACTTAAGCATTTGATAATGATTATATTCTTCTGATTTGACCAAGCTTTTTTGACAAGCTACTTGCAAAAGGAAGCAACTTATACAATGAACCGAGGATAATTGTTCAATGAGCACTCTATTTATCATTAGTTGTGTCATTAGATAGCTTGTAATAGACTTACATTCATCACTTTAGCTAGCCATTATTCTGAAACAGAAGAGTTCATGCTTCATATCAAAGGTGGAATTACTTCTGGATAGTGGCTGTTCTGAAATTGTGCTCGGCTGATTAATTGGCTATCACTTATTGAAAAAGATTGAGTATGATCAAAGCTACATGATAATCACAAAGTGATTAGAAACATGCACAATTCTATGTGCAATTTCCTTTCAACAGATTATATACGCTTAAGGTATTTATGGAAGAAGATTTTGACGATGCAGCATGGAGGTAAGAGATTGAGACTGTTAAAAGAACTATTGAATTATAGTAACAGACTACTGCAAGGGGATTGATTATTTAGCATGATTGGGTAATATGACTCTGTAGATGGCTGAAAAAATGTATAATGCACATCTGTTTTGTCTTAAAATCAAAAAATGAGTGTCGGTATGCACAGATGTAATTTACTGATATAACTTCACCTTATCCTGTTATGCGGAAAATGGATGGTTGAAGGTGCGACTTATTTGTATTTTCATTGGAATTGACATTGTGAAGTTTGTTGATGTCGTATTAATGTTTTATGGAATTCACTTCGGTCTTTGAATGTGAAAGCCTAACTTAGGGGAATTTCCATTCAATTTGAAAAGGAGAAGGAAAGCAAGGCCTTCCAGGCTTCCATGTTGCACTTGAGCATGGGAAGACGGAATTGATTGTTTCAAGGTCTGTTGTTCTATAAGTAACACATCTTGTGGAATAGAATCACATCCTATTCATTATTTTCTCCAATAGAGTTTGAATTCTGACTGAGATTGTAGCAATGACTCTTTTCTGAGTGAAGTATTGTTAGCTACTAAATGCAGTATTGATTCTTGATAATGTAGCATAGGATAAACTATGAATACTTTAAGGATAGCAACTGTATGTGCTTTACAAGGAGATTTTCTATATTGCCTTCTCAATTTCTATACGATTAGATTTGATTGCCTCCTTATTTTATGTTTGATAAACTTTGAATGTGGAGTGAGAAAAGCTCCTATAGAGTTACTATAATTTACTCAGAAGCAGATTATCATATTCTTTAAGAATGATATTCCACCAGCTAAGAGGTAAAGAATCTGCACTTTCCTGTAACAAAATCTCCAGCTTAGAGCCTGTTTGGAAAGCCACCTGGTAATTGGAATTGGTGTAATTACCACCCTAGTAATTACACAGCCTAGTAATTACACAGTATTATAATTACAATGACCTGTTTGTTTGTCATAATATAATTACAGTGTAATTACAAGCGTGTTGTTTGGTTGCACAAGTGTAATTACACAGTTAGTTTAATTTAAAAATAACATTTGATTATAAAAAATTTAAAATTAATATTTAAAAAATATGTGCCTTTATAAATGATATTAAATTAGTTATTTAATAATACATTGTTTCTTGAAAATATGTTATTTAATAATCATATATTTGTAACTAATATTGTGAAAAATAATTGATATATAATTTCAAATTAATAATATTTTAATTTTAATTGATTATAAAACTTAAAAGCATACTTTTTTTGTGAGAACATCATGGGATTGGATGTTTGACAAAAAAAAAGAATATTCATAAATTTAATGCCATAACATTATTCAAATGTTTGATAATAATTCTATCAACTGTAAGTGAAAAATAAACAACATGCAATGTGAAATAACAAGTCAATAGTACTAAAGCAAATATTTTTAAAATAAAAAATATAACCCAAATTCAAAATCTAAAAGAAAAAAAAAAACATAATACTCTTATGTCAAATTCCAACGTTACATAAGTAAGTTTCAACGTAACATAAGTAAATACTCCTATAATTCAAAAGAAAGGGAAAATATAAGGCTATAACCTTATTCACAACGAAATTCTACTTTAACAACGTACCATTATATGTTAAGTTTGTTAATGACTCATTCTTTCTAATATTAAGAGATGTAGTTTCAAAAATTAGAATATTAACACGGTTATGCTAAATGAATAAAATTAAAAATTAAAAAAATATGAGCAATTACATGGAACCACAAGAAGTAAAGGTTGGAATGAGAAGAAAGGAAATGAAATATAAATACTATAAAAAAAATATTTTAAAAAATAAAAATATTTAAAAAGTAAAAATAAAAATAAATTAAATAATAGAAATAAAAAATAAATTAGAAAAGAAAATAAATTAAAATAAAATAAAAAATAAATTAAATAATAGAAATAAAAATAAATTTAAAAAGAAAAAAATAAACTAAAAAGGTAACCCCGTAATTACAGGTGTAATTACACAATTCTCACCCCCCCCCCCCCGAGAATTGGAGAGTGTAATTACACCCTCTCAATTACACCCAATTCCCACCTAACTGTGTAATTACCTGGTCAAACAAACAGGTCAAACTGTGTAATTATACCCAATTCCAATTACCTGGGTGGCTTTCCAAACAGGCCCTTAATTTTAGTATGTGTTGAAGAAGATTCTTGTTAAATTATTCAGAAAGAATATAATGCTTTGAATGTGGAGATATAACATAATTAAGTCTGTAGTTGCTTTTTTTCTTTTCTTTTTTGATAATGACTTCGAGATTTACTTGTAATTCCTTTTTATGAGGGTAGTTTCTCAAGAAATTTTAATGTACTAATTGTTTTTTGACCTGTTGCTTATTCATGCAGGTTAGCTAACGAATTCGATTTTTCTGAGATCGAGTTTGGTTAGTTTTTAAATCAGGTTATATTATATGTTATTTTGCACTCATTACTTTGGATTAAGCTTGGAAAGAAGTGAAACCATATTTTGGAGCGTTTGTGGAGAGGATTTGACTTCCTGCACCGTCTCAACCACCTCCAACTAGAGCTTCTAATCCTTTTACTGGCTTATATTTGCTGATGAGCAAATTCTTCTGGAACCCGTTTTCTGCAATATTAAAAGTCCAAAGAAATAACTTTCATGTTCTTACTAAGTACTTCTCTTCATAATATGAGTTACTTGGTAAATAATGTGCTAAATGCAAAATCCAGGAGCTGTAATCCAATGCTTGATATAATACTTGGAAAAAATTAATAGTAATTGTGTCAACAGCATATGTCCCACATCCTTATGTTCTGCTCGAATAGTAAAATTATTACAATGTTGATAACCAATACCAAATAACAGATGTATTCAATTCTTTAATATTTTTGCTGGTGCATTTTCTTATTATTTTTCCTGATGCTTCTATGTTTTTCTTTCACAAACCATTAAGTTAATAGATGTACTAACAGCTAGACCTTTCTTCATACAAGTTTGAGTTTAAATTTTGAAAAATTGTCCTATTCTCTATTTATACATGTACTCATCATCTCTCAGATGATATACCATTTATTTATGGTAAAAAAAAAAAAGAAATTATAGAAGCACATAATCATATGGATATCATTTTCATCTTTCATGGCACATGCATATAATGCTTTATTGGTTCTATTATGACTGCTTATTTTTCTTTTCTTTTAGCGAATATACACATTACGTGCTTAATCGTAAATAGTATGATTGTGAGAAGTTAATCCAATGTAGAGTCTAATGAAGCTACTTTTTTCACTATTATAGTGTGTTGCATATTTGGCAGGACCTCTCTCAACTATCCCATCAAAAAATTGTTGCTACTGATATCTCTTTCGAAGAAAAGTGATCTCAGATGGAGGCTAATAGGTGAAGGCATTGCAGAAAGCTGCTGCTCGAACAGCTCTTATCACGTATGCTTGATGGTTACTCATAGAGCCCAATAAAAATTGTGAGTTACTATATCCTTTTCTATTTTAAAGTGTTAATGACAGTTTTTTCATTAAATGCTTATATATGCTTTGTCTTGAATGTGTAGAGACTTGTAGCAATTGATAAGTTTTTTCATATTTGCCCAAATTGAATCCTTTCCACCAACTTCCTAACGTTTTTATAACACTGAACGTGACATAGTCATCTGTTCTTAACTTAGCATCAGTTTTTGGTACGGGATGGCTTTGTTTTCTATCGAAATTTCAGCATATGGTCCAATGAGATAGGAATTTATAAAACTGCTGACAGGTATTCGAGGCACCATGTTAGTTATGTTACCATTTAAAGAACTTGTGCCTCCAGCCTTGTACATACTCCTTGATATGGAAAGTTATGTCTATAGTATATTATTCCTTCCTATTCTTTTTAGTTGGTCATATCAATGTGGATGTGAAAAAAATTAGCGATACATTTAGGACATTTTATTCTTCCAGATGTATCTACAATGGAATTTCCTTTTCTAATTCATGCTCTCAACTGCTCTGAGTTCCACTTTGAGCTTGCATCGACTAATGTACCTGGACTTGCTACTAGCTATTTCAAAATGCACTTTACTACTAAAGATTAAAAAGGGTGATGAATATTCTCTCATCTAACTGATTTAGCATTTTTCAGCTCTCTGATGATTGAGGCGACTAAAACACTCAATATTAAGGCTCCTGACTTGAGTGTATGCTGAAGTCCTCTAACCAATGTATATACCCTGGCCGTTAGTAGCTGTTCATACAAGAATCTTTTGATATGCATTATTAAAGAGACGGAATGTATCAAACTGAAACCTCCGTTATCTCTTGATATTGCAAAAAAGAGAGGTAATCTATCAAATGAACTACTGCAAAAGAATCTGAGGACCTTTTTTGGTTCTATATGTTAGCAGAGGAACGAAGAGATATCACAATAGAAATGGAGAATCCAGCCATTTCTACAGGAAACAGCTTAGCCACGTTAAGCGTGCGGGCAGGGGCGGAGCCAGCTTATATCCAGGGGGTTCATCCGAACCCCCTCGGCGAAAAATTACAGTGTATTTTCAAACTTAAAATTATTTTATTTTGTATATATAGTAGGTGTTGAACCCCCTGACTTCTTCGTATATTTACCTTTTAGAATTTTTGAACCCCCTGGATGAAAATCCTGGCTCCGCCACTGCGTGCGGGACAAATTTTACTATGCTTGACTGCACATGTAGATGACATGTTAAGATTTAACAAAAACTGGCCTGTCTCATGTTACATTGTTGGACATTAGTTTGAAGATGTAACTGTTTTGGAGAAATGTGCATGAAAAAGTAATTGACACGTCTCTTCCAAATAATTCACATGAATCTTCTTTGTATGATGTATCTTGTATTCTTGTTACATTTATGTTTCAGTGTAACAAAATACACTTGTATTTTTGTATTGTTCTTGCCTCTATTATTCTAAACAAAGTTTAAATGTTTCGGCTTGCTTTTTGACGTTTTATTGGAAAAAGTTTTCTTTTAAGTCATATCCAGATTGTCCTATTTAGAAATACGGCAACTAAAATTAAGCAATAGATTCTGCTAATCTGTATGTCTGTAAAATTACCTATTGCAAATACTTTGGTTTTCTAGAGCTTTGGATTATATTTTTCATCTTTGGTGATTTAGAGATTCCCAACTTGAATTCCCAAAAGCTGTTATGACTATTCTCTACTGGAAAATAATAATTGAACACATCAAAGCTAAGCTCCAAATCAACTTGTTGGGCCCGTGCTGAGCACGGGCATGGAATATCTAGTAGTCAATAGATGATTCGTTTCGTTTTCAATTATTTTAGGTGATAGAGAGCTAAGCCACGTTTGGATACAAGTATAAAGGCAAATGATCGATCTAAGAAATAGGTACAGGTTTATACAAAATTTGGTTGTCATTTTAAATTTGTTATAATCAATATCAACATTTTACTCCTCTTTAGAAGTGAACAGCAAGTGTACGAACGCAGCTTGAAAAGATTATAATTACCTTTTAACACATCATCTGGTCTATTGTTTTGGGTATTAAGAATCAGCTTGAAATCTTTTTAGCTGGCCATGATAGTTCCAGAACAATTGAAGAATCGGCCTGAAGTAATCAACAAGCTGGAGATTTCATCTTTATGTAAGAACTAGAAGGCAAGGAGGTACATTTTGGGTGAACTCAACAGCATTGCCAGGAAACTTCCAATATGTATATTATCAATTTTAATTTTTCCATTATATGTTTTTATCTGATTTGCAAAATACTTGCATAGCTTCAGGTTTTTTAAATGTGATGCACAGTGCATATGGAGTCAAATCCCTTTGAGATTGCAAGAGATTTAGTTATTCCAGCACTCAAACAAAAAAAAAAAAAAAAAAGATGTCACAACTGCCTGACCATTATAAGGTACTTTATGCTGAATGCATCTTCTCTTTTGTAACAATGGTTGTTATATTTACTGACTCACCACTCAATAAGAATTTTGTGTACTCGATAGGTAAGAATTCTTTTGAAGCATATATTTTTATTACATTTCTTTCTATTATAATTTTGTAGAGTGGCTCTAAACTTGGTGATTTTTGGAAGCATCTCTTTCCTTTCAGAGAAAGATTAAGTAGCTTGGCGTTTGTAATGTTACTTTTTTCTTTTAATGAAATGAGAAATTTATTGATATGACTAATTTACATAAGAGGAGAGATAAATTAAACTTTACCTCCCTAAGATACATATGTAAATCAAAAGAGTGCATTTTAAGTGGTACAAGGTTAATCCTAGGTTAATCCTTGGATCCCCATAAGCTTTAAAACTGATTTTGGAGTGGCTTCTGCAATAGAAGATGTTGCAGTTAATTATCTTCATGAAAAATCCTCCTCCTATTGCTTATTGAAATTTATATTATTGTGTGCACTTACCGTCCGCTCCACCAAGTTGATTCTTGCTTCTACAAACATGCGATGAAGGTCCGGTGTCCATTTCAAATTTTGATTAGAGGAAGTGCCAACTGAATATGTAATTATTGACTTCTTAAAAGGTGATCAGATGAGTGTGGCTTGTGGTTACTATTGTTAGAAAAGCCATATTGGTGCTTGTATGTTTAATTTTGATAATTTAAAACGGACGCCAAATTAGATTGTTATTGGTGTTCCAGTTACGTCTATGCTTTGTGATGAGATGAGTTTCAGATAGCTGGTTGCTACAGTTCTACTGTACAAGGAAAAGTACATATGGAGTGTGGTTTAGATTCTAAACAGCCAATTGACACTTAATATTTCCTCCTTTCACTCAGTAATCAAGTAGTCTCAGTTGTTGAACTGAGCAACCATTTTGCTGATATTAGGTTCATCTGGCTACCAGCTACAAGGTACGTTAAGACGACAGATTTTACTTTGAGGTAGTGCTTTATATTTTAATCTTCGAGCTTTGAATTGGTGAACAAAGGAATATTACTTTTCCAGAATGCCTCTGTTATGTTATATTAGTTTCTCTGTATGAAAATAACTGAAGGTTACGTTACATTACTCTTTAACTCTGTTTTTACTTTCTAGAGGGAGTCTACGCAATGCTTTTGAAGCTGAAAAGTCCTATTATTAGCCTTCAATAGTTTTTGGCTATGTTCCATGGGAAGGTTAATGATTTGATTTCATTCCTCTCTTAGCTATTGGCCCCTTCTATTTGACCTGATTATTGTCTTGATTTGATCATTTTTTTCAATGGTTTACTGTTTCAGTCATGAGTTCTATGATTCTTTTTTGTTAGTATAGATAGGGGAAAAGAATATGCTAACTACTTTTGCTGCTTTGTGTTGCCTGTATTATCATTATTTGTTTGGCTGCTTGATGATCTGTTAAGTTTGAGTGGTTGTAGAAAAGCATCAAAATTATTTAGAAAATGGCAATTTCAGGAACAAACCAAAAAGGATGCTTGCTGAAACTCTAATCTACGAGCTCAAAGTATGTATTTTTAAGGAATCTATAACTAGATGTGGCTGATGGCACAATGCTTACATTGAGCATATGCTTTGAAGTTTTAAGGTTCTCTCGTTATAGTTCTTTCATATGAATTTTCTTTATTTAAATTTTGATTTTGAGTGTATCAACTTACGGGATCCTAAGTTTGCCCGCTAGCTAAACGAGTCAGTTAAGCATTATGTTTACCTCAAGGTGAGATATCTGATAATGTGCATGAGTATAAGACTCTAGGGGTCCAAAGCTTGTCACAACAGTTACTTGGTGACAAGGGGGTGAAAATGCTTCTCAGAAAGTAATGGCAGCTTCATAAACCTGACAAGATATGCTCGAGTTAATTGCTCTTGGTTTGGTTGATATTATTCTTTTGCGTCAATGAAGTGTTGCATATGGTAATTTATTTTACTTTTGTAGTTTTAGAAGGATTTTGAGGTTTTCCCTTTGAAATTGGGTTTTTCAAAATTTAATTAAAGTGTCCTTTCAGAGATGTACAGGCAAATTGAAAGATTGAACCTGACATGAATATTGACGATTAATCAGAATCTTCTGCACTGACAGAGATTAGATTCGGATGTTACGGCGAGTAAGTATAATATCCTAATATTGGATATAGTTTTATTTTTTATGCATATTGGTTGTTTCTTTTTTCGTTTGATATCTAGGTTCTTCATCGTCCTTTAGAAAATGGCATCACAGGTGACAGGTGTTCTTGATTAGAGAAAGATCAGGGGGTGCTAATGATGCACATAAAATATCTGATAAAATGTCCTGCAAGAAAATAGTGCCTACTGCATCAGGAGATAGCTCTACAATAGTTGTTGATACCTTGAAATAATACATAGAGATGATATAGATATGCGTATATGTTCTCTTACTTTCTTATACTACTTGGACCTTAGGGAGCTGCTCTATTATAGCTAAAGAAAGAGATAAGGAGAAGCTTATTGTAATTGTCCAAAGGGATACATTCTTGATTACATGCCTCAACTGGTGTTCTTTTTCTGTTGTTGCATGTCTATGTCTTAGTTATTTGCTTTGCAACTTGTAATATTTTGATGCATGATTTCCGTAGGAATGTGCAACCGTGGTAGCATCAATTATCCTCAAGTCCAACAGAAATTTCACCTTAACTTCTATTTGCATACAAGCCAATTGTTTGTGGATCTCTTTTTCTTCTGAGATTAATTACGATTTGTGGGTCAATACTCAGGACATGTTTATGTCAAATAATAAAATGTATAATGGTAATTATTTGTGGTATAAAGGATGAAAACCAAGAACTGAAAAAGAATAAGAAAGACAATATTTAGACTACATGGGAGTAAGAACCTTTTACATTTAAATGCTTGGACCATTTCGCATATTAGAATTGCATTGAGAGTTGATAAAAGTGCACATAAATCCTATGCTGAGAATTTTAAAAATTAACTGAAGAGTGTCCGTGTCATAGTTCTTTCATGTTTTAAAAGGTAGAATAGGGGTTTGCTGCAATTTTGAGAAGCTGAAAGACAAAAAGTGGAAGAATAATGCTCCACAAGAATGCTCAAAGAATTCTTTCTTCAATAGTCTTCACATAAGCAATAAACAAGACACATCCTTATGACCGATTAGGCTCTTACTGGTGATATAATTTTTCCTAAGTGGACTAGCTGTTACAACAGGTGGTGGTTCCTTTTAGGTATCAGATAATTTGACTTTTTCTTTTTGGAATTTCGGAAGATTCAAGTGACCAAATTAATGATGCTATTGAAAGGGTCCCAAGAGTTAAGTTTGTTCTTTGGAGCTTTTGAGTACCCTCCGAGTTATAAGTCATTGTTAGATATTGTTTGTTGTGAAGTATGTTTATATTGTCTCTTGTCATCGTAACTTTATTTCCTTTCCTCTATCTTATTTTGTTAAATTCTTTAACGAACTTGAGAATTCAATAAAGAACTAGATCGAGGAACTTCAAATTGCTTAAAATGAAACTGAAAATCCTCTCGAAAGAGCAACCGAATATAGAGGTTTACATCTTCTTTGAGATTAGACTGTTGCTCTTAGTTTCATGAGAAACATTAGTAATTCATTATCCGCTGCAAGATAAAAGTCAATTACAGTTACATGCTCTTTTCTTTGCAGTTAGTTAGAGTGATGTGCCGGGATTTTGGCACATCTAATTCTCTTTAACTCTAACTTTTACTTGTTTTCGAGCAAGTTCGTGGTAGTTTGATGTGTTTTATGTGTTGTGCAGGTATTTTGAAGTTAGAATGCTCGAAAAGCGAAAAAACGAGGAAAATAGGCAATGCGTGTTCGATAAGCATAAGGACGGACCGTCAACAAGCTCGACGGCCCATCAAAAAGTTCCTGCGAAGTAACAAAAATATCAGAGCATACTCAGATCGTCGACTTGCACCGTCGACATGATCGACGGTCCGTCGAAGTTGCTTCGACGGTGGAATTCCTGCAGGGTGATAAAAGTGTACTCAGATCGTCGAGTTGGTCGTGTGCTCGACCGTCGAAGTGCAAAGATGACCCGTCGAAGTGCTAGCCAAGATAGAACAGGACTGGGATTGATTATTCCGAGTTTTAACTTGTATAAATACCTGTTTAGGTTTTATTTTTTATTATCCGGAGTTTTAGACTTGTAGTAATTACTTTTGAGTTATTCTTGCTTTTGAAGACTTTCAGACAATTACATTCATTACTTTCAAGTTTTATTCGTAAGTTCAATACAATAATTCAATTATGCAATCTTCCATCTTTTATTGTTTTCTTGTTGCCATGAGTAGCTAAACACCTTTACTAAGGTTGTGAACCGAAGGATGGTGTTTTGTGATTGGGGATCGCGAAAGATATACGCATAATGGATTGTTAGGGTTTATTTGTTCTTCGTATTCATCATATAGTTAGTGGTTGCAAACATTATCTCACGCCATAAACTTTAGTTTATTTGGGAAAATAGCTAGGGTTTGGTAAGAACAAATAACAAGAACTCAGGGCTTTAAACCTTGTTTAATAAATTCACTTAGGAATCAGAGGAATTTACTTGGCATAATTAACCGTTGTTCATGCATACTTTCTTATCTTTGGAAAAAGCATAGCAAGAAATAATCTTTTCTTATTAGGAAATAATTTAGATTCATATAGAGGTTAAGTGCATCCATACAAACAGTCCATTAGAAGTATATCAAGATCGATACCCATGATCATACACTTTATCTAACGGGACACAACCTTGGTTCTTTTTACCCATATATTTACAACTTTAAAATTTCCAGTCACTTTAAATTAGTCCACAAACCAAATCAACTATAAAACCCTTTTCTGGAATACACCAGGACCGCAAGATTAGTGTAATACTCGTTTAGTAAACTTTTCACGTCATATTCTCTGTGGGATTCGACTCCAACCTCGTTGGGTTACTATATGTGACAACGTCCGCGTTATACCATTAATAAGTGTAATTTGAGCATATCATAGAGCAGCATGTTCTTTTTATGCTTTGTACCTGCGATTTGATTTAGACATGGATTTGAATAATGTCCTCTAGCTCTATTGTAGAACACATTGATATGATTTTTTACTTGCTTCTAATAGCTTTCAAGCTTCTATTACCTTCTGGTATGTTGCATGCTTAGATTAAATACTTGGACTGTGAAAGATTATTGTTTTCATTTGTTGTATCATAATTAAAACAAATTTTATAAGGATGCTTAATAACTAAGATTGGTAGATACATTTTAGACTTTTAGTTGATTTGGACTGTGAAGGAACCAAACTTATGTTCAAACTTAAGTTTAGAAAGTATCTTATATTGGGCATCTAACAATAAATAGTTTTATATACTTGAGAGATAGACCACTCAAACTAGGATGTGAAGTGTTTCGTAATAACCGATTAGAGAGGAAGAGTTGATTGGAAACTCTCTCTTCGATTTACCGTCTAACACTTCATATTTGCTGCTAATCGAGTTCATTTTGTGGGAACGCGATCAAGGGATGGGTTTTTCTATCCACAATTGATTTACTTCCTGAAAAATCTTCTAATGAGGTAAGGTGGCAGAAAGCACAACTTCCGTAGGCAAAGAAGAATCTGAGATGCGTTTTTGAAGTCATGATGATGATGAGAATGGTAGTGGGCAGGTAATAGTAGTACCGTAATTTTCTATTACTTGCCAGGAAAAATGATCATTTTGATGCTTTTTACTCATTTGTGCACGTTTACACCATAGTCAATACTAATACTATAAGAAGTATCAATGAACCAATAAATTTGTGCAATGTAAACATAGCCATTTAGTACTTCTGCAGCATTTTGAGTGAGGTATATTACTCATGAAAGATGGGATATTTCATCACATTATTTATCTTGATTTTTTCTACGATAAAAAAAAATTATGTTTCTACATTTGTGGGGTGTTATAGTAGTTGCTTTGCAGTCCAAATAGAGTTGAGACACTTAGATATTGCCAATATCATGTAAATGATATGTGAAAAATGGTTAGACCTGCTATTATTTTGGCATATATTAGTTGTTCTGTATGCGTCCTTGGTATTTGTATCTGCCTGATGAGAAAAAATGATCATTGAGGTTGTAAAGTGATCGCAGTACTGACACTTGCAAAAGTGAAGTTTCCTTATTAGTGGATGGTCGGCAATTAAGAAAACACCCTCGCATAATGACAGGAGCTTCTTTTAAGAATGCCAAAAGTTTCTCATTTTATTTTTCTCCTGGTTTTTGCTGTGTTTTACCCTCCTTTTAGTACTTACGATGTCACCTGACCATATGCTTTTGATTACTAACTTTTTCTTTCTGACTTTCCAAGATAAATGTTTTACATTCTTATCTTTCTGCCCTTGGTGCCTCACTTAATTCATTCTTTAAGAATGTAGATGGCCTGGGAGATTCATTCTGCTGATTTCTATTGTGTTTTTGCTTGAAGTCTTTTAAACCTATTTTATTTTTTTATTCTGCAGGTTGTCTATCAGTACTAAAAAAGACACGTTAAAAGCACTTGATGAGGTGGAAAATATTGTAGCAGATTTTGTTGTAAGCCTTTTTCACTTATATTCCCGTCATATGATTAACCTAAGATTATGTGTTACCATTTGCCCCGTTATACAAGTACTGAGAATTCTAGATTTAACTAAAAAAAATTGAATTTATTGGCTTTTTACAACCTCTTGGGTGAGTTATTTCCCAACCATCTCATGGAAAAAGAAATGCATATTCCATGGCTCTTAATTGCCAATTTTGGCCTATCTGGTCTTTACACCTATCTTCTTCCTCTTATTTCAGAGTATTTGGTTGGTTACAATTTAAATTTTGATATTTAATATTTTTTTAAAAACAGAATGATGCCAATAACAGAGTGACATAGTATCAAACATCTACTACGAAGGGATTACGCTCACTCGCCACAATTGTATAGAGGTCGCCCGGCGTTGCTTAGGCAAGACATACTATGAAGGCTTATGATGAGACTGTTATTTTTGCAAATCCTGCATCTCTTAGGAAAAGGTAATTTTGTGTCTAGCTATAGGACAAACATCACAAGGATAATGAGAATCACACAAAGATAGAATAGAATTGATGTACTTCATTGCAGAAAATGGCCTATGCCCCAAATGAAGGTGCCAAAACCTTTACATTGGAATATTCTTTTACAGGAAATGAAGCTGAACTCAAAATTGAAGGGTAACCAGACTGAAAAACAGTGAAAAGGAAGACATCTTTGTTCACAGAGAACTTCTTAGGCTGGGTAGTGGATTGGTGCAGGTATTAGACAATCCTTTAACATCACCAAAATCTAAATCCGAAAAAGGACAAGGGTGAAAGATGATTTACAAGGCGTGGAGAAAAATGATTATTTTGGAGCTGTAGAATGTCATGAGATTTGGGATTTTGTTACAATCAACCCCCGATACTTCATAATCTTTTGGATATTTTAATATGTTGTGAACATTTGGTCAGGTTGTATTTTGCTTTTTGCGTTTCTTCTTAAGTGATCCTGTGAACACTCTGAAACAAGTATGAAAATGATATACTACTTTATTAGTGTTGAACCTCTTTCGTATTCATGTAGTTGTGCAATGAACAATAATAATGTGGAGTATATGGTTTAATCATGTCTCCTTTATTTGTGTCTCAGTAGTGACAAATGCCCGTGCAAGCGGCCCATCTAGTTTTAAACTATTAATAAGTGAAGCTTTTTGAACGACGAAAGGTATTTCTGTCATTTTACATTTGGGCTTTGTGCTTAAATTGAGTCAATTAATTTCCAGGTGTAACATGTACAACACACCCGCGTGACTTCTTTCCAGCTCTGTATTTATTTTCATTTCTCTCTCTCTCAAAGCTTCTTCCAATTTTCTCCGCTGGCTTTTCCTACGCACTCTGGTGGATTCTCTCACCGTCTTCTTCCGTGTTTATTAGTTTCATTCTCAGGTCCCGATAGGATTTACCAGGTGAGCTTTGATTTCATATTTTTTTTATTGTTTTTGGAGTCTCTCTGTTTTTTTTTTTTTTTTTTTTTTTTAATCCTTTTGCAAGGCGAGAAGTTTGGATAGCACAAATATTGGTCATTTAAAAGATTTTTTGGCAACTAAAAGTATGACGGTGAAATATGCAGCTTATCCCTTATTAGGAATGTATTTGCAAATTGATTCTTTTCTAAAAGAATGAATCTTTTTCATGAAAGAAAATGAATATTGGATAATTCTTTTATGATGCTCTACATTTTGAGCGTGCTACAATTAGTAATTATATTTTGCCAAGAATTCATCATTAACAGAAAGCCCTGGTCCTATCTCTCTGTGTGGAGTATCTATCTAAACACTAAGGTATACATGATTAGTTTTCATTTAACTTTCCTTCTTTTTATTTGATATCTAGGTCAGTAGAAATATGTATAGAAATGTGTCTCTGGACAGTTCTTCTAATGTGTTTGTATACCTAATAGTGTTTAAATATAGTACTTGTAATATCCGAACTCCTTACTTGCCTCTCTACTTTCACTTATAAATGATAATATGATGTTTGTGCTTTGATTTTTTCTTGATGTGACCTCTAAAAGTAAGTCTTTTAGCATAGGTCAATGCAGGAGATGGACTCATTGACTCGCTCTGTAGTTTATGCAGCACTGAGGTAATATTATATTCCGGTGTCGTTCAGATGCATGGTCTGTTTGATAGTGAACTCCAGACATCTCATATTAATAGGTTACATAATAGATGTGTCCACCAATTTGAAGGACAAAAATTAAAGACCGCCCCAAATAAAGGGCAATCCGCGCAAAAAAAAAGTCATAAGATGGGTGGGGCAGTCACGTTAACTACTGAGATAATAACATCAACCTTTAAGACAGCAGCCCATGGACTAGCCCACAATTAGCATTTTAAACTTTACAAAGGCCCTTTAAATGATGGATTGAGCTAATGCACTCTACAGCCCAAAAGTTGGCAAGTTTAGGTTGGGTTGGGGCAGCCCATTTTGACACATCTATTAAAAGAAAATTTTCAGTCAAATACCATTCGATCATCTAGTTTACAAAATATGTACATATCGATAACGTATAGTTTATACTAAATGTACATATACTATACATATAATATACATACCTATACACTACCTATACATTCAAAGAGTACAGGCAGTGTATACTTAAGCAATATTTGGTAAACTAAATGACCAAAAGATATATTTTCGTAACTTTCCCACTATTAAAATTGTGCTTGAACTTGAACTTCGCTTGAAAAAAGATTGTGAAAGATGAAAATTGTAAATGAAAATCAGTATTTTACTGAGAAAATTTTAGATTAATGCCCTTTTATTAAAAAAAAAGTGATTTTTTTCTTCAAAACATAGCAATATTTTTCTTTTAAACGTAGCACATACACGGTATGTGCGCTCATACCGTATCAATGTATATACATTGATACATTGTATATACAATATATAAACACTGATACATTGTAATGCATATACAGTGGTCCATTGTATATACAAATGTATATACACCGAAACATTGTATATACATTGATAACATATACACAGTATGCACGCGCATACAATAAGTGCTCCTAAAATTTAGGGATACGTGTATCAATGTATATCTGCTATAAAATGTAAAAATATATCTATGTTTTGTAATAATTTAAAAGTACCTCTATAAAATGTAATCATGAAGCATAATCAGCTACATTATGTAATATGGGCTATTTTATTTCATCTGTTAGGAATTACATTTAGTTGAATTGAAAACAAAGAGAATTTGGATATTAATTATGTTTGAACATGAATATCACCTATGAAAATAAAATTTTCAATCTTTTACTTAAAATTCAAACACTAAAATTCAATATTTGTAAATATTCATGACCAAACAGGTAGGCTGCATTTTTAAAAATATTGATAAGTATTTATGTCCAAACGATATTGTTAAATTATGGGGGAAAAATAATAAGAGAAAATAGCTTACTCCCGCATGGTATTTGCACCATATCACATAAATTTTTATCATAATTATTAACAAATTGAGGTAAAAAACATATTAATTGATTCATAATTAAGTAAATAACAATGTTAATAAAGAGATGATGTTATATATTTATTGGCTTTTTTGCATTCAAGGGTGTGATATAGTAGTCAATAAAGGGGGGGAAAATCATAAAGTCACAGGTTCAAATTCAGTGGAGGCAAATATGCTAGATGCTTTTTGGTAAAATTTACAACCAAACAACTAGATACATGATACGTTAATAGTTAACCATTGATTAATTAATACATATTTCACCCTTTAAATCACTTAACAATAACAAATTAAGTTGGTTTGGTTTAATCACCGTTGTGTATAAGTATTTACCATAATTTCTTTCAATATGACCAAATCTTAATGGACAAAGTTATCCTATACTTGTGCTGTTAAAGGTAGCAAATACCTTATGAAAGTAGTTGACTCATATGTCCAACATTGGTGGACAAAGTCATCCTGGTGAAGGTAGCATATATCTCATAAAATTAATCGTCATATATGCAAGCTAATCTGAATACCACGATTATAAGAAAATATATTTATGAATTTGATATAAACACGAAGTATAATATCAAGAGAAAAAATTCCAAAATATTGTAGTTGAACCTAGTAAAAAGGATTTGTCAAATCCAACCCGACTCACATTTGCTTTGAATAAACGGTCCGAGGCTCCGATCTAAATGGATTGAATTTTCTCCAAAAGCAAACACGCGTTGCCTCCTATGGCCAAACAAAAATATTAACTACTACTACTACTACTACTACTAATAATAATAATAATAATAATAATAATAATAATAATAATAATAATAATAATAATAAGAAGAAGAAGAAGAAGAAGAAGAAGAAGAAGAAGAAGAAGAAGAAGAAGAAGAAGAAGAAGAAGACAAAATAAATTACTTCCACATGAATTTATTAGGGCTCAGTAACAAATTGAAGTGAAAAAATATATGAATTTAATCATAGTTAAGTGATAACAATATATATAGCAAATGATGTTACATTATTTATTGGTTTTCTATGGTCAATAAAGTATGTTGAGAATCATAAGGTCTCATGTACAAAATCTAATTGAGGTAAAAATACTAGGTGATTTCTCGTAATAAACTTATCCGTTATAGGTTGTTTACAGCAAATGAATAGATACAAGACATGTATTTGTACATACATTTCTATCACTTGATCATCATTAATTATGCATATTTCATCAAATTAAATCACTTAACTATAGTAAATTCAGTTAGTTTGGTATAAACATACAGTTGTAAATAATTATTTATTGTGTTTCTTCTCATTTATCCAAACCTTGATGGACAAAGTAATTTGATATCTGTACCGGTAGGACGTGAAATTAGTTTATGTGCATGTAAGTTGCCCATAATTACCCGGTGATGTATCAAGAATAAATATTTATTGGTGTGGTATAAGCATAAATATTTATTGATTTGATGTAAACAAATAGATACTGTGTCAAGACAAAAAAAATTCCAACAAATTGTAGTTGGACTCAGTAAAAAGGATCCGTCAAATCATATCAAAACTACCCACCCAAAAAAAAAAAAAAAAACCTAGGCTCCCGCCTCTCTCCTATCTCTAGGCGATAATGGCGATTTAGGGTAGCCAGGGCTGCCACAGTCCCCAGCCTTTGACTGCGGGAGAGCCTCCGTAAAACCCTACGAACAACGCTACAAACACCAACACAAACCCTACTTATGCCGCTAGAATGAATCAAACACAACGACCTGTTAATCTTTCTCAAACTACTTTAATAACTATTGAAGTTGTTCATGGAATTCCTATGTTACAATTTATGTTGGATGAACGACAAGCTTTCGCTAAGAAGGAGGGACTTCATCAAGCCATTGCGGTTAAATTGTCTATGGGACCATTATATTTGCCAATTTTCAGATCAACTTTACCTAAGTTCCTCGGCATTAAGGGACATTGTCTCGTTGGGTTGCTTGCTCAAAGGCAACTTCTTATTCGTATGGATCAACATGATGATTTCGTGGTTGTATTATCAAGAGGCACGAATTATTTCATGCACAACGACAAAGACCATCCAATTAGATTTTTCTCGTGGACTGTTGGATTCAACCCTAAGGATGAGACTTCACGTGCGGCGATATGGATTTCGTTTCCAAACCTATCGACATATTTATTTGCTAAGAGGTCTTTTCTTTCCATTAATTTTGCAGTAAGAAAACCTATTGTCGTGGATAAGGCCGCACAAGTGAGGTCAAGACCTAGCACAACTAAGATTAGGGTGATCCTTGACTTATTAAAAAAACATTCCGATTCAACTTCAGTGGACAAAGTTATGGGCAGAGTTATTAAAGAGTTTCAGGAGGTGGTTTGTCACGACCCAAACCGGAGGGCCATGACGGGCACTTGGGCCCTACCTGCCGAGCACCGTTAAAACATGCTTCATATCATAATCGTACACAAGGGTGGATGATAACGTCCAAATCCACTCCTTAAAGAGAAAGTGTACACAGTCATCGCAATATAATTTACCCAACTATGAGTCGGGGTCAAATCCACAGGGAACAATATAAAGGCGATTGTGAAAGTAAAGGATTTATCACAAACTACGCTAAGCCAAACACTTTTTCAATATTTGATTTTTTTGATTTAAAAACTAAAAAAGGATTAACATTATTTTGTCCTTTGCCACATCCACGTTCATTCGTTTAGCCACTTGTTTTCATTTAGACTTATTATGCACTGCTACCACATTCCCCCTGATGGAGTGGAGCATATCAAGTGGAATGGACTTCATAATTTTTCATCAAAAACATATTATTTTGCCTTAGTCATCATTATATCATCAATATGTTGCATCGGGACTCAAACCCAACGTCTTACCCATATAAAAGGCGTTTTTAGGCCATAATGCGATGAGACTTAAACCCAACATCTTATGTTGACATCATAGTTCACGGGGACTTGAATCAAGTCTTACCCTTTTGATACGATGGGACTTGAATCCACTGTCTTAACCTCAATCAATGGCATAATAGACCAAAATTTAATAGGACTCATCCTTGAGCCTTTGAAATATTTCTTATGAGTGATTATTTCCTTACATAATTCCAAACGAGAAAAAATTTAGACATGGTTAAGTTCAGCATAAAAATCAACATCTGAAGAATTAAAAATCAGGTTGGAGATTAAAGATCAATCCATACAGAGAGTTATGCAACTCTGAAACTTGGGAAATAAATTTACCTTGCGAACTCTTAATTGGATACTTTGATAAAATTCTTTCTTAATAAACCAACCATTTTAATATAACCACAAAAAAGCACTGTTAGCACAACTAACTTATTAGAATAATTTAAGTAAATGATGTGGAAATAATGAGAGCTAAAGAAGGGCAAAGCAACCAAGGATCTGAAGTTGATGTGAAAACAGAAGCAACAAAGTTAATCCGTGATATGCGCGGTCCTTTATTGAAACTACTTCTAGTGGAGTAGTTATTTCCGATGGCAATACAGGGAAATTTGAAAGGGGAAAGGGTAAAAAATATCACTCTACTTTGGGAAAAGGGCTAAAAATATTATCCAAACTAATTTAGGTCAAACATACTCCTCGCTAGGGCTGAACACGAAAAACCGAAAAACCGAACCAAACCGAACCGGAAAAAAAAACCGACATTTATTTGGTTTGATTTGGTTTGGTTTTTAAATTTAAAAACCGACTATATTTGGTTTGGTTTTGGTTTCAAGTCGAAAAAAATCGAACCAAACCGACTTTATATATTATTTTAAAAATTAAGTTTGTATATATATATGTGTATGTATTTTAATTTTTTTATGAGAACATTACAATTTATATTATGTTTTTATACTCTTGGGTCATGCTTTTTAATTAAACTAATTGCTCTACTGTTCTCGGCAATACTACCAATTTGTTTTGTCTTTGGCTCTACTGTTCTTGGCAATACTACCTGTTGACACCCAATTTTGTCCCACCTTTCCTCCGAAATACCTATTTTTTTTTCGCTTCCAATATTTTTGCAATTTTAAATAATTATTTGCATTTTTTTACTGTAATTATTAACTTTTATTAATACCGTAAGATTTCATTATCTGTCTCATTATCTTTTACAACCGTTATTACGCCATTATTATTATTATTATTATTATTATTATTATTATTATTATCATTGTATTATTATTATTATTACCAGTATTATTATAAGTCATATTTTTTTTATCGTTTCAAAAGATTTTTACGAAACCATGCACACGCATCGCATTTATCTTCGCATAATTTAATAATAGCATTTACTTGCTGTCGAATTTCAAATATATTATCGCACGGATATTACAGCATCATTTTATTTTCATCTAAATACTAAAAATACATATTTTTTATATTAAGGGGGTATTTTAACATACTTAGTGGATAATTAATTAAACCGGTCCTTTTATTCAAAACTAAAAATCCAATTTGTTTCTTTCATCAGCCGAATTATTGGTCCAAACACAAGCCCAATTCCCCCCAACCCAATTTTCAGACCAGTTCACATTTTAATACCCAATCCATATTTTAAATACCCAGCCCAAAAGAAATACAACCAGCCCATACCCGTTTAATTTGTACCCGACCCGGCCCAACTACCCTTTTAACAAAATATGAAACCGTAGGGTTTCATATTTTTCTTCAGCGCCGCACCCCTTCCCCTTCTCCCTCTTCTCTCTTCTCCTTTCTCTCTCTTCTTCATCATCATCGTCGCCCCACCACCGCCGCTCCCTTTCCTCCATCATCATCTCCTTCGCCCCACCACCGCCGTCTCTCACTGTTCCCCACTGCTCTTTGTCCCCCGCTCCTCTCTCTCTCCCGCTCCTGCCCTCTTTCTTTCTTCAAGACAAAACCTAAAAAACCCTATAAATAGTGGTGAGTTGAATCGGATAGGGAGGAGTTTTTTGGATTGAGGAAATTCCCCAAGAACTAGATCTTCTTTTCAGTAGCAGAAACTCCCTAAAAATTTTAAGTTCTTTTGATTGCTTCAAATTCCCGCGGAAAATTACTAAGTCTTCATCAGTTTTGATCTTGTTTCGATATTCATTTGAAAAGAGAAAATTATTCTGGTTCCCTTTTGGTTCCTGCAATTGATTCGAATCCGAGCATCGCAAGCTCGGAGTTGGTAGTGTTCGAATAGATATCGAAACCTTCGCCTCACTTCGCTGCACCCGAAGAAGGTAAATCCTATTCCTTTCCTTTTTAATTTTGTATGTTTATGTGTTTATATGGTTTAGTTTGATGTTCAGCTTAGCTATCGTAGTTAGATGAGTCATTATTACGTTTAGCTTAGTTTAGATATTGTCGGATGTTGCTGTTGTTATTTAGTTTAGCGTGTGTGGCTTAGTCGGAATATTGTTCATTTGTATGCTGATAATTCAATCTAGTAAATTGTATAGATTTATTTAGGTTTCATTCCTAGTTAATTTGGTTAATGATCAGTTAAGCATGTATAATCATTTGTTGTTTATAGTTGTTTATGTTTGTTTAATTGAGTTAAACCTAATCCAATATGAATCTGTCTAGGTCATTCAGGCTTATTAAAGGCCTGTGTTAGATGATTTCAGTCTAGCCAGTATCAGTGGTCTGTGTTGTTAATTCGCTATTGGGTTTAGTATCTGAAGATCTCGGAATATGTTTTTCTAAAGGGATACAAGTATTTAAACTCAGTTCTGTCCCCTTTTGTTGGACTCTATATTTAAAAGAAGGAAGTTTCAATTTGTTGAGGTTTGGTCTGTGTGTGTTGGAGTTCCTAAATCTAAAATGAGTTTTAATATTCCAAAGGTTGATGTACTGAAATGTGGTGCCTAAACTACCGTGATTCTATATCTTTACCATTTTTTTTTAAGCTAAGGATCATGTGCAAATCCCTTTCTATATTAAAGTTGTTTCCCTTGCGTCATGATTAAACTTTTCTGTTAAAAATGATTCCAACTAAATAGTGAGTTAGACCTTAATCCATGATCCACTTTATTCTTCATTCCTTGCTTGGATACTGGAAAATGAGTACACTAGTTTAACTAGGGCAGTTTGGTTCCCCTGTTTGGGCATATATCTATGCTTGGCATTCTTCTTTCACCTCTTGTTTTTAAAAAGAAGAAAGTTTAGGTTCTTAATCTCATCTAGGAGGTTTGTTTGTCTTCATGAACTATCTATACACTTAATGATTATTTTGTCAGATTTAAAGAAAGGTTGGTTATGTTTTGTATATGTCTAAATATCTTTTATGATCTTAAGTCCTATTTTAGCCAAAGTTGTATGAATACATGCTGTATGTATCTCCCTTGAAACCTTTGAGTTATTTGCTAGCTTAGTTATCACTGTGTTGAAGTAGTTGAATCCAATACGATATAAAGCATGTCAAATTATGTCATAAAATCTGAGACTTCTTAAACCACCTATTCTATCGACTAACTGCAGTAGTCGTATTTTGATGATTCTGACAACCTTCGTGATCTTGTATTTTGTTATTTGTTTTAATTTGGATACCTGTAATGATCTGAGGAAAAGAGGTAACTATGACAATTGTTTTAACTTGATAATACATTTTTCTCTGTCATTTACTGAAAGTACACAAATAAGTGGTAAAACGATTCAGCATATATGAACTAGCCTCTTGAACTTCCACCTGCCTACTCTCTTATCTGAAAAGTGTTCTGTGAGTCAATCATGTATGGTGTATGTCTGCGTTTGCAATAGCCGTAACATTATCATATATTACTTGGTTCAGGAAATGACTTTGAGGTCTGGTATTCTACCTGTCTGTGTTATGTCTCTGCCTCAGTATTTTGTTTTCCTCTTTATATGTTCATGATGAATGAGAAACTGATTGTATAAACTGAGAGGCGACGATGTTCTGCTATCGCTCTAGTATTATAAGCCACAGACAGAGATGATTTTGCTATAACTACTGGTGTCTGGCCTCGTTAATTCAAAGAAAATGAAATGAAATGAAATGTGCCTGAATGCCATAAATATCCCTCCTAAATTCAGTAGATGTTTGGTATATCATGAATCTGCCCTGTTTTATGTCATAAGTGTGTGGTGGCTGATTTGTGTATACATTAGGTATACATTAAATATACATACTATATACATAATCTACTGATCTATTTTGAGCTTATATTTTACATGTTTGACCTTATTCATGGGATATATACTAATCCTTTTCTTCCGTTTTTATGCATGACTATCGCGTACGAGTCCGAGAGACTCGTCTTCTTCCGCATTCGGAGTTGGGCTAAAAGCCCAATGTGACCTCTCTCCTGTCCAGTTCTGTTCGCAACAAAATATAGAAAACAAAGTTTCTGGGCCAAAGCCCAATAGACAACAGCAGCAGATCAGCAGTCCTAAAATGGGCTGAGCCCATTTAATACCACTTGCTCCTTTATTTCATTTTTATGCATTTGATTTGTATTGGTGCAACTAATACTTTGCTTTGTTATTTCCTTAATTTAGATGAACCTTAGCAAAATTAGTAGGTTTAGTTTTAGCAATGGGTAGTTAGTTAGTTTAAGGGAGACTAACAATTAATTCCATAAGCTTTATTCTCTTCTTTTCAGGTTTTATTTTTACCTGAAATAGTTGACTTGCGAAACAACATATATTTTGAGTTAAGAGAATCATATTTTATTCTTACTATCCTAGAAATTTCAAGACATCACTAATATGTAAATATAAATTCAAGCATATTTTATAAACAACCCTTCAAGTTTGAATCAATCACGCATATTTTCAGCTAATCATAGTTATCATAATTAATAAGAAATGATAAAGAAAACTCACTTCCTTTGATCCTATTTATAAGCTTAGATTTTCTACATTGCTATAATCAAATAATATAATTTATTCAAAGTTCAAAATTGCCAAATCCCTTCTCAACAGCTATTATTTATGGGCAAATTATCATATTTTATACGAACCTTATGTTAAACAGCATTTTATTTAAAAGTTTAGCCACATTTATAAGTCTTCTTTAAATGACATTTTTATCTTAACAATGCTTATAAGTTTTATTTCATGCAAATTATCACACTTCCTATAAATCTTATTAAATAGTATCTTTCATTTAAGGCTTTATCAATATTTTCAAGTCTCATTTAATATTTAGAATCTTCTTTTACGCAAATTATTATGTTTTCTACAAGTATTATTTTAAACAACACTATTATACTTTCGTCTAAAACCTTAACAACATTCATAAGTCGTGTTTTCAAAATGGCATTTAAAGTCTCTTTTATACAAATTATTGTATTTTTCTGTAAATCTTATTTTAACTAACATTATTTTCTTTTAAAAACTTTAGCAATATTTTAAAATCATTTTCTAAAATTTAAGCATTATATTTAATCTAAATTAATTAACCTAAGTTTGGTCGGATAACCGTAAGTTAACGGATTCTAAAGGATGCCTAACCCTTCCCTTTAGGATAATATGAGCCCTTACCTAGAATCATATCGTTGGTTAATTATTAATCGAGGTTTAGTTTAACTTTGCCTTAGTTAACATCTAGGTGTCCTAATTCACCGTTAAATTAATTAGGTGGCGACTCCTTAAATAATACAAATAGGAATCACCAATACGTCAGTCGCCTAATTTGACCCCGGGTTAAAATGGGGTGTGACACTACCCCTTGCTAAGAATAAGTATGCTCCTGAGTTAGTTTCAGGAGTGAGTGTTCTTGGCAATACTATTTCACATGAGTTTAAATTTAGATAGTGACTACAATGTATTTTAAAAAACCGACAAAAACCGAAAAAACCGATAAAAACCGACAAAAACCGAATAGTAAAAACCGATATAGTTTGGTTTGGTTTGGTTATTTTTTACATAAAAACCGATCCAAACCGAACCGTGAGCACCCCTACTCCTCGCGTCATCAAAGTTTTCACATATACCCCTGTCTTAACGGAAATTCCCAAATCCGTAAAGATAATTCGTTTTTATTTTTTAAACCCACTTCATTATTTAAATCCGATCCAACTAAATAAAAACTTACGATCCTACAATCCCCTTTAAACATGTAGACCAGGGTGAAAAAATGTGATCGTAGGATCATAGGTTTTTATATAGTTGGGTCGGATTTAAATAATGAAGTGAGTTTAAAAAATGAAACCGGATTATCTTCGCGGATTTGGAAATTTCCTTAAGACAGGAGTATATGTGAAAACTTTGATGATGTGAGGGGTATTTTTGACCCAAAATTAGTTTGAAGGATATTTTTAGTCCTTTTCGTAAAGTAAAGGGGTATTTTTGACCCTTTTCCTTGAAATGACAAAAACTAATATTTACATGACCAACCAAATTAAACCAATGGACAAATACATGATTTTAAATTAATTTCTTTACGGGTTGGTCACTTCATTGTTTGTCATGGATACCAGTGTCTCAACGTAATCTTCTAATTTTCATTCCTTTATTCTTGAGTTTTTCATCTATAAGTTTAAACCAAATGACTGGATGATAAAATCCTGTGACCATAAAACTTGAAAACAATAAAATGTTCTCTCCGATTTCCTAAGATCGCGTCTAAGAAATATTTATAGATGATTAATATAATTAGTCAAACACAGAGATCCCAGAGAACATAAACTAGTAATTACTTATCTTAGAAAGAGGAAAAAAACAGTAGAAGGATATCACCTGGTCCAATTCAAAGACTTGAAGTTTTATAATTCAACCAACGGTGGAAAAGAGAAACACACCACCACACGATCTAGTTTCCTAAGTTAATCTTACCTTTAATTTGTGAGCCTAGTGCTGATAACGTGTTGTAAAATCAAGCTAAAAGAGTAATAATATGAAACAAGGAAGGTAGTGAGCAAGAGAGAACTTTATTCATCCTTCCAAGAATTGTTCAAGTGTAGAACCATTATATTCAACCCTACTATTTATAGGAATACATTAAGAGGGTGTATTATAAACATGGGTAATAACATTTGGGGGTTATAGAAATAAAAGGTGGGAGTAGTGGTCATGAAACAATGAGAGTTACTTCTACTAAGAGTTATGAACATGAAGGAAGTGAGACATAATGTTGAAGAATAATGGGGGGAACTACATGGACATCCATATTTATATATTTCATAACATCCTTATATTTCATATGAATTCTTTAGTCATTTGTCACAACCTATTTTGGGCCGTGATCACGCTAAGACTTGGTCCCTACAGGCTTACCCCTTATCTCTAAGAAAATTCTTTTCTCCATACCATGGGCGGAGCCACCTTAGGCAAAGGGTGGTCAAGTGCACACCCTTCGCCGGAAAATTACGCGATGTACATAGGTTAAATGTTAGTTATTATGAGTATATATCTAATTTTGCACACCCTTAACACAAGTAAAAAGAAAATTTGCATACCCTTCGCTAAATTTTTTGCTCCGCCGCTGCTCCATACTAGAAGCATTTCACAATTTGTCACACCTTATAAAACATCAGTGACTTCTATATTATAAGACGAAATACATAACCTTTCAAACATCACAAAATTCGAGGAAGATTCTAAAAGAGAAAGAAAACAACATAATGTCATCGATAAATTTTACAAATAGCCACTTTTAGCTCCTCTAATAGTAAAATATCCACCGTCATGGAGTTTCAAATTTCACAAGTAAAAACTCCTAATATGTCATAGAGTTTTGCTTTTGAATTTAAAATTCTATGACAATTTTTTAATTATATGACCCGAAAAGTCACCAATAGACGTTATTTCTATCCCTAATATTATCTACGGCATATAAAAAGGGCAATTCGCAGAATTGCCCTTCTTTTGGGGTGGTCTTTAAAATTTGCCCCTCATATTTGAAATCTTTAAATTTTGCCCTTCGGCTAAAACCCATGGGTTCCAGGTTCGAACCCACACACAGTCAAAATTTTTAAAAAAATTCGCAGAGCGTAGTTTAAATTTCGCTATGCCCGTACAACTTGTGAAGGAATTACAAAGTTATGCGGACCGGCATACTTATGCCTTATGGGCGATTTTAGGCATAAGTATGTCACACGCATAACTTTGATAATTCCTTCACAAGTTTATCGCCGTCCCATAAAAGTTTGCCCATTAAAAGTATGCCCCACCGCATAAACTGTGTAAAAGAATTACCAAAGTTATACTACCGGCATACTTATGCCTTATGGGGCGGACTTGGCGTAAGTATCTGCGGTCGGCGATAACTTTGATAATTCCTTCACAAGTTTATGCGGGCGATAAAAGTTTGCCCGATTAAAAGTATACCCCAATGGCGTAAAACTTGTGAAGGAATTACCAAAGTTATCACCCGGCATAAATTTTGTAATTCCTTAACAAGAGTATGCGGGTCCCAGATACTGTGACATAAACTATTTTTTGCAATTTTTTTTTTAATTTATGTGAGCGGGGTTCGAACTCGTAAACTCATGATTTCTGCGTGAAAGCTCAAAGTTGCGATGTGAAGGCAAAAATTAAAGACCAAAGAATATGAGGGGCGTAATTTAAAGCACGCGAATATGAAAGCGAAATTTAAAAAACCCCAAAAAGAAGGGCAATCCGCGCAAAAAAATGTATAAAAAGAAGGGCGTTGCAAAAGAAGTATGGGCTTACATGTCAGCCTTTTTCTTCTCTACTTTAACTATATAGAAGAGCCACTTTAAGAGTCACTTGGCCCAACTTTTTCGTCGTCCGTCCCAATAACATTAAGAGCCACTTGACCCAACTTTTTCGTCGTCCGTCCCACTAACAAAAAAAAAAAAAAGTGTGGCCCCATACTTTTCACCAACCAATATTTAAAAAAAAAAATAAGTGTGGGCTCCATACTAAACACCAACCAATATTAAAAAAAAAAAAGTGAAACCCAAAAAAAGTGTGGGCTCCATACTAAACACCAACCAATATTTAAACAGCAACCAATATTAAAAAAAAAAAAAGTGGAACCCACCATCTCCAAACTCACAGGAAAAAAAGTGGATTTTTATATTAACAAAATCAAGCAATATTAAAAAAAAGTGAACTCCATATTAAAAAAACAAACAATGTCAAAAAAAAGTGCATCCCATATTAAAAATCAAACAATATTGATGTAATTTTCAAAGTATCTCATTAAATCAATAATGATGGATTCATTGTCACATGCGTATCGACCCATTAGTGGGAGTAAATGAAATTATTGTACAGCAACATACAACCACTTTAAGAGTCACTTGGCCCAACTTTTTCGTCGTCCGTCCCAATAACATTAAGAGCCACTTGGCCCAACTTTTTCGTCGTCCGTCCCAATAACAAAAAAAAAAAAAAGTGTGGCCCCATACTTTTCACCAACCAATATTTAAAAAAAAAAAAAAAGTGTGGGCTCCATACTAAACACCAACCAATATTAAAAAAAAAAAGTGTGGGCTCCATACTAAACACCAACCAATATTTAAACACCAACCAATATTAAAAAAAAAAAAAGTGGAACCCACCATCTCCAAACTCACAGGAAAAAAAGTGGACCCCATATTAACAAAATCAAGCAATATTAAAAAAAAGTGAACCCCATATTAAAAAAACAAACAATGTCAAAAAAAAGTGCATCCCATATTAAAAATCAAACAATATTCATGTAATTTCCAAAGTATCTCATTAAATCAATAATGATGGATTCATTGTCACGCCAGATCGACCCATTAGTGGGAGCAAATGAAATTATTATACAGCAACATACTTAAAATATTTATATATTAAAATAAGATAAAATTTAATTACTTTTCAATTTTTTCCTTACTCTAATAAATGTGAAAAAAGATTAATGTCGTAAAAGAAAAATAATATTAAATGGAGATCAAATAATAAATAAGGTAAATTAGTCAAATTATAATTCTAATTGACATTTCCTAAAAAAAAAACATGCAAAAGACAATATGACAAGTAAAATGAGCTAAACCAAGAATATTCACCAAAAATTAAAAAATAATAGTTCTTCGTTTATATAGAAAGTCAAATTTCTACTTTATTTCATTTTAAACATGTAAAATTAATATAATAATTTGAATTAGAATTATCCAAATCAAAATTTGATAAAAAATAATAGGTATTGTTTAGGCCAATCTACATACATTAATAATAGAATATTTTACACCTTTAAATTAATCGAATCAAAATTCAAAGTATCAAGCGATGCTTAAATATTCTATTTTTTTATCTCGAAAGAGAAAAATAGTTTCCTTTTAAATAAGTCTTCTCTTTTAAAAAGTATTAACAAATTTTTGCCAACTTTATTTTCGTAGCAAACACTAATATAATAAAATTTTGGATACGGAGCACAAATTACAATGTTATATTAATCGTGTTTTGAACATAATATATGTATTACTCTATTACTATATAGAAGAGTCGGTTTATAGAGCGGGTCGTCGTCGTGTTCGGTCCCACTTTTTTATTTAAAGCAAAAAAATCATTTGTGGTCCCACCCATTTTTTACTTAAGGGCAAAAAAATGATTTTATCTTTATATTACCAACTCTTCAAAAAGTAGATAGAAACACTTTATTATATTTCTATTTCTCTATATGGAAAGCGTTGGTTTACCTTCGTCGTCGTCACTCTTAAAAAAAAAAAAAAAAAAAAGGTGGACCCCATACTTAAAACGCCAAGCAATTTTTTTTTTTTTTTTTTTAAAAAGCCGACCCCCCCTCTCCAAACTCATGAAAAAAAAAAAAAGTGAAACCCGTATTAAAAAAAAAAAAAAAAAGCAATGTCAAAAAAAAAAAAAAACGTGCACCCCTATATATTAAAAAGTCAAACAATATTCATGTAATTACGAAGTATGTCCCCATCGTTTCAATAATAATGGATTCATTGACACGTGCCGTAAACCATTAGTGGGAGCAAATGAAATTATTACTTGCACAAGAAAACATGGACCCCATATTATTACTTTTCTTCAAAATATTTAATTGTTGTATTTGCTATTCCACCATGTCATTTATTTGTTATATTTACTCAAATAAATATACTTAAAATATTTATATTTTAAAATAAGATAGAATTTAATTACTTTTTTATTTTTATTCTTACTCTAATAAATGTGAAAAGAGATTAATATCAAATGAAGATCAAATAATGAATAAGGTAAATTAGTCAAATTCTAATTCTAATTCACGTTTCCTTAAAAAACTATGCAAAAGACAACATGACAAGTAAAATGAAATTTCTAGATATATTTTAACAAAAATTAAAAAATAGCATTTTTCTTCGTTTAAATAGAAAATCAATTTCTACTTTGTTTCGTTTTAAACATGTAAAATTAATTTAATAATTTGAATTAGAATTATCCAAATCAAAATTTGATAAAAAAATAATAAGTATTTTACACATTTAAATTAATCAAATTAAAATTGAAAATATCAACTGATGCTTAAATATTGCTATTGTTTTATCTCAAAGAGAGGAAAATAGTTTTCTTTTAAACAAGTATTCTCTTTTAAAAAATATTAATAAATTTTTAGTAAACACGAATATAATAAAATTTTAAATACGAAGCACAAACTATAATGTTATATTTATCGTATTTTAAACACGGTATGTATATATATATATATATATATATATTATACGTATTTAAACACAACGTATACGTAGATATACATTTTTATAATCAAAAGTGTTTGACCGCTAAAGATGCGCGGCGCAGCCATCTAGTAATGGTAAATCTGGGGTCCATTATGTCATAAGATTATTAGGCCAGTCACATTCTCACATTAACTAGTGTGATCCCTAATATCAACCTTATTAGCCCATGGACCAGCCCATAACATAGCGCAGGGCCAGGGTTGAGCTATCATTTTAAACTCTAAAAGCCCTTTAAAAGATGGATTGGGCTGGTAGCCCAAGTAAGCAAATTTGGGTTGGGCTGGGGCAGCTCTTTTTGACACATCTAGTAAAATTGATTTGATATTGAACTTCGCTAAAAGATTGCGAAATCGTAAGTGGAAATGACTATTTTATTTGATTTGTTCATACAAATTCGGATAATATTTGATTGAATGAAAAAAATATTATGTTGCAGTTGAAACAAAGAGCATTTGGATGTTAGTATTATACTAGCAATATATACACTACGATACACAGCAGCCAACATGTCAATTAAACTTTAATTAAATTTTTTGATCTTTAAGGTTTGTATTTTGAAAATAAATTTTAAAAACATTATAATTGTTATTATATATAGCAACATATACAAAATATATTTTATGTACCATCACTTTAGTTATAATTCAAAAATAGAGTTTAAAAATTAAAAAACATATGATGGAATTAAGTCTTTGAGATAGAAAGAGTCGGACTTTTTTCTCATTATCATGACAATGAAAGTTATTCATCGATGTTAAAAAGAAAATTAGTAAGAATATGAGGAAAAATTAATATTTTGATTCTATATTTTTTTTCTTTTAAATTCTTTAATATCTTATATGTATACCGACAGGTTGATATCCATTTCAATTAACTAATTGTTCAGATCCAAACATAAGAACCATTGTTTTATATATTGGATTTTTTAAAAGCAAAACTAATAATTTTTTTATTAAATTAGTTAAAAAATATATTATAATTTTTTATATTAACAATTATAGATAAAAAGAATTGTTACAAAATTAGAAAGATATATGTTATATCGTAAATCACCAAATCTTAATTTCGAAATGAAAATATAAAGTAATACATTTTATAAATGTAAAGAAACAATAATCAGAAAATGCAAAGAAGAGTAAAATAAGTAAAGTATTGACAAAGAAGGAAAATGGGGATAAAAGTCACTCACTCCCTCCCTTCACTTTTACTTGTTCATGTTAATATATCAAGAGAAAAAAAAATTCTTCTGATTATTTTACCCTTCACATTAATTACTCATTTTCAAATCATTTTCTGAGGCTATTGGGACTATACACCAATAAATATGAATATTATGATAAAATATATACTTCATTTATTAATTCTTAAAGAACATGAAAAGCCAAAAGTGGACAAGTAAAAGTGCACAGAGGGAATAAATATGTGTAGGAGAATTAAAATTGAAGTGCACACGTGTATACATGAGAAGAGAATAAATACTCAGTACTATGACATATGCTCAAGTGAGATAAAAAAAGTAGTTGGTTAAAGTGTACAATTTATATAACTTTTGGTACAAATTTGCATTGCTATTGTTCGTCCTTTCTTCACGTTTAAAGTATTGACAAAGAAGGAAAACAGGGATAAAAGTCACTCCCTCTATTTAATTTTACTTGTCCACGTTAACATATCAAGAGAAAGAAAATTTTGTTCTTATTATTAGTTTTACCGTAAAAGAGATAGAGAAAAAAATAGAACAAAGAAGGAAAGAGCATAAAAAAAACAAAGAAATGGATAAGGAACTAATTACTATTCAGGTAAGGACCACCTGCAAAATCAAACGCCCCCATTGCCATTGAAGCACTCTCTGATACACATTAATTACTCATTTTCAAATTATTTTCCAACACTATTGAGACTTACACCAATAAATATGAATATTATGGTAAAATATATACTCCCTCCATCTCATATTACTTGTCACTTTACCTTTTGCACGCCCCTTAAGAAATCATAAATAAAAGATATATTTTACTATCTTACCCCTATCTCTCTCCAATAAATACATTCTATCAAAATTGACTATTTTCAAGAACAATTATTACTAAGGGTAAGATGGGAAAGATTTAATTAATTTTATTTTGATTTTGTAAATGAACAAGTAATTGGACATATATTTTTAGTAATGTGGCCAAGTAATATGGGACAGAGAGGGTAAGATGGGAAAGATTTAATTAATTTAATTAATTTTATCTTGATTTTGTAAATGAACAAGTAATTTGAACATATATTTTTAGTAATGTTGAATACTTCACTTATTAATTCTTAAAGAACGTAAAAAGTCAAAAGTGAACAAGTAAAAGTGCACGAAACAAATAACTATGTGTCGGAGAATTAAAATTGAAGTGCATGTGTATATACATGAGAAGAGAATAAATATTCAGTACTATGACATATGTCCACGTGAGATAAAAAAGTAGTTTAGTAATGTGGCCAAGTAATACGAGACGGAGGGAGTACTTCATTTATTAATTCTTAAAGAACTTGAAAAGTCAAGTCAACAAGTATAAGTGCACGGAGGAAATAAATGTGTCGAAGAATTAAAATTGAAGTGCATATGTGTATACTTGAGAAGAGATAAATATTCAGTACTATGACATATGTCTACTTTTTAGTAATGTGGCCACGTAATATGGGACGGAGAGGGTAAGATGGGAAAGATTTAATTAATTTTATCTTGATTTTGTAAATGAACAAGTAATTTGGACATATATTTTTAGTAATGTTGAGTACTTCACTTATTAATTCTTAAAGAACGTGAAAAGTCAAAAGTGAACAAGTAAAAGTGCACAGAGGAAATAAATATGTGTCAGAGAATTAAAATTGAAGTGCATACGTGTATACATGAGAAGAGAATAAATATTCAGTACTATGACATATGTCCACGTGGGATAAAAAGGTAGTTTATTAATGTGGCCAAGTAATATGGGACGGAGGGAGTACTTCATGTCACGACCTGACTAGGGCCATGATGGGTACCCGGGGCTAACCACCGAGCACCACTCATTCTATTACTCATCCTGCGTTCGTTCATATTTCTTACGCTCATAATTATAGAAAACTATTTTCATTTGAAACATATTCGCTTTATATACATAGGCCCTTCGGCTATCAAAATAATATATATACATACGATGAGAAACTGTGAGACCATACTACCCACACATACGCATCTACGAGCCTCTACTAGAGTGCCAGACATAGGGACGGGACAAGACCCCGTCATGCCCAAAACATATATATGTACACAAAAGAATAATCAATGGCACCTCCGGGAAAATGGAGTGCTCTCAGTCAGCTAATCGCTCCTACGAGTCTGGATCGCCTCCTTCTCTACCTGTGGGCATGAACACAGTGTCCAAAGAAAACGTACGTCAATACGAACATTGTACTGAGTATGTAAGGCATGAATGAAATGAACATAATAGAGAAAATCATAAGGCATAAGATGAAGATATAACCTACGTACTTTTTAAGTGCGGATACATTCCATACATATATCATACATAAGCATATCATATGTGTTACCATAGCGTATACATCATCATATTATATATACATCATCATCGTTAACCCACGTCCGGGTAACCATCATATGCCGCCCACTTAGTGGTGATCATGTCCGACCTTCTAGGCGCGGTGGAATCATAAGCGACCCGCCTTAGCAAGTGACATGTCCGGCCATTTGGGCACGGTGGAATCCTGCGGCCGGCTTTCGCGGTGACATGTCCGGCCATTTAGGCGCGGTGGAATTATATCATCGTGCATATCATAGACTTATCATTATTATTCATCTCATAGGAATATCATGACTCTATCGTAACTTAGCATCATTATACAGTTATCACCAAAACATACATTAGAACTTGAAGGAAACTATAGCTATGTCGGGGTGACATAAGGTCGTAAACCCCCGATTACATTATGGAGTGATCGTTATCATTATATCTCACCTTTGAGGGACTAACGTTTAAGGTGAGTGCACATAAGGAAAACATCAATGGATCATAGTTAACCTCATTAGCTTTGTAGGAACATCATATTATGAACTCTAGAATCTTTAAACTTAAGCTCATCATCATCGTTATCGTATTCGTAATGTATCTCTTATCTCATATGGCTATTCATGAACATAGACTCTTAACTTTCCGGAATGTAGGAAATTCTTGAAGAAGGAGGAAAATCATGCCATAAGATTCATGCCTTAGAAAGAAGGGACTAGCCTTACATACCTTTTTCGTTTAACTATTCTATCGCTTGCTCGTTCTCCTTCAATGCCGACGTTCCTACCTTCAAGAGAATTCGCATTAACATTAGCTAATCGACTACATGAACATGCTTACTAATGCTAGAGAAAATTGGGCAGCATTTCCTTTGTTTATATAACCTTCCTCATATCACATATCAACTCCCAATCATCCATAACAACATTCACAATATTATAGGCAACAATCATCATTCATCTGCATTATCCACATTTCTCAATTTCACTTCAACTTCTCCATAATCATGGTCATAGTTCACTATTACGTTCTTCCACATATAATGCTTATTCCATGTTCTAAATGTCATTCATAACGTACTCATAATCATAACATATCAATAATCATGATTCAATCCAAACTACTTCTCAAAAATGACACCATTCTTACATTCATGACCCATTTCCTATTTTCCTTCTACAATCCAAGTGTTTTAACTTTTCAATACCTTAAACATCATAAAAATACCATAAAACTCACCTTAGATAATGGAAGAATAAGCCTTGAATGGAAATACTCTTCTTGCACCAAAACCCTAGTTCACTTCCTTTGAAATTTCTTGGCTTGGATGAACTTTGATGTGTTTCATACACTTGGTTTTGTTGGTTTGATGAAGTTGATCATCAATTTCTCTTGGGTTCTTGTGGATGAAGAGTGGAGAGAGTTCTAGAGAATTCTTGAGTTGTGGAGAAGAGAAATGAAATGAATTAAATGAGAGAGAGGGTCCTTATATCATTTTAAAATCTGACCCGACACTAACATACGGACCAACATACGGTCCGTATATTTTATACTGACCGTATGTCTGGACCGTATGTTTGGTCCAGTGAAGACCCTCATTCTGGGCAGAACATACGGTTGGACATACGGTCCGTATGTTTTATACGGCCAGTATGTTTGGCCGTATAATGCCCAGCTTTCCGAAGTTCGTTCTCGTCGACTTGTTTGACCTCCAATCCTTATGGAACCTTCTTGACACTTGTTTAACACCTCATTACCAATCTAAGGGACGTTATCACTCTTCTCCAAAACATCATTAAGCCATCATTAACTTGACACTCGTAAATCTTACCCGACACACAACATATCCCTTGCTTTCATTAATAACTTCCTTCCCTTACCTCGAGTGTCTTTGAAATCTCGATTGAGTTCATCAAATGCTATTTCTTACTTATCAAAACATCGTATACGTCGTGCCCTTCGTTAGTCTATTCAGTGTACGTTAACGGGAAATTTCCAAGGTGTAACACTTCATTTATTAATTCTTAAGGAACTCGAAAAGTCAAAGTCAACAAGTATAACTGCACGGAGGAACTAAATATGTTAGAGAATTAAAATTGAAGTGCATACGTGTATACATGAGAAGAGATAAATATTCAATACTCTGACATATGTCCACGTGGGATAAAAACGTAGTTGGTTAAATTGTACAATTTATATAGTTTGTGGTACAAATTTGTATTGTTGTGTTAGGGCTCTCTTCACATTTATATATAATAGAAATTTGACATGAATTTCACTTATATTGAAACCAACATTTTAATGTTTCATTTAAAGTTCAAACGCTAATATTTTAGATTTGCAAATACTCATCACCACACAAATAATGCGCCTTTAAAAATATTGAAATTGTAGGTTCTATTAACTTTAAACTTACTCCTTTATAATATTTGCACCAAAGTACATGGATTTTACTATGGTAGTAACAAATTAAGGTGAAAATAAATATTTAGTCATTTTTTGGAAGACTAAAATGCTCGAAGAATGAAGGTGGAGTATAATGATCTCGTTGTTGTCACACCCTGAATCATGGTCTAGACGTAACACGACACTCAGTGCCTGACTGCATATGACCGAGCGAACCACATGGCTGGCTGAATCAACATGGGGCATGGACTGATGCGAAATGTAATCTAAACATGCATGGCTTGCGTAAACATGACATCCAATAATCATAACTCTGAAAATAATAAAATATCATGAATGCGGAGTTAGTCTAAAAATATAATAAGTAATGAGCCAACACTAGCTATACGACTCTGAACATCTGATATAATATAATTAATTAGTCTAGTCTATGAAACATCTGACATAAGTATGACAGCTAAACTGTACCAGGATAAGGCCACTGGCATACCTTAACTGCATGACTCACAATAAATAAATAAAGATAAAACCCCAATGAGATGGGGCTCACCAATAGTTAATACGTGCAAAGTCCTAACGAGCTGATTCGTCGTCCTATAAATCTGCATCGTGAAATACAAGCCCCCAGGCAAATAAAAGGGGTCGTCAGTACATTCGAATTATACTGGTACGTAAAGCAACTGAATAAAATAAGCATGACACATGAAATAATAGAACTAAAACTGAAACAGTATCTGTAAGCTGAACATGAACATGAATATCATCTGACATGAATATGTATGTGTAACATAAGTAAAACATTTTAAGTGGGAGAGCCTTAGTCTAAACGATATGTAACCACCACGTATGTATGTGGCGTCCGATCTCTGCCCGACCAGCTAAACCATCCTGTACTTTGTCGGGGTACAAGACATGAATGGATCCAATAACCCGTTGTTACACCTCGTATTTTGTACATTTGGATATTCCGAACTAATTGCGGGAAGTTAAAGACAAGACCATCTTCGACTTTGTTTTAAGACGTAAGTCGTTTATGAATTATGTTGGAAGGAGACATTAAGGAAAATTTGGGGCCAAAAGTTATTTATAGAAAGTTGGCCATTTTGTGAAATAGCCATAAGTGGCCGGCCACATGGGGGTGTGGGCCATGGCCACATGGATGGCTATTACATGTTGTTAAAGGATGATAAGGCAAGAGGATTAGTCATATTTCCACTTGGAAATTTCTAGAAATTTGAAGAAAGATTTGGAGGGAAAGGAAAAAAAAAAAAAAAAAAGGAGAGCACATGGCCGGCCATGTGCTTGGCCATGTGCATGGTCATGTGCTATGTAAATATATATATATGTCCAAGTCATGAAAAAGGGACCAACTCATCATTTTAGTTCTAGAGAATTCAAGAGAGATAGAGAGAAAAGAAGAAGGAGAAAAACGGATGAGGGTGGCGAAACCAAATGACCCCTCAATCTTGATCACGGGGAATTATTTTCTTCTTGTTTCCCTACTAATTAGAAAGGTCCTTATTACCATGGAGTAGTTGTTGGAGCAAGAAAACCATCCGTTTGCATGATTCATGGCCTAGAGAGAGGAGTGGGTGTAAGAGGTAAGGTTCAATCCTTGTTTTCATATGCTATGCATGGTTTGTATATGTTGTAGGTTGAAGAAATGAATGAAATTCATAAAGTATGTGCATGTATGGTGTTGGCCGAATGGAGTAGGTGTTGTGTAGAAATGATGAATTAAGTTTATCTTAGTAGTTTGATTGTTGTGTGTGAATTTCATAATGAAAAATGGATGAAGAACATGAGATCATGCATGTTGAAGTTGTGGCCGAATGTGCATGGGTTGGCCGTGTGTGTGTGTGATGTTATATAGAAAAAAAAAATGGATTAAACTTTTACGTAGTATATTGGTTGTTGTGTGATGGATTCTATGTAATGAAAATGAAAGTTTGATGATTCAAATGGAAGTTGTGATGGTTACGGGTGATTTGGGAACGTAATATGATTTGAATATGTTTTCTTGAATTCATGGAAGTAATGTTGTAAATGTATGGAATTGTTGATATAGTTTATGAGTTTGAAAGGAATAAATGTATTGTTGGTGTTCTTATGGCATTTGGAAGATTTGGGTTGGAATGTCTTGAACATGTTGTGAATTGAGTATTGATATTGTTATTATGATCGTTGTTGGTTTGGCCGAGTTGAATTCTCGGATTGTTGTTAATGGATGAATTGGGCCGAGCCATATTCTCGGGATGGCGCATTTACAGGGGAAGTCTTTGCCGAAATTTTTGTAGACAAATGTGCATTCAAGATTGGATTCCTAAAAGCTCTAATCAATGTTTGGTGAACATGACCAAATTGTAGATTTTGGCGGATTTGCAACTTGGATTTGGAGTAGCAGAAGGAGCGGAAAGAGGTATGTAAGGCTTCACTTCTCTTTCTTGGCATGTCTTAGACATAATAGGTTTGGACACGGGCCTCGGGGATAATTCCTCTCCTAGAAATCCGAGATTGAAACTAACTACTATTCGTTCAAAGAATAATGGGTGAATTAGAACTTTGCGTGAAATGTCGGAAAGACTTCTTAAACATCCAAAACTTACGCAAATAAAAGGGCTCGATTACCACTAAGATCCTCAAGTGACGCCATAAGTTGTAATATACGTAAATTTGATACGCCGCACGGCCGCCCGACTCGAGGTGGGCTCACTATCTCGAATTCTCTCCTATTGTCCCATGTGGCTTACTTTCATTCTATAGTTAAGGAAAGCTTTTGGCTATTATTCCGACTACTATATAATAGTCGTTTTAACAAATCCATTGATTCCAAAGCACGATTCTTTTCCTCCGATAGCTAGTAAATGCTTTCCAAAGCGCTCGTATTTTCCCAGAACAAAGGTTTATGGCAAAGTAAGTTTTACAAACGGCGGCAGTGAACGTATGTTTTACAATGCCACGGATGATGTCGAGGAAAGAAAATGCTTACATGATAACTATGACCATGATGATTCTATGATTAAAGGTTCCAAGTCTACGATTCAGTTGACGAGATGAGAACGTTAAGCTATTTCTTGAATTCTCAACCTCTGCTACTCATGAATAATGTTTTCTCTTAAAGATTCCAGTATACAAAACGATGCCCTACGATCTTGTTTTTATATTTTCTCATGATATTACTCTCACTAATAGTCTCGCCTTATATCAATCATTCCTTCAGTGAGACAAGCGCCCATAGTTATTCTATAATATAATCGGAGGTTCCCCGACCTTACGTCACTCCGATGGATACATGATTTTCTTGGGCTCCCATGCTTATATGATATTTGTATACGAATACGCATGAACACGGGGGACATGGGGGAAGAGGTCGTATACATGGAAAATGGGAAGAACTATGTTTCACACACCGGTAGCTTATCATCTGGGACGCGGGATTTACGGGCGACCGAGTATTTCGGCGATATTGGGCGAGCCGTGTTTGTTCGGTGCTATGATACTATGATATACTATGATACTATGATGCACTATGACACGTTTATGATACTATGGTACACCATGATATGCTATGATACTATGATATGCCATGATTTAACATGATGACATAAATTCTATTTTACATGCCTATGAAAAGAAATGTTTTTTTTAAAACGGGAAAACAAGCATACATGGCATCCGCCCATGCCGGGCCCTCATATGCACGGGTTACTCGGTTATTCTATGATATGTTCTATGTTTCTGTACGAGATAATGTTCATATGTACGGAGTCATCCTTTTACCTCACGATGTAATATCTCTTTATTGTTCATGCTTATATCTCTACTATGTTGCTATTTACGCTTACATGCTCGGTACATAGCTCGTGCGGCCCCTTCTTCGGGGTCGTTTCGTGCCACGTGTGTACACCCGGAAGGAGCCGACTATAGCATAGAAGATGTTCCGGCAGAGTTGGTAGGCTCCCTTGTCCGGGCTTATTTGCCGAGTCGTAGTATAGATGCCATGATACTTTGTTCGAGGTTAGAGACTTTGCGGACGAGAATCGTGGGTATTGGGTGGTCGGTTTGTAAAGCGGCTCCAAGGCCGATATGTTATTATGTTTCGTGTCTCGAGTCTTATATGATGTCAGATTCTATTTATAAAAAAAATTTCTATGTATTCATTTCTTACCAGTTTATAAGTTCATATGTGTAATAAGAGTCAGCGGGTTCGCTCGGCTCCAGAGAATAAATTCGGGTGCCCATCACGCCCTAGTAAGATCGGGGTGTGACATAATAGATGCTTGTGGAAGGAATCGTCCTAACTGGGCGGAGCTATCCTTATCCTACACTAGCATATGTAATTTCAGGCTATCTGGGCCTTTTCGGTAATCTGTGCAACTCCCAAAACATGAATATGGATATAATTGGTTAGTAACCCATGAATTATATAAACACGATTGTAAACATGATTCATTCTTGTATTATAATATGAAGATAAATATAATGTATAACTTGTATGAAAACATGGAATCATGTAGAAGTTCATGAAAATAAACATAAAAGTTCATATCTTGCATTTAAGAACCCATGGAATGCAAAGTATGAGTTTTCATGGATTACGGACAGATTCTCAATAACCAAAGTGGACTATTAAGAACACAAAATAAAGTAATAATACAACATGGTATATCATGTCACATGCACTTAGAGTTATCATGAACATGGCTGGAATCCCTAGTTTTAGTGGAATTTCGTATAATCATGGAAGAACGTGGCGTGGGGAAGAACAATGATGTTCCCACACGTAGATAGAAACCCTACATACCTGTAATGCTCCAGAACTTGCATTGAAGTCTGAACTTGGAGAAAAAATCCAAAAGCCTTAATCCTGAATCCCTTAGATGGGTTTTCTTGAAACCCTAGGTTAGGAACAATGAATTCTTATTTAGAAATCATGGATACATGTTAGAATTCACTTGAAAGGCTTGGAATAGGCTTACCTTGGTGTATGTATGATATTGATGGGAGAAGAAAACCTTCGTGCTACGGCTTGGGGGGTATGAAAAAAAATAGAATAAAAGGCTGAAGTCTCGTATTTATATTGTTCCCCGCGTTAGCCATTGTTCGAGCACTAAATATGATCCGTACTTGATTATACGGTCACAAATACAGTCTATACTTCAATGTACGGTTCGTATAACCTGACCGTATTTCAATTGGCAAATTACAAAAACTAAGATTTTTCCCAACAAGATTTACCTGAATACGGTCCGTATTTCATTATATGGCCAGAAATACAGTCCATATAATTGGGCATAAAACCTGAACTTTACAGAACTGAAACGAATTTTAATCCTAACACTTCCCTTCTGGTTTTCTAAGTCCTGAATCATGAACGTAGCTTAGTTAGGAGGTACGAGGTGTTACAATTGTACAAGAACAAGGTGATATTCAAAATTGCAATAATTACAGGGGTATTAAACTACTAAGCCACACTATGAAAGTTTGGGAGAGGATGATATAGATGAGGATGAGGATAGAGGTGTCTATTTCCAAGAATCAATTCAGATGATGCAAGAGAGATCAACTACCAAAGTCATTCATTTTCTAAGGAGATTGTTGGAGCAGTATAGGAATAGGAATAGGAATATAGAATTACATATGATGTTCATTGACTAAGAAAAGACACATGACAAAGTTTCTACGGAGCTTTTATGAAGATGCTTGGAGTCTAGAGGCGTACATGTGGCATATATTAGAGAGATTAAGCACATTTACTATGGAACGAGGACCCAAGTGTGAACTATGAGCGGCGACTCGGAACGCTTTCCAATTATGACGGGGTTGCACCAGCGATCAACTCTTAGTCCGTACTTATTTGGCTTGTTGATGGATAAACTAACACGACATATTCAAGGGGAGGTACCATAGGGTATGTTATTTGCAGATGACATAATATTGATAGGCGAGACACACAGTGTAGTTAACGATAAACTGGAGGCTTGGAGACAAACTTTAGAGTCTAAAGGTTTCAGGTTGAGCAGAACTAAAGCTGAATACATAGTGTGTAAGTTCAGTGACGTATCTCATGAGCAACTGTGGAAGTGAGGATTGGTGCACAAGTCATCCTTAAGAGAGAAATCTTCAAGCATCTCTGGTCAATAATCCCAGAAAATAAAGAGATCGATAAGGATGTCACACATCGTATTGAAACAGGGTGGATAAAATGGAGGCTCACATTCGGTGTACTATGTAATAAGAAGGTGTCACCGAGACTTAAAAGGTAAATTCTATAGAATGATTGTTAGATCAACTATGTTGTATGAGGCGGAGAGTTGACAAGTCAAGAATTCACACGTTCATAAGTTAAGTGTAGAGGAGATGGAGATGCTTAGATAGAAGAGATAAATTAAGAAACAAAGATATACGGTGTAAGGTGGGAGTGTCCTGAGTGGTGGACAAGATGCAGGAAGCGCGACTAAAATGGTTCCGGCATGTAAAGAGGAGGAACACATATGCCCAGTGAGGAGGTGTGAGAGCTTGACAATGACAAGTCTAAAAACAGGTAGAGTTAGACAAAGGAAGAATTGGGGGTGAAGTGATTAAACATGACATGACTCATCTTAAGCTCGCTAAGAACATGACCCTAGATAGGAAGTATGGAGGTCAATGATTAGGATAGAGGGTTAGTAGACAGTGGGGCGATTTTCTTTTTACCGTGAAAGAGCATGGTTCTAGTTTAGTTCATCTTGTCTGCTCTCTCTTCTACTTATCAGCATCAATACTATTATTCTATTACTGCCTTATTCTTCAAATTGTATTATTACTATTGTTTCTTTTGCTTGGGTTATCGTTATGATTTTTATTGCAAGAACTTTTTTTTCCTATAGCATTTTTATCATAACTTTTACTTTTGCATTTATTATACCAACGTTTTTTTCTTCAAAAACACTTTTCTTGAGCTAAGAGTTTATTGGAAACACTCTCCCTATCACACAAGGTAGGAATAAGGTTTGTGTACATCTCATCCTTTCCGGACCCACTATATGAGATAATAATGGGTATGTTGTTGTTGTTAGATGATAACAATGTTAATATAATTTTTTGCACATTAATAGTGCGATATAATTACATACCTATCTATTAGTTAATCAAGAATTAATTAACGTATATTCCACCATATTAAATCTAATCATAGTAAATTGAATTGATTTGGTATAGCATCCAAATGTTTGCCCCCAATTTCTATGGGTGAAAAGTAGCAACTAATCTATAAGATTAATTGAAATTCACATAAACTGACCCGAACATCACAGTTATGACTTATTTTGATTGGTCTAATGTAAACTCTGAATACTATATTCCAGAAAAAACTGTAATCCCTTAGTTCACTTTTACTTGTCACGTTCGCCTCTCGAGAGTCAAACTATAAGAATTTTGACTATTATTTTAAGATTTTTTTTCATCATCTTAATATGAGAAGAATTGCAACTTATATTTTTTTTAAACAGTTTTTGAACATCCAAATTTTAGTTTTAAAATATTGAACTAAACCTAATTCAATTTAGCTCCAAAAATTAGTAGTTTGATTATCGAGAAACGAAACGCGACAAGTATCGGAAACAACCTCTCTACCCCAAAAAGGTTGAGTTAAGGTCTGCGTACATCCCACCTTCCCCACACCTCACCCCGTGGGATTACACTGGGCTGTTGTTGTTTGAAACGCGACAAGTAAAAGCGAAATTGGAACCACCAAAGGATGTGGTGCAGAGGATGGCCTACTCATCTCTTAACTAGAGGTCTCGGGTTTGAGTCCTGAGTATGAAAAAATCCTTGGTAGGGAGCGCTTCCCACCGAATGGAGCCCTACACAGCCAAATTCGAATATAATCAGGTTTCAATGCAGATACCGACACTGAGCGGGAAACCAAAAAACATAAAAATAAAAAACCGAAGTTGGAAGGGGGTAGTTGAACTCAACAAAAAGGATCCATCAAGTCCGACCCGACCCACATTTTGGTTCCGGGGCTCCGGTCTAAAGATGCAAAATTTCTCCAGTAAACACGCAGCTGCCTCCTCCGCCGCTCGCTTTTTTTCCCTTCCTTCTCTTCTTCTGATGTGCGTATAACTACGCCGTCAATTTCAGGTACTAATTTCTCTTAACTAAAATTACCCCAAAGCCACGCTTACATTTTTACTCATTTTCTTCTTCTTCTTCTTCTTCTTCTTCACATTCATGTATTGCATAATATACTACTATTTAAATTACTACTCTTCTACATAATAATGACCCTTTATGTTTTTAGAGCTTCTAAATTCATTATACCCAAATCAAATCTCAATCATTTCACCATTTTTCTTTCTTTTTATTCATCTTTACATCACTTTCAATACCCATCTCATATAAAAATCACAACTTTCAATACCCATAGATGTAATAATAATAGTAATAATATTAATAATGTTGAAAATCCCTTTCAAGATTCAAATTTTCAGAATTTAGTTTTGAAAAAAATTCAAGAAAGGGAGGATTATTGTATTGATTCTTTAATTTATGATTCTGATTTATTGGTTAAGATTCTTAACTCAATTAGATATAGACCAAATGTTGCATTGAGATTATTTAGGTGGGTTGAAGTGCAAAAAGGGTTTAATTATTCCGAGTTTTCGTTATGTACTATTCTTGATATTTTAATACAGAATGGTTGGATGAAATCTGCTTATTGGGTAGTAGAAAGAGTGATTAGTTGTAATATGGATAAAGTTGTTGATTTATTGGTTGATGGGTATTTGAATTTGAAGGTATCTGTTGAAATATTCAATCTTTTATTAAGAGTTTACACGAAAAAGAACGCGAATTTGGAGCAATGTTTGTTGGTTTTCGAGAAAATGTTGAGCAATGAGATATTGCCTGATGTGAAGAATTGTAATAGGATTTTGAGGAACTTAAGGGATAGGAATTTAGTTGCGAAATCGCGAGAAGTGTATAGGATGATGGGTGAGTATGGGATAAAGTCGACGATTATTACTTATAATACGATGTTGGATTCGTTTTGTAGAGAAGGCGAAGTACAACAGGCTTTAGATCTTTTATCGGAAATGCAGAGAAAGGAATGCTATCCGAATGATGTTACGTATAATATCTTGATTAACGGGTTGTCCAAGAAAGGAGAATTTGATCATGCTAAGGGTTTGATTGGAGAGATGTTGAATAAAGGATTGAAGGTTTCGGCTCATACGTATAACCCTTTAATTCACGGTTACTGTGCTAAGGGAATGATTGTCGAGGCATTAGGTCTTGTAGAAGAAATGGAGGTAAAAGGAGTTTCGCCGAATGTATCGACTTTTAATACGTTTATTTACGCACTTTGCCGGGAAGGGCAGGCAAGTGAAGCGAGGCACTGGTTTTCTGTCATGTTGAAGAAGAATTTGGCACCGGACATAATCTCGTATAATACTTTGATTTACGCGTATTGTCGGTTGGGGCATACTAATGAGGGTTTTTCGTTATTACGTGATTTAAGGAGGAGGGAACTTTTTCCTACAGTAGTAACGTATAATACGATTATGCATGGACTCTGTAGAAAAGGTCATTTAGAGGATGCTAAGCAGCTGAAAAAAGACATGATGAGATCCGGTATCTCCCCTGATGTATTTACTTACACTATTCTTGTTCATGGTTCGTACAAGGCAGGAAATTTACCAATGGCAAAAGAACTATTCGATGAGATGTTACAGAGGGGTTTGGAGCCAGACTGCATTGCTTACACAACTCGAATAGCAGGTGTACTGAGGCTGGGTGACATATTGAAGGCGTGCAAACTACAAGAGGAAATGTCAGCACAGGGATTCCCTCCAAATATAATTATCTACAATGTATTTGTCGATGGTATTGCGAAGCTCGGTAATCTAGAAGAAGCAACTGAGTTGTTACAGAAGATGGTTGGAGATGGCCTTATGCCTGACCACATAACATATACCAGTGTAATTCATGCATACCTAGAATTTGGGTATCTAAAAAAAGCCAGAGAGTTGTTCGATGAGATGATAAGCAAAGAGATCTCTCCAACTGTTGTGACATACACAGTGCTAATTCATGCACATGCTGGTAAAGGGAGGCTTGAACTTGCACATATGTATTTTTCAGAGATGCAACAGAAGAGCATTTTGCCAAATGTGATTACTTACAACGCGCTGATAAATGGACTTTGCAAGTATAGAAGAGTAAACGAGGGTTACAGGTACTTTGCTGAGATGAAAGCAAGAGGAATTGTCCCTAATAAATATACCTACACCATTTTGATAAATGAGAACTGTGATTTGGGTAACTGGCAAGAGGTTTTTAGACTGTTCAAAGAAATGTTGGATAACGGAATCCAACCTGATTCTTTTACATACAGTGCGATGTTGAAAAATCTCGGCAAAGATTCTACATCACATGCCATAGAATACCTTGACTTTATACTTTTGGGTGATGAAGGCACTGCCGAAGCAGAGAGTTGAACAATTCGTGAATAGCCACTGGGATTCTTGGTTGACTGGCTTTCAGTTCTTGATATTTGGTCTAAAGGTGTTACACCATGAGCTTCAGACCGACATCTCTGTAATAGCTGCTGGTATGTGTCTGTTATACTTGACCATGACCTGTTAATTATTGGGCTTTTTTCATTTTTGGCCCGTTCGCCAAAATTAATTACGGGCGCTAGCCAAAATATTCAAACCTATACACTGATTATGCATATTTATATATATGTATATTATATCTGTACAATATGTATATTATATCTGCGTATATTTATACGTAATGTACATAACCTATACATTTACTGCTATTTTGTAATTTAGATCACCGAAAGACATTGGACTGTAATTATTTCTTAATTTTCGTCATTGTTCTTCACCATGCATTTACAACTTTAATATGACTTTTATTAGGTGGAGCAGATAGAGCCTGTCATGGTTCATTTTGGATTTGGACCTACTTCCTGTATTTGGTGTAAGATCGCTGAACCTACTTGGCCTTTCTCTTCAAATTAATGCATGGATCTCTGAATAAAATTTGCATTCTTGTCTCTCTCCTCTAATAAGTGGCTTTTCGTTTTCCCTTTTCTTATTTTTGTTCCCTCTGTTTCCTTTCCCTATTTTGACGCAATTTCACATGCATACAAGCCTATAATCTGCTACATTGTCATGGATGAGTATCTGCTCTTAAACCTTCTTTCGAAGGAAATTAAAACCATGATGCTAGATATTGGAGCCAAAAAATTTCAGTTTTTTCTCGTTAAATTCACCTCCTGTTTTTTTCCTTTACAGGGAAAACACAAAAGTCTACGCAGCTTACCAGATAACACGATACTCTATTGCAGGTTAGTGGTATTTAATTTCAGTTGAGGGTCTCTTGAGTTATATCAAGTTTCCTTTTCTTTGGGTTTTCCTCACATTTGTGTTCAGTTAGTGGTCTGTCTTCTTGTTTAACAATTCTAGTTTTTGGAAACACTAAAGATATCTGGTAGGACTTGTAAAAGTATTACAGTCAACCTGGGATTGACATGTAAGGTCTTGGTGTACCTAAGATACTAATTATGTGAAACGCAGCGTTTTTTGGCTTTTTTTTGAAGCGTATCTTTCTATAATCTTTACTTATAGGGCCTTTTTACGCCTAGTTCCGATATAAACTGATGGCAAGTATCTATCCTCCAAAAAGTTACAGATAAGGATGGAAAGTGTTTTCTTTTGTTATAGAAGATAGTAGTCCGATAAGAAGCTGCCGTGTTCAGAGGGATGTGGAACTTGAGCTGTGATTCTGAAGGAAACTGTGTTGGCTGGTCCTTTCGCATAAACCATTTCAATCTGACCTTAAAGATACTCTGGAGAGGAAAAACAAGAAAATGGATATAGTTTGCAATTATATGATGATCCAATGAAAATTTGATTAGTCTTGCCTTCGAAAATGAATAAAATTCTGTTTAGTCTTGCCCTCTATGAAATAGTTGTGGACTATGACTTTATTATCTAATTTTCTCTGTGGCAGTATGGTTATGGATGTGCTTGTATTGTTTTTTACAAGTACTCTTCCTGCAGTTCCCTCTTGTTTAAGGGCTTTCTTCCTTCCACCTGTTCAACCCCCTCCCCCGCAAACACACACACACACAACGAAATTGGACTCTCTTTCTCTGGAACATGTATGTATTAAAATAAAAATAATGCAACTACTCTCTCCGTCTCAATTTATGTGAAGGTGTTTGACTGGGCGCAGTGTTTAAGAATAAAAGGAAGACTTTTGAAATTTATGGTCTAAAATAGACCATAGATATATGTGTGGCTATAAATCATCTTGCATAGAAAGGTGTCATCCTTTTTGGGATAAATCATCTCTTATTAAGGTGTCATTCTTTTTGGGACTGACTAAAAAGGAAAGAGTGTCACACAGATTGGGGCAGAGAGAGTGTGTGGAAAGGAGATACCATTTTGTATTAGTCGATTCAGAAATATTGGACAAACGTGACAGTTTAGATAATTAGGGTATAGATTGGATGTGAACTGGATGATCGTTCCAATCATACGTAGACCATTGTTCTATAGCTAAAGATGAGAAGTGTCTCTTCTGATGTCTATCACACTGCATATTATCCTGTATTTGCTGCTTTATTGTAAAGCTAGCTACCTTATTTACTATGAGTTGTTTAGTCATTGTTTTCCTTACAACAATCTTGGTTTTATCCAAGCTGCTTAGAGGTGTCTGGGAGTGATTTATGCCTTCTTCTGTCGCCTCTCAACCAGTGAACATTCTTAAGAATGCGGTGACGTGCATGTTCTTGAAAATTACCCTGTCTATTTGTAAGAGATTTTTGAAAAATTACTTTTGGTACTTTATGTAATTTTTTTCTTCATTTAATGAAATCTGAGAAAGTCTTTCCGGTATCCTTCTGTATTTAAGGTTAATTTTACTTTTCAGTTCTACTACTACGATGTAGCTTTTGATACCTATCTGACGAAGTATCGTCAAATTGTCAGCTTATTATCGTCAAATTGTCAGCTTAGTGGCACACAGAGCTCCCGTTCCTGAATATTTCTATGCAAATGTTAAAGCAGTAAAGCAAGGAATGCTAAATAAGCTGGAAGTCATTGGTGGATAAATGGTCGTTGAAAATGGTGCTACTCTGGTTGGATTTGCCATACAAATTCAATCCTTTTTTGAGAATGACAATTTCAATCCTTTAAAGCATGTTAATAGGTACTTCCTGAGTCCTTTTAAAGTCTTAAGTTCTGTGGTACAGTTTCATCCTTTTTGTTGAGTGTGTTTGTTGGTTTATATGCTTCCCACTTGTTGGTGCTATGCCTGCCTTCTGAGTAAACTATCTCTATAGGGATATGTTTTCAACTGCTGATAAATGCTAAACTTAATCCATTCGCTGATAGTGTTGGGAGATGCTGTCTATAATTTTGTCTTGAAAAGGGAGGTTTTTACTCCCGTTTCTGTTTTTTTTTTTTTTTTTTCTATTTTCAAATGCTTCTTGTTGGCCAAACTAAGTAGATGTGTCCTCCACTACTTTAGCATTTATTTATTATTCTTGAATACTTAACCCCAATTTAGCGTTTAGTTTCAAAGTTGTGCGAACTATCATGGCACTAAATTTATGAGCCATGTGATGGAACTTTGGAAAAGAGTGAGAGAGTGTAAACTTAGGGATGCCGAATGAGTAACATATCCAGTTTAGATTTATGCCTGGTAGACCAACAACAGAGGCTATATTCTTGCTAAGATAATTGAGGAAACTTATTTATATTTGGTATTTTATTGATATAGATAAAACGTATGATAGAGTCCCAAGAGAAGTCCTTTGGTGGGTGCTGAAGAAAGGAATTCATAGTAAATTTATGAGCTTTTGACCAGAATCATCCCTATTGTATGAGCTAAACTTTCATTACATCCTTATAATATCTCACTTAACCTAAAACATCCCATAAGTTTTTAAAATTTGACCAAAAACATCCCTCAGTTAACTTTCCATCCATTTCTAACAGTGCTATCTCCTATCATGTACTTTATCACTTTTTTTAATTAAACTCCCTCCATCTCCCTTTGTCCAATGCATCAACTATCTATGGCTCCCCATTATCTTGCGCCTTAAAACTCTGATTCTTCTTCTCCTCCTTTCTTACCATTTCTTTCTTCTATTCCCCACTATCCCAACCAAAAATATCTAAACTTTTACCCCGGAAAATGGAAACCTCCTTGAAAATGTTACCTCTTTCTCTCAGGCATTTTGCTTGAAATTTTAACTTGTAATCAGTTTACAATTTTGTCCCAGCTAATTTACTTGAGAATTTTTCCTTGAATACTTGAAGCCCGGTTAATAGAATTCATATTTTTGAATACCCATAATTTGTCTTTTGTGTATTAGTCACTTCCTTGTAGAATTCGAAGGTTTACAAGAATCCTCAATGCAATTCAGGGGGTTCTTCAATTGTTTTTTTGCTTTTTTACTGTGGCTATGAATGCTTTACTGTTACTATGTGTTGGTTTATTTTTGTGTCTGGGGAACAGCGTGATCATTCAGATGAGATCCAATTGTAATATGATAGTCCTTTCCTATTCACTGTTGGGATTCTCCTTTTTTTAGAGGCATTAGTAACATTATGATATGACAATTGAAAGTATCCGTAGTGGTAATTCATTGAATGCCATTATAATTACGACTGAAGGCATTTGAAGTTAATAAAAATTTCTCAGTTCAAAAATCTGTTTACTCACAACCACTGTTGGAATGACTTATTTATGTTCTTGTCATCAGATGCCTCAAATCACGTGCGGTGTGATATCCTGGAGTATGTGCTCCTTAGAAGAACATGGTAAACTGCAGAATATTCAAGATTATAAAACGGGGAGGCGGGTAGTACTTCACAGTTTATAAAGTACATGAGAGGAGATAGGCAGATAGCACCGTTAGAAATGGAAGGAAAAGTTAACTGAGGGATGGTTTTGGTCAAGTTTTAAGAACTTAAGGGATGTTTTAGGTTAAGTGAGATATTCTAAGGATGTAATGAAAGTTTAGCTCATACAATAGGGATGATTTTGGTCAAAAGCCCTAAATTTATAATTGCCAAAAGTGATATGTATGATGGGACAATCACTAGTATGAGAACAGTAGGGTATGCAAAGGAGTTCCAACAGCAGTGGTTTACACCATAGATCAGTATTGAACCCATTTGGATGAACTAACATAATACAAGATAAGGTCCCATGGTGTATCCTTTTTGCTGAGGGATCTTGTGCTAATTGACGAAACTAGTGAGTATGTCAAATCAAAGCTTGAATGATAGAGCACTCTAGAGAAAAATAATTATTATTATTATTTTTTTTTTTTTGAGAAGAAGAGAAAAATAATTTTAGGATAAGTAGAAGTAAGATTGACTATATGCAATGCACGTTTAGTCAACATATACAACAACAACATACCCAGTGAACATATAAGAAGAGTGAAGTTAGGGTGAAATAAGACGAGGTTACAACAACATACCCAGTGTATTCCCACAAGTGGGGTCTGGGGAGGGTAGGATGTATGCAGACCTTACCCCTACCTTTTGGGGTAGGGAGACTGTTTCCAGTAGACCCTCGGCTCAAGAGAACAAAGCAAGATTAAAGGAAAAAAGAAGCGTGATATCAGGAAAAAATATGACAACAAAGTAGCAAGATAAAAGAAAAATAAGAGACATATAGTAGTGCACTTTGAGAAAAAGAATCTACACGATTACTCACTAATACTACTAATAAGGAGAATACTTGGCTACCTACTAACCTACTATCCTAATCCTCGACCTCCACACTTTCCTATCTAAGGTCATGTCCTCAGTAAGCTGGAGCTGTGTCATGTCTTGCCTAATCACCTCCCCCCAGTTCTTCTTCGGTCTACCTCTACCTCTCCTAACTTTTGTTATAGCCAACCTCTCACACCTCTTTACTGGCGCATCCACACACCTCCTCTTCACATGCTCAAACCATCTCAATCTCGCTTCCCTCATCTTGTCCGCCACAGGAGCCACTTCGGCCTTACCCTTATAACTTCATTCCTAACCATATCCATCCTAGTACACCCACACATCCACCAGAGCATCCTCATCTCCGCTACACTCATCTTTTGGACGTGCGTGTTCTTGATTGACCAACATTTTACACCATACAACGAAGTCGGTCTAACCACCACTCTGTAGAATTTACCTTTAAGCCTTGGTGACACATTCTTATCGCACAGTACCCCGGATGCGAGCCTCCATTTCACCCACCCCGCTCCAATACGATGAGCAACATCATTCTCAATCTCTCTGTCTCCTTGGATTATGGACCCAAGATACTTGAAACTATCTTTCTTAGGTAGGACTTGTACATCGAGGAATTTGCACCCTAGATACTCTATCTTAGTCCTGCTTAGCCTGAAATAAGACGAAATTGTTGTGCCTAAAATGCTAACATTTCAGAATAGGCTCGATTTTCCAGGAGAATGGTATGATAGATGAAGATGTTACACATGGAATTCAAAATAGGATTGAAATAGAGAAGTGCTTCCGGAATGTTATGTGGTAGAATGATAATCCACCAAGGTGAAAGACAAGTTCTCTAGAACATTATAAGACCAAAAAGGTTCTGTGGAAGTGAATATTGGGCCTCTAAACTCCAACAACTACGCCTTAGTCCCAAACAACTTAGGGTCGGCTATATGAATCTCAATTTCTTCGTCTTTGTTCATTTCAAATCATCATCATACTAAATAAAATAAAATTATATATATATATATATATATGGGTTTTGCTAACCTATAACATGAAGGTTGTAGGATAGCAATGTACCCACTTCTTAATTCACAAAAATGACCGTGCCGTCTCATTAAAATGGGAACTTTCAAGGACATTTTGGTCTTTCACCCAATAAGTTCAATTTCCCCCAAATTCCATTTCTACAATTCATTTCTATGTTTGGCATTATCTTCTCTCCCGATCTGAGAAAGAGTTGCACTCGGACTTACTTTTTTTCGGTGTAATTTTTTAATTAGTTATATTCGTTCTTTGGATTTCCTGTGAATATCTTCTGATAGTGTCTCTGGTTCATACATCCACATGTTCTGAAATTCCGGTGGGTCGGCAACCTTGGGATTGTTTTTTTATGGGTTCTCTTCACAATTTGGTGCATGACTGGATTGAAGTATTCTTTTCCATTTTTGCTTTTGATCTAGGTTGGAATGTTGGATATATGTTTTATTGCAGTTGATTGACTTCATTCTCCCGGAAGTTCCTAAAATTTTATTGCAATTTTCTCTCAAAATTACCTAAAACCAAGGAATATTGCAAAAATCTGCAATATAATCAAGGAATATGGAAATTTGTACCAGTTAACTAAGAAGGCTACACTAATAGAGGTCTGAAAACCAAATAATGAGAAAAAGTGAAGAAAAGTATAACAGGCAATCACTTAGAAGTGCTTCAAAACTGCGACTGAAGGGGAAAAAGAGACGTAGGAGGAGAAAGAAGAAGGTGCTCAGTGTGTTTAAAATTTCATTTTCTTGTAAGGACAAAAATATCCCTAAGTTTTAATGTGCTGACAGCCATAGCAGGGTTATTTTTGTGAATTAAAAAGTGGGTACATTGCTATCCTACAACCTTCATGTTGTAGGTTAGCAAAACCCTATATATAAATAAATAATTATAGTAATAATATTAGAAGTTCTCTAACAAGTCTAAACCCTCTCCTCAACTAATAGCTATCACCTATATGGATCTTTATCTTCCATCGGGTCCTATCTTTAGCTTAGGCACAATGGAAGAAAAAGATCCATATAGCTGATAGCTACTGGTTGAGAATATACACAAACTTGTGTCGCGAATATGTGGATGCAAATATGAATGTGCGATCATACAAGTTTAGAAAAGATCAAAAAATGTCCACATTAGGTAGAAGACACAAGTAACAAAATTTGAGGATAAGATGTGAGAAAGTTGTTGAGATGGGTTGGTCATATTCTACGTCAACCTCTAGATGTACTGGTTCATAAGTGTGAAACCAAGGTGAGTGAAGGTGCTAAAGAGGAGGTTGACCTAAAATTTCATAGAAGGAAATTGTCTTGAAAAACCCACTCTCTTTGAATCCATGCAGATTTAACGAAAAATAGAGCATAATGGAATACAAAATCTATATAGGTGATATGAATTATGTGGGATTAAGTTTTAGTCATGTTAATACGTTTACTCTGGGTCCAATATTTTCTAGGAGTCTTGTACTCCCCTCAAAGATTTATAATCCAGTAGAAAAACTTTTTTTTTTTTTTTTTTTAAAGATATGGATTGAGATAAGCTTAAATATAACATGGACAATGAGGATACATATAGCTGAATCTAATTTGCTTGGGATTGAGGCTTAGTAGTAATTGTTGCTATTTAGTTTGGATGCGATTATTAAAACAACTTAAAACACCAGTGGTTCAAGACAAGAGAGATAAAACAGGCCTTTTGAAGAATTTGAATGTTACATAGCATTCAGTGGGTCTTAAAGTATCTTCTCAGAAAAAAAGGAATAGTTAAAAGATATTGATAGTGTAGAGTGAAGGTTGCGATTACTAGGAAAGTGGACACATTTTGTGAGAATCCAAATAGAAAGCAGGATAAAAAGTTTGTGATTTTTTCCCTTGCACTTTGATCAGTAAGTTTCTTGGTTTGTTTTTGGCACATTTGGAGTATGTATTTTAAAGTCACTTCCTGTGTGGAACTGCCAAACCGTTGCATTTATTAAGTATTTAGCTTTGTTTACTCCTCATTGTCCGTCTTTTTAAAAATATTTTTCTGGAAGGATGAAGATGGGCTTCTTGTTGGGTCAGATATGTGAAGCATACATTATTGGGAGAGGGAATGTTTCAAATTTGCTTAATCCTTTTTTTGTTTGGACAGAAATTTGCTTAATCCTTTTTTCGTTTGAACAGAAATTTGCTTAATCCTCTCAGGGGAAGATAAATTAAAAGGGATGAGAAGAATTTGGAATACAAGCAATCTAGCATTCAATTTAGCAATAGATATATGAAACCTCTATTATGAGTGTGATGAATGTTGGACTGGAGTAATAAACTTATTTAAATAAGATCTCCTAATTTAGAATAAATGTAGGTTTTACATTGAGTGCTTTGGACTGACTTATAGATGTCGTAATTGTATTTCTTCCTCTATCTATGGTTAGTGGATTTTCTTTTGGCGGGTGGGGGGGGGGGGGGTGGGTGGAGGAGAACGCATAAATCATAAATTGAGTGTTGACACATGTTTCTGTATAATCTGTAGTGAACTGGTATATCTGTCATTTAATTGGTAAGTTGAGAACTTTGTGCCTTGTGTACGTTTCATACCTTTCCTGCTTTCAAGTAACTACCGCGCTCTGAAAGTATTTATGTGCCTGTTGAGAACACAGACCCTGATATCCACACTGCGTTTTTTGGTAACAGATACCGGGACAATTATCTTCCGCGTGTTGTGCCTGACATGCAGCGGTAAATGGTCAAATGTGAGTTTTTGAGATCGTAGAGCAGGAGCAGAGACAAAAAACACTAGTTCGTTATTTCCCATCTGCCCTGATACCTATGCTGGTGAGATGTGGCAGGTACCCGGTGGAATAGTGGAGTGTGCAAGTTTGGCTCGGACACCACCATTGTCAAAAAGAATTTCACCAAAAGCAATACATTTGTGTACGAAATCTTGAATGGCGGAGGCCGATGAGTTTGTCCTAGTACAAATGTATCACAATTTGATCTGCTATTCACTTGGAGGTACAGCGCTGTATATTTGACCAAGCAAGGGGTTCATTTGCAGATGTTGAAGTATTGCAAAGCAAAATGTGAATTTTGAGCCTAATTCTGGAATTTGCAGCTTGGCTATTTTGTTTGAATGAGAAAATATGCAAGTTTTTTTATGTTCTCCAAGTCTGCTTGACCAAAATAGAACTTTCTGTATTTGTTTGTATTATTTACTTTAAATTAAAGAGCTGAAGTTGATTTTACTTGACCTCCCTCCCATCTCATAGCAAAAGGTAGTTTTTTTATGTTGTCTATATTAATTCAAAAAGCTTTCTATAGTGCGTCATGAATCTGGTTTAGTCAGGTCAGTGAATTTGGGACATGGAATGCATGAAAAAAAAAAAAAAAAAAAAAAAAAAAGGTCATATTCAAAAGTGCTAATATAATATGAGTTACTGTTTAACTTTTCAGTGATTATACTCCCATATACTCTTATTCAGCAAAGATGTACAAATATTAACAAAAAGGAAAGACGAGCAAGATGACTAGTAAGAGACAAATTTAAATTTCTCCTCTAAGTTCTAGAAATGAAAATAAGAAGATAATTCGAATTATTCACTCCCATCAAATCTCTATTTCGTTAACATCACGTGTAAATATTGCTCGAAATTGATCTTAAATCATACAAAAGAATTACTAGCACCCGCTTTATGCACGAAATTAGTAGATGTATGCTATGTGTCATTCGTTTTACATGCTTTATCACTTAACTATAGTGGGTTAATATTTAAAAATCCAATAAAATGGGTTGCTTTTAACGTTTAGTCATTGATATGCATCGTTGATATAAATATTGTTCCTAAAATGATACACCGATAAATCATAAAACATAAAACTAACCTTATACCTTGTTTAATATTACTAGCTCTAAACTTAATTATATTTGGTGCCATACATTAAGCGAGATAATGATAATTTTTTTCTCATGAACCCCTTACTTGTCGATAAATAAATATTTCTATCCGATGTTTGCACTGAATCGATGAATGCACTATCTTGTCTGATGCTCCTTTTTGGGTAGGTAATCCCCACCTAATGGCCAAAGCTTGGCATCCAAATAAATGGCTGTACTTTTCTTGTTTTTCAAGAACTACATTGTTGAAACTAAAGGGAAGAATATTGAGGAAATTGAAGCAAAGACAAAAAAATTTAACTAGGAAATTCAGACCATCCCTTAGGACTAAAAATACAGAATAAATATTACAAAACTAAACTATATATTGCACCGTTTTTTACCTTTCAGTTCTGTGAACGACAATCACATAATTAGTACGTCGAATACTGCGCCGCTATTTTTTTTTTTTCCTTTTCAAAAACGTCTTCTTTCTGGAGTTGGATATTTGAATTATATAGTTATAATATGTTAAAAGGGGAAAAGATCAAAATTTGCTTTTATAATATCCGAAATTGTTCAAGTTTTTTTCTCTGTGGGGTCTATTTATTCCATTTTCATTAGCAAATTAACGGAGTTCCAATACGAAATGGATGAACTCCATGTTTTCAAATTCTTTGAGAAAAAAGGTCCAAATTTATCTATCAACTTTCGAGTATAGTTATTACCCTGGTCTGACTTTCATTAGGGGTCAAGGGCAAAACTGAGTCGCAGAGTAATATCTGATCAAATGTTTAACAAAGGATAAAGTTGCTCAATTCGAATAGTAATAGCGGAAATTTAACCATTTTCCATTGTTAAGATGTGTCTTCTTTAACTAGGATAATAATGTATTCTGCCAAATTCATTTGCCACGTAGTTTTTTTTTTTTTTTTTTTTTTAGATTCGATGATTATACAATAACAAATTTAACCTTTTGATTATATTTAAAATAATTTGTTTAGGAAGTGAACAGAATAACATTTGAACGGGATGGAAAAGAAATTCTGATCAAGCCTCAATGGCTATTTTCACCCAAAAAAAAAAAAAGAGCTCTTATTTTTTTCTTTTTCCTTTATAGAAATGTTTTGGTTTATTCCTTAAATGAACTTTTAAACATGTCTATAAAAATCAGCAAATAAATTCCAAAAGTTTCCACTCCCAAAGTGTGTTCCAAAGTTGTGGTCTCACAAGTCACAACCAGTTTCATCAATACTATCACTAGCTAATGCTACATCTAGAAAATCATTGATAACATGAAATATTTTTCTTGCAAAAATTCTTAGATAACGCCGTATGACCAAAATGGAAAAGACAAATTAAATAAGTAAGTAATTTTTGTTTTATCTTTTTCCATAGTAAGTGTTTTTGCAATCTACTCTCAGACACTCTCTTTTGTTTGAAACTTAAGTGTCTGACATCACCGTATGGTAATAATTATTTTCTATAAATTTCAATAATTCAAATTAATTTCATTTAATCTGATATTTCTTTATGGAACTAACTTTTCAACCATTACTAGCTTGTTATTTTATTACATCATGCATAAGTTAATTTTGCATCATAAACTTTATATTATATTCATTTAGAAAGGACACGCACTTGCACTCTTCCGAGGTCTGCGCTTTGAGACACCAAAAAGTAGTAAAAATTTGTAAGAGTTTTAAGTTTTATTATAATATTTTCACTATTAAGTTAAGTTATCTACGTAGCAGGCAAGGGCGATTTTATGTAATAATTTTAGGTCACATGAACACATAGTCTCTCCGTAAAATTAAGTATTTTATGTATATATTTTTTAAAATTGATATAATATTAGCTCATTTTAACACATGCTTTTACAAGAAAATTTAAATGGTGCACTTGATCCAAGGTTGAGGTATTTATCTAGAGATCTAGGGATCAATTCCACTTAATACATCTTTTCCTTTGTTTTTTTTTTAGTGGTGAACCCATGCTCTAGAAATTCTAGATTCGTCTCTGGTAGCAGGTAATAACAAACATATCCATTAGCATGAAAAATAGAGCAAATAACTTACTATAACACGTTAAATTACTCATATAATGTTAATTTTTTAAATACTTTCATTGTATATAACTTAACCGAAAAAACTACCTAAATTGCACTTTTTTCAATCTGTCGATTACTGCTAAGCAAAAATACCCATATTAAACTAATTAACATCAGCAAGACAGCAACAGCTTAGAATCACTTTGAGATTCTCAAACAATACTACAAAAGTCCCACTTTTATTCCTAAAAAAATGATTGGCAATTCTTTTGTCACCTCTTCTTGAAATTACCTTATATAAACTATGTCAAACCCCTCACTTTGGTTCTCCAAACCAAAGGGGAAAACCCCACAAAAAAATAAAAAAATGTGGTGTTCCCTTTTTTCTGCTTCAACATCCCACTTTACTATAATTAAATGTTCAATCCCAAGTGAAAATCAAGAATCCAAAAATCCAATTAATGGCAATGCTGTGAAATTGGATTTGTTAAAATCCAAAAATGGTCATATTGCAACAAAAACTTCATTTGCTCCTTGTGATGACACTTTGTACACTATTCCAATGTCACAAATTAGGCAAAATATACCTTCAAAGAAACAACTTGTGGATACTTATAGGCAAGGATTAATTGTTGAAGGGGCATATAGACAAACAGTTGTTATAAGGTCTTATGAAGTTGGTCCTGATAAAGTTGCTACTATTGAAAGCATCCTTAACTTACTTCAGGTGATCATAATTTTTGTCATTTCATCAATTTGAAAATTAGTAGTATAGTTGTTCAGCTAGAAAAGCGAGGATAAATATAACGACATGCATAGTGAGGATTCATATAATTGACTCTGACTTGTTTGGAATTGAGGCGCTGTCGTATGTTGTTGTATTAATTTGTCCCCTCCCCCTCAAGTACTCAATACACTAAAGGCTTTTTTTCTGTTTAACTATCTGGTGTTCGAAATTTACTGATCCAACTAATCCGAATTTGTGATGTATTTTTGCAGGAAACAGCATTGAATCATGTGTGGATGTCAGGACTACTTAGTGATGGATTTGGTGCTACACATGGGATGATGAAAAATAACCTCATATGGGTGGTATCAAGAATGCAAGTTCAGATAGATCATTATCCAATATGGTAAACATTGAGTACTCCTCTTAGACATTTAACCTAGGTTTTGATGCTAAGAACTTCAAAGTCTCACATTAGGTAGCTAGTGATTTCGTTTGTATTAGTAAAGTTGGAGTTTACTAACTATTAGCATTTATGATATTGAGGATTCATATAGACGACCTCAATCTAACTTGGGATTGAAGCGTAGTTGTAGCAGTAGTAGTAAAGTAGGAGCCTTACTTGTTCCACGGATTCTTGAATTTTAAGCTAGGAAATTTTTTCTGAGTTTCATGTAGCACGGATTCATTTATGCAAACCACTCCGCTAGGAACGGTTAAGAGTAGGTAGCTCGTTCTCTTTCTTTGTCTCTATTGTATTCTATCTCAGGCTCTCAGTGCATCACATTATGTTCTGTGAGATCAGAAAATCTCCTTCAACACCTTGGTCTAGATCCGAGATAACCCTTTGTTCCATTTCCCAGCTGGGATATGTGACCAGATGCTTCCTCTAAATCTAACGTTTCTATCTACTAAATTCTCTTTCCTTCACCAAATCGATACTGACTTACCTAGAGGGTTGATGCCCAATTCCCCGACCCACCACTCTCTTGGTTTTTGGTACTAGGCCTAACACAAAAATTGAAAAACTTGAACAGGGGTGAAATAATAGAGATTGACACATGGGTTGGAGCATCAGGCAAAAATGGGATGAGACGAGACTGGCAAATTAGAAGCCAGGCCACAGGCCTTGTATTTGCCAGGGCAACCAGGTTCAGTTACTCTTCCAAATAATTTTCAAGAATCTGTTTTTTTTCTTGTCCAAGTAAAACTAACATAATGTTGTAAGTTGTAACTTAGTTCTTGTATGGAACACAGTACATGGGTGATGATGAACCAGCAAACAAGGCGTCTGTCAAAGATGCCGGAAGAAGTGAGGTCTGAAATCTCACCATGGTTCATCAATAAACAATCCATCAAAGAGGAAAATCCTATTAAGATAGAGAAGTTGGATGACACTGCTAAATATGTCCTATCAAATTTGAAGGTGATTGCACATTTTGTACAAGATTTTAGCAATTTCGTCGATGCGCCAAAGACTCCTGTTACTAAAAAAAAATTTCAACTTTATTGCAGCCAAAGAGAAGTGATTTGGACATGAATCATCATGTAAATAATGTAAAATACGTTCGGTGGATGCTAGAGGTGAAACGAACGTGTAAAAACATTGATTCTTGATCTTGACATAAACTTATGACGAAAAACATGATTTTTTTTTTTTGTTCTGTTTTATGTTGTTGCAGGCCATTCCTGACCAGTTTTTGGAGAGTCATCAGTTGTCTAGTATCGTGCTCGAATATAGGAGAGAATGTGGAAGAGCGGATGTTGTTCAATCACTTTGTGAACCTGATGATGAGGGACTTCTCGACGATGCTGTTGATAATCAACACAAGAGAAGAATTAGTGTACTTCATGGATTTTTGTCGGCATCGGACATTCTTGAGTCATTTAATCAAAGGCCATGTAGTTATACACATTTGCTTCAGATAAAAGAACAGATCAAGAATGAAGAAATTGTTAGAGGAAGGACTAGTTGGAAGAGAAAAATATCCTTCATGCCGTTTCCTGCCTGATTTGCAAGCTATGTTCTTTCGGACTCTTAAAAAAATGCCATTGGGTGTGTGTTGATCCTCCAAGCTATACGTTTTCAAAGGATCTGACACGGGTGCGGCAACACTTTTGAAGGGTCCGAGCAACATAATTTACAAGTATGATTAAAAGGGATTTAGCAAACCATAAAACACGATTCGCCAATCTTGAAAAAAAAAAAAAGGTTCTTGAATCCAATAAAAGGACTTGGATTGATGTGAGAAGTGTTAGCAACTTAGTATTGAAGCAAGGATATCAGAGTGAAGATAAATAATGTATGGTGATCTTGAAGTATAAAGTCATAGGGGAAGCGACATTGCAGCATTAGACTGAAGATTCAAAGACAATGGATTTGCAAAAAACAGCAATTTTTAGGAAATAAGGATATTCATAGATCCAAAAAAAAAAAAAAAAACTTTTGTGCAGTGTATAGGTCCTAGAGTGAGTTGATAAAAAACAAATTCTTGTTGAGTGAAAAATGTGTATTCATCAGATGTATGATTATAGAAAAATGGTTGTCAAATAGGAGTTGTTTTTTTATTCTGATGTATATTCTTGTGTTTTCTTTCTTTTGCATTTTGTGATGCTGATTGGGCTGGTTGTCTTGTCACTCACCACTCTACCATTGGGTCCTTACTTTTCATCGCCTTAAAACTCTTCGAGGCGATCTCCGTATCTGTCCACGTGTCCATTGAGGGATATCTTAAATTTTTAATGTATGTGAAGTTTTTTTAGTCTTCACCATATTAGCCTAGTAAATGTCTAAGAATGACTTAGATATTACAATTCTATACTTAAAGATTATTAAATTTGTGAATAATCTTGCTTCTTTTATATTAATATTACGGAAACAAGGAGGATAGTATCGAATGTAAGACCAGTCGATTGAAAGTAAGAAAAGAGCAACTAAAAGACAAGTTGGTGACATTTTTACTTGTCAAAGTTAAATACATAGAGTTCTATCACTTGGACATTAATTAGCAAACAATTAGAATAACCTGTCATTTTTTGTGGTTGAGATGTAATAGTCACAATTTGTACCAAGATGCTGTTAGTTGGCTCTATATATCCTTATGAAATTTTCAAGAATAATATCTTGTTAGAATGGACTATATGATTATAGCATTTCCAGGTTTATTCCAATTTAGATCTTTTATGTTCTTCTCGATATATGATACACTTTATTCCTTCAGTTTTTCTTTCTTTTTTCTTATGTTAAGAAACAATAAGCTACTTATACCCGGTGACTCTACACACACTTGAAAAGAGTATTAGCGTGAACAATATTATATCTTTTTTGCGTACGTCTTGTTAAATATGCAAAAATTATCAACTTTCGAATACTATTCTTCAGCTTCAATTTTAAATAACCTATTTTTTTTGTGAAATAGATACTGATATATATACGGAAAAATAATTATGAAGAGTTAGGGAGCATGTCTCCCTGCAACTGCTCATCTAGAGCAAAGGTGGCCGGCGAATTGTTTATATTACAATCCCAAATGAGCCTACCAAAAGAAGCTCCTAAAATATTTGCCCAAACTGCCTTGGTAGCATACATAAGAGGAACTGCCAAAAACTGTTCTTTTTCAACTAAACAACCATATATTGTCTGAACGTCTGCTTAGAATCCAGAACTCTATCCATTAGCTTGACACATAGCAGTGTTAGGGAGAGTATCAGTATCATTAATATGTGTAATAAGTCAAGTCGCAGAGACACCTTTTTACAAAAGGTGTCATCTTACACCGCTTCGCCAAAAGCATTCACCATATATAAATTTTCCTTGAAAGAATGTGTATGTGTGCAAAAATTATGGACCAATTCCTCTTGAATATAATACAAAATAAAGATCAAGTCAAGAGCGTTTTTGCAAGTCTGATAATAGGTCGACACTACTTCCTTTCTATTCTCTCAACGAATAGCCAAGTCAAGATGTACATGAATTTGAGTCTTGAACTTATTTTACTTGATATCTACTGTCTGCACTTATTTTACTTGATATTTACTAGTGTCAACCTAAATATACAAGCAAATAACAGTCACATCCTTTACGAGAAGTCCCATGTTCGTACCCCAAGAATAGAGAACATCTTGATAGAGAACGTTTTCCCTCTAATGAGCCTTACGCAGCAAAAATCCGAATTACTTGAAGCTCCAAAGCGGTGCGGTTACAAAATCCGAATTACTTGAAGCTCCAAAGCGGTGCGGTTACCACACTGGGTGGGAAACCAAAAAAAATAGTGTTCGCTCTCTTTTCTTTTCCTTACCTCTCCAGTCGTACAGAGGCTAATATGTTGTAAAAATTGTACCATATAAAATGCATAGAAAGAACTGGCAATATTTCAACACCCCGTATAAACTGAAATAAACCTGGAAAACTGAGGCAGCAATATTGCAGCTCAACAAACAAAGGACAACCTTTAACCTATTGAAAAAGAATTGATGCCCACTACATGTTTAAACTGTAATATATCTAACCTAAAAAAGCAAAGCAAAGCAAAGCATATACAGTTACAAGGTAATGGGTATTTACAACATGGTTGACTCTACCCAGAAAGCAAAGGAATAAAGAATGACTGGGCCAGGAACTGCAAAGGGCAACTCAAACGCGTTTTCTCCTCATCGTTCTATGTAAATGCCACGACCATGCAGCCAACGATATCAGAAGGCCAGTGCCGATACATGACCATAAAATAACCACCCATTTCGGCATTGGGTTCGGAAATAATCCTGAAAGAAGGGGCCAAACATCAAGTGGAAAATAGTTAAACGTTAATCCGAGCAAGTAGGGGTCAGTTTTATGAATCATCATTGTCACGTCGCTCCATTTAAGTAAAAATAACATGAAATAATCAACATACTCTTGAAATGAAAATTCATAATGGCGTACGTACCATGTCCAAACTTGATGCAGATTAGGAGCTCAACAATGCAGATCGCCAGTGAAAGCCAACAAAATGCTCCCACCTTTTTCACCAGTTTTCTGAATATGATTGTAGTAAACGTAAAAGTGAGAAATTAAGAAAAATTGGAAATAGTACACATCTTACTTTGTAATGTTATCGGTAGGACATACCTATCCTGTAGGTAAGAATTGTACTCGCGGATTGTTGGTAACGCAATTAACCACCAGAAAACCAACCTATACACTATAAGAGGATTTCTTGGAGGAATCCAAAGACAGAACTTTAAGAAGAATGTATTTAACTCCACAGTCAAGAATACGACACAGAGACTGAGGACTTGAATAAACCGCCATGGACCTAGAAGGGGATGCCATTCATCTTTATCCCAATGTGCTGGAGTAAATTGTCCAAGTGTTCGCTTGACCTATAATAAAACAAAACAAAAACAAAAAAAGAAGTTTACGTGTTTAATAATTAAGCCATCTGTCGCATGCTACCATAAGCTGTACCGGACATGTATAATGCAACCTAGCATATCTGATATTCCTCAAAAACCGAACAGATTTTACAACATAGCAGTTAACAGGACATACCTTGCCCATGATATTTGGTTGCCTGCTTATACCAACCCACTCATATGTTTTTCCGTCAAAATACCGAACAGTGCGCATTCCAGCCCATATACCTGCATAAGCAATCAAAAAGGTTAACAGACTTAAACCAGAGAGTAAAATATGCAGAAAATATGGAATTCAATGTTTTATAATCATGACTATTCCTTGTATTCCTTACGACAAATAAAAGCAAAAGCAAAAACAAAAACAATATTCACATTGATTGCCAGAAACCCATAACCTAGCTATTTAAGTCAATATCAAAATTTTCTTCTGAAAGGTTCAGGGGGGATGGGGAAGCACTGTCACAACCTGAAGGCAAAAATCAACATACTTTCTCCTTCCCACAATTAACTCTTCCTTTCAGCATTGGTCCCTATTTACCAGGTTATACAACCACTTTTTACTCCACCAGAAGCAATACTGTACCTCAACATATTGTAAATTCACAGCAGACCAAATTAAAAGAAACAACTTCAATGATAAATGTGATGAACTATATCAATCTGGAAATGTTTTTCAGAACTCAAAAGAACAAGCACCTCAACAGGCAAGCAATTGCACATTAAACCCTTTGATTGACTAGAAATGGATGGAAATTGAGACACCAGCCCATCCAAACGACAGTGTTACTTCCTCAGTCCCACTACTTTATGTGAAGGTGTTTGACTGGGCACGGAGTTCAAAGAGGAAGAAAGACTTTTGAAACTTGTAGTCTATAATTAAAAAAAATTGTGGCTATAAATCATTTCATTAAGGGTAAAATGGGAAGTTTGAAATTAAATTGTTACCTTCCTTTTTGGTAGAGTGACTCTTTCTATATTTAGTAAGTTGACAATTCAAACACCATACATGGCAACTTTCAAACCACAAAATTCAATGGACATTTTAGTACATTACACACATTAATTTAGAACCACAAGATTGAAAAGTCTCCCTATATTTCTTAAACTCCGTGTCCAGTCGAACTAAGACACTTAAATTGGGACGGAGGGAGTACTATATATGGAAAGATGTCATTCTTTTTGGGACCGACTAAAAAGGAAAGAGTGTCACATAAATTGGAATGTAGGGAGCACATTATAATACGACACATGTTTGGGAAACCAAACACTCTAACAGATTAACAGTCGAGAATATGAGATCAATTTGCTGTAACCATGTCAAGAATGTAAAGTTTATGAACGCGCAAGGCAATGGCTTCAAGATTCTCACCGAACCAGTTGCAGATCAATATGTCAAGAATAATGCTGTCCCACCAACACTCGTTGAAGTTTGGTAACATGTGGCGGAAGGTAAGCTGAAAACATAAAAGTTTAACGAGGATGGAAAATACTGAACTGCTCTCAATTGGAAAACAAAAAGCTGAGAGAGGCTCTGACCTCCATCAACTCGAATCCAATGGATAAAACCCACAAAAGAGGCTGATTACGAATCATGATGGCCTTTCCCCACCACCCTATGATATGAGCCAAAACAAACTCATCAAACAGTGTGTCCTACAAAGCAAATATGCAATCAGAGCGGGTGCAGAGTCCAGCAGCTTGTCCAAGAAAGCAATACAAGATTTTGGAAAAACAAATACAAAGGGTAAAAAGATTGTGAAAGAAGATATCATACATAAAGATTCTTAAACCTGTTTGTGGGAATTTCAGCTACGTAGATTCTGCAATCACCACCATAGGATCTTTCAGGTAGCTCTGCATTGTAAGTTAAACTAGGTTTAAGCTGTAACTCACATGGCAAAGCAGATAAACGGCAAAAGTTTAGGGCAAGTTACACATTTTCCCTGTCAGCCAAAAATAATTACATTCGTTGCCCATATATACAAAAAATATACACTATTATGTATCAAAAATGTATCTGTTATGTATATTATACATTAATATACAAAAAAATATACATTTGCTGGCTATTATTTTGGTGGGCAGCTATTTATGTCAATTTCTCTAAATTTAATGAACTGGTTCACTCAAAACTGCTACGACAAACAGGCCAAAATTCTTACCAATACCAAGATCAGGATGCAGATATCTCATAAATTGCTGAGCATCATCCCGCTTCTGAGGAACAGACAACAAAGTATTAATATCGCCCAACAACAATGGAATGGCTGAACTATAACTTGATTGGATATCAGAAAGGAAACTGAAGCTACGAAACATAACGATTGAATCATTTTATTCATTTATACACTTGGGAAATAAGAATTCCGCTAACCAACTCACCTGAAAAAGCAAAAACGTCAAAGCAACAAGGTAAATGACAGCCATTCCATGAACCAGGCGCCAAATGGCAGGATGTGGCCTAATGAGCACCCTGTAATGAAGAACCTCAAATATAAATATGGTAAAAGACTATAGTCCAAAAATTTAAATACTTATGGCAACGTAATTTCATGCCAGGAGGAGGAAAAAAGAAGGTGAACTCTCAACCTCACATTCAAAGCCTACAAGAAATAAACAACTTAGTTGACTAACCAAAGAGGAGTTAAAAAGATAACTCATTCTAGCACGTTCACAACCAAAAAGCAAATAAATAAGATACTTTATTCCTGTTCAACAAGTAGAAAAATAAAAGTGGAGATAACACTCAATAAATAAAATATAAATGAAACAAATGTGCTCCAGCATTGGTAGTTTTTTTAAAAGGATCATTTTCATCAATTACATATCAAAAACTGTCCGCCATAAACACCAGTAACCACCAACTCCTATTTTGAGCTATAAAAAATTAAAAACAATTTTAACCAAAAATATGCAAAACACATAAGAACTCAATAAGACCCCCCAAGAGAGAGAGGGGGTGGGGGGAGGAGGAGGAGGTAAAGCAGCTACTTACGTCGAGGGGACTTGCAGCAAAGAGTAAGCAAGATACACCGCAATCATAGCCCAAACACCCCTAACAGGGAAGAAGAAAAAAAAACTTTCATTGTCATGAACATTATGAAGAAAAGGGATTTTTTTTTTTCTTTTTCTTTTTCCTGATAAGTAAAAATATAAGACAGAACCATAATACTCACTCCATTTCATTTCATGTGGCAGGGTTTGGAGCAGAAGAGTCAACTACTTAATTTCAGTGTAAATCCGGACATAGATTCAAGTTTTTTTAAAATAAATTTTAAATACTTAGAAGCTACACGAGAAGTCTATAAGTCACAATAGTTGATCATTCAAAATATTTTAAAAAATAATTAATAAACTTGTGGTAAAAGAATAACCTATTTTGATTCCTAAATAGTTACAGTGCCGCATAAAATGGAACAGAGAGAGAAACAAAAAGTGCGCACCTTTTCACAGATGCCACAATATCACCGGAAGAAGTGTTTTGTGGATTGAGAACTCCACTTGCCCAACTGCAATCATGAGTTATAAGAAAGTCAAAGAAAATACAATTATTTTTTTTTTTGATTAAGCAAAGTCAAAGAAAATACAATTATTGGCTTTACAAAATAGGAAAACTTCGTAATAGCAAGCAAAACTAAAAGAAAGGAACGACTAGTTAGCAAGTAAATAGAAAGGCACCCTAATTGAAGTCTCGCATGTGCTTTTGTTTGCAACAACCAAAATTTGACAAATGAGAAATTCCATAAAACCTGCACCAACTGGGTGCGTCATAACTCGTACGTACAGCAAAGGATTTCAACCTTCTTTAACTTGTAATGAGTGTATGAAATCAGAAATGGAGTTTACATCACTATCAAAAGACAATTTACACCAAGATTTTAACAACTACAAAACCCTACATTTGAAACAAAAGTTGGCTCCATTTTTATACTCAAAGGACCTATAGTTCTTTTCCTCCACACGGCCCAAAAAACTCAAACTTAGTAAGACCCCAAACACATTAGAACATAGCGAGACTCTTCAACTATGATTACATTGGCTGTAGAATATTAGGAAAAACCTCATGCGAGCAAAATAGCATTGAAGGACTTAACAATCAGTAACGAGCATGGCATCATATCTAACTTTGGACATGCTTTACACCGCCAAAGCATGGGATCAACAAGACTTCAAAAAACGTTAAGAGCAAGGATTTTCCTTTTGGTTTTTGATTCAGGTCAATTATAAGAATTTTGTCTTACATATTCCCAAAAAGAAGAGACCTTTTATAGAATGATCACCAAAAGGAAAAATAGGAAAATAAAAAAAATCTACCTAAATTTTATTCAGCAACGAAAACAATAGGTGATTTTCCCTTCATTTTTAATATACGATAATGGTTAGAAGGTAAAATTCGAACTCTCTATGGCAAAATATTGCACAGAGAAGAAGAAGAAGAAGAAGAAGAAGAAGAAGAAGAAGAAAGAGAACGAATCACAAGGTATAAACATATGGCCAAAAATTAACAGAGAAAGATAGAGCACTACAACCAAACAATGAGATTGAAGGCCTTGCGCGAACTATCCAAGTGAAATCTTGTAATTGACAATTTATACCAAGTGTATGTAAATGTGGCTACATCAGCAATCACATTATCAAGAGAAGTTTCTAGATATCCAAAATGTATAATGCAAAACTCAGTAGGCCCCAGGGGTTAGTTTAAGTCGGAAAGGTTGAGGGACTTGTGAGTTGTGACTTGGGTCAGAGGTACGAACCAGCGCATGTGAACTAAGCCTGGTATTTAAGTGGACAAGGGTAGAGGGGCGTGGTGATTATCCCTGAGTTTCAAAGGTTGCAGTAGCTCCTAAAGATTAGCTCCAGACAGATTTCTCAGGCATAAAACACTCAGGTATCTGTATCTATATCATCCACAAGAACATCTTGACAGCATGCAATGTTCTAAGTGTCTTAAAAATGTCTTCTCAGTCAAAAGGGGTACCGAAGAGTATAATTCATATTATTTTAGTTTATTTGTCCTTCCGTTATTTCTTTATTATGCACTCATATATCAGTTCTAGCATTAGAATCGCCAAATTATGTTGAATCTAAAGTAATTGGACCTTTCCATGAGGAACCATGCGAGGCTCCAAATGCAGGATCTCAGATAAAAGGAGAGAACATATACAAGTAAAAAAAATTCCAACTCACTTTCGCAGCTGAGATTGGTGTTTCTTGGACATAAAAAAAGCAGTGGTCTAAAGCTTCCATTCGTAATCCTAGTACTCTAGCGAGTCATATCATACCAAAACAAGTAGATTAAATATCAGACAATACTATACATTGACGACACAGAATACCGTATGGACATCTGAAAAACAGAAGAAATGACACAAGAACTTAGATTTCTTTTAAGTAGGCGTTTGGCCATAGATTCCAAATATTTTTCACTTTATTTGGAATTTATGAAGTTGGGATTACAGAGTTATGTTTGGTTATACTATTTGCAAAGGAGAAAAAAGAGCACATTATTTGGAATTTATGAAGATGGAGTTGGAAAACAGGTTTGGAGCACTTTCCCAAATTTGGAATCCAATTCCAAGTTGGATTTCAAAATTTCATAATCAAACATGAGGCAAAACGGCTCCTAAGAATCCTAAGAATCCCCTCATATTCCGAGTCACTTATCCAAAAAAATAAATTCCCTCATACTCCAAGAGAAGTTGTTCAGAGGAACTATTTTACTAAGAATAGGAGAGCATGTTCATTAAGAAACTTACATGAGTAAACATGCACCAACAAGTAACAAAGTAATAGTGTGAGGTTTGTTCGCCCAGGCAGTCCATGGATCCAACTCATCATCGATATTCAATGTGCTAATATCACCATTTTGAACGGTAATAGAATTCCTTTTGTTACCCTTTCTATGCCCATTAGGCCCCATAGGCCTAGTCTGCTAGAATTCAGCCTCTTCAGCTTTTCACTGCACAAAAAAGATAAATGGGACTTTAATTACCAATTGATATAGTGATTTTAGGAGTGTAAAATAATGAAAACATTTAAAAGAAGCCATTTAATGACAATATATTTTATCAAAGGTACCTTCAGAAATACTACAAACTTACAACAACAACATACCCAGTGAAATCCCACAAAGTGGGGTCTGGGGAGGGTAGAGTGCAGAACTTACCCCTACCTTGGTTTCCGGCAGACCCTCGGCAAGATATACTACAAACTTATGAAAACTAAATTATTACTGCATATCCTAGAAGAGTAAGTAGACTTCCTTCAGCAACAGGAGGATAAAGAAGAAGGGAAGTATAAGAAAAGCAAACACAATCTTTTTCTTGAAAATGGTAAAGCAAACACAATCTAAAGGAAATTTGCAAGTAAAGATAGGAATAAGTAAAGGGGTCCAAACAAATCTCATGCCTACAAATGTTTTAAATTACTGAAAGAAAAGGTGATTTACAAACACATAACTCTTTGCTCTTCAAGGTTTTACTTTGCTATTCATGTCACAATTTGACCTTAAAGATATAGAAGCAGACAGAATTAAAGAGAAACTCCAAAATTAACATAAAAATTGTTTCCTAGTAAATGAATCTTGAACTATATTCAGCTTCTATGAGTATAAACCTTCTCCAGCAAAATAAAGAATGACCAAAATTTAAAATCTAGTAGTCCCTAAAGTTAACAAAGAAATAAGCTAATGCAATACAACTTACTCACCAAAGTAACCTCTTTAGTTAAAGAATTTACAATTGACTGTTAGTGCAATTACTGTTGTAAATCATATTTGTGATGCCAATTAACCCCAAAAAAAAAAAAAAAACTAATTCTTTACTAATATAATCCACTAAATCACACAATTCCAATCAAAATTGATCATTTCCAATGCATGTAACCAAAAAAAAAAAAAAAAAAAAAACTTAACAAAAGAAATGAATAAAACCAAATCTTTTTCAATACCCAGAAACAAAAATGGAAATTGGTTTGTAACTAGCAAAGCAAAAAATCAAACAAATTTGAAGAATTTAAAGTTAACTGTTAGCACAATAAGAACACCAAATCCCTGTTATAAATCATATTCAAATTAACCAAAAACCAACTCATTCTTTACTAATATAATCCACTAAATCACACAAATCCAATAAAAATTGATCATTTCCAATGCATGTAACTAACAAAAAAAAAAAAAAAACTTTACATAAAGATGAAAAAAACAAATCTTTTTCAATACCCATTAACAAAAATGGAACCTGGAGTATAACTAGCAAAGTATAATCAAAATCAAACAAATTTAAAGAAAATAAAAACAACCCATAATTCAAAACTATCCAAAGTATAACGTACATATTGCATGCCAAAAAAAAAAAAAAAAAAAGTAGTGCGTTATTTAGTTAACGTTAATATATTCCGTTTACATAAATACATTCATATATACATACATAAATCTATTTTTAGAAGGAAGCAACTAAAAAAAGCATGGTTCAGAAAGAAAAAACTTACGTAGAGAAGACAAATAAAATGAAAAAGAAAAGCTGACAGTCACAGAGAATCGTGGCCGTTGGATCAAAACAAGGGAAAATGGAGAAATGGGTATTGTAGTGTAGTTAATTAACTGTGTTAACTAAAAAGTGAAGCAAATTTATGGAGATTTTAATGAAAAGTAGACAAAAAAAAGATTGATTTTTTTTTTTTTGGAGAGAAAAAAAGAAGTTAAAATTACACCTTTTTTGACTATAGTTATTAAAATTATATAATATAAACTATAAAGTAGCGGCGAAAGGCGGTGATTTTAGAGAGAGAAAGAGGGAAGAAGAAAGTAGAGAGAGAAAGTTCGGTCTTTTTTTTTTGTTTTGGTCAAAAAGGGAGAGATTTGGTTTGAATGAAGAGATTGATTATAAGATATAGTATTTATTACTTACTATTTGGTTTTATTATGGTACGGTAGTTTTTTGGAAAATTACAGGTTGGAGGAATATTTATGTAAAGGTTGATTGTGTTTTTGGTCCCTCAATTATTGATGAATTAAAAATACTTTCTTGGTATTCGAAGAAGAGCGTTTAACTTTCAGTTAATCAAAATGTGTACTTTTAGTTCTTTATGTATTACCTTCATTTTTTTTACTTGTCCATTATAAACTATGTATATTCTCTAAGAAATAATAAATAAAGTGCATGTTTTATCATGATACTCATATTAATTGGTGTATAACTTCTTAATGGATTTGGAAAATGCTAAGGATAAAATAGGAAAAAGAATTTTTTTTCTCTTGATATGCGAAAGTAGACAAAAAAAAATTGAAATATATTTTTAGAATAATGAGCAAATAAAAGTGAACGGAGGGAGTAGTAAATACGTTGTATTTGATTGGTTATCAAATATGAAGAGTATTGATGGTCCCTTGGTTATTTGATAAATTTAAATTTTTGTTATTATGATATATGACGAATTACGTTTAAATTTCGTTTAATCGACATGTGTGTTTTTATTTTCTTACGTAGGAAGTTTGTTGTATTTGAACTACTTTTAAGATTATATTCCAGTCAAATACTCCCTCCGTTCACTTTTACTTGTTCATTATGGACTTTGCACAACCCTTAAGAAATATTTTATAATTGTATTGGATTTGAAAAATGATTTGGAATGAGTAATTAATGCTAAGGGTAAAACAGAAAAAACAAATTATTTTCTCTTGATATGCGAAAGTGGACAAGTAAAAATGAAAATCTATTTTTGAAATAGTGGCCAAGTAAAGTGAACGAAGGGAGTATGAATTAACAGAACAAGCTTTAGCGACTATCTCTGCTACGCTAAGCTCTCTCTATGGCACTAAGTATTGTTCCCTTCCGTCAAGCGAATCACGTTGTCCACGATCCAAGAATTCCTATGTGTGAGGTTGAACAATTACGCCTAATTATATTCATTTGTGAATATTCACAAGCAATTATGATAAATTTGTAAATATGCAAATTAAAGGATCAAAAGTGCATATTTTAATGAATTGAAGATTAAGTTTTACTTAATCAGATACCATAATGACTAAAATTATAATTTATCAGTAATTAAGGGATCGATATTGTTATTAACTCTTTATTTAAATTAAGATTTATAAAATATTATGCATGTACTTCAGGTATATGCTTCAGAGTTTGGCACCTGTACTGTGCTTTGAAATGACAAAAGTATCCTTTACATTGGGACGATAAGTTTTGGTAACGTTTGTCTTCTGCTTTCTAAAATTAATGAGATATATTTTGAGTAGTATACTAGTATCAAAGAAAATGTTTTCTTAAGCATTTGTAGTACTACCATCTAAAAGAATTAATTAAATGCTTTGGTCTTTATCGCCATTTCAACAATTAAGATTTTTAGTAAAATTAGTGAATAACATGAGTTGATTAGATGTGTTGAACAAATGATTCGTTACTTACCGTTGCAACTATGCAATGGAAAATATGGAGTTACTCTTAGTTGTTGTTTGACTTATGTTGGAAAGATTGAACTTTTTCTTGATTTGAGACTAGAAGTGACTTTTTTTATACCACCAAAATATTGCTTGGATAATCTCTTTAACACTGTGTAAATTCAAACTTTATAAATATGTTCGCTTTTTTTTTTTTCTTACCCCTTCTTGTTATTGGTGTAAATGAACTAGAAATAGTTTTTAATCTAAAAAATATAGTTGACTAGCAAATGTGAATTACATAAATAATTTTGAGGAAAGTAATAGTTGTTTGACATTATATTGACAATTATTTGAGTGTCTCTAATAGTAATGGTAGCACAGTAAGCTTTCTGCCTAAAAAAATTCGGAAAGTTTAAATAGGAGAAACTAAGGATAGAAGAAAAGCAATGAGTAATTGCATTGATACAAAGAGGAGGAAGAAAGTAGGAAAATATTTTTTTTGTTGGCTTGCTATACGGTGTCAGACACTTATAAGGGGTACAATTAAATTTGAACTCGCGTCGAGAAATCTCATATTGGGGTAAAACGTTTTCTAACAAAGGTGACTCCATAATCATGGCTTGAACCTTTAAAGATGAAGAAATATTTACCACTCCATCACAATTTTATTTACTGAAGGAAAATGAGTTTGTGTTAGCTTTTAGTATCTCTCACTTATGGAATATTCTTAGAGATCGATTTTATTTAATAAAAAAGATGCCACTTGGATCACCATGATATTATCACAATTTGATTTTGGTTGAGATCAAAATCAAAAAAGGAAAAAAAAAACATATATATAGAAAAAGGAAGTTCATGTATTTATGGAACTTTCATTTCTTCATAAAATTACATAGGTTTTTATTCAAAGGAAAAAAAATGAAATAATAAATGCTTTTTTAAAAGCCATATAAGCAAGTTATTCTTGCATCCTTCTCGGGAAAATACAATTATACCATAAAATTGTTTTAGATGTCGTATTTTTTTTGTCTAACTCTCCCTTTGTAATTTTAAAGGCATATTATTCTAACAATTACTTTCCCTCAATTCTTTCTAAACACTAACTAAACTTAATTCTAAAAGCTTTCTCCATTTGCAACCAATTTTTGCTACTTCTCTTTTCATAGTATAAAAAACATTTCTCTTTTTCTTCCTTTTTATTGTTTGGGAAGAAAATATATATTCTTTAATAGTGGGTGCTAAAATGGAGAAATTGGACCAATTAGTGGATTTATAAATAGGGGAAAGTTGATAATTTTGGCTTAAAATAAGGGGACAAAAACTAAATATAGCGTAGTAGGCATAGTGCTACTACGCTTATAATCTTTTAATTGCAATGGGGCCCAAAATTTCATTTATTGAAGTATTAAAGCCCTTTAACATCTGTAAAAGTACAGAACAACCACTTCTATTTTGCAACAATTAAAAAAACAAAAAGGTGAGAAATCCCAAATAGGAAGAGACAATTTATTGTTCGTCAACTCTTTGCTCAAGTGCTTATCATCTTTATCTTTTCATGCTCATTTTCTTTTCTTTCATTTTTACACCCTTAGTCAGCAGTCTGGGATTCGAGTTCGAGAGCGAAAAAATTATAGCAAGAGTGCATTCTCATATAATGGATTTTACTCGACGCAAATTCAAATTAATAAGAGGACTCAATGCTTGTATGGAATCCCGAATGAAAAATAAAAACTAACAATACATCACTTTTTTTGAGAGATCAACTAAGATGTAACTTTTTTATTTAAAAAAATAACAATCACATAATTAACACTAGATAAAAATAAGTATGAATTAAAAAATTTATAATTAGATTACTCTAAGAACAGGTGAAAAACTTACGGCTACAAAAAAAAAAAAAAATTTACTTTCCAAATAATGAAAGTACATATAAATTGGAGGGTAGGAAGTGCAACATCCCGTTCATATTATATGTCATTTAAAACTTTTGGATATCCTTAAAAAGAACATCCAATAACCTTAATTAAATGAGTATTCGTTACACAATCATTTTATAAATTATCAAATATTTTGAAATGAATTTAATTTATCAAAACAATTAATACTTTAAAAGGAGTTGTATTTTAAATTGATTGTTGATCAATGTCCCATATTCTTGAAATTTACACATTTTTTTGCACGGATTGCCCTTCTTTTGGGGTGGTCTTTAATTTTTGTCCCTCAAATTGATGGTCTTTAATATTTGCCCTTCGCTTAACACCCAGAGATCCTGCGTTCGAACCCAGGCTCAATAAAACAAATAATCACAGGGCATAAGTTGGATTCGCAAGATATAAGTTGGACCCTAACTTATGCCTTAAGGCAAAGGTCTGCCTTAAGGCCTAACTTTTGCCCAAAGTTAGACCTCAAGCTAGAGGTTTGCAAAATTCCAGTAAATTTTTTTTTCCCTTAAGCCAGAGTTTGAAACAGGCATAAGTTGGGGTTATGCCTTGCGATTTTTTTTTTTTAATTTTTGACTGAGCGGGAGTTCAAACCCGAAATCTATGAACTTTTAGCGAAGGGACAAAAATTAAAGACCACCCTAGCGAAGGACAATCCTACAAATTGCCCAAATTTACATAACATGGGTGCCCCCCTCCCCCAACCCGGAGTGGGGTAGAAGTGAGGACAGATCAATAACATTTATAATTTCCAAAATTGTAGAAAATAAGAATAAAAATTCATAGGGAACAGTACCCACATGGTGGAATGGTTTTCAATACTTGATGAAATGGGGAAACAGAATAGATTATAACGACAAGATTTAATTGTTTTTGACCAAAATTCATAGTTGACCCGTATTTGATTTTCGAGAAGGAAATTATGTTCACTTATAATCTAAATATAATTAAATAATTAAATCTACATTTCATGTATTTTATTTGCAATTTTGCATCATGTACTACAACATATGTAGGAATTTGTATGCACTAGGTAAACTACTGGCCATATACAAGCCATATTTTAGCATTTAGTGGCAACCATACTGTTATTATCATGATATAGCTATATCTTCTAGCTTTAGTTTTGTCTCCTTGTAATAATGTAAATATTCTTTTATATTATTATTGTATAGGAATTGTAATTTTTGGCAAAACAAGCATGACCAATGGGATTTTTTTTTTCTAGTTTTCCGCCCCCTAGTTATACATGTTTTGAGGTCTCGATTAATTTAATCACATCGTATAGGGTTTATTAAAGGAAAACACTTCTTGCCAAAATTTGCACATGATCAAGTTGCATATGCATGAATAGAACAAGGGGTGAAAGGCATCTAATTAAGTTAAGCTGAATATTCTTTACTCATTCCGGTTTTAGTCTACTCATTTTAATCACTTTTGAAAAGAAAGCAATAAAGAATACAAAGTACCAACAGTAAGTACTAATATATACTCCCTCTGTTTCAATTTGTTTGAACCTATTTCCTTTTTAGTCCGTGCCAAAATGAATGACCTCTTTCCTAATTTGGAAACAAATTCACTTTATGAATGATTTACAGCCACACAAATTTTCAAAGCTTATTTTGAACCACAAGTTTCAAAAGTCTTTTCTCTTTCTTAAATGTCGTGCCCAGTCAAATGGGTTCATATAAATTAAAACGGAGGGAGTACGATTTAGACACTAAGACAATAATTGTTGGATTAATCCCTAAGGCAAATAAAAGTTGTTAGCTTTAATAACTAATCCATCAACATTATGGCCTTTTAATTTCTTGAATACTGATCACAAATGATTGGCCAAAATAAACAGGTTGTCTTTTTTTTTTTTTTTTTTTTTTTCGGGTCAACTAATGAACTAGGCTAGTGCAATAAGCACCCTTATTCAAGTAGGAGTAATAATCACAAATCAATAGTAAGTAATAATCATATTAATCTTCATCCATTTGTCGGATCTACCAAATTAAATAATAATATATTTTTTTCAGACTGACAACTCCTCCATCACCATATGTTGTTGAGATTTTGACCAAATATCTTGTCCACTTATTTTCAAAAAATTCTTTAAAGAGAATATCAAATTTGAGATCCAAATCAAATATGGACCAGATTTAGAACAACTAAAAGATTGAATCCCCCATCCCATATAATCCTTTCCAATTGACAATCTTGAACCATTCAAGTGCTTTTCTTTTTGTGTGTGTGGTGTAGGAAAGTACTATCGAAGTTTCTCAATTTTCCCTACAAGTGAGATGGAACGAGCGGATTAAATCATGAAATTGACAAGAATGATATTAATAATTTGGATATAATCTTTCGAATAATTAATATTTCAAAATGAGTCAAAAATACTAACTTGAAAAGAAAGAGCTTATTTTGTATTCTTTAATGATAGGTTAAGCTAACTTAATAAGAAAAAGAAAGGTTACAAAGATGGAAGAAAAACAAAACTTTCTGGTCGAGTGAGTCTATTGCTTCTATTCATTCTTTTCAAGTGTCTCACCCTATACATGAAGATCAAACAAAAATAAATGTAAAATTTTGACATATATATTCCGTGTTCCTCCTCTTACACGTCTCAGAAATTGACCGAAGTTATGAGGTAAAATATTCAAAGAAAAAGAAATTTATCATGTGTACTATTTTTTTCGACATTTTCCGTATCAATATCTAACTAGTAAACGTGCACCTAAAGAGATGCAAAAAAGGGAGACAAAATCTATTAGAAATGATCCACAAGCTATAGTTTCAACAAAAAACGAAGAGGAAATAAAGTGTCAATAGAGGTGAATTCGTAATTTGAATTTTATGAGTTCGAGTTCAGAATTCTATCATAAGTTATTTGATTTATTAAGTTCGAAATCTATTTTTATATGAATTTAATGAATTATCTAACTCATATACAAAATCTGAAACCATAACTGTTGAGTTTGGACGAAACCGTAACTAATGCACTAGGTCCGTCCCCGAGTGTCGAGGTTCTTCTTTGCTTCAGCTTTTTAGTGTCAAACTCAAATGAAAATTGTGACACTAACATTAGAGTGTTATTTGGAACTATTGATTTGTGAATACGAATGTGACACTATTCCTTCTGTGCCCACATTCCACTGAACCCCACACACATACACCACAAAGACACACATGCAGAGACAACAAGTAAAACATTACAGCCAAATTATGACAAAGATAGTGGTGTCTTCTCAGACAATATTGTTGGTCCTTTAGTTCATAAGGCAAACATACCTACGTGGTTTTATACTAATTGATTTTCATGAGCGAAATGCAGATAATCAGATGCAAATTTAGGGCGAGTTTTGGAGATTCTAACTGAATGGACGCTTTGGAGCAATGTTGTAACGGTAACGTTATTTCCGTGTGACCTAAACGTTGCGGGTTTGAGCCGTGGAATCAGCCGACTTATGCTTTTTTTAGAGGATCGCCTACATAATACTTTTTGGAAGTCGCCTTTCCTAACCCTCGCGTGAACGCTAGATTCTTTAGGCATCGAGCTGCCTTTTTTTTTTTTTTTCCTCGTAAATTCAACTGGATGCATCACTTTGGTTTGGTTTAAATTATTTATTTATACATATACAAATTTGCTCATGTACTATTTGAAATTGCACAATTTTGTCATCAGATATAATTTTGATCCATTCATACCTTTGATTTTAGCAAATCGTCTCGTATTTGACCTTGCCATCAATGAAGTTCCAACGTGAAATGGATGGACCTCACATTTCCGAGTTCTTTGATAAAAAAAGGTCCACATTTATCCCTCAATTTCTGATTATGATTTGAAATTACCCTCAAAATGGAGCTCCATTAGAAGTCAACAACAACAAACGAGATTGCTTCCTAATAGCGGTAGGTAATATCAGACAAACAACGGGAGGTTGAAAACAAAATGAGTGGATGGTTGAGAAGACCAAGCTACACAAAGTATTAGTAATTGTGGTTATTTAATTTATCCAAGAGGATATTTGTGTACGGGATCTAGTAGAAATTTTGGGTCTTTTTTATCTACGAATCAGGTATTTTTTAAATACAAAAGGGGTCATATCTTCTCATGACGGATTGGTGAATTATTGGGCTGAGCTAAATTTGAACCAGCTAAAAGTTCAATAGAGGAAAAAATTGCTCGAATACGGATAGTACATAAATAACAAAAACATACCCAGTGAAATCCCAGAAAGTGGGGTCTGGGTAGGGTAGAGTGTACCCAGACCTTACCCCTACCTTGATAGAGAGGTTGTTCTTGTAGACCCTCGGCATAATGACGGATAGCACATAAATAAATTTAATATTTTTTCTTATAAAAAAATTAATCTCGTTGTAAACTAGTTAAACTTTGAATTCTGAATTCACCTCACAAACAGCTAATACATTTGTATAAAAAGGCTAACTAAGAGGAAAAAAGGTCTGTTTTCTGATATCCAACCAATGACAAAAGCTCTGGTCTAATAGACAAAAACAAGATTTCATTAAAACTAAAAAAAAGTAGAAGACAGGAAAGAGCAGAGACTTCACTTGTTGTCTCAAATTTATATGGTCAGATTCCATTTCTCTCAACATTATTCACCTAATCTAATTGCATGATTCCGACAGCCAGATCAATGTCGCATTTCGAGGTACTATTTTTATTAATTTGTTATCTTTTTTCCCACTGTTGCTTAAAAAAGAATGAAATTACAAAGAAGTGGTCCAAAATTCAAATTACAAAGAAGCGGTCCAAAATTCCTACATTTTTGTAATTAAACCAATTGAGTCTCACATTAACTACTAGAAAAAGATGGTATAGGATTTCTAGAATGAATGGACCACTCTCAACTCTCAAATCCAACCTCATAAATCAGTCTTTTAGATTGGACTCTCCTATTCAACCTATAACAATTATTAACATAGTGTGGTCTACCATGACTTAAAGTTGTGGCCTATTTCGAGCTTAAGAGTGTTGAAAGTAGTAGCCTAGATTCAAGAAGGAAGTCAGTCGTGAACAACTTGGTCGTTGATGCTTAAACAAGACAAGTATAACGAACCAAATTGAGTCTCAACATGGATTTCGTGACAATTGGTGAGAGGTTTATAGATTGAATGGGCTCTCCTACTAACTAAGATAGTTTTTGGATTGGGCTATCTATTTCAGTTTTTGAAGTTTGACTCTCCGATTCAACGTATAGTAATTATATTCCACCGTGACTTGGAATTGTGGACTATCTTGAGCGTAGAATGTCAAGAATAGTTGCCTAGATCCATGAGGAAAGCCAGCCATGAACAACGAGGTTGTTGGTCCTCAAGTAGGAGAATTGTATTTGTACCGAACCAATTGTGTCCAACATGGATTTTGTGAAGAGTTGGTAAGAATTTTATAAATTGAATGCGCTCTCCTACTTAATAAGCTAGTCGCCGCGTTGTGCTCTTCTGTTCAGTCTACAACACTAGGTTTAGTGTTAAAAGTACTATGATGTGTTAAGAGACACCATATAAACATGAAGATAGGTAATGGTACCCTACTTGTATCCTATGAATGTTCTATCAAAGTGTGTTTAGTTAGTGTTGATATATACCAGGGGACTTGCTATGGACAAAAATGTTTTTTGGACCACAAGAACTTGAAAATAGGAGAAAGTCTATATTATTGCGCCGCCCCCCCCCCCCCCCCCACCCACAATTGTAATCCTGTCTTTTTTTCAATTAGGTTTTTACATTGTAGTTGACTCCAGTATCATTTCAAAAGAAAATTCAGTAGGCTAAAGGCTAAATATAGTATTAATGAGAAGGTCAAAGAAAAGGGGATCAATTTTAACTTCACTATAGGTACATAAATGTATATAAAAAAAAAAAAAAAAACTTGGGGAAAAATGTATCTAGAAATTTATCTTTTTATTAAAGATCTGATTCTAAAAGATACTGAAGCATAATTCAAAGATTCCAAATCAAGATGGTTATTAAAGTTCATCAACCGTATATTGAATATTAGGGGTGTCAAATTTGGCCCAAAAGGTGATTTTCGCTAACCCGCCCAAAATTTTATGGGTTGACAAGATAATTTCGCGTTCTGGTTTTTTAGCCCAACCCAACATAGCCCACTTTAAGTGATCTTCAACTTAGCCCAATTTTAGCCTCTTTTTAAGATTTACTTAAATTTGAGTTTATTGCTTGAGTTTACTCTACTTTTTATTATGTATACACTTTTTTTGTATCATGTATCTTATAAGTTTGTAGTGTGTTTGATATGAAGGGAAATATTTTTCACAAAAAATGTTTTGCTTGAAAATATTTATCACGAAAAAAGTTTTCCTCAAAAATATTTTCAAAAAATCCGCGAAAATATTTTTCTTGAAAAATGTATTTCTAGAAAATATTTTCCATGAAAATGTTTTCTAAAGAATAGACCCTTCAAAAAAATTGGGTCAAGTTGGGCGGGTCATGACCCAACCCATTTCAACCCATTTAATTTAAAGTAACTTTTGATCAATGTCAATCCATTTATCACTCGCCCCATTTTGATTGGGCCAATCTGTTCCAACCGCCCATTTGACACCCCTATTGAATATCCACTTGCATAGGAATTGATTTAATCAAACTTATTAAGGATGTGTATGAGGAGAACTTGCTCTTTCTGTATATTATTGTGCCATGAATATGTCCCTAGACATGTCCCACGGGCATTGGCTTTTCTTTCTTTCTTATAACTGAGAAATCCTCGAGGGCCATGGTGCACAATGCGAAACTCCATAGGTAATGGGAACTGCCTATAATCTTCTCCACTTAAATACCGGATACTTAACTGCAATAAAATTCAAACTTGTGACGTGCAAACAATTGAAAAGGAAAACAGAACACTGGATTCAATTAATCTGAGAAGAATTAGAAAGGAAGATAGACCTTCTTTCTTCAGAAGTGTTTAAAATACGCACTAATTTTATTTTGATGGTAGTGTCTGGGTCTGGGCAAGCTTCTACTACATCTCATGCCAAACTTGTATCCCCTTTCTCAATACAAGCTAAACGTAATTAACACTAAACTAATGCAGTAACGTAGCTAATGAATTAAAGTAATAACTAATCCATCAGTTTAGTAGATTAGCTGGAAGTTCACCAAGTTTTCCCACTCTTCTTTTCTATATATGCAATATGATCCCACAATGAACCTCCCTTCGCAAATCCTCCAGTCTTTGATTTCAATTCCTCCTTGTTCAATCTATTCTCAAATGACTCTTGGCACAGTCAAATATTTATATTTAGCGAATTTATTAATACAACCAAAAGCTACTGAAGTGACGCGAACCCACATGTTACATGCTAAATCCGCCTTTGTTGATATGCAAAATGAAGCAGCCTATGACGATAAGTCCTTCGATACAAGATTGAAGAGTTTAGCATATATAGGATTAAAAGGCAGGAGTCAAAACTTCCTCCTCCTACTGAATTACACTGCCTTTGACATTTCATACAACATTTTGTCCAAATAAAATACAATCTAACTGAAAGTATTGGGCCAGTACAAAAGAAGCTGCTTATACTCCCATCAGCCTGAACTCTGCAAAAACAAAACCGAATTGAGGGTGCCATAAATCTGCTTTGGGCAGCCTTCTTGGCGAGCTTAGCTCGTTTTTAGATTGCTATACTTCTTGATTCAGAAATGGCAGCCAAGAATGATGGACTAACCTAACTGGTATGCCACTCCTCCCTGTAAGCTGATCAACGAAAGATAATTGATTAGAAAAAGAGCAAATATGTGAAGTCAATAAATTTAGCAAGACAAAGCAAATACTTTTAGCAATGTAGGAACTAGGTACAGAATCTGCAGGAATTGCAATCGCAAAGGAGTCCAGTTTCTGATGATAAGAACTAAGAATAGTTTCTCAATAACCACAGATGTTGTGAGGCTGAAAGGATGCTGCCATGTAGAAGTTATAGGCTATGTTGCTCGGACTCTAAAGAAATGCTGCCGCACTCATGTCGAATCTTCAAAAAATGCACCACTTTTGGAGGATCCGACACGCACCCGGTGGCATTTTTGAAGAGTCCGAGCAACATAGGCTATAGTAGCTCCCTGGCTTCAATCACATTCTTGACCATCATCACCTGAAAAGCTTCTTAACTATCAGCTACTGTTAAAAAACTAAGAGCTGCTGGAACAGAATTACATTCCATGCTTCCAAATGCTTGATAAAAGAACAGAAACAGTAATGGCCATGGTCCATACATTGCTTTACTGAAGAGGCTTTTCAGAACACTAAAGAGAATTACTCCGAAAAATAGGTGGAAAGAAGATTTAATTTTGCGAGAGAAAGAAGATGAACGAACCATACCAATCTAAGTGAAGGCAAATTCAAGAAAAGATTGCGTGCAGTTTCTATCTCATAACCCTAGACAAAGCACAAAGAGTTCAAACCAGCTATGTTGCTCGGACTCTTCAAAAATGTCAACAGGTGAATGTCGGATTATCCAAAAGTAGCGTATTTTTGGAGAATCCAACAGGGGTGCGGCATCGAAAGTGAAAAGTCCGCGCAACTTAGCTGAAACCAGCATGCCAGTTTTCAGCACAAACAGTGTCTGCTCTAATGAGTTTAATATGAGACATGGGCCATAAGCCCACAAGATATTAACAGTACTCTTAACTGACCCAGCTTTAGTAGGAAGTCTGTTAACAATTCCAAGTGAAACAAATGCTATAGAGAGGCAAAGGAAGTTTCTAACCAACAGTCTAAACTTCTAAATCTGACAGCTAAGGATTCTGGATGCTGGAGTAAATATCTTTAAACTCTCACTGGAGAGTGGAATCAATTAGGCTCACAAAACCCAAGTAACGGGCGCAATTATATCATTATCCATAGCAAAATGTGAACTGGGAATGGTAAGGGTCTCAGGAGTCAGGAGCAATATTTCAAAGGAAAATGGACGAAATGGATCATTTCAGTTGTAAATGGAATAGAGTTACCCAAGACTTCAATTGTTTTTTCATCACCCCTTTTCCATTTAAGACACTCACAGAGACCTTCTTTACCAACTAAGATGCCTTTCCAGGTCCAAGACTCTGCTTTTGACAGAGAGACTAAGAAAGGGCTTAGTTTTATGATATTTTCCATTTACTGCTAGAAAGAGATCCATCTCCAGGCCAGATACTCCAACTTAACTTTTCTAAGAGAAGTAATGTTCAAGAGACAATTTTCTTCAATTACACCCCCTCCCCGAGTTGGTTCACAGCTCAAGAAGAAGATTTTCTGTGGGGGTCTCTAGATAAGAATAATTGAATGATCATATCAGCTTTGTGGTGAACATAGCTCAGAAGCATATGAATCGAGATGGTAAACGAGAGTGGAATAATATACCCAATGAGAGCAAGTTTATTTTCTTCGACTCCTTCAACCAAGATAGGCTCCCCTTATACAATAGTACTTCACTATGGGCCCTAGAAAGGGCATCTCAGCAAAGAATGAACAAGCATGGGGATAGAGGACCCCTTGCAAAGACCACATAAAGATTTAAGGAGTTTAACAGGTGAATCATTTAAAAGAATAGATGGAGATGAAGTTGTGGTACATGATAAGCCTGACTGATACAGGAGAAAAGCCCTTATTGAGAAGGATCCTCTGTACGAAGTCCTCGATAATTCTATCAAAGGGCTTTGCTCATATCAATTCTTAAAGAAACAAGGGATGATGAAGAAGAAGAAGAAGAATCCCTAGTGGCTCCAGTGTTTTCGATAATTCCTGAGCAAGAACCGTCTTGGATAATCCAGCCCAGACCAAGACATTTTGAGAGCAGAAACCACGGTCGAAATCACTGACTTAAGGCTTAAGAATTTCAGTTAATACTATAAAAAAAGATTTTATAAATCACATAAAAAACATTCATAGCCCTTTTTTTAATAAGGGGAAAAACATTAATAGGTCTAATTCAGCCGATGAGCACAATTGCAACAAAATAAGAGCAAAGTATGTGAGGGTAACGCTGAAAGGATATGGCAGGCAAGATCTGTTGTGCTAACTTAGCTGTGATCTAGTTTTCTTCAAACAGGATATCCTAAGGAAAATGAAACTATCCTGTTTATTAAGCTCGGATTACGCATAAGATGTACATTACCTCACAAGTCATATCACATGTTGATGTAACATGAAGTCATTTCTTCATGTTTTCTTACGCTTTGCGTGCTGGCAAGCTACTTGTACAAGTGATTTGCATTATCTATGTTGTATATTTTGCACTACAGCAACAACAAACTCAGTGTGACCCCACAAGTGGGGTCTGAGGAGGGTAGGATGTACGCAGACCTTACCTCTACCTTTGTGATTTTGCACTATGATCTATAATATGTAAAAGATGGATAACATGCCTTTAATTCTCCAACTGTCTGGTACGCCACCAAAAAAGGGTAAACTTCTAAGGGAATCTCCCTTTCCTCTGATACTGGTGTTGAGCATGCTTTGGTTATTATTGGGGGTGCAATACTATCACCTCCCACTCTGGAGGTGGTTTAGGTACTATTTTCTAAATCATAAACCAACTAATATTAACACCCTGTGGATGGGCCTGTAGACCCAGCTTCTTTCTATATTTGGATTAGACTGGTGGTTGTTTTCTTTTCATCTCTCATTGTATTATTACGTCGTGTTATCCCATCGAGCAACGTGCATAATTCCTTTGCTCTGACACTCTTTCTAAATTTTTTCATAATACAGATATAGGAATCTATCCAGCCTAGGAGATTCGATAATGCATACACAGTAACAAACACTCGCACAAGCATCTCAAAGGACAAAACAGAATGCAGATAATTAATATAGTGTTCACAAGATGTTATATATTGAGCAATGCATCTTTTTACATTTCACCATCTCCCCCTTTAATTGTTTTGCTTAAGCTCTTAACATATCCATGTTTGGTTGTTAACAGGTCAGGAAGAGAGTCATTCATGTATTAGAACTAGCATAGTTAATACCACATTTCGTAGCTTTTTCACTGTTTTTTATAAAATTCAGCACACCAAGTATGGTGTTTGGTTATCATTTTACGATCTCACATAAATAAAACATGCATACATTATGAGTCAATTTATGCATTATTTTATGTGGGGTAGAAGATAGAATAACTAATTTAGTACATGAATAACTAAATCCCATTCTTGTATCGCTAATACGTACATAACTCTAACCAGCAACCAACGAGAGTTAAGGGGAGAATGATTTACCTAATGCATGAACAAATCAAGCCTGAGTTCCAGTCATAGCCTTCATCTGTATAATATTTGAGTCTGTATTTGGCAAAGCCTCATAAGAGCCAAATCTCCTAATGCCAACAGTTTTAGCAACGGCAGCATAAGTAACAACAACGATGAGCAACACAAACATCACATGAACTACAAAAGCCAAATCGAGTATAGCAACAGCCCTAAGCTTAGAGTCCTCCAAATCACACTTAGTTGAACCTTCTACACCAGTAACAACATCCAACAACTTATGACAACCATCAGGTATAAACGCGTCAACGTAAAGCGAAAGTCCAGTTTGGAGAACCCATAGTCCCTGTTGAAGGAAGATATTTTATGCAAAATTCATGAATATCTCTGAATGCCCTCTACAATCCTCGCGATATGAAAATAGCTAGCAACATGACTATTTATAACAGTACAAAACCTACTTTAACTTAACACAAAAAAACGTATTCTTATATAAATTTGACTATAAATCCTAGCTAGACATGAATAGACTCATTTGGCCATCAGAATTATTCATTTTTTTTTTCACTTTATTTGAAAATAATTTGGAGAACAACTAAAGCCTTATTTTCACTTTCAGTACATTCAAACAACCAAATATTCTTTAGAACTCCGTCTTCAACTCCAACTTCAAAAATTCCAAATAAAGTGAAAAGAAGTTTATATGGCCAAACGCATACTTAAAATACCAAGTCCTAACCAATTTTGATTTCCTACACCTTTGAATTACTACGGAAATTTTCAAAAATATACTACAATTTTTGAAAATATTTACACCGCGTAATGTATCAACCTTGTATAATAGTGGATAAAAGATGTTTATACACAAATATGAGCTAAATCATGTAACAAACATGGCGTAAATATTTTCAAAAAATAGACAGAGCGTAACTTTCCCCACACCTGTAAACAAATAGAACCAGCAAGCGCAACATCGGCAAGGAAAACCCTAGGTTGAAAAGCGATCACAACGCAAAGCAACGCAGAGATCGCAGAAATTCTCGCAGAAACCGAATCACATTTCGCTTGCAGATCGGAAGTCTGAACAGAAGCACTCGATTCCGAAACCGAATACTGAAGCCAAAAAAGCGCACCAGCAATCGCAAAAAACAGATCAGACGGTACGGGAAGAACATTACTCGATTCCGAGACAACAATGAACAAAACAAGTATAAGAAACGCGAAAACAACAGCAGCAGATTGTAGAGAAGTGAATTTGTGGACAGGTGTATGGCCTTTTAAGAGAGGATCAGCATCGAAAGATACGAGTGATTGGTGGATTAAGGAAATCAATAGGCATACAAGGAGGATGTAAAGAGGTAGACGGCGGAGATGTGGTTGAGATGTGAAGGAAAGAGGGTGGTAGGGTTTGGCGGTGTAGTCGCCGCCGACGGTGGATTTAAGGCGGTTTCTGGTGGTGCAGATGAGATGGTAAAGTCCTAGAGATAACAGTGAAGATGATGACAACATGTGATACATTAGAGTCGCCATTGCATTTCTTTTTCAGACACAGGCAGCGTATCAAGGGTAATACTGCTCCCTCTGTCCAAGAGTACTTAATTTTTTCATATCCTTTTAAATATTTTAAATTATTAATTATGAAATACTTATATTGTTTGACATTTTTTATTTTTTGATAGTTCTTATTTTTTATGTATTTTAATTATTAATTATGATAATTTATAGTATTTTTTATGTATTTTTTAAATATGTAAATTTTATTTCAAAAAATTTAAAGATTTTATGTTTAAATATACTGTCAAATTAAGAAATTTGACTAAAAGTGTTAAGCAAATTGAGACAAAGAGAGTAATTTTTTTTTCTTTTCACTCCCTTTGTCAACACTTTTTCCTTTTCCATATTCAAACTTTATAAATTAGGAGCAATATTTTTTTATCATACTAATATGTAAAGAATTCTAGAGTTATAATATTTTTGTGCTTTCTATTATGTGTTATTTTTTGTACTTTAATTATCGTATTAATTTGTGGTAGTTATTGCTTCTTCTTTTTTTTTTTTTCTCATACTACCCCGTCATGTTCTTTTTATAGTGTCTCATGGCTTATTCACTCTCATTATTTATTTATTTTTATACTGCTTTGAATTCTTTTTTTGTGTCTTTGAGGTTTACTGTAAACGTTCTCTCTACCTACCTTGAGTTAACCCTGAGTACACTCTAACTCCCAGACCCCACTTTGTGAGATTTGACTGGGTATGTTGTTGTTGAGTTGATCTGATTTAATTTAACCTAAATATTAGTTTAAATTGGTTCTCGTGAAACGAAAAGTTCAACGTAAATTGAAACGGAAGGAATAATAAAATAAGTCCTTTTCTAATCGAACGTTTTGTCTACTCCTATTGGTCAAAGTTAAAATATTGTTCAATCAAAGTATTGCAATATACACAACTCTCTTTGGACTCGAGAGTTAGTTCTCAAAGGAGATAAACAGATTGTAACTATAGAGCTAAACAAAATTTGTCCTTGCTAATCTATCAGTAGTACTAATGCATCACCTTTTAGGAAGGGTATGAATTAGGACCTCTTCATGTGGTAGCAATACAACTGACACTAAATTGGTTATCTGTTAAAGCTATCTGGTTGACTATTCCATTTACAATTCTTTGTCTTATAATAAGGAGCTCAATAACAATCTCCTTAGGGCCTGTTTGGAAAGCCACCCAGGTAATTGGAATTGGGTGTAATTACACAGTTTGGCCTGTTTGTTTGACCAAGTAATTACACAGTTAGGTGAAAATTGGGTGTAATTGATAGGGTGTAATTACACTCTCCAATTCTCAAGGAGGGGCTGAGAATTGGATGTAATTACATCCTGTAATTACAGGGTTACTTTTTAGTTTGTTTATTTTTTTTACTTTAATTTCTTTTCATTTTGAATTTATTTATAATTTCTATTATTTTAATTTTTTTGATTTTTAATATTTTTTTATTTCTATTATTTTAATTTCTTTTTTATTTTTATTTTTTAAAATGTATTTTTCTTTTTATATTATTTATTTTTCATTTTCTTTCTTCTCCTTCCCAACCTTTACTTCTTGTGGTTCCATGTAATTGCTCGTATTTTTTTATTTTTTTTATTTAGCATAACGTGTTATTATTCTAATATTTAAAACTACACCTCTTAATATTGGAAAGAATGAGTGATTAACAAACTTGACATATAATGAGTGACGTTATAAAAGTAGAATTTCATTGTGAATGAGGTTATAGACTTATATTTTTCCTTTCTTTTGAATTATTTACTTAAGTTACGTTGAACTTACTTATACAATGTTAGAATTTGACATAAGAGTATTTATGTTAAACTTTTTCTTTTGGATTTTGAATTTAGGTTATATTTCCAATTTTAAATTATTTGCTTTCACATTACATGTTGTTTATTTTTCACTTACATTTGATGAATTTTTTTGTGTCAAACATTAAATAATGTTATGGCATTATATTTTTTAATATTATTTTTTTGTCAAACATCCAATCCATGACGTTCTCACAAAAAAAGTCTTCTTTTAAGTTTTATAATTAATTAAAATTAAATATTAATTTGAAAAATGTATATCAATTATTTTTGTTACAATATTATTTACAAATATATGATTATTAATTAATATATTTTCAAGAAACAATGTGTTATTAAATAACTAATTTAATATCATTTATAAAGGCAATATTTTTTAAATATTAATTTTAAATTTTTTATAATTACATTTTATTTTTAAATTAAACTGACTGTGTAATTATACTTGTGCAACCAAATAACACGCTTGTAATTACACTGTAATTACGCTATGATAAACAAATAGGTCGTTGTAATTATATTATTGTGTAATTACTAGGCTGTATAATTACTACCCTAGTAATTACACCAATTCCAATTACCAGGTGGCTTTCCAAACAGGCCCTTAATCCTTTACTAGCTCTCCTTTTTTATAATTCTTGGCCAGCTGTGATTTTCTTGAGGCCCATCGCACGTCATCATACCAGTAGCCAATATTTCCTTCTTTCACCTAACTAGATTAACAGAGCCCCGCAAGTGTTGTGAATAAGGACACAGTAAAGAGAAGTCTGTTGTAGTGTTTCCCGTTTTAAAATAAACGCTTTTCTTGAGCCGAAGATCTATCGGAAACAGGCGCTCCACCTTACAAAAGTAGGGGTGAGGTCTGAGTACACCCCACCCTCCCCAAACCCTGCTTTTCTTGAGTTGAGAGTCTATAGGAAACAACATCTCTAACCCACAAAAGTAAAAGTAAGGCTTGTGTACATCCCATCATCCTCAAACCCCACTTGTAAAACCACACTGAGTATGTTGTTGTTAGTGTTTCCTATTGATGCCTAGGCTCACCTGCAAATTCCCAGTCATTGTTTTTCTGCATAAATGTCTATCCATTTCACCAACAATTGAACCATTATTGTGTTCCATGGCATAACCAACAGATTCAAGGCTAAGGAGAAAGAGGAGTTTGAAATATATAAAGGAGAATGAACAAAAGCAGCATCAGCAGAAATTAGTGGGGGAGGGGGACAACAGAAAAACATTACATGTTTTAAGCAGTTCTCAATGTAATTATACAAGGTATTTTAAACATTCTTGCGAACGTACATGTCCTCATATATATAAAGTATAAACCCGAGCATTTTCTGGCATTGTGTTTCGACGAATCACCCCTTGCAGTTTATTAACCAAATACACTAACTTGAGATCAAAAAAGAAGAAGGAGCAATTGTCCACTAAGCCCTCTTCAGCATTCAAATCTAGCAAACGATAAAAACTGGAAAGTACATAAAGAAGTTGCAAAGCAGAGTGTGTTCTTAGTAGGTGTAGCCCTTAGTAAACATTCCTTTCTTGGCTTCCTCATTTTCACCTTCTGCAGAGTACTTTCCGAGCTGAGCCAAGGAGTTTGCTTTTGCACGAATCAAGAGTGCCCTCTGTGCAGCATCCACATTCTCTGGACGTCCTTGCCATGTCTTGAGCACAGAGTTTTGGAGTGCTCGTGCATACGAGAATGACACGTGCCATGGGTTGGGGCTCTGGTTCATTGCGTGGAGGTTGAGTGTCGCTTCCACTTCAGATTGTCCACCGGATAGGAACTGACAGGTGAGAAGCACACCGTTTTTAGTACGGTTGAACAAGAAAAATATAAGGAAAAGAAAAAAACAATAAGGAGCAGCGGAATAATGGATGCTATTTTTTCCCCCCCAAGAGCTGAGAATTCAAGCGAGTCGTGATGTGAGTTCCCTTCCCTGGTAATAGGTCTCACATTTAATATTCTTTACGAAAGCTAATCCAAATTTTACTAATGATGGTGACAACATACTGATCAACTTAGACTCTGTTAGCTCCCTAACCTTAGACTAGCCTTCGACATGAATGGCATCATCAGATTTTTTGGTTTTTGGCTAGCTCCCAGGCCCTATTATAACATCATGTAGTGGAGCTGGCATATTTACTTTGATAATCTCTACATCCTCTTGATGCCAATAATGAAACAACTTATTTCACAAACAAAATGACGGTGACAACATTATATCGAAATGAGGATGACTTTTTCAGGCATATAATCAGAAGGGATCTACGAACTGAAGTTTCTCTACCTTTCTTATGGTTAAATATACCATTTTCTTCTCTATTTCGATCTGAGATTCTGGCCTTAAAACTCAATTAAGTTTGAAAGAAAAGTTTTAAAAAAATTAAAAAAAAAATATCAAAGAGAAAAGCTGCCACTGCTACCTATGAGAATGTTGTTATTGCCCCATGTACTTCTTGAACTAGTAAAAACGTAACAGCATATATTTCCAATCCATTGGAATCAGTTATGAAAGGAAAGGAATTTGTACCATGATCCCTGGAACAGCAGGAGGAACTCTCCTTTTCAGCATTGTGAGTGTGTACTTGGCAATAGTATCTGGAGAAGCCTTCTCTTTGTGTTCAGCCCCAGGAGTAACCATGCTAGGTTTAAGCAGAATTCCTTCGAAAACAACATTGTTTTCTGCAAGGTAGTAGAAGACTTCTGCCCACACACGTTCAGCGACTTCGAGTGTTCTTTCTATTGGGTGGTCTCCATCAAGAAGAATCTCAGGCTCCACTATTGGCACTAGACCATTGTCCTGCACAACGTAAAAAGATATCTTTAGCAATCCATGAATAGAAAGATAAGCTTCCACCATTTCCCAAACCATACAGATCCCTTAAAGATTGTTCTCCGACTCTAAAGATGGGAGGATACCCAATAACAAGTGCAACCAACAAATGCTTACGGAGGCGAGTCTGGTGACTTAGTCATCTCATATTTTGTTGTTAGATATTTGGAAGGATTCCAAATAGAAAGAAAAAGTCCTAAAAAACTACCTGAGAGATAGCAGCATATCGAGCAAGACCCCAAGCTGCTTCTTTTACAGCCAAAGCAGAAGGACCGCAAGGAATGCTAACAACTGTTCTCCTGAAAATTTCAAAGCCGCATATCATTTATGTTGAAGTTTAATGCACTTTGGTCTTCCAATGGAAGAATAAGAGAAAACATGAGAGAGGATTAGCAGAAGAAAAGTGAAAGGGCACAGCATACCACTTAGCAAAACGGGCCCCTTGCTTGTAGTATTCAGCAGACCTAGAAGCCAATCCATCCAATCCTTGGCACCAAGATTCATTGTTGGATCCTGGTAGGGGGACCAAACCCTGTAAATAAAAAAAATAAAAATAGAAGGGTTAAAATTGGACCAAGTTCAACAACCAAATTATTTGCAACAAAAGTTTAAGAAAGGTAGCAGCAAAATCCTGAAGCGCAGAAAAAGTTGCACAAAACATTGAACGGTTAGAAAGGACACCTTGTCAACTTTGATCCCAGGTACAATATTCTGATCGTGCAAGACATCAACAAACTTCTTCCCATCAGTAGTGGACTGATAAAGTGTCTCTTCAAATAGAATGGATCCAGAGATGTAATCACCTAGGCCAGGAGTGGTCAACAAGAGTTGACGGTAAGCTTGTCTGTTAGCTTCTGTATTGTCCAGCCCAATTGATGCCAGTCTCTTTCCGGCAGTTGCATTTGATTCATCAATGGCGAGGATGCCCCTTCCAGGAGATGCAATAGTTTTCTACACCAAGTAATATACAAGGTTCAGCATTGTTATATTTTGCAGAACATCTTTTACCACACATCCTCCTAGTTTACAAGAATGTTAGGCAAAGGTGACTTTTAATAAGGAGGCGGATATATCTAAGCACTCCGTAGCATGTTGAACCAAACCCGCTGATTGCGGCTCAGACCATGTCTATATATGCGAAAGAAGAACTTTTTAAATGCACACATGTAAAAGAATGCTGGAACCGTCTCTGACTTTATTCAACTTCAAAGAAATTACATAAAATTTCTTCATCAAAAAAGAAATTACATAAAATTTAAGGAATGCGCTTCCATCAATAATATTGCTTCTACAAATGATTTGTGAACTACCAAAAAACAAAGTGATTTGTTTTATCTTGTTATTTATAACATGAAATAGACAAGAGATCAGGCTAAAACATATAGTGTATAGAAAGGTACCTTAAAAAATTTCCTCATACAACTTTCATAAAATCTATCCTTGCTGAACTAAATAAAAATTCACATACATGATGAGCATGTTTGTATGTGGTGACCAACAGAAAAGAAGTATCGCAATCCCACTGGATCACTTTCACGTAACTCTAGAATACGAATTTCCATATCATCAGTCTAAAATTAGGATTTTGAAGACCTATACAACTAGAATAAACCTTGTAGCTGTTTCTTTATACAAGGAATTCAATTGATAGATCCAAACATATCAACATCACTTTAAAAAAAAAAAAAAAAAGTTAACCAACTAAACCTTTTCAATCTCCACCAATCCACTGAACCAAATGGCAGTACAATTTCACAATTCAATATACTAGCGGAATTGACAAGAAAAAATCAACAAATAATGAATGATCTTAACAAAAAAAGAAAGTGTTTAGATGTGATCAGGAAGCATGTAAATAAATTAGAGAGAGAGAGAGAGAGAGATCACTTTCATGTAACTCTGGAAAACGAATTATCATATCATCTGCCTAAAATTAGGATACTGAAGACCTGCGTAGCTTGAATAAATCATGTAGCAGATCCTTTCTAGAAGGAATTCGATTCATAACTACAGCCCAATATATCAGCATAATTATACAACAACAACAACAACAACATACCCAGTTGAATCCCGCAGTGTGGGGTCTGGGGAGGGTTAAGTGTACGCAGACCTTACCCCCACCTTGAAAGGTAGGGAGGCTGTTTCCGAAAGACCCTCGGCTCAAAAGAAAACAAGGGAAAACAAGGGAAAAGAGTCAGATACAGACAAGCAAATCAAAGCAATGCGAAAATGAGAAATAACAAGAGCAAAGAAGTCATGATAAAACAGCATGGAAAGACAAGACCCAACACAAAAAAGCATGAATCAAAGGGCAATACACAGTAGAGCAAAACTAAGCCTACTAGTGCGAAAGAATAGTGAGACTACCTACTAGCCTTCTATCCTAATTATAAGCAATTAAAACACAATTTTGGCCAAAAGTAAACTGTTTCAATTTCCATTAACCCACAGCTCAGTTTCAAAATTCAGTATATTAATCACATATCTAAGCACAAATTCAATCTAACCCCAATAGAAGTATTATCAAGTCAAAATTAATGCGTTGTATAAAAGAAGCTTTTAGATCCGATCACAAAACATGCAAACACATAAAAGTAAGGAACAAACACACACACACACAGAGATTACGGCGGCTCTGAGAACTCATCCATGTAAGATTCATCATTCATAACTACAGCCAAACATATAAGAGCCACTTCGGTTAAAAACATATGCATAAGCATCACTATAAAAAAAATTAAGAAAAACAAAACATTTGAAATTTCCACCAATTCACTGAACAACGGCAGGAAAGTTTCAAAATTCAGTATTCTAGCCATGTTCAAAACAAAAACTCAACATAAATTACATAAAAAGAAGCTTTTAGATCCGATCACATAACATGCAAACACATAAAAGTAATAGATTTATGTGTGTGTGTGTGTGTGTATATATATATATATATATATATATAGAGAGAGAGAGAGAGAGAGTTTTACGGCGGTTTTGAGGAGCTCATCGGTGTAAGATCCGGCACGGACGACGGAGATACGGCGACTAGAAGAAGGCAATCGGCAGGAAGATCCAGACCGTTGATTAAACGATTGTTGACCGATCCATGAAGAAGAAGAGGCGTTGAGGTTCACCAAACTTGAACTTGCCATTTTTTTTTCAGAGAGTCGCCTCTTTTTTTTCTCTGTAAAAAGGAAAAGTGCTTTATAGTTGGTAGAGACGGCTATAACAGAGTATTGTTGGTTTCAAAGAGTCGCTGTTAATAATATATAGTGAGTGAGTGACGTTGGGTTGGTGGAGACGGCTATAACTGAGTTGCTTTTTTGTTTTGTTTTGTTTTTTGGGGGACCTCGAAGAGTCCGTCAGGTACTGTGTTAGTAACACACTACGGACAACTTCAAACTGCGGAGCTACCTAACTAAAGTGACAAAAATAAAAGGTCATTGTTCACACCACCAACGGGTCGGGTCGGGTGATTTGAAATTTGAAGTCTCGGATTTGAATCATACCCGTTTGGCCATGAGAATTATTCACTTTTTTCCGAAATATTTTTTCACTTATGATGTTTGGCCATAAAAATTTCAAATATAATTTAAAGTTGTATTTGGAATTTGTAAAAACAATCAAAACCTTATTTTTTTACTTTTTTCGCTTTATCCATTTTCTCTTTTGGACCTTTACTTTTATTTTTTTGTTTTCAATTTTTACCTCAAAAGTTTTAATGTTACTCAATTTTTACCCTAAAAGTTCATATAACTTTTTTCACTGGTCAGAGGCATCTTATGTTGCTCTCCACTCCAACAACATTGAACATCATGTGCTAAAAAACCTCTAAAAGAAAAGAAGCAAGTGGAAATTTTGCAACAAAATCATATTTAGAGATGTTATATATAGTGTGACAAGTAAGCCTCCCAGTTGCAGCCTTTTGATGGAAAGAAATCATCAGTTTTGAGCACTCCATAAGTTGATCTCAAGTATAATTGCTATATTTCTCGCACTGGTTATATTTATTAATTGCTTTGTTGATTTTGCTAGATTTTAAAAATTGGGGGTATAAATCATAATTCATGTTTTTTAGGAAAAGTGCATTTCAACAACCAAATATTATTTACAAAAACTATGGCCAAACACAACTCCAACCCAACTCTAACTTCAAAAAAGTGATTTTTTTTTTGTTTCTATGGCCAAACGCCTACTATAGAGTATCAATTTTTCTAGTGAATTACTAGGCATCTGACCATGCGACTCATATTTTCAAATCAGCATTTGGCCATGAAATTTGCATAAAATTTCAACTTCTTATCGATTTCAAATTCAAAATTCTCCAAAAAGACATGATTTCAATTTTTAAATTGTAAAACTTGACTCATAAGTTTATGTAAAAATATTCATAAGTTGGTAAATATATTTTTTAAATGTAAAACTTGGACTTAAAGTAACAATGTCGATTCGTCTTTTCGGTCATCTGATTGAAAATGCATGCTCAACGTGAGAGATTATTCGTACCATGTGAAAGGATTATATTAAGGAGTAGTTACACTACAACTCATGTTCAATTTTACTTTTTATTGAACTAAAGTTCGATCAATAAATTTTTTATTTTTTAGAAAGACATTTTGGCAGTGTATTAGCTTCATTATGAATTATGATTTGCTCATTTGGTAAGATTGAATAAGAGTTGGGGAAGTTTTGATGATCTTCATAACTTGTGGGGTTTTCAGGTTTCTGAGATGAGAAAAATACTAATTTGAAAAATACAAATTGCATGTTCAAACAAAACTTTAATTTCAAATTATCGATTTCACATCATGATTTCAAATCACGACCAAACGGGGTCTTAATTAAAAAAAAAAAATAGTAGCTAGAGCTACCAAACTAAAGCACCAAAATAGTTATTATTCAGACCGTGAATGGTTTAGATCTCTCTATCGGGTTAGAACCTTAAAAGTAAAGAAATTATCAAAGATTAATCAGGACAGTAACCTACTGCAATCTTATAATGTTTGTTTTTTCTCACTCGGTATTCAGTATCCATATTGAAGCTCGATTATATCCGAATTTACGCAGCGTAGGGCTCGACTATAATAACTAATTTAAATTCAAACATGAAATTATAAGAAAATACCTCTTAAAGCTTACTGCAACTACAAAATAAGCCTTCACGTTTGCAGAATTTAATATGGGCACTTCAAAAAAATCAATATCTCTTTTGAGATGCTAACAAAGGTAAACGACACCGTTTGAGACATTGCATTAGATCCACAATTTTGAAAATTTTGGGATAAATAAAAGGATTATCTTCAATTGGATTTCAGTCTATTATTGTTTAGCTCACTCGAATGTTATCTTTTGCTCTTTTTTCTCAACTGATCATGTGACCATAAATTATTTTATAAATTCGTTCAATTTAAACGGCTCGAACTGATGACAATAATTTAGGCATTAAATAGATTAAATTAGGAGGAAAAAATATCAGCGCCACGTAGGATAATAAAGTGAGGATAAAGGGAATTAATAGTTCAGAAGTAAACATGTGCTTAAAGTTGGATGGTCAGAGCAAATATATCAAAAGAGTGTAACGAATGACAAATATAACTTTATTTTAAGACTACAAAGGCAAATATGACATTTTTCGAAAAATAATGTATTTTGCCTAATAAATAAAAAATAAAATAAAAAGGTGTAATTTTTGTAAAAAAAGTCATAAAAATAAGTCGGTTCGACCCATCCAAACCCTAGAAAAGATCTTCATCCTCATCACCATCAACAAATCCAACTTCTAGGAAAAGAAAAACAAACCCCATAACATTCACAATTCAAAATTCACAAAATTGTGGATCGAAAGCAATGTCTCAAATAGAAGGTCAATCAACATACCCTAATAGCAACGAAAATGTGAATAATCGAAACGGATCATCAAACAATGTCGTTTACCCTAATTTCGCATCTCATAGGTTGAGATAAAACCCTAGTGTTGATCATAAATCGGATAATTATGAAGATCTTCAATTGAATTTCAGCCCATTATTGTTTAGCTTACTCAAAGTTATCTTCCACCTGCTTTTCCCAACTTGTCACGTGACTATTTTGCCCTTATTTATGAGAGTTTTTTAGACTGTTTCGTTCTTATTTAATTTCTATCAGAATAATTAAAAATATAAATCAAATTTGTCTTGAACTTTTAAAATGATAAATAATCAAATTCACAATTCAAAATTCACAAAACTTGCATGTATAAGCTATGTATACAATTAGTTGATGTAACTTGTCCAATTTCATATTAAATTATAACCATAAACATTACACTTATAAGAACGGCTAGTTTAATCTTCTTTGTATAAGCTAAAATTTTATGTATTAAATCATCTACTACATAAGTGAATTACACACAAACAACCATATATATATGATCCATTTAAATCTTTATTAGAGTAAATATTATATCTAAACGCGTAGCTAATTAGTATATATCAAACACATATACCTCCACTTTGATACTACTAAATGAAAATTGGATCGTATCTATTGAATTTCTAGAATGATTAACATATCTATTTGACTATTAATAATACGTTTTCAAAAACTATATATTTAGCCGATGTTGATATTCACTAAGTAATAAAAATATAAATTGTCTACATGAACACTATATTATACGGAGCATGTTGTTGTTGTAAACACTTCAAATTGAACCAAAGATGGAATAGAATCTTTTAACATATATGTATCTGGCAAACACTCAGACATGATAAATCACATATGCCTTTTGCTTATTTATGTATTTTGCTTTAAAAAAATAAAAAAAAAAAAAAATAAAAAAAAAATATATATATATATATATATATATATATATATATATATATATATATATTCGTGCGATGCAGAATATCTTATATGATAAAACAAGGCGACGAATGGAGACTTAATTGAAATAAGAAAAAATGAAAGGTCAAAGAAAGTTTTCTTTAAAAAAAAATATATATAGAAAAAGAAAAAGAAAAGGTCGACAGTCAATTTGACCCATCCAAATCCTAAAAAAGATCTTCATCACCGTCAACAAATCCAACCGAAGAAAAAAATCCTAATCTCAATCTGTTATAATGATCCCATAATATTCACAATCCTTTTATTTATCCCAAAATTCGCAAAATTGTGGATTTAAAGCAATGTCTCAAACGGTGTCGTTTAACTTTGTTCGCGTCTCATAGGTTGCGACTGAACCCTACTGGTGATCATAAATCGGATAACTATGAGAACTTTCAATTGGATTTCAATCCATCATTGTTTAGCTCACTCGAATGTTATCTTCTGCCCGTTTTTCTCAACTCATCACGTGACCAGAAATTATTTTATAAATTCGTTCGAGTTTAAAGGGTTCGAACGGATTAAAATAATTTAGGCATTAAACAGATTAAATTACGAGAAAAATTGTTGGCGCCATGTAGGATAATAAAGTGAGGATAAAGGGAATTAATAGTTCAGAAGTAAACATGTGCTTAAAGTTGGATGGTAAGAGCAAATATATCAAAAGAATGTAACGAATGACAAATATAAGTTTATTTAAGACTACAAAGGCAAATCTAACAATTTTCGAAAAATAATGTTTTTGCCTAATAAATGAAAAAATAAAATAAAAAGGTGTAAAAATAAAAAAAAAATATTTTTTTTATAATAATAAGTCAGTTCAACCCATCCAAACCCTAGAAAAGATCTTCATTCTCATCACCAACTCGTACTAAAAAAGAAAAACAAACCCTAATCTCCATCTCATATAATGATCCCATAATGTTCAAAATTCTTCCTTTTTTCCCAAACAACAAAATTAAAAATCAAAATTGTGGATCTAAAGCAATGTCTCAAAATGAGGTAGCAACAACAACAATGGATCGAGCAAAGGGATGGTCAATCAACAAACCCTACAAACAACAGACATGTAATCAAAATGTATCAAATGGTATCGTTTACCCTAATTTCGCATCTCATAGGTTGAGATTAAACCCTAATGTTGATCATAAATCGGATAATTATGAAGATCTTCAATTAGATTTCAGTCCATTATTGTTTAGCTTACTCGAACATTATCTTCCACCATCTTCCACCAGTTTTTCTCAACTTGTCACGTGACTATTTTGCCCTTATTTATGAGGGTTTTTAAAACTATTCTGTTCTTATTTATTTCTTTCACAATAATTAAAAAAATAATCAATTTTGTCTTGAACTTTCAAAATGATAAATAACTTGAGATAATTATTAATCATGACAATAATTTGAGATAAGGGAGTAAAAAAATAAAACAAAAAGGTCAAAAAATTCAAAAAAAAAAAAAAAAAGTCAACAATCAATTTGACCCATCCAAACCCTAAAAAGATCTTCATCATCCTCATCACCGTCAACAAATCAAACTAAACAAAAGCGAAACCCTAATCTCCATCTGATATATAATGATCCCAAAACATTCACAATTCAAAATTCACAAAATTGTGGATCTAAAGCAATGTCTCAAACATAAGGTCAATCAACAAACCCTAGTAGCAACGGAAATGTGAATACTCGAACCTGATCATCAAACGGTGTTGTTTACCCTAATTTCGCATCTCACAGGTTGAGATTAAACCTTAGTGTAATCATAAATCGGATAATTATGAAGATCTTCAACTGGATTTCAGCCCTTTCTTGTTTAGCATACTCAAAGTTATCTTCCACCCGCTTTTTCCAATTTGTCACGTGACTATTTTGCCCTTATTTATGAGTTTTTTTTTTTATTGTTTTGTTCTTATTTATTTCTATCAGAATAATTAAAAATATAATCAATTTTGTCCTGAACTTTCAAAATGATAAATAATTTGAGACATTTATTAATCCTGACAATAATTTGAGACGATGGAGTAACAAATAAAATAGAAAAGGTCAAAAAAAAAAAAAGCAACAGTCAATTTGACCGATCCAAACCCTAAAAAAGATCTTCATCATCCTCATTACCATCAACAAATCAAATTGAACAAAAACAAAACCCTAATCTACATCTAATACATATAATGATCCCATAAATTCACAATTCAAAATTCACAAAATTGTGGATCTAAAGCAATGTCTCAAATAGAAGGTCAATCAACAAACCCTAATAGCAACGGAAATGTGAATAATTGAAACGGATCATCAAACGGTGTCGTTTATCCTAATTTTGCATCTCGCGGGTTGAGATTAAACCCTAGAGTTGATCATAAATCGGATAATTATGAAGATCTTCAATTGGATTTCAGTCCATAATTATTTAGCTTACTCAAACATTATCTTCCACCCGCTTTTCCCAACTTGTCATGTGACTAACCCTAATTTCGCATCTCACAGGTTGCGATCAAACCCTAGTGTTGATCACAAATCAGATAATTATGAAGATCTTCAATTGGATTTCAGTCCATTGTCGTAGCTTACTCAAAGTTATCTTCCACCCGCTTTTCCCGACTTGCCACGTCACTATTTTGCCCTTATTTATGAGGGTTTTAACAACCATTTTAGAGCCCGTTTGGATTGGCTTATAAGTTGCCTATAAGTTGTTTTCAGTTTTTTTTTAGTGTTTGGCTGGCCAGCTTAAAGCCAATTTGTGCTTAAAATAAGCCTAAAAAATTAATTGGGTTTGTTTGGCTTAACTTATCTAAAGCAGCTTATAAGCTGCTTTTTTTAAGTCCATCCAAACAGACTCTTATTCTTATTTATTTCTTTTAAAATAATAAAAAAAATTAATTTTGTCTTGAACTTTTAAAATGATAAATAATTTGAGATAGTTATTAATCCCGACAATAATATAAGACAAGGGAGTAAAAAATAAAATAAAAAGGGAAAAAAAGGGAAAAAAAAATAACAGTCAATTTGACCCATCCAAACCCTAAGAAAGATCTTTCATCATCCTCATCACCCTCAACAAATCCAACTGAAGAGAAAAAAAACCCTAATTTTCATCTGATATATATAATGATCCCATAACATTGACAAATTTCACAAAATTGTGAATCTAAAGCAATGTCTCAAACAGAAGGTCAATCAACAAACCCTAATGGAAACGGAAATGTGAATAATCGAAACGGATCATCAAACGCTACAGAATCTCCTACGGGCATATCGAGACGATCCGGTTTTGTCTACGAAAGTTACGGCCATTTTTAGACGTAGAATTCTTTTAAAGGCAAAATCCTTATAAAAGCTTTGAAATCCAATCTTACCAAAGACATAGGGACCCTAATGTTACTACATTAAGAATGTCGACATTAAGAGGCGAACAAAGGTCGTAGACATGCCCGGATCGTAAGAGTAGAGTTTTCTCGAGGCTCGTGTCATAGCCTATTTACAACTAAGACATGCCAAAAGAAAGAAAGTTTAGGCTTTACATACCTCGTCCGCTCTCTAGCTAACCCAAACCTCAAGTCTCGGGCACCCCAAGATCTTTTCTCTTCAACTTTACAATCTAGCTAGGGTGGTGAATGAAGAAAACGAATAGGTTATTGCCTCCAACAACAACACCACGTTAATAAGGACCCTTCAATTAGTTGTTTTGCTAGAAGAAATAAATTTTTTGATGGCTAAATCTTGGTCTTGAATTTGCAAGCTGTGGCCGAATGCCTTGCCCCCTTTTTTTCTCCAAGTTTCTTGATTTTTCTAGTAATGAAAGTGATGAACAAGATGACTAAGTCATCTTTTAATACCCATGTATAAGGCTCCATGTGGCCTTGGCCCACATCAAGGTGGCCGGCCACATGGCCCCCTTGTTATTTTTTTTTTTCTTTTTTTTTCATGAAATATCTACTTTCCAAAAATAGAATTTGACCCCAAATGTTTCCTTAGTATTTCCATGCCAATAAAGTCATACACACTTATACCTTTAAAACAAACAGAAGTCTCTACTTCGTACCCCGGAATAGTCTTGTCCCTAACTTATCGTAATTAACTCGGATTGTCCCGTTGTTCAAAATGCGGGATATAACAAGCTTACTCAAACGTTATCTTCCACCCGCTTTTCCCAACTTGTCACGTGACTAACCCTAATTTCGCATCTCACAGGTTGCGATTAAACCCTAGTGTTGATCACAAATCGGATAATTACGAAGATCTTCAATTGGATTTCAGTTCATTGTTGTTTAGCTTACTCAAAGTTATCTTCCACCTGCTTTTCCCAACTTGCCACGTCACTATTTTGCCCTTATTTATGAGGGTTTTATAAACCATTTTATTCTTATTTATTTCTTTCAAAATAATTAAAAAAATAATTAATTTTATCTTGAACTTTCAAAATGATAAATAATTTGAGATAATTATTAATCCTACAATAATTTAACCCAAGGGAGTTAAAAAAAAAAAAAAGGGTCAGAAAAGGAAAAAAGAAAAGAAGTAACAGTCAATTTGACCCATCCAAACCCTAAAAAAGATCTTTCATCATCCTCATCACCCTCAACAAATCCAACTGAAGAGAAAAAAAACCCTAATTTTCATCTGATATATATAATGATCCCATAACATTGACAAATTTCACAAAATTGTGAATCTAAAGCAATGTCTCAAACAGAAGGTCAATCAACAAACCCTAATGGAAACGGAAATGTGAATAATCGAAACGGATCATCAAACGGTGTCGTTTACCCTAATTTCGCATCTCATAGATTGAGATTAAACCCTAGCGTTGATCACAAATCGGATAATTATGAAGATCTTCAATTGGATTTCAGTCCATTGTTGTTTAGTTCACTTGAACGTTATCTTCCACCTGCTTTTCTTAACTCATCACGTGACCAGAAAGTGAAGTATATGCGTGAAATTTTGCTTCGTTATTTTCCTGAAGGCGAAAGGACACGTGTAAGTTTTATAGCATTTTTTCAATTTTGTGTTTTGCATTTTTATGCACAATTTGATTAGTTTGATACATTATGTTAGAAACTTACAGCTTGTTTGGATGTTTGTTACCTATTGTATTGTATTGTGTTGTGTTGTTAGTTTAAATATAATGTTTGTTTTGATTGTTACTTTAATTTTAATGTATTCGTATCGTTAGATCCATCGTTACGTAACGACGAAAAGTCCCATTTTATGCAACGACCGATTTGGTGGTGTTATCGTGTCGTTACCTTATCTTTTATTCTCATTTTGATTATGCAACGACCGATTTGGTGGTGTTATCGTGTCGTTACCTTATCTTTTATTCTCATTTTGATTATCTGATAATTCTATTTTATCATTTACCTTGCCCTTTTATGGTAGCTCCATCCTGCAACCTATTTTTCTTCTTTTTTAAAAAAAAAAAAAAAAAAAAAAAAAAAAAAAAAAAAAAAAAAAAAGAAGAAGAGCTGTGATAGAATGCGGAGAAGCTGAAAATGGAAAATTAAGAAGGCGGACAAATTTTGCTCTGTGTATTGGAAAATTTGCATGTATTTTACCTTGTTTTTCACTGTTTGATTAGTGTATATATTATGTTAGAATGTGGGTCTATATAACATGCTTTAACCAATCACATATCCCAATTTTTAACACAATTAAATGAAAAATGAAGTGTTTATATGGTCACCAAAATAACTAAAATATTTAATTGGCGGTTAATGATAAGTTTAAGGGGCTATTTATATATTCGGCCATGTCACTATATATTAAACGGAAAAGGCTCAAATATGCCATCGAACTATTGGAAATGGCTTATTTATGCCACTCGTCAATAGTTTGGCTCATTTATGCCATCGCTGTTACAAAATGGCTCATCCATGCCATTTTTCCATGTATGTGTCGGATTTTTTATTTAATTTGGGATTAAAAGTTGGGCTGGTTTAATTAAAAAACTTTGACCTCTAATTGGAGGCCACGTGTCATATCTGGTATTGTAAAACCGACATTAATGAAAAATGGCATGAATGAGCCATTTTGGTAACGGCGATGGCATGGATGAGCCATTTTGTAACGGTGATGGCATAAATGAGCCAAACTATTGACGAGTGGCATAAATGAGCCATTTCCGATAGTTCGATGGCATATTTGAGCCTTTTCCGTTAAATAACAATAATATGTTTATGTCGGCTTCCTTGTTTTTTCTGCGCATTTTGATTAGTGTGTATATATATTATGTTAGAATGTGTGTGAATTGAGCTGCGATAGAATGCCGAGAAGCTGAAAATGGAAGAATTTTGCGCTGTGTATTGCAAAATTTTGCATGTATTTTACCTTCTTTTTTTTTTTTTTTTTTGTACTGTTTGATTAGTGTATATGTTGCAAAATGCCTCTTCCTTGTTTTTTCTGTGCATTTTTGATTAGTGTGTATATATTATGTTACAATGTGTATGAATTGAGCTGTGATAGAATGCTGAGAAGCTGAAAATGGAAGAATTTTGTGCTGTGTATTGCAAAATTTAGCATGTATTTTACCTTGTTTTTCACTGTTTGATAGTGTCTGTGTATATATTATGTTTAATGTGGAGATGTGAATTGAGCTGTGATAGGATACTGATAAGCTGAAAATGGAAAAAGTTAGAAGCTGGAAATTTTTTGCATGTATTTTGCCTTGTTTTGTTTCCAGACCCCACATGGTGGGATTATACTGGGCTTGTTGTTGTATTTTGCCTTGTTTTCTGCACTGTTTGATTGGTGTATAAATTATGGTAGAATGTCGGGCTGTGAATTGACAGACCTCGCATAAGCTATATAGCATTTTGAATTTTGCTGCATTTGCGTTTTGCATATCGGTTTCATTTTTTTTTTTCTGCGCATTTTGATTAATGTGTATGTTTATGTTAGAATGTGTGTGATTTGAGCTGTGATTTAAGCTGAAAATGGAAAATTTATGAAGTCGGACAAATTTTGCATGTAATTATCTTGTTTTTCTGCGCTGTTTGATTAGTGTATATATTATGTTAGACTGTGTTATGTGTGTGAATTGAGCTGTGATAGAATTTTTGCATGTATTTTACCTTGTTTTTTCCTGCACTCTTTGATTAGTGTATAAATTATGGTAGAATGTTTGTGAATTGATTTCCAATTTTGCATTTTGCATGATTTTTTATGCACGTTTTGATTAGTATATGTGTTATGTTAGAATTTTGGGCCTGAATTGAGCTGATATAGAATGCTGAGAAGCTGAAAATGGAAAATTTTGCATGTATTTTACCTATTGTTTCTGCACTGTTTGATTAGTGTATATATTATGTTAGAGTGTGTGTGATTGAGTTGTGATTTGCATTTTGCATGTTGGCTTCCTTGTTTTTTCAGCGTATTTTGATTAGTGTGTATATATTATGTTAGAATGTGTGGTGAGAAGCTGAAAATGAAAAAGAAAAAAAAAATAGAATCTGGAAAAATTCTACACGTATTTTACTTGTTTTTTCTGCACTGTTCGATTAGTGCATAAATTAAGTTATGATATCGGGCTCTGAATTGAGCTGTGATAGAATAAGTTACTCATTTTCAATTCTGCATTTTGCGTTTTGCTTGTCGGCTTCCTTGTTTTTCTGCACATTTTGATTAGTGTGTATATATTATGCTAGAATGTGTATGAATTGAGCTGTGATAGAATGCTGAGAAGCTGAAAATGGAACAGTTTGAAGCTGGAAGAATTTTGCATGTATTTTACCTTGTTTTCTGCACTGTTTCATTAGTGTATAAATTATGTTAGAATGTCGGGCTGTGAATTGAGCTGTTATAGAATTGTGAGAAGCTGAAAATGGAAAATTTTGAAGCTGGAAAAATTTTGGGCTTTGTATTGCAAATTTTTGCATGTATTTTGCCTTTGTGCAAGTTGATTATGTATTTTGCTTTTGTGCAATTTGTGGCGCTGTGAATTGAGCTGTGATAGAATAAAGAGAAGCCAAAAGTGGATAAATTAGAAGTTGGAAAGTTTTTGGGCTATGTATTGTAAAATTTTGCATGAATTTGGCTTCCTTGTTTTTTTTTTTTTTTTTTGCCCATTTTGGTTAGTGTTGTATATACTATGTTAGAATGTATGAATTTGAGCTGTGATATAATGCTGAGAAGCTGCAAATGGAAAAATTAAGAAGCCGGAATTTTTTTGCATGTATTAACCCTGTTTTCCTGCTCTTTTGATTAGTGTCTATATTTCCCTGAAGGCAAACGCACTCGTGTAATTATAGCATTTTCTACTCTGCATTTTGCGTTTTGCATGTATTTGGAGACCTTGTTTTGCTGCTATTTTGATTAGTGTGTTTATTATGTTAGAATGTGTGTGAATTGAGCTGCGATAGAATTCTGAGAAGCTGAAAATGGAAAAAAATTGGGAAAATTACGTTCTATGTCTACTGGGAGAAAACATTTACAGGCTTTTAGCCCATACCTTGAGTTTGTTACCCGTTTTAGCCCATATTTGTGTATAAACACCTTTTATACACTATTATAAACTTTTGTACAAGGTTGATACGTTATATATAATGCATTCCCCAGGTATAATGTTGTATTATATTGTACATTGGGCTACTTGGCGTAATATTTTATGTTGGGCTGTATATTATTGAAAATTGGCTGTGCGTTGCAAAATTTTGCATGTATTTGGCTACCTTGTTTTGCTTCACATTTTGATTAGCGTGTATATATTGTTTTAGAATGTGTGTGAATTGAGCTGTGATAGAATGTTGAGAAGCTGAAAGTGGAAAACTTTGAAGCTGGAAGAATTTTGCGCATTTATTGCAAAATTTTGCATGTCTTTTACCTTGTTTTCCACTGTTTGATTAGTGCATATATTATGTTAGAATGTGGGTCTGTGAATTGAGCTGTGATAGTTTGCTGAGAAGCTGAAAATGGAAAAACTAGAAACTAGAAAAGAATGTGGGCTATGTATTGCAGAATTTTGCATGTATATTGCCTTTATGCAAGTTGCTGTAGCTTCTAGGTATAGTATTTCTTAATGTGGATTGCGGTTATCTAGTGCTTGTTTTTTATTTGCTTACATGAAAATCCTTTGTTAGTTAGTGCTATAAAAATAATAAAGGGAGGTTTTTGACATAGCTTTTTGCTTTTTCAATATGCAAATGATGCGTCCCAATACGATGAACATGCGAACACCCAAAACGCTTGTTTGACTTTTGCTATTTTGCAATAGGCAAATGATTTAATAATTCATGTGACCCGAGTACAGCGTTTTGCTTTTTGCAATAGGCAAATGATTTAATAATTCATGTGATTCGCGAACAAATGAATATACGAACAACCAAAATTTGGTTAAAAGGAACTGATAACGAGAATTATTTGGATTGTTGTCTGCTGACATAGTCTTCTCTGACTGTCCTTGCTTTCCAATATTTTTTCCTGCTATTTGTGAAGCTCGCACTCTCTCTCTCTCTCTCACACATTCTAAATCTCTATCAGTACTATATTTTTTAATCTCCTCTGCTTTAACAGGTCCAGAAACATAGAGAATACAGACAGAAGATTATATCAAACTATCAGGTATTTACGTTTTGGTGAAGCTTTGCGGTTAATATTTCAATGATGGTTGTAAATGACAGAATCAATTTTTATGCTTTTTTATGTTAAGTCTATTAAAGTAAGGTAAAAAAGTATACATAACTTTGCTTGTATATTCTCTCGAGAGAAATGCTTTTGAATTAGGAATGTAACACTCATTGATCTTTGTTGAATCAGGGTTGATCATCTTCTTTTCTAATTAGCTTGCCTTTTATTCCAGCCTCTACACAGGGAATTATATACGATGCATGCTGCAAACTTCTTTGTGCCCTCATTTCTCAAGGCAATTAGTGAGAACACAGAGGAAAGTTACAGGAACATAATGTCTGAACCCTCTCCTGGAGTTTTAACATTCGAAATGCTTCAACCACGATTTTGTGAGATGTTGTTGGCTGAGGTATTAACTGTCTTGCTGCTGCTATTTGCATGCAATCTACTTCTTCTTTGTAGTTTAGCTTTTCTGTTTTCTTATCAGGTTGTGATTGCTTAGGTAGAAAACTTTGAGAGGTGGGTCCGTGAGACAAAATTCAGAATAATGCGTCCCAATACGATGAACAAATTTGGTGCCGTTCTTGATGACTTTGGCCTGGAAACCATGCTGGAGAAGTTGATGGAAGATTTCATTCGTCCCATTTCAAGAGGTAAGAACTTGTATATTTTTACTAGGATGCAGCAAAGAAAGGAAAGAGGGGGTTATTCAGAAGATTACCTGGATCTCTTTTAATCTTCTACTTTGAATTTTCTGTGCAGTTTTCTTTACTGACGTTGGTGGTTCCACACTTGATTCCCATCACGGTTTTGTTGTCGAGTATGGGATGGATAGAGACGTTGACTTGGGTGAGTTGTTGATTCTGTTTAGTAGTTACACAGTGCAGGTTATTGCTTGAGTGCCGCAAAACTTGTTTGGTTCTTTGAGTTACTGCCTTGCTTCTAAACAGCTTATTCTTCAGGTTTCCATGTCGATGATTCAGAAGTGACTTTAAATGTGTGCTTGGGTAAGCAATTCTCTGGTGGAGAGCTGTTCTTCCGTGGAGTGCGGTGTGAGAAGCATGTAAATACTGAAACACAACCAGAGGTAATTATTAGTCCATTGTTGGAGTTGAGTAATTCTGCATGTGGAATCTCTATATTCTGATAGGAAGTCATGTTTCCACTATCTTTTATTTACAAAAGATGTTCCATTGTCTCGTGCTTGTCAAAGTGTTTTTACTGTTAACAACTTGGTTACTAGCAACGAATAATAGCTTTTCTGAGAGAAAAGCTTACTGTTGATTGTACTTGCCAAAAAACTGGGTTTTTTTTTTTCCGGATAACTAACTCAAATTGGATGACCATCTTGTTGATCATGGTTCGGAATGGAAAAAGGATTCTTTTTTTATAAGTCAAAATGACTCCAACGATATCCACCAGGTTGGTGTCAACATACAGTATGGATTAACAATAAACTTCTGGAGAAAAAAAGAATCTTCCAACTATGTAGAGTATATGGTATGTCCCCTTTACGCCAAACATACAAAAGACACACTCCCTTGTACTGGCATCCAATTGGTGGGACCTTTTATTGACAATTTACTTTGAAGTGCAAATTTGCCTTGTTTTATCTTTCCATTAATAATAAAGGATAATGAATATCCAATGTTACATTTTCAAAAAAAAAAAAAAAAAAAGGATAATGAATACACACTGTGTTTGCTTGATCACCAAGTGTATCCGCTGATACTTGTAGTCTACATATGATGTAAATAATGAAAAAAGTTGCCAGCTTCACCTTATATGTGTGTTATAGTAGTAATCATCAACTCTATGACACATCCACTATTGGATCTGTAATATCATAACAGGAGATCTTCGATTATGCCCATGTTGCGGGGCGTGCAGTGCTACATCGTGGTCGCCATCGGCATGGTGCTAGAGCAACTACATCAGGGCAGAGGATCAACTTGCTGTTGTGGTGCAGAAGGTATTCTATTTTGGTTTTTTCACTAGAGAGTTTGCTCCAAATGTGATCAGGGAAAAATTGTTATTGGAATTATCCTGTTATTGCTGCATTATGTTCAATTGGAAGTGTTAAGCTGACAAAGTGCTCTCTAATTGTTTGAGTATGCAATATTGATGCTTAACACTATGGCCTCCTCTTCTTTCTCTTTTAAACAGTCCTCCTTGATGCAGACATCCTGATGTCTTCCATTTAATTTCTTGCACCAGTTCTACAAGTATTGAGAAGAAGCTTATGTATCAATTGACCCCGTCAAAAAAAATAAGAAGTCGTGTGTATCAACATTCAACGATATGAGAAGCAGTGTAAACTGACTGTAGGCAAAAGGGATAATACTATCTCATAAGCCTGAGAAGGATTGAGGCTTAAATTCTTGAGGCACCTAAATATAGGTTCCATGCTGAAGTTGGCATGAGTAAACTTGGACGAGCATGGTTTAGCATGTTTACAGAAACTTTGTTAAAATAGGCTCCATTATCTAAATCTCTGAACTTTTCATTATCCATTGATAGTGATTGGTCATACATACATGTACTTCGATTGCTCATTTGTGTTCCAGCTGAATAAATTTGTTTCACTTGTCAATAAAATCCCTATGTGAACATATTTCTGCTGCCACTCAATCGGAGCAGATAACAAGATGTCTTACTTTTCATTCTCGTCTACTAGAATTGTTGAATGCCTAACGATTGTTATCTTCCCTTACAGTTCTGTCTTTAGAGAGCTAAGGAAGTACCAGAAAGACTTCTCCAGCTGGTGTGCAGAATGCCAGCGCGAGAAGAAGGAAAGGCAGCAGCAGTCTGTTGCTGCTACCAAATTGGTACGCGATAACTTGTTTCTCTCATGATATTTAGCCAATAGTTGACAAGCTCTACTTATGCAGTATGACATTAGAAGCTGATATATGGGGTGTGTTTGGTATGGAGTTATTCAGTTTCCATGTTTGGACATTTGGTTGGTTAAAACTTTTGGTAAATATTTTCTCTAGGAAAACAAGTTCCTTAAGAGGAAAATAGCTTCCCGATTGGAAGTGGGAAAAACAAGTTCTATAAGCGGCATTCCATACTAATTGTCTCCTCCCAACCCTCCAACATACTCCACCCCCACCACCCCCTGACCCCCATAGTATTTGGCTAGATTATATAAAAATGCTTTTGGGACAATATTTTCAGCTTGCTTACCAAGCACCAGAAAACAGGTAAGAAAATCACTTGATCTTTAGAAAAACATTTTTGTCTGTACCAAACACACCCATTCTTAGAACTTAGAACATGTTGAAGTATGTTCTAAATTATTTTGTCCTGTGTTTTTCAGGAGCTGCTGAAAAGAGAAGGGGAAACTGCTATATAGCTGTTTGTTTTATATATTTTTTGTATTTTGCCCCATGTAATATAGCTCAACCCTCATATTCAAGGCAGAAGCACTTTTTTGTTCGATATAAATATGAAAGGGTGTTGTTCGTGTTACTGAAATAGCTGTACATGTAAATCGAGTAGGTACCCTCCTATTTGCCAACTGAGATGGTATCAGTATTAAACTGGCAATCGTGTAAGCATTGTTTTGTAGTTGTGTTCGTTAAGGGTGGCAGTTTCTTTCTCAATATTGGCTATGCTATGTTAATATTTTGCTTTTTTCTGGGTAGATTGTTATTTCATTGGCCGAAAAGTTCTAATCATGGTACACCAATTGGTTGACTATTTGAACTTCTACTTTGTTGGAATTGGTTGACTATTTGAACTTCTACTTTGTTGGAGTTGTGATTCGTCACCTTGTAATCCTCTTCTTGATGAAAAATATATATAAGAAAAAAACCTTATAATCCTCTTCCAATCCCACACCCCCAAATGTATACAACAACAATAACAACAAACACAGTGTAATTTCACAAGCGGGGTTTGGAAAAGGTAGTGTGTAATCGGACCTTACCCCTACTTGTGAGGGTTATCTTGTAGTAGCTTTTCTTGGGTACATTATTTGGTCTAACTTTTGTGAATCTCAATTATTTCCGTGCATCTCAACTATTTCACAAAGTATTTGTTACCTTCTGCAAACACTAATGTCAAGTAACTTTATTTGCTATTATGTTTCTGAGAGTACAATCAATAAATTTTTAAATCTTGAAGATAATGTACTAACAGAATCAGGTGATATTATTCTTCATCAAAATAAAGTTTTATTTAAATATAGAAATAATGAGAGTCAAAGAAATTTTAAAAATGTTGTCACTACTACTCTTCCACTTCTACTTTGAGAAATAAAGAATATGGTAAATTTGGATTAAGAAGAAATAAACGAGTTGAACTCTGTTTATTAAAGTTTAGATGGATGGGAAAAAAAATCACCTTAGGACTGACCAGCTCTAATAAAAGTGAAGTAATTACTACTATATAGAAGCATGGGTCTCAACCCATGCTTCGTCGTCCGTTAAGCACTAAAAAAAAAAAAAAAAAAAAAAAAAGTAGTGTGGTCCCTATATTAAACACCAACCAATATTAAAAAATAAAAAAAAAACACCAACCAATATTAAAAAATAAAAAAAAAACACCAACCAAAGATTACTACTATATAGAAGCATGGGTCTCAACCCATGACCCATGCTTCGTCGTCCGTTAAGCACTAAAAAAAAAAAAAAAAAAAAAAAAAAGTGTGGTTCCTATATTAAACACCAACCAATATTAAAAAATAAAAAAAAAACACCAACCAATATTAAAAAAAAAAAAAAAAGTAAAAAAAGTGGAACCCACCATCTCCAGACTCACGAGAAAAAAAAAAGTGGACCCCATATTAACAAAATCAAGCAATATAAAAAAAAAGTGAATCCCATATTAAAAATACAAACAATGTCAAAAAAAAAAAAGTGCCGACTTTGTATTCGTAGCAAACACTAATATAATAAAGTTTTAGATACGGAGCACAAATTACAATGTTATATTAATCGTGTTTTGAACATAGTATCCCATATTGACAAAATCAAGCAATATAAAAAAAAAAAAAAGTGAATCCCATATTAAAAAAACAAACAATGTCAAAAAAAAAAAAGTACAGACTTTGTATTCGTAGCAAACACTAATATAATAAAGTTTTAGATACGGAAAGACAAACTACAATGTTATATTAATCGTGTTTTGAACATAGTATGTATATGTATGTATATATATATATATATATATATATTATATGCATAAAAATAGTGCAAACTAATAATGTCCAAAAGGGTGGGCCCCATACTAAACAACACCAAGCAATATAAAAAATAAAAATAAAAAAAAGAAGAAGAAACTATATAATGCTTCGTCGTCCGTTGTCCCTTAAAAAAAAAAAAAGGGGGGGTGGGCCCCATACTAAATAACACCGAGCAATAAAAAAAAAGGAAGAAGAAAAAGTAGAACTCACCATTTCCAAACTCATGGGAAAAAATAAAGTGGACCCCATATTAACAAAATCAAGCAATAAAAAAAAAAAAAGTGAACCCCATATTAAAAAAAAAAAAAAAAAAGGTGCAGACTTTGTATTCGTAACAAACACTAATATAATAAAGTTTTAGATACGGAGCACAAACTACAATGTTATATTAATCGTGTTTTGAATATAGTATATGTATATATATTATATGCATAAAAATAGTGCAAACTAATAATGTCTAAAAAAAAAAAAGTGCACCCCATAAAGGATGGACCCCATACTAAACAACATCAAGCAATATAAAAAAAAAAAAAAAAATTGGAACCCACCATCTCCAAACTCACGGTAAAAAAAAGTGGACCCATATTAACAAAATCAAGCAATATAAAAAAAAAAAAAAAAGTGAACCCCATATTAACAAAAAAATAATGTCAAAAAAAAAGGTGCAAACTTTGTATTCGTAGTAAACACTAATATAATAAAGTTTTAGATACGGAGTACAAACTATAATGTTATATTAATAGTGTTTTGAACATAGTATATGTATATATATATGTGCAAAAAATAATGTCCAAAAAAAAAAAAAATGCACCCATATTAACAAATCAAACAATATTCATGTAATTTTCAAAGTATCTCATTAAGTCAATAATGATGGATCATTGCCACGCGCGTATCAATCCATTAGCGGGAGCAAATGAAATTGCTTTTCTTCAAAAGGTTAAGTAGTCAAACCATACAATTTTCTTTTCTTTTTTTATATTAAATTTTTTAAGATCTAATCTAGATATTGAACCGTTGTATTTACTATTCCGCCATGTCATTTATTTGTTATGTTTACTAAAATAAATATACTTAAAATATTTATATTTTAAAATAAGATAGAATTTAATTACTTTTTTATTTTTATTCTTACTCTAATAAATGTGAAAAGAGATTAATGTCGTAAAAAAAATATATTAAATGAAGATCAAATAATGAATAAGGTAAATTAGTCAAATTATAATTCTAATCGACGTTTTCTTAAAAAACCATGCAAAAGACAACATGACAAGTAAAATGAGCTAAACCGAAAATATTTACCAAAAGTTAAAAAAATAGTATTTCTTCGTTTAAATAGAAAATCAATTTCTACTTTGTTTCGTTTTAAACATGTAAAATTAATTTAATAATTTGAATTAGAATTATCCAAATTAAAATTTGATAAAAATAATAAGTATTTTACACCTTTAAATTAATCGAATTAAAATTGAAAGTATCAACCGACGCTTAAATATTTATTGTTTTATCTCAAAGAGAGAAAATAGTTTTTTAAACAAGTCTTCTCTTTTAAAAAATATTAATAAATTTGCCAATTTTGTATTCGTAAAGAAACATTAATATAATAAAGTTTTTAAACGGAAAGACAAACTATAATGTTATATTAATCGTGTTTTGAACATAATATACATATATATATATACTATTCAAAGACAATCTAAAATGTTAGGCCCGTGCGCAGCACGGGCATAGGCCGTCTAGTTTGTATATACATTTCCTTTTGTAATAGTCGACCGGAGACACTGCCACGTAACTTTTCTTCTGTGTTACCAAATGTAAAAAAATGCCCCGTTTTCTTGAATGCGTTTGAGAAGAAAAAGGTATGCATAGAAAATAAAGTTTATATCAATAAAAATGCATATCTTAGCCTCATAAACTAGTCTTCAGATCCACATTTTATAATACACTCGAAAAGAGATTAAGTCTCATAGAATATAGCCAAATGGATACAACATTTTCTCATAATACGGAGAGATCATATATGTTTCGGGTACAAAGCTCATTCAACAGGTTTCCTCTTTCTCCCTAGTACAGAAGCTTTCTGCAGTCTAGGACCTCCCATTCTCCACTTCTTAAATGCTGCTGTTGATGACTGACCAGCTTCATATACTGAACCATTGACCAGAAAATTAATATTATTAAATCTTATAAGTAGCGGAAAGTTATTTGCTGAAAAATAAGTGGTTTTCTTACTCATTTTATGGTGTTGGTAAGTAAGTAGAAAATATTATCTCAAGAACATTTATTATAATCTAGGCAAATACGAGGGATGGGGGGTGTTATGGTGAGGAGGAGACAATAACCACATGATGCCGCTTATGAAACTTGTTTCCTCTACTCCTACAAGGGGAGTCAATTTCTTGGGTTTTAAGGAATTTTTTTTTTCTTACAAAAAATATTTTGAAACCTTTTTGATCAACCAAACATGGAAAAATTGGAAAATAGTTTCCATAAAATGTGTTCCTCCTTACCAAACACATCCTAAATCTTATAAGTAGTTGGACCAGAAATCATTTTTATAGCAAAAGTTGTGCTTGTTTGGTTATGCATTTTAATTTTAATTTTAAAAGAATTTTTCTAAGACTTTGGCCTTTAAAAGCAACCTGGGACTGTTTACTGGAAAAAACATTTTTGGGAATATGACTTCTGAAAACATCAAATCGAAAAAAATTCATTTTTTTCTTAAACTTCTCCAAAGAAGCGTTTCCAAGTTCTCAAGAAAACTGTCCTGACGCCCCTGGTCAGAAGAGGGTTTCTTTTTGTTTTTCATATTCTTTTTGGTGCTATGTTACTCAAAACTCTCCAAAAATGTTTCTAGACTCGTTTTGGATCCTCCAAGAATGCACTACTGTTGAAGGCTCTGACACGCACGTAGTGCCATTTTGAAGAGTTCGAGTAACATAGTTTTGGAGGGTAGGGATAGGGTGGGGGATGATTATAGTAGATATTCAATAGATTGGCAAAACTTTCTCACATTTAGTCTCTTCTTTTGTTAGAAGAGTCAAGTGCTTGGGAGCCACAATTGATGCTGCAGTATGAGCCTTTATGAGGACTTCTCTGTATCTTGTTCGAAATGCAACCAGAAGTAGAGGTCCAATGGTTTTTTCACCAATCCTGTTCCAATAAGAAAGATATCGAACATGAGCTAATGTTTGACCTGAAGAAAAGCTACTTTAGCATCTAGGTTGATTGATTGACTAATCTGCAACGGAAGGACAAGAAAATCAGGAGAAATAACATTTAGGAAACTGCAATTAGCAAATGTATTACAAGATACACTTAAACTAGGCACCAGAATTTGAAGAGAAAAGGCGACTACCAACCACATCATTTAAGGTAGCAACTATACAATTTAACGGAGGGAAGAAAACTGGGAATAGTTAAGAATTTCGATTCCAGGCTGTCTATCAAATTAGAAGTAGCTACGGTCTTGCTACTACTACATATCAATTGTGCCAGGGGATCCTTGAATATTTTTCTGATTTCTGCAACCAAAAGACAGCTCATTCATGTAATGGGGGGCTAGGTGAGAATGGCAGTGGGTTTCCCTTCCGTATAATTAGGTCCTGATTTTGCACAAGTGAAACCAAATAAGAGGACTTAGTCCCACTTCGACTCGACTGAATTAGATTTGTGCCTTTCCGGTTTTTGCAAGCTAAAGATCATGCAATAGTACTATACTCCTAGATAGTAAGACGATGTCTACAGGCTCAAATCAACCATGAAAGCACACTCCTATCTCTTGGATACCTCAAAAATGTCTTTCCACTTTTAACAGGAATACTTCATTCAAATATAAGAGGAAACGACTTGGTATCACTGGTCTACCCTAAAGATCTTGAATTCGCGGGAAAATGGCAACTTTCATAGCTGATTTTGACAGCTCATCGTGTATGCAGATTGGCAGGACTGTGCAAGCACCCTGTCAGATGGAATCATCATATCCTTTAAGGACTAAAGAGAGCGCTATCAGCTAATGCATGCATGCGTAGCAAGATTGGATCTTTCCTCCTTTGTTTTTCTATGCGCTCGCATTTTTTTTTGTGTGTGTGTTGGGGGGGGGGGGGGGGGAGACAAAACATAAACGTACCATGAACTGCACGAGTCACAGACTTCACGCTCCACATAAAGTACTATGAACTACATCTTCAAGTCAAAAGCTCTCTCTTCCTGGTAGCTTCTGGTCCCAACACTAGCTCAAATTTCGATCACTAGTTCAATAGATATCCAACTAGGCCATTAAATTGAATGAGCACAAGTAGAGTTGCATAAGCTCTAATGCACTGATTCTCCATATCAGACTATCTTTTAAATTAATAAAAAAAAGAAGTGTCTACTTGCACAAAGTGCTGCTTCATTAGATTTGGAGGGTAATGAGTTTCAACAGGTCGAATTTAGAAACTTCAAATATGATCACCAATCCTCCTTTATTAGTTGCCACTTACTAGGTCTCAAAGCAGTTAAAATTGAAATGGTAAAAGACACCAAGATTGTTGTATGAATCTATAATGCATGATGATCAGCTTAATAACAAGGACTATCCCATTACATTGAGAAAGAAAGAAAGAAAAAAAAAAGAAAGACCCTCTCCAACAACAATTGAAAAAGAAATAAAGGGGTCACACATTACATGCATGCATTTAAGTTGCCTTTTATTTTTCACTTTTCTCTGAAGAAAAAATGTAGGATAACAAATAGAAGATGCTAAACTTTATGTGCTAAGTCATTTTAAATGCAGAATGAGACAAGGTATAGAAATCAATCTAAGTATAAATCAGCACTTATCCAAGTAAACTTAATAAAAGTAGACACGAAATACAATGATGAGATTAGAATTCAGAATCTGCCATGCCAAGATTAAAGCTTACGGACAAGGTATTGTACTCCAGTAGACAAAAAACCATTGCGGGTCAAATAGACTTAATTAAGTAGACAGGAAATATGCAAACTGCGAATAAGAACTCAAAATATGCTTCTAAGAAGTCAAGCTACACACCAGACTCATCCTCGTGTTCTATGAAGATCTAATATATGCATGCTCTCTTCCCCTTCCCCTCTCTTCCTCATCCACGTGCACATTTAATATAGCAACTCGGATAGGAACAGCTTATAGGTGAAGTAGAAGTAACAATAAAAGCTTCAATCTGTTTAGAAACAAAGCCCAGCCCGCTATGGCCTATACTACCAACCTCCTAATCTCAGCAATGGAAGCCCCATTTAGCATTAATTGTCAAATAGAGTAATTAACATAAAGTACCATGAACTGCATGAGGTTCACGTTAAAAATTCATGTTTCACATAAAGTACTATGAACTACATCCATATCAAGAGCTCTCTTCACTGGCAGTGCTCTGGTCCAATCTTCTCAATTTATTGGAGCCAGTGAATCTGGAAGCATCAGACGGATGCTCAGGTCTGAACAGCTAGCAACAATGGTGCGTTTTTTCAGTCAGGAACTATTTTAACTTATAGCAGAAGAAAACTTGGAGGCGGATTATGATTGGCCCTGGTAAAATGTGTGGAAATTTAAGCACCTACTAAGGTCGCTTGCTTTGGTTGGGTTGCTGCAAAGAATATTTTTTTGACCCCTGCTATTTTGCAAGAAAAGGGGTTTTCTGGATATGCTATAGATGTTTTCCATGTGAAAGATCAGTAGAATCTACAAATCATCTACTGCATTCTGAAAGTAGCTGGCGGATTTGGTTAGTTGAGTTTTCTAAGCCAGTATATTCTTCCATACATTACATAGACTTATATAGTACATATTGCATTTGTAGCTAAGAGATAAATACAAACTAAATACAGATAATGACAAACTAGATACAAGATTATCCTAACACCCTCCCTCAATCTGAATGGGAGTTTCGAACATGAAGATTGGAGAGAAGAAGCTTGAACCGTGATATGGGGAGAGCTGTAGTAAAATGTCAGCTAACTGTTGAGATGTATGAGCATGAGAAACGTTAAGATCACCACGACTAACTTTCTACTGACAAAATGACAATCCAAATCAACATGCTTTGATCTAGAATGAAATACTGGATTATGAGCCAAGTGAATTGCTCCAATGTTATCACATTTAGCTACCACCAGGAGGACGGAACAACACCGACATCACGTAACAAGAACTGTAACCAAGTAGCTTCAGCAGCGGCAACAGCGAGTGCTCGGTACTCGGCTTCTGTACTAGAACGAGCTACTGTTGGTTGCTTCTTAGTAGACCAAGAGATCAAATTTTTACAAAGAAATATGCAAAATCCAGTAGTTGAACGCCTAGTTGCAGCGCACCCAGCCCACTTAGAATCGGAAAATATTGTGAGTGTTGAAGATGTTTGCTTGAAAAGCTGTAAACCGAAATCTGAGCTACCTTTGAGATAACGAAAGATCCGTTTTACAGCTTGGAGATGATGTTAACGAGGCTGATGAAGAAACTGTGAACACATATTAACCGCAAACTGGATATCTGGTCTAGTAAAAGACAAGTATTGCAGGCAACCAACCATTTGTCGATATATAGCGGGATTATCCAACAAGGGTGAAGTAAGAGAATGCCAATCAAACTTACTATGAATAGGTGTAAGAACAGGTTTCACCTGTGTAAGATCAAATTGGATAAGAGGGTCTGAAATGTATTTGCGTTGAAGCAAGAGAAGTCCATCTGAGTTGGTAACAGTTCAACACCTAAGAAATAACGGAGAGGTCCCAAATCTTTCATCGAAAACTCAGATTTCATAGATTCAATGAAATGGTCAATTAACACCCGTGAAGAACCAAATATAACTATATCATCAACATAAATTAAGAGAACCAGAACACTGCTGCCAGACTTACAAATAAACATACTATGATCAGATGATGAATTAACAAACCCCAGGTCCAGCAAGAACGTCACCAGACGATGAAACCAAGCTCTCGGAGACTGTTTCAAACCATATGAAGCACGATTCAGTTTACAGACATAGGTAGGATAATCTGGATCCTCAAACCTTGGTTACCGCATAAAAACATCTTCAGTTAATTCACCGTGGAGAAACGCATTGGAAACATCTAAGTGGTGCATGAACCAATTATGTTGCAAGGCCAAGGAAAGTACCATACGGACTGTACTTAAATTAACAACTGGGGCAAAAGTATCGGTATAGTCCAAACCTGGTTGTTGAGAATATCCTTGAGCAACGAGGCGAGCTTTGAATCACTCAACAGATCCATCCGCACAATACTTGATGCGGTATACCCATTTATTCCCAGTGATGTTAACATTTGGAGGAGGAGGAACAAGACTCCAAGTTTTATTTTGAATAAGTGCATCAAGTTCTTCATTCATGGCATGGAGCCAGCAAGAAATCTTTGATAACTTGAGTGAAAGAGGAAGGTTCAGTTAACGTTGACAAAGAGACAGTGAGTGACGGGATTACTTTAGCCTTGAGAGACCCCATCATGGAACGTGTGACCATGCTTTGAGCGCGTGAAGGAACCGAGGGATTATTATTGGACTGAGATGTAGAGACCGGGGAATTAAGGGGATAGGAAGACTCGGTAGATAATGGAGAAGTAGTTGATGATATAGGAATATCAAGATTTATATTTTGTGATAACGACATGTTGTTGCGAGAACTTGCAAACGAATTAGATTTGCAAGAGAAAGAAGAGGTAGAGTTAGACTTAGAGGTTGTAGGAGTGGAGAACTCTACTGGAAGTTGTAGAACTGGAGAGGAACTTGAATTGGTACGAACAGATTCGGGAAACTATCTTTGTTGGTGATAAAGAAGTGCATGAGACATGTGCTTGTGCTGAGATCAACGAATTTGAAAAACGAGAAGTAGTAGTTGGTGATATAAAATCAAATTCCATTGGATTTTGATGAGAAGCACGTGGAAACATAGAAGGATATGGAAAGGACTCCACAAATTTCACATGACGTGAAATTAGAACTCTGTTTGTGGAGGGATCAAAACATTTAAAACCTTTGTGTCTCGTAGAAGTTCCAAAAAATATGCAAGGTTTTGATCTCGGCTGAAACTTATTAGCAAAATTAGTTGCAGTAAAAAGGATAACAAAGACATCAGAAAGTCTTGACCATGCCATAATTTGGACTTCGATCAAATAATATTTCATGAGGTGAACAAAAATTTAAAACGGGTAATGGTGTAACATTTATCAAAGTTACAGCAAAGAGGGAAGCATTAGCCCAAAAGGAGAAAGGCATAGACGCTTGAAAAAGAAGGCAGCGAATTGTATTGTTGACGTGCCTATGTTGGCATTCTGCGTGGCCATTTTGAGCAGAAGTATACGGACAAGAGAGCCTATGAACAATACCATTTTCTTTGAAGAAGGAATTAAAATTGGTATTATCATATTCTTTACCACCATCAGATTGAAAATATCATATAGTAGGCTGAAATATATTACGGACCATTGCGTGAAATTCTTTGAATTTATCAAACACTTCCGATTTTTCTCGCATAAGATAAATCCAAGAATATTTAGTGAAATCATCAAGAAATAAAATATAGTAACGAAAATCAGAATTGGAATTCGAAGGGGCTTGCCACACATCAGAATGAACCAAAACAAAAGGAGATGTTGCACTACTTGAAGAAGAATCAAATTGCAATCTTGTTTGTTTGCAAAAATGGCAAACATTACATGAATTATTATCAAAACTAGAACTACAGCTAAATAAACCACGACGTGCTATGGCTGCTAAAGAGCGCTGACCAGGATGCCCCAAACGCTGACGCCATAGAGAAGAGGAAACAATACTCAAAAACGCATGATGAGGAGAGGATGTCGAGAGCGGATAAAGGGAGCCATCATTCGTACAGTGGAGCAACACTTGATTGGTCCTCTTGTCCTTAACAAAGAAACCAGAATCAGTAAACTGAATGAAACAATCATTATCAGCGAATAAACGCTGGATAGACAAGAGATTTTTCTTAAGAGAAGGAACGAATAAAACATTATTCAATCGAAGGGATCAGGACAAGGTAGATAGCACAGATTGACCAATGGAGACAATAGGTAGAAGATTACCATTACTAACCATGAGCTGAGATGAGCCATTATAAGAAGTAGAAGAAGACAAGAGAGCAGGATCATAAGTCATGTGTGCGCAAGCCCCATAATCAGGATACCACATAGGTGGCTGAACCTCCTCCATGCTCATAGCTGCGAAAAACTTAGGCAAAGTATTTGGAACAAAAGAATGATTAAACCTGTTTCGACATTCTAAGGCGGTATGGTTATAGTGAAAACATATCTGGCACTGTTTTGATGGAACAAAAGGAGAACGACCAAGAACACCATCACCAGGAATTCGACCAGGATTTTGCACACCGTTCCATTGAGGGGAAAAATCTCGAGAAGAGTTATGAAAAGATTGACCACGACCTCTACCATTATAGCCTTTGTTATTACGTCCAGGCCTCGGCCATTGTTTGACCCTCAAGATTGAGAAGGAGAAGAGGACACATTAGAAGAAGAATTAACATTAGAAGAGGCCACCAAGGCTGTTTGAGTGGTGGTGTCATCAGGTGTTGCGGCATTTATATGGGCTTCTTCTGTTAACAAGAGTGGCCTTAAGACGATGAAGGAAGGGAGTGACCCAGTGGCATTTAGTCCAGAAACATAAGTACGATAGGAAATAGGTAACCCTTGCAGTGCCTGAGTGACAAGATCGTCCTTTGTGACAGGTTTTCCAATAGCTCTCAAAGAACAGGCAATTGAGTGCAACTGTTGAAACTATTCCTCCATGGAAAGTGAGCCTTTCTTGAAATTCTGAAATTTTGATTTCAGATGAATGACTGAAGAGGATACTTGATCAAGATAAAGAGAGGCTGAAGTATCCCACGCTTCTTTAGAAGTTTCACAGGCAAAGTTTAGGAGAGAATCAAGAACGGTTGGCGAAAGAGTGGCGTTTATCCAACTTAGTGTGATAGCATCACACTGAATCCATGAACAATATTCTTCATGTGTGGGAGTTGGACAGGGTAATGAACCATCGATCAAAGGAAGAAGATTGTGACTTTTCAAGACCGTGAGAAAGACTTCCTTCCAAGTCAGGTAATTCAAATACGTAAGTTCAATAGGTATGAAACCCTTGATGTTGGAGACAGTTGGGGGAGGATTTGGAAGTCCAAGGGAAGTTTGAGAGGGAGTGATTGGAGCGGAGGGTGAGGAGGAAGTCGTAGAGGACGAAGTGGAATTCGTCATGGCTCTTGATACCAAGTTGAGTTTTCTAAGCCAATATATTCTTCCATACATTACATAGACTTATATAGTACATATTGTAGCTAAGAGACAAATACAAACTAAATACAGATAATTACAAACTAGATACAATATTATCCGAACATGGTTGCTGTTTTGGGAGTTCATTGGGTCATGCCAGCCGATGTGAAGAGTATACTTCAATGCTGGAAAAGGCAGAAGACTGGCAGCAGGCTCAAGAGGATTTGGAGGACAGTTCCGCTTTGTATCATGTGGACTATTTAACTTCAGAGAAATAAGAGATGCTTCGAAGGACAAAGCAACATTTATCTTTTGCTACATAATAGTTGTATACAAAGCTTGTACTTGTGGAGTTAGGGAACTAGGATAGAAGATGTGAACCAACGTGTTGAGTTCATACTACCTAGACTCTATGAGGTTAATGTTGAGTTAAGAGCATTTGTACTTTGTAGTTGCATATTGGCAGTACCTCCGTGGTACTTGCCTCAATAAAATTACCCTATTTTAACAAACAGAGAATTTTAGCCACTAAATTAGAAGATGATCGCAATAATATAGACAGGGCCAAAGAAATTGAAGCAGTTGGGTCTTGCGTTTTCTTTAGTGATGGTTGCATTGCTGTAAAACAAAGCTTCAAAACACGGGTAGCACCATCTTTACAGTCTACACTAGTTTCTGTAAAACAGTTGAGCTTCAAAAACTTACTCACCCATCAAATATATTTACCTCTCTAATAATTTAAAGATTCTAACATCACGATAGCACACTAAAAGAGCTTTTTGAACCACTGATGATTCAGACCAGTTAGAACACAATGGTACACTAGAAATGGCAACTGCAAGTACAAGTGATGATTTTCTAATCATCAATGTATCAGATAAATGTAGTGATACTTGCAATTTAAAAAACCAACTAAAAGTTGAAGTAGCAAGGTTTTGTTCCGCATTACTTGGCCACTATTGCGAAATAAGATCAATCATTCTACAACAGTTCCCTTACCTGGGGCATTAAGAATTCTAGCAAAAGAGGAAAGGGCCATTAAGGTGATAAAAAGAATGACAAAAGTTACAGGAAGAAAGAAACATAGTCATGAAGAACTCACAGGCGTGCTATCTTGCATCCGAAATTATAAAAGTAGGGGCATAAACTTCTTAAATCAACATGTGCTGCATCAGCTCCTATCTCATTTCGCGTTTTGGCTCTGGTAAATTAGCACACAAGAAACAAACAGTTTTCTACTCTCAGATCTACAAAACAAGTACCACTTGTATATCAAGAACTTTAATATTGAGATTAAGACACAAAAACCACAATTTTGCATCCCCGTCCCATTGAAAAAAGTTATACTAGAGATGTGAATTGTCATATGAGATACGTCATGCTTTAGACAGAGCACAAAAGAGACTGGATATAGCAGATTGTCATCAGGCCAAAGAGTTCATCAAGCTATCTAAAATCCTTTAACTAACTTTTAAAATATAATACTCCCTCCATTTCAATTTGTTTGTCTTAGTTTGATTGGGCACGATGTTTAAGAAGGTAAAGAAGACTTTTAAATCTTGTGGTCGTTAACTAAAGATATGTAAAATTCACCACAATGCCCTTAAATCTTGTGGTCTTAAACATTGTGAAATGTCGAAATTAAAGAGTTGTCAAATTAGGAAGGAGGCATTCTATTTGAAACATACTAAAAAGGAAAGCATGACAAACAAATTGAAACAGAGGGAGTACAATAAATTGATGTCGGCACAAGTAAAACCAGGTGTTCCCAATTGCTGCCACTTTTTGCATACTTAACTAATTCCACTTGTGTTTCAAATAAAGGGAAGCATGGAACTGTGATGAGAAAAACTAAAAACTTTACTTGGTATCAAAATATGGAGGAACTTTGATCGACACCGCCTGTCTCACATATAGCTCCTGAGCAAGCCAAAAGGGCATTTCTACATGTGTACCAGCTTCCACCTGGATTCGAAAGAGGAAATAACCATCAGATTCCGGTCATGTAAACAAAACTAATTCAACATAGAGTTCCCTCAGAATTTTACCTTGTTAGTATCATCAGCACAGTCAAATATCCCAACTTCATTAGCTGTTTGCAAGAACACAGCTGGAACCATCTGAATTCCAAAACGAATATCAAACCCGTAAACATATTTACACCAATAGCTTATGAAAATATTTTTCAACAAAAAAAGGGAAATTCTTAAAAACATACAGCCCAACATAAAATATTGTGCCACTGTCGCCTTATTTCCAGTTATACAATATTATACAACATTATACCTGGGGGAAAAGCATTATACATAATGTATCAACCTTGTATAAAGTGTATAAGAGGTGTTTATACACAAATATGGCCTAAACCAGGTAACAAACTCAAAATATGGGCTATCGCGTGTAAATATTTTCTCAAAAAAAAATGCACAAATAAAATTCAAGAACTAAAAATTACCTCATCTTCAGCTAATATATCATCAATGTCATAGTAACTTGCCATCTTCAATGGTAAAAAAGACAACTTTACAACAATTTTAGCTCCAACTCAACTCGAAACTCACTGAAATCGAAAACCCAAAAAAATTAAGAACATTTCAAACATATTTGAGTTCATTGAAGAAAATTAGTACAACAATTAACAAAAACATAAATTACAGCAAAAAATTATTGCTTTAATTTGAGATTTGACCCAAAAAAAAAAAAAAGATTCTTACTACACAAAACTAGCAGAAATCTGAAATATTGAATTCATTGATTCAACCAATCAAGAAAATTAGTAAAGCAATTAACAAAAACATAAATTATATCTAAAAAAATACTGCTTTAATTTGAGATTTGATTAAAAAAAGTAGATTTTCTTCGCACAAAAAAAAAAAAAAAACTCTCAACTGTATGCACACAGTGGAAGAGAGATATTGAGATTGAAACCCTAACTCGCCTTTTTGCTTCTTTTTTTTTTTTTTTTTTTTTGGAAAATTGAGATGAAAATGGCGCTAAGTTTTTGTTTTTCTCTCTTGTAAAATGGCGGTAAGATTAAGTAGAGGCATTTGTAAATAGAACCTTTTAGTTTTAGTTTTATTTCATTCATGCTCGTGGGTTTGGGGAAAATTTTGGATGACTACTTAAATAATTGAGAAACAAAATAAAAATTGGATTCTCACCCGATGTCCGGTATCCATTTTGGGGCCCGTTAATGGGAGAAGTTCTCTTTATTAATATTGCAACAATAACTACCTAATGTATTTTCACATGTGGGTAGAGGCGGAGCTAGAATTTGAGGTATGTGGGTTTCGAATTCAAATCCTTTTAAGTTATTGGGTTCTAAATTACTAATTTATACATATCTCATAAAAATTTTAAGGCAAATATAAGATTTGAACAAAAACTTGTGGGTTCGGCCGAACCCGTCTTCGACATTGTGGCTCCGACATTGCAGTTGGGTTTGGGAAAGGTAGAGTGAACGTAGACCTTGCCTCTATCTCGTGGAGATCAAAAGATCAAGTTTCTGAAAGATCCTCGATTTAAGTAACACATAACAAGGCAGATTGAAAGTGCTCCATGTTAGTAATACTTTCTTCGGCCCTAAAATTCGAATTAGAGAACTATGATTAAAGCTAAAAGGATCTTATTCGTCCCATTTTAACCTGTGGTTGGTGGTAGAAAAATAAATAAGTTTTACTAAGACCTCATTCTTTAAATAAAGAGAGTAATAAAAAAACATACTGATTGAAAATTATGTGATCTAGTAAAGTCATTTAAGTTTCTAGTTAAATCTCTATTTGAAATTATATGTCGCTCTATCGTATCTTTTGTTTTATTTGTTCTTGAATAATCACATAAACTTGTTTTATTTATGTCTGACTTCTTTTGAGTCATGTAAATAAATAGAAAAAATCCGAATTAAAAATTACTTTTAATCCTAGTAAATTGATTTTATGTTTGCAACTTTCTATTGATAACGTCTCACTTCTTTTCAAGTCACATAAATGAATACTTTGGAATCGACAAATATACCATGTCCCAAGCATTTTCATGGGACACCGCTCCATTTTTTATATATATATATATATATATATATGTACATTATAAATATAAAAAAGAGACCACTTGTCGTTATAGTGATTTGTTCAAATTTTCACTCTTTTTAAATATTAATATTGATTACGAAAACCTCCCCACGTACGCTACTATTAATACACATAAAGTCTCTTTAAAACACGTTTAACTGACCCTTTTATTCGTGTCCACTTACAAGTTTTGGAAGTAGCGTAAGTGTGAAATACACATTCCACTATTATTAGCTTTATTAATTAATTTTAATAAAATATTAAGGACCTAAACTTTAACTAATTCGTGAGTTGGAAAGCACATATAGCAATATAACCTTTGGAGCAGTCAAAAATCATCTTCCACCTTTGTGCGACTTTGTCCATAATATTAGCTAATTACACTACTTCTATTGACTTGTTTTCCTAATTTTTATTTTTATTTTATAGTAATAATTTTTTTTTCGTCGCAATTTATAGTTTTGCAAATTGTTAGTACACGAGTTTAACTAAAGTTTTAGACTATATACACGCAAGAATTTGACCATCACGTTTGTTACGAGAACAACAGTTTTGCAAACGATGATCCATGCAAAAGAAAATTGATTAGTATATAGCTGCATTTAAATGTATATTTATGTGCTAATTAGTTATTTTCTAAAGCATCCATATTGCTTTTGAAGAAAAACTACAACTAATTCGAAGTTCAAACACGTTTTCTTTTTCTTTGGTCAAATTTTCTTGTCTCTAAAGCAATTTTCTTTCCACGACAGTATCACTTGTTCATTAGTGTATCACGTTTATGTTAAAATCACGTATATTCTCATAAAATAATATTTTATTTTCTCGTTCTTAAATGACATACTCCTAGTTATTATGAGTAAAATTCCTTTTCCTCTATAAGTATGAAAAGATTCCTAATATTCTAGCTATTAAAAATATAGTACGTCTTATTCAGATTTCCAATTTGTTTCATCTTTTTAAAGAGAAACAAAATGTTATTCTTTTGCCCGGTAAGTATAAATATACAATCTAAATTAATCGAACCGATAGATATGCTTATTAGATACATAAACACAAAAAAGAATGTACGGGCATGTGGCCAGTTACATAGTCCTTATCACCAAAAACTATGCAGGGTGTATGTAATCTCAACAACAACAACATATCCAATATAATTCTACGAATAGAATTTGTAATATATAATTTCTTTATCCTTAATTAAAACTCTCGAGTTCAATCATAAAATAAAATAATTATGATAAGTTCTTTTAAAGATCGAAATAAGAAATTTATTTTTTTCATGGTACTTTCCCGAAGAGGAATTTTGGAAAAATTAGAAATTGACACGAAACAACAAGTAAACATAATTTTATTAAAACAAAGGGAAAATAGCATTTTTGGTCCTTGTATTATTGCTTAATTCTGATTTTAGTCCTTATGCTATTCAACTTAGCAATTTTAACCTTCAATTAGTATACTTATGTGATTTTAGTCCTTCAATCTAACTGGCGTTAACTTTGTGTATTGGAATCACCAAAACAACCAAATCACAAATTATCTTTTTGGAGTCTAAAGAAGCCTAGAAAGTAAGAAAATATAGTCGTAAGATATCTACCCCATTCCCATACTTATGTCCACTATTTTCTTTCACCCAACTTCAATAAATGGGAAACAAGGCACATCCATTGTTACTTCAAGAACCACCAACTGGTTTCTAGGCTTTGCCATCCTCCATATATCGTTATCGTTAGAACTTGATTATTTTATATGGCAATTGTGCTTCCCGTGAATGTCTTTGGTGTCATACATTGGCTAATAAGGATTTTGTTCCCATCACTGTGTTACCATTTTTTATATGATATTCAGATTATTATTTTCATAATTTTCCAAACTTATATTTGCTTTGGTTTAGAGAACCCAATCAAATGAAATTAATTCCTACAATGTCCATTAAAACATAAACAAAAAAAAAAAACAAAATTTATAGAGAATAGCAGCAACGACACGTGCGATCGTGATGTAGCAGAGAAGTGGAAAAGTGTGAGTCTAAGTACTCAATTTCCTAAATCTCAACACATACCTTATGATAATTCACCCCCTAAGATCTTTAAGTCGACAAAAGCTTGCTAATAATGAAAGATTTGATGGTCGAATGCACTTCGAAGAGGTGTAAGAGGATATAGTGTAAAAAATCTAACTGTTTGAACATGGTTTGAAATCATGAGATGAGACCATCATTTGAAATCATGTCTGCACATGTAATTTGGATTTCTTAAGTTGTATTTTTTCTTATAGACATAAAAATCCCACAAGTTGTGAAAACTATCAAAATATTCTCAATTCTTATAAAATCTTACCAAATGAGCAAGTCACAGTTCATAACAAAATTAATACACTACTAGAAAGCCTTTCTAAAAAACACAACATCAATTGATCAAATTTTCGTTCAATAAAAAAGAAAATTTAACATGAATACTAATGTAACTACTCTTTAATATAATCCTCTCACATGGTAGACATAAATAAAGATTGGTAAATAATTGATGGAAGTAATTATTAAAAATATCTACCAACTTATGGGTCTTTTTTTTTACAAAATATAAACTTATGGGTCAAGTTTTATATTTAAAATTTTTGAAACCATGATTTGAAACCCCAAATCATGCCTGTTTGGATGATTTGGGATTTCAAACCAAACCATTAGATGAAATGTATGCCCAAATGCTAATTTCATGTCATGGTTTCAAATCGCATGTCCAAACGCTTACTTAACATTGTTAAGCTTCTGTCAATGCAGGGACTAAAATCGCACAAGTATACTAATTGAAGGTTAAAATTACTAAGTTGAACAACATAAGGGCTAAAATTAAGCAATAACACAAGGTCCAAAAATGCTACTTTCCCTAAAACAAATAAACATAATTTATTTTAGAAAAAAATATATACTCATATTTATTCTCCATAATAATAAAAATATATACTTTTTGCCTATTTATATATACTAAAAAATATCTCCATTATTCATTCTTCTTCGTCTCGTCTCCCTCACCTGTAAGCTTCATCTTCAATTCACTTTTTTAATTTTTTTTAAAAATCTTTTTTACATATTAATCTCAATTTCAATCGGTTAATTGCTTTTCTTTTGTTGTTGTTATTGTGTTTGTTAAATTCTAGGGTTTCGATCCTGCGAAGAACGAAGCTTTAATCGAGCAAAAATTGGGGTCAATTGAGACAATCGCGAACTTTTTAGGGGGTTATCTTGCAAAATTCGAGCAAATTGTTGGTGTTGAAATTGTATTAGAGAGAAAAAAAAAAAAAGAGAGAAAGTTAGGTTTTTTTTTTAGTTGTTGGTGTTATTTTATTGTAATTTAGTTTCATTTTGTAGTAGCATCTCAAAATTTAATGAGAATTTGTCTGAAGTATAATAGTACTCATAATTTTTGATTTTTTTGTTTTTCAGTTTTGATTTTTTTTACCTTTTTGTTATATTTGATTGTTGTATTTGTAGTGGATTTATTGGAGGAAAAAAAAAAAAGAAGAGAAAATTTGTGATTGAAGGTTTATTTTTGTTATATGCAAAAAAAGATAAGAGCTTTATAGAGTTTACTGTGTTTTAATTGAGTTATAAAAAAAAAAAAAAGGATAAAAGAAGAAAAGAAAAGGAAATAGTAGTTATTTGTGTTCTTGTTTGTGGAAAGAGGAAGCACAATGAGTAGCACTGCATATGGAATATCTGAACCAATTTCAACTGGTGGACCAACTGAATTGGATGTTGTTAGAAACCGCGAATTGGAAAAGGTTTGTTCTTGATTAATCTTTCTACTCAGATTTATTAATTTTTGTATTATATGATTGGAAAAAATGCTTTTTTCCTGCTGTGTTTGTGATGGGTTTTGTGTATAAAACCAAGGGGTCGTTTGGTACGCGGGATAAGGATATACCGTCCACCAAATACAGTATCAAATTTATCCCAGGCTTAATCCTGGATATCCCCCATTATCCCATCAAACTTGGTTATTTTATCCCACCTCCCAGTTGGGATATAATTCCAAGTCTATAATCCCGGGATAATTTAGTCCGCGAACCAAATGACCCTTTTAGTATGATTTAACGAATTAAGGAGTCATGACTTTGATTTCCCGGTAGAGTTGATTTTGCACAATTCAAAGGTTATAAACTGGGATTTTGTGTGTTGTTCCCTTTCTTTCTTGACAGATTTGTAGTTAGAAGTTGCATTATACACTTGTTAAATACTTGAGTATATCTGTTAGAACACATGGATTTCCAATGAGATATGCTGTTCAACTGTATATATATGTGTAAAATTAAGTATAGATGATATCTTAAGAAGAGGTGATAACAAAATATATAAGCGAAGCAGATTAAGCTAAGGTTTTACCTAGATACTTTTATAGGTCGGTAATACTTTAATACCCATTTCACTGTCAGCTATAACTGAGCCTAGACAAGTGTTTCGTAGAAATGTCATGTATTTGCTTAATTAATTTAGGGTTTTTAGTTGTTGTTAGGAACCGCGAATTGGAAAAGGTTTGTTCTTGACTAATCTTCTAGTTACTTGCCAATTTTTGTATTATATGATTGGAAAATTTCCTTTTTTCTACCGTGTTTGTGATGGGTTATTATGTATAAAGAGTATGATTTAACAAATTAAGGAATTTCCCCTGAATTTGCAGTCCTGGTAGAGTTGATTTTGCATAATTAAAAGGTTATAAACTAGCATGATAAGTGTTAACTGTTGTCCTCTTTGTTACTTGAACAGATTTGTAAGTTAAAAGTTGCATTACGTACTTGTTAAATACTTAAGAGTATATCAGTTAGAACACATGGATTTCCAAAGAGATATGCTGTTCAACTTCAAAAAGACCAAAACTCGTATATCTATGAGTAAGAGTGATTATAAATGTTGTTTTTAAATAGTGGTGACAATAAAAGTTTTAAGTCAAGCAAATTAAGCTAAGGTTTTACCTAAATATATGTATAGGCAGGTTATACTTTACATCAATACATCTTCAGAAGGCTTGCCAGCTGTAAGTGTATAACCGAGCCTAAACAAATGTTTAGTAGAAATGTTTTCTATTTGCTCGATTTATAGGGTAGGATATGCAATTTTGAAGTTAACCATGCTTTGTACTTATGGTATTGAGAGGACATTTTAAAAATCAATCTAAGCTGTGTTTAAAGTCAGGCTAAGTTTTTCTTCTCAACCATGTTTTGTTTTTCCTTTGAATGATTAAACTAACACAGATTAATGTCCCAAGGAATTGATGTCTGATTCAATAGAACAATGTTCGAACGTATATATGATTTCTGAGATACTGATAATTTTTTATTTTATATATATATACACACGCGTGCTCACACATCCACACGTACGTGTGTGTGAGAGAGGGGGAGAGGGAGAGGGAGAGAGAGAAAGAGACTTGGTTTTAAAAAAGTATCTGACAAGGACTGCACTTTTTCAGCTTCTTGCAGATGCAGGCTTGTATGAAAGTCATGAAGAAGCCATTAAAAGGGAAGAAGTGCTAGGGAGATTAGACCAGGTTGTTCTTATTTTTGAATTCAGAATTCTTAGTCTTACTATAACAAAGTCATTAATTACTGATTTTGGAGTGAAACAGATTGTGAAGACGTGGGTGAAAAATGTCTGTCGTGCTAAAGGCTTCAATGACGACCTGGTGCATGAGGCAAATGCAAAAATCTTCACATTCGGTTCATATCGGCTTGGTGTATGTCTCTTTTCTTCTTGCTTACGCCCTTTCTTGGATTCGATTCAACTGGTGGTATATAGTCTTGGCGCTTCAGTTTGCATGTCCATGGCTCAATACTTGAACAAGTTTAAATGAAAGTTCTTTTGCTGGGTTTTGGAGGGGGGATTGGTTTTGCTTGATTAGATTTTTAGGGAGTACCAAGTTTCCGGGCTGTTGCATATATAATGAATTTGTCAAATCTAATATAGTCTGGCGCTTCAGTTTGCATGTACATGGCTCAATGCCTGAACAAGTTTAAATGAAAGCTCTTTTTTTGGGCCGGGGGGGGGGGGTGTGTGTGTGTGTACTTGCTTGATTAGATTTTAAGGGAGTACCAAGTTTTCCGGGCTGTTGCATATATAATGAATTTGTCAAATCTAATATATTACTTGGTTGAGGAGGCATATTTGGTCTAAAACTTTTCTTCAAGCCCTTGCAGATCGGTTAGTTTATAACAACCTTGTGACAACTTCAGTTAGTAAGAATAATTAGGTGATCTGTTCTTCCTTTTCCCTTCAATTCTATAGTGTTTTACGATTTTTGTGTTATTTATGAACCCTGCTGGTGTTGATTTTGCAACTTGGTCTTTTCTCATCATTGTGGTGCTTAGTTTTTCGAAGTTGGATGTCATGGGGAGGGATTATGCAGTGATACTTTGTAGTAGTTGGGAACCCTTTCTGAGGCAGGACTGGAAAGAGAAACTTCAGATAGTAATATTACATTCTGGTATTGTGAATGTGCGTGTTACTTTACACTTAAGCTGATTTAAATCTATAAAGACCAAAGGAGTATTTTGTATATTATATTGGTTGGCTTCAACGATCTTCGGGTTTATCTTGCTTGTCGAGTATTTTTACCCTTTTAATTTATCAAGTTAACTTTTTTTGGTTGTTTTTAACAGGTACATGGCCCTGGCGCTGATATAGACACACTATGTGTTGGACCTAGGCATGCGATGCGTGAGGTAGGATGACGGCCTTTTTAGTTTGCATCCTTTAATTTTACGATTCTGTGCTGAAAATTGATGCATGGAATATTCCTCTTACATTGCAGGATTTCTTTGGGGAACTTCATAGAATGCTTGAAGAGATGCCTGAAATACAAGAACTTCATCCTGTTCCTGATGCTCACGTTCCTGTTATGAAGTTCAAGTTCAATGGGGTTTCTATAGACCTTCTTTACGCGAATGTATCTCTCTGGGTTATTCCTGAGGTATGATTCTCTTGTATGTGACTGATTATACACTTGCTTTGAAATGCACCGTCCTTTGTAGTTATAGAAAATCTGTTTTCTGATGTGCATTTCGCTTTGTTATATGCTGCTGCATATCATCTTCATAGTTGGTTGAATTGGTGAACCTAGTATGGTGGGGTTCAACATCTCGCTTTGATGCATTTACTTATTCATTTCTCTTGATGAATTGCAGTTACTTTTCCATTTTCCTGATTAAATTCTGAAATAGCCAAGGAAATGTGCGATATATATTTTTAAACTTAGTTGGGAAAAAGTAGGTCGTGTGGCATATCCTTAAGTTTGCTTATTGCAGTGGTATGGATGGAGACAAAGTGGAAGTAGGAAAACAGAATTACAGCCTTTGTTGCAGTTTGTGGATATTGTGGAGATAGAGGATGTTCTGGAGGGAATTCGTCTCCTACTTAGAAACTGAGGTCTATTCAGCTTTTTGGTACAGAATGTTACTTGCAAATGACATGCATGGCTCGATAGATTTTATTAGCTCCCTTCATTTTTGATCTGGATGTAAGTAGTAGCTGGTCAAGGAAAAGCTACTGTGGTTTTGCTGTATCTTTATTCCATAAGTATCCACTTGATGCTTATTAAATAACAACGTATAGGTGTTGGAAACTGTTCCTGTTCATCTTATGAGGATATAGGTTTGCTTTAGGCTCTTAATACTAATTGAACATCTGAAAGGAGAGGGGTTGTGAAATGTTATTACTGTACTATATAATTATTTGCTACTTCTTCTGGCTCTTGCTTGTAAAATAGTATGGATTTGTCTGCAATTGCATGAGGGCTACTGGAACTTTTGACTGCTTCAAGGTATCTAAAAAGAGGTTTAGACTTGGCCATTCCTACTTACTATTCAGTAACGTTGTCCGTCATTAGTAGTGTTCAGTTATCTTCTATCCTGTTGTCTGCTGATGAGTATACTGTTTTTTCTTGTATTTGTAATGTCATAATTCTAACCAGAGTTTGGGGTGCGATGGGTGATGACGAGAACGGTAAGGAGGCATTGTATAGTTGGGGTTACAGAAAGGGGAAGAGGAGTCCTAGGGCTTGGAAGGTTGCCCCGCTAGCACTGATGTGGGTTATTTGGAAAGAGCGAAATAGGAGAGCGTTTGAAGGGGTGGAACTAGATATTGTAAAGTAAAGTTGCAAAATAGTCTCTTGTTTCTAGTTTGCTTTTGGTGTTCCCATGAGACCCCTGTTTGTATAGAAAATTGGGTCTCCTTTTTTGAGAATCATGTTTTGATGTAGGTTCTCTCTTTTTGGTATACGGCTTGTATATGGGGTCTTTTCCCCCAACTGTTAATAAAATTATTACCTTATCAAAAAAAAAAAAAAAAAACCAGAGTTGTTGTCATCCTATTAATCTGAAACCTTACTTGGTATGCTGTTGACATAAATAACGTAATCTGTAAATTTCTTGAGATGCACTGCATTATATTAATCCTATTTGTCTCTTGCAGGACTTGGACATCTCGCAAGAGTCCATACTACAGAATGTGGATGAGCAGACTGTTCGTAGTCTTAATGGATGCAGAGTAACAGATCAAGTTTTGCATTTAGTACCCAACATTCAGGTTTTTGCTTCACAATTTGTAAATGCATTTGATTTAAAACCTTAAGCTTAATCTTCCCCCCTTTTGGTTCCTGTAGAGTTTCCGTACCACACTGAGATGCATGAGGTTGTGGGCAAAAAGACGCGGAGTTTACTCAAATGTAAGAATCCAACATGACCCCTTGTATCATCTTACATGTCCTTAAAGGTACAGTAACTGTCATCTTTAGTGAAAGATAGTTCACCTCTCTTAAACTTGTGCCACTTCTGTTTTGACCAGGTTACCGGATTTCTTGGCGGTATAAATTGGGCGCTACTTGTTGCTCGGATATGCCAGCTTTATCCTAACGCAGCTCCTAGCATGTTGGTCTCTCGGTTTTTCAGAGTCTACAGTTTGTGGCGCTGGCCAAACCCAGTTTTGCTGTGTCCAATAAATGAAGGATCTCTTGGGCTTGCCTATTGGGATCCTCGGAGGAATTTCAAAGATAGGCAGCACCTAATGCCGATAATAACTCCAGCATACCCCTGCATGAATTCTAGCTACAATGTTTCAACGAGTACCTTGCGTGTTATGATGGAAGAATTTCATAGAGGGAATGAAATTTGTGAGGTATTTATGCATGCTCAGTTTTTGGGGTTTTACTACTTTTTCTGGTGTACTTGCACGCAATCATTATGATCTGCAGGTTTTAACTTCCTATTGGTTCTATTTATTTACCCCATTTAGTTTTTGTTGTCTTTATCTAAATACGCATCAAAAACAAAATTATGATTATGCATATTGCTCCATCATGTTTCTGAATTGAGTATGGCATTCTGTGGGGAGTACCATCTTTGGTTTAGTAGAAGCACTGGCTCAGTTGTCTTTATCACTGGATAAACCACTTGCTGCTTACTCTTAGTTTCAGTGTTCCATGTTTTCGCTGCTTAATGCATGTCATAAATTGCCGGTTTTTGGTAGAGTCAGATTGAAGTAGCCTGCATTAATGTAGCTCCATATGATCCAGAATTTTCCTTAATGGCTATGTTTACCTTATGTCTCTTACATCTCTTTGCAACAAGTGTGACATAAATTAGAGCTATTTAAGTTCATCACTTTCTTTCTTTATTTTTTCTTTTAATATACTACAACAACCACAAGTCCACAACATACCCAGTGCAATCCCACAAGTGGGTTCTGGGGAGGGTGGGTGTACGCAGACCTTACCCCTACCTTGTGACTTTCTTTTAATATACAGAAGACCTATTTTTTTAATTCTAGTAAACCTTAGTGAGAAATTAAGCTGAGATAGTAGCAACAGAAATTTACTTGGTGAGAATATTCAATTCTAATAAACATTGGGAGAAATTAAGCTCAGCTAGTGAAACAAATATCAAAGGTTGTTTAGCCTTATGTTTTAGTCCTGATTTATACCTGTGCATTTTAAGCATTCAGCTGTAGTCTCTAGTGCATGGTGCAATCTAGGAAGAATGACATTTTCACCATAAAAAATTCTTTCTTTCTAAATTGCACCATATTTATCAGATTTGCTGGAATAGAGCGTGCTCTCCTCACCCCAGAAGTTTTTAAACAGCTCTTCCTACATATAAGTAAAATAAGAACTTGAGTTTTATGAAGGTTAAAAGCTCTGCTGTCAACAAAACATCACTTCATCTCTGTTCCTTACTGGATTCATTCAGTCGTCGCTCAACTGATGTTGTTTCTTCCATAATTTTCCTCAAATTTTTGTTTGACGGTTTAACCATGCGTATATATTGAATTTGGTGTTCATGGATATTGTTACCATTCCCGAAAAAAAAAAAAAAAAAAAAAAAAGAATTGGGTGCTCATAGTTAAGATACTTGATTCTCTCCCTAATGTCTTTTAGACTGTTCATTTGTTTTTTTGTGGCACCAATGCTCTACAGTTACTTCTATTATAATCCTATTACTGTTATCTTCCAATCATTATTCCTATTTTTATAGGCCTTAGTGGGTTTGTCTCTAGTTTATACTTTTGGTTCGGATCCACTGATGTAAACACTTCATTTTGGTTTCCAACACTTTGTGTGGATGATTAATATACTGTCTGTTACCTTGTCAAAAAAAAAAAAAAAAAAAAAAAATTATTCCTATTTTCATCAATTGAGGTCTTCTTTCACGGACGTAAATTTTGTGTCTACAGGCAATAGAAGCTAACAAAGCTAGCTGGGGGAGTCTATTTGAGCCTTTCCCTTTCTTTGAAGCCTATAGAAACTACTTGCGAATAGACATAGCTGCAGAAAGTGAGAATGACATGAGGAAATGGAAAGGATGGGTTGAATCTAGGGTACGCCTGCTTACTCTAAAGGTGATGTTTCTTTTCTTCTGCTTCACATTTGATGTCTTCGCCTCTATTGCTTTGCCAAAGGGACTGAATTGATGAACCTTCCTTGCTCTATTCATCCAGATTGAGAGAGACACTGCCGGTGTACTTCAATGCCATCCACATCCGGGTGAATTCTCAGACAAATCTACGCCATTTCACCATTCCTATTTTATGGGATTACGTAGAAAACAAGGTACTAATCCTCAACAAGGTGAACAATTTGATATAAGGTTGACAGTTGAGGATTTTAAGCGAGATGTATATCAATATTCTTTTTGGCAATCTAGCATGTGGATTCATGTGTGTCATGTAAGACGAAAAGATCTTCCTAACTTTGTCTTCCCTGGAGGAGTACGTCCTGCTCAGCCTGCAAAAAGTGAAAGTCGTTCAAAATCACTTGGTTCTGCTAAGACAACATCTCCAGATGCTGCTTTTAGCAGAAAGAGAAAACATGACGAAGTTAAAACAGGTTTTAGCTCAAAAGAGTCCCTGGCCGTGAGTTGCAGTGATGCCAGCTCACCAGGTGAAACTAGAGAGTTGAAACGATTTGAAGCTGATATTGGTGATACGTTGAGTAGTAGTGGTACGCTTGTTGATAACCAAATTGAAGTTTCTGTCAAAAGTACCTCGCCTGTGCCTGCATCAGATGCAGCTGTAACAGAGACAATAGCAGTCATTCAATCTGCAGAACCGACTGTGGGCCAGCAAAGTGCACCTCATGGTGTTGAAGATCTTGGGGATGAACTGGAGTTGACAAATGGAGTTAAGCATTTTGATGGAGGCAATGAGCTGCAGACGGAGCCCCCTACAGCAGAGCAAACATTTGAGGCAGCAACATCAGAGGAAAAGGACATAAGTGGTGGTTCTAGCCATAAGGTCCTACAACCTGAAGGCTTGGAAGAACTTGAGGTTGTCTTCTAACTTCATGAACATTTTCTTAATTGAAAAATATATCAAATACTTACCTCTTGAGATCCTTATTTTGTGCACCGTCTGTCCATCTGCAGTTGCATCATACAAATCTCAAGATAGATAATGGATCATACCAAGACTAACATAGTGCATCTTTGATATATAAATTAATGTACCTTTGAGTGCATCTTTGTCTTCTTTCAACTTTTTGGGTGCATCATACCGAGACTTTTTCAGATAGATAATGGATCATACCAAGACTAACATAGTGCATCTTTGATATATAGCAAACCAATTGATTGTGCTTTAAAACTAGTTAACTATGCTTTTCTTTGATGTCTTTGGTGGGCGTTTTGTCCCTAGTCGAAGGCTCTTGCTCAAACTGCCATGTTAGGAAAGATATCTGATTCTTATTGGCCCGAAACTATAAGTACTGTTTGTCTTTTTGGAGTTCATTATGAATCTGGCAGCATTTTGTTGCTAGTGACTTGTTTTTTGCTTATAAGTTGCTAGTGACTTGTTGAAACAAAAAAGTAAACCAGACTTTTATGTGGAGCATGGAATATGCTTATGAGGCCTCTTTTCGTATTTGTTCTTCCAGTTTGTTTTCCTTTTTCAGCTCCAAGCTCTTAAAATTTGGTTGTCCCTGTCAGGTGTTTTATTGATCTGAGCTTAACTTTGTCTTCAGAATTGGGATAAAAAGTGTAATTTGGCAAGTTGCTGTAACCATTTTGAGAGTCCGCTATAACTGATTAAGTTTTTTATGGGATTCCATTATATGGCCCTTATATTTTAATTGCAGAGAAACAGAGGGAATAATAATGGCCATTTAGGAATCTCTCAAAATATCTTTTGCTTTGCATTCTGTTCAAATCTCCCTTTTGGATTTCCTTTAAGAAGACTTTGTTAGTGTCACCGCTAATATTTTGTACATTTTGTTGCTAGTTGCAGTCTGAATTTTGGTAAATTTGATAGTTTCAAAGAAATGTAATGTAGCATGTTGGTGTGACAGAAGAAAAAGAGCTTGACATGTTCCAAGTAGTTTTTATGAGTGATAGTTTTTAGCTCATTTTGTCCTCCACCTCTTTTCCTGCCCTTCTTCAATTAGTCTGCGCACAGGAGAATTTTACAGGAAGTTGAATGGAGAGGTCTCCGCAAGACCACTCTATTTGTCTGATTGGATTGTATGCTATAAGCTTGTCTGCTACCTCATACGAGCAAATGTCATATGTAAAATTTTGTAGCCAATACTATGAGACATGAATACAAACGAAATTCTAATGTTTTTGCTTCTTTTCCCTTGCCCCTGAAAGCCGATTGAGCCAGCAGCGTCCTCCAGCATAGCATCTGCTGCATTTGTGGTTCCTCAGAAGCCTCTCATTAGGTATTGTATCTACTCTTCCAAATTGAATGAGTGAACCTTTCTGGAGAGGCGCTTTTTGTATTGGTAATATCTGCACTTCTTTGCAGGTTTAATTTTACTTCTTTGCGGAAAACAACTGAGAGCACATGAAGAAATGTGCACTGACAACCACATGCTGGGATCGAGTACGCGAAGCACATCGGAAAACTTTTTTTACTGGTTTAATGAAAAAGATGCGGGAGAAAAATGGAATAAAGAAAGAAAAGGAGAGCTATAATCCAATTTTGGCTGGTGGGTGCAAGTACATCTTGCAATTCTTAGGCTATGCCATGAATGTTTCTAAAGCTAGAAGGGAAAAGGAAAAAAGAAAAAAAGAACTGAATCCAATTTTGACTGAAGTTGGGATTTCTTGTAAATTATCAGTTGTTTCTTGCTGTTGAAAAAAAAAAAAAAGAAAAAAAAACCCAGTTGTTTCTTGCTCAATTCCCACCTTTCATAAAGACAAGAACTCATCCTCAAGTACCTTTTGGGTGCTGATTGTAAATTACATGGATAATATCTAAATAATATGTACCTCAATGCTATGGTTTATGTAATTTAAGTTTGAAATTCTAAAAGCAAAACTAATCGTCTGTGTGGCTATACGTGGATTTGTACTAAGAATAATTAGAATTGTTAAGTTGAATTTGTACAATAAATAGAAATTTAAGTTGCTACGGTTTTTGCTTATTCTTTTTGGAACATTGGCTGATAGCTATTTTCTTCAGTGCGTTTCTTTCTCATCTTAAATGGAATATGTCTAAGGGCCCGTTTGGCTTAGCTTAAAAAAGCAGTCTATAAGCTGAAAACAGTTTATAAGTCAAAAAAATAAGTTTGGCTATCCCAATTTATTTTTTTGGGCTTATTTTAAGCATAAAATAGTTTATAAGTTGATTAGTCAAATCTTTCAAAAAACTAAAGCTTGACTTTATACAACTTGGAGTATTAAGTTAAGCCAAACAGGCTCTAATTCAAGTAGGTAAAATGTTTAGTTCAACGGACCTGTCAATTTGGACTTGCCACTTACTATTTCGTACCTTTGGCTTTTTGATTACTACATCTTTTGAGTTTTGTCGTGAGTACATAGTGCAAACAAACATGTCAATAATGGAAACAAACTTGTAGTAATTATCAATAAAAAATGTTGAAGTTTCTCTCAGTTTCTTTCAGCTTATGTGTCTATCGTTATTAACATAAATTAATTCCAAATGTTGCACGTTGAAGGTACTGGAGATCAATATTCTGGACGTTTCTCTGTATAGGTCTATAGATATGTGACCCTTTTTTCTTCTCGGAATTGGATGTTGGGGTCCAATTCAAAAAACTTAAAGAGGAGGGAAAAAAATGGGCTTAAAATATATAAAGAATTTTTAGGACCTGTTTGGAAAGCCACTTGGTAATTGGAATTGGTATAATCACTGGGGTAGTAATTACACAGCCTAGTAATTACATAGTAGTGTAATTACAGCGACCGCATTTGTTTGTCATAAGTCATAACATAATTACAATGTAATTACAAGCGTCTTTGTTTGGTTGCAAAAGTGTAGTTACACGGTTAGTTTAATTTAAAAATAAAATTTAATTATAAAAAATTTAAAATTAATATTTAAAAAATATTTGCTTTTATAAATAAATTAAATTAGTTCTTTAATAACACATTGTTTTTTGAAAATATATTAATTAATAATCATATATTTGTAACTAACATTTAAAAAATAATTAGTATATATTTTTCAAATTAATAATATTCAGTTTTAATTAATTATAAAACTTAAAAGAAGACTTTTTTTCTGAGAACGTCATGGATCGGATGTTTGGTCAAAAAATAATATTTATAAATATAATGCCTTAACATTATTCAAATGTTTGACACAAAAAACCCATCAAATGTAAATGAAAAATAAACAACATGCAATGTGAAAGCAAATAACTTAAAATTGAAAATATTACCTAAATTCAAAATCCAAAAAAAAAAAAAAGTTATAACATAATACTCTTATGTCAAATTCCAATATTACATAAGTAAGTTCCAACGTAACTTAAATAAATAATTCAAAAGAAAGGAAAAATATTAGTCTATAACCTCATTCACAACGAAATTCTACTTTAATAACGTCACTCGTTATATGCTAAGTTTGTTAATGACTCGTTCTTTCCAATATTAAGAGGTGTAGTTTCAAAAATTAGAATAATAACGCGGTTATCTTGAATGAATAAAATAAAAAATACGAAGAATTATTGGAATCACAAGAAGTAAATGTTGGGAATGAGAAGAAAGGAAATGAAAAATAAATAGTATATACAAAAATACATTTTAAAAAATAAAAATAATTAAAAAGTAAAAATAAAAAAGAAATTAAAATAATAGAAATAAAAAATAAATTAAAAATCAAAGAAATCAAAATAATAGAAATAAAAAATAAAAATAAATTAAATAAACAAACTAAAAAGTAACCCTATAATTACAACGTGTAATTACACTAAATTCTCAACCAACAACCCCCCCCCCCCCCCCCGCGCGACGGAGAGTGTAATTATACCCTCTCAATTACACTCAATTCTCACCTAACTGTGTAGTTATTTGGTCAAACAAACAGGCCAAACTGTGTACTTACAACCAGAGGCGGATCTAGGATTTGAAGGTGGCGGGTGCCACAATTTTTTTTTTAATGTACATCTTGTTAGGAACGTGTAGTTGGATCGGGTCCATCTCTTTTTAGTTATTCGGGTCAACTTAATAAGCTTTTTTTTATTTGCAAATATGAAATTACATCTCAAAAATCAAGAAATGAACATAATTAACATCTTAAACAAGGAATCACACCCATTAACAACAAAAGTAAAATCAACATTTTCACCGACGGACTTGCATCTCTTATATATATTCAAAAATGAATTTGCACAAGTAAAATAACATCTTCAATAAGGGAATTACACCAATCAAAATAAGAAAAATAATAAAAAACTCTTCAATAGGTAATACACCCCATAAATAAATGTAGAATTAGATAAACTACAAGTTTTCAAAAATAAATCATAAATTTCATGTTTTTTCTAAGCAGTGCTTACGAAATTTCCATCACAATTTAACTAGTAAAGTGATTTAAATTGAATTTAACAATTATACAATAGCATAAATTTTTAAATACACTCCCTCCATCCATTTTTATTTGTCCATTATACTAAAAATATATGTCCGCTTTTACTTGTAAGTTATATAGTTTGAAAAACCAAGACATAATTTACCATTTTATACCTATTTTATCCTTATTATTAAGTACTCCAATTCATTTCTTCATTTTTTTTGTTGCTTATTAAGAGTGTCCAAGTCAAATATAGACAAGTAAACATGGACTAAGGGAGTAATAAACAAAAGAAATTATTAAAAAAAAAAATGAATTTTGATCTCAATCCAAATTTTCCATTGAGACCCAAGTTTTTCGATTTAAATACTGACAGATTTGAGAATAAGAGAAATGCTTAATTTAAGGGATTTTGAAATTTCTATTTGTGTGTTCTCACTAGAGATAACAGATAAAATAATAGAAAAGAGGAAAGACAATATAAATAATAAAAAGATAAATAGAAAATTGGGAGAGCCGAAAAAGAAATTGCGGTACGAAAGGAAGTAAAAAGCACAAAGAAAAACGGGAGTCGAAAAATGTTCAAGATAGATTCAAACTTGTATCTACCAGCCGTGACACCTTTATCTAATTTAAGACTGGGGGTGGCAGGATCAAATATTTAACCTAATTTAAGCAAATTACAACATAAGTATATAAAAAAATTATTAATTTAGGGGGTGGCATGCCACCCCCACCCTTTAGGGTGGATCCGCCCCTGGGTGGCAGGATCAAATATTTAACTTAATTTAAGCAAATTACAACATAAGTATATAAAAAAATTATTAATCTAGGGGGTGGCATGCCACCCCCACCCTTTAGGGTGGATCGTAACTTACAACCAATTACGCCAATTCCATTTACCTGGGTGGCTTTCCAAACAGGCCCTTACAATTTGTAAATTTACTTATAGTAAATTACTTATCATCTTTTTTGCGTCACCCATTTAGGATTGTTATAGGGCATTTTTTATAACTTACAATGTTTTTAATGAGAATATGATTAATGAGGATTCATATAGCCGAATAACTGATCATCAATTGTGGGGGGACTAAGGTACAGCGAGAAATGGAGAATAATAACTTATTGTTGTTGTATATGTGGTTTTTACACTGTTAGCAATTTTGTTTTCTTGTTTCAACTTTTCATGATCAAATTGAAGAGTTTTTGTGAATATTTATGGACATATATATGTTGAGGTAAATATCATTGTGGAAGGCAACAAAGGATACTCCAATTTGCACTCCCATGTGATAATGGTGACTGGTGTCTTTTTGTTTTTATTTGATTTATTACCCTACACATATCGTTGAAAGTGATATGACATTTTGATATTTTTTCAAGGTCAAATTTGATTATTGTACTTAATCTTTGACTAATCTTCTAATGGTGTCGTGGTTATCATCTTAAATTGTTGCTACTTTTTGTTTATTTAGTTAATTATCTACAATTTATATATCTTTTTGAGTTTGAACATTGAATTTTGTGATTTTTTTTTTTGTTGTTTCCCGAGCGCTTCTCCACATAAAAAGAAAACATGTTAGCTATATATACCTGCCTACCACTATCTTCTCTTTATTTTTGTTAAGTTTAAATAGAGTCAAATTGCCATTATGATGTGAGTTTACAAAAAATTGACCTTGTTCGCAGCACAATTTGTGGATCATTATACAAGTGTATGCCACTTATCTTTTACTTTTTAGGATTTAAGTCATATACTTTATAAATATTATTTTTTACGTTGTCATTAAATTTTAACCTGTGCTAGCAAGTTAGGTTGTATTTTTATCCGATTATTAACTACTAATATTTATTAAGAGATTTACTTATAATTACTTAATAGATAACCTAATTATGTCAATACTTATTACATTAATGTATATAAGTTAAATTCTTACTTTTAGTTGTCATAATAGTCCACAATAGTGAGAGAAGTAACTAATATAAGCTGAAAAAAAAGAAGCTCAAACATGATATTGGTCATATCTAATATATCCCTAAATTGTTATTTTTTTTTTAAAAAGGTGATGTAATGTATGGCACATGAAATTTCCTAATGTAAGTCCTTTTCCATTTTAGGTACTTCTTAATGGTAATTAAAGAGGAAAAGCAAAAGGGGACACGTTACTTATTTTTTATTGCATAATTAATTACTAATTAACCTAATAATCACCATGTTTGAAATGATTTAGTTAGAGAATAAATTGCATTTACAATAGACATTCAAACATTTCTATAACAATCATCCTGTATAATAATATTTCAATAGTTACCAAGTTTTTTTTAGACTCGATTTTTCGTGGTTATGTTAGTATTATATATTCGGGTATAACGATATTTCGCTATAGCAATAGAAAAATCCATACAAACGACACATCATAGAGAGTTTTGACAGTAATTGTATATGATATAATAATCACCTATCATGTACAATTATCCTTTAAATACTATCATTATCACCTTTAATTGAATTCTATCAGGATAGTGCCATTGACCTCCACATGTTCAAAATTAAACAATTACAATTATCAAATCAAAATCCTATTATTCAAAAGGTTAAGTGGAACAAAAAGTGATTAGCCATTTACAATTTACTAAAATATAATATTAGAGTGTCTTTGCTGGCAAATTTTCAAACAATTTCTAATTAAGAACATTCTTGAACATTCAAAGTAGGTATAGGCTTTTCCCTGCCTAGCTACTAAATATCTTCGAGTTTAAGTTCCGTGCACTGACGTTATATAGGACTTTTACGGTATCGGGACAAATTGTATGTGAAATTAATAGGTACTTAACTTAGTAATAAACTCAATATGGTAATTTGAAAGATAATATTAAACAACTATAACCGATTATAGCATAATTTTCCTTACGCTGTGTCAATATAATATATATAACTTAAATCCAATCTCATCTTTATCAAAATTTATTATTTAAAATTCATTGCCTTTTAGTTAAATAACTATTTTGACTTCCTTACCTGTTTTAGGAGTTTCTAGGAGATAATGGTTGTTGAATCTGATATTTTTTGCTGTCCTTATGCCTAACTTTGAACAACCATAATGATAAATATAATATTGCATGTTAGAGCTAGGTACTAGACTCATTAAAAAAATGTTTAACTTACTAATTAAGGACCAGTAATATAGGGACAAAGTGCACAAATATCTGATTTTGGATCACCATTTAAGTTATATCTTTCATGCGTAATCATTTGCAAATCTACCGGCTTCGCAACAGTTTCAAACAAAATATTTGAAGTTTTATATGTTTGAAGTTCAGTCATTTTCGTCTGACTTCAAGCCTAACTTCAGGATGTGCATGTTTGAATTTATTCCGAAGTGGATAGACGTGCAAATTTTTAAAAAAAAAATTAATACAGGTTAAATATATAGCGGTGTCCAAAACAAATATCCAATAGTATAATTTTACCTAATATTGGCAAGTCACATTCAAGGGGAGGTGCCTTTGTGCATGTTGTTTGCGGATGATATTGTACTGATCGATGGGACGCGGAGCGGGTGAATGCTGGGCTAGAGATTTGTAGACAGACCGTGGAGTCTAAAGGTTTCAGGCTGAGTAGGACTAAGACAGAGTACGTGAAGTGCAAGTTTAGTACGGTGGCGAGTGAAGCTGAAGTGGAAGTGCGGCTGGACTCACAAGTCGTCCCAAGGAGAGGGAGTTTCAATTACATTGAGGCCATTATTCAAGGTAATGGGGAGATTGACGAGGATGTCACACATTGTCTTGGAGCAGGGTGGTTGAGATGGAGGCTCATATTTGGTGTTTTGTCTGACAAAAAGTGCCACCAAAACATAAAGGTAAGTTCTACAGAGCAGTGGTTAGACCGACGCTATTGTACGAGCAGAGTGTCGGCCTGTCAAGAACTCTAGAAGATGAAAGTTGTGGAAATGAGAATGTTGAGATGGATGTGTGGGCTTACTAAGAGAGATATGGTTAGAAATGAATATATCCGGTATAAGTGGGAGTGACCTCCGTGGAGGATAAAATGCGGGAGGCGAGGCTGAGATGGTTCGATCATGTCCAACAAAGAGACACAGAGGTACCGGTCAGGAGGTGTGAGAGGATGGCAATGCAAGGTTGGAGGAGAGGTAGAGGTAGGCCGAAGAAGTATTGGGGAGAGGTGATCAGACAGGACACGACAGGTCTTCGGCTTATCGAGAACATGACCTTTATCTAAGAGGGTGTGGTCGAGGATTAGGGTAGAAGGCCATTAGCGAGTAGATTCGCATTTTGCTTTTCCTTACCCGTAGGATTAGTATCAGTTTCGTCATTTTTATTATTTAGTTTTCTAGTATTCCTTATTCTTTTATCGGAAAAGTGTAAAAAATGCCCTTAAACTATGCGACAAAAATGCCCTCCGTTCATAGTTCGGTCCAAGGATGCCCTTAAACTATACGAAATTGAATAAAAATGCTCCTCTTGTTGCTTAATTGGGTAAAAAATGCCCTTTTCCTAATAAACATATTATTTCTTTTCTTTTAAACACATTTTTTTAATAAAAATATTATTTTTAAAGAAACCTTTTCTTGTTTCTTTTCTTTTAAAAATCCTTTTAACTAATAAAAAAATGGAAAGTATTTCTTTTATTCTTAATATCGTTTTATCAATTAAAATAGAATTACCCTATGTACTTTTTTAACTGATAAGATAGGTCATCCATATAAGATCATAGTAACCCCATTACTATTTTTCATTTTTGTAACGATAAAATTCTATTTCCTAATAAAATAGAAAATATTTTTATTTCTTAATCTTTTCCGAATTGAAGTAGGATAAGCATTTGCTGATATAAACCTTGGTCAACAATAACTCCATCGACGATATCTTAAAGACATTTTGTGATTTGAAATAATGTAATAAATTTTCTTATTTTATGGCATTATGATTGTTGTATTTAACTTTAAACCCAAGGATTACATCAACAAATGCTTATCCTACTTCAATTCAGAAAAGATTAAAAAATAAGAATATTTTCTATTTTATTAGAAAAAAGATTTTTATCGCTATATAAATGAAAATTAGTGATGCGGTTACTACGATCTTATATGTATGACCTATATTATCAGTTAAAAAAGTACATACGGTAATTCTATTTTAATTGATAAAACAAGATTAAGAATAAAATAAATTACTTCCCACCTTTTTATTAGTTAAAGGAATTTTTAAAAGAAAAGAAACAAGAAAAGGTTTCTTTAAAAATAATATTTTTATAAAAAAATGTGTTAAAAGAAAAGAAACAATATGTATATTAGGAAAAGGGCATTTTTGACCCAATTAAGTAACAACAGGGGCATTTTCTTTAATTTCGTATAGTTTAAGGGCATTCACCAAACTATGAACAGAGGACATTTTTGTTCATTTCGCGCAGTTTCGGAAAAAGCCTCTCTACCTCGCAAGGTAGAGGTAGGGTCTGCGTATACTCTACCCTCCCCAGACTCCACTTGTGAAATTACATGGGTATGCTGTTCTTATTGTATAGTTGGAACTGAAGTAAATAAATTAGTGAAAAGATTTGTTCGCGCAAAGTTTCTTTTTTTTCTTTTTCAAAAACCTTCGCAAAGTTTTCAAAAGAATTTATTGGTTCAAAAAATATTTTAGTTGAAAACGCTCAGAAAACCTATAGAAGAAAACCTTATAATCTATTTTCTGTAATCTGGTTGACTCATGGTCAGTGTTACCTCTCACATAGCTTGAATACTTCCATATTTATACACACCTAAAAATACCAGAATAAATGATTCTCCGTAAAATACCTAATAAAATTGGTGATTAAAACAATCAACCTGATAATGCATGAATCCTGATGGCCTGCTAGTTACGTAAAATAATGAATCTAATGAATATATGATACATATCTTCATATATATTTTTATTGCTTATAAATCATAATAGTTACTTAACACACATTTTCGCCTTCATTTAATACTCAATCATATAAATTAGTATGATTTGGTATAAACATCAAGTAACTTTTTAGGGGTAAGTATTTCATTATCCTTAATCAGAGGTTTAGATTCGAGTTTTAAAAGTGCAGTCGCCTTTGATAGGAATCATTTTACCTCTAAAGTGGGACTTCCCAATACAAATCCAGTTCCGTCAGACCCCTAAATACTGATGCATTATAATGGTTTTCCAAAACGTTGGGTACTGATAAACTTTTACTCATAAGTGCTCCTCCCTCCTCAATCATAATAACGTTTAATTATGATGGAATATTTTACTCCATAAAATTTGGGTATTTTTCTAATTGTTTGTGTGTATCAAGTGGGGTTTGTTTAGGCGATTATAAGTGCAGTCGGTGGATTTGCAAATCTTCTTAGACTGTAACGATCTTGTTTGGTACTCTCTCATCACTCAATTAATATTTTTACCCTATTAAACTATACTCTTTGTTATTATTAATTAATTAATCAGTTCTCTTGGTTATCTTTACTCAGTTTCCCTTATTTTAAATGATTGGTTTTAATTTTGTAACTTGTGTCCTCACTGATGGTCCCCTTCTACCAAATGGTCTAATCCCCCACCGTCCTATCGTGTTTTAATTGCGTGATTAACAATTAATCTCTTCTTTGGTAACCAAATTACACGAAGCTGTTGAAAAATGAAAACAAGTCAAATATTTAGCATTTAATTAATTTATTTAGGGGGAATCATATAAAAAGAGTATCAAAGCATAGTCTTAACATGTATGTATAGGTTTGAAGAAATAGAAACAACCAATTTTCCTTTTTAGTTTTTTTTATTTTATTCTAAAATTTAGCTTTTTGTTTAATTGGCCATGCGCGCGAAATACTTAAATTAGTAGGGTATTGCTTGCCACCCACAAAGCAACATGTTTTTGCCTAGCCAAAAGAAATTACACATTATAGTATTTTAGTCAATAGTAATAAATTTGGTATATGCTATACAATATTCTTTTATGGTTTGGCAATATTTTCTCCCAGATTTTTATCTTGAAAAATTGGATTTTTTATTACTTACGGACCAGTAACATTATTTAAAAGCCAGAATACAAAAAAGCATAACAAAGTGTTTATATTTGGATTAAGAAATTTAAAAAAATCACATAATAGGTGTGAGTTTAGATATCAATTACACTACCCCCCCAACCCCGGTCTCCGCACCCACCCACACCCCGCTCTCTGTTCCTGTCCAATGTAATGGAGAAAAATATATATAAGAGAGATAACTCTTTAAAAAATAAAAAAATCGAAACTCACCAAACAATATTATCAATCCAATCATAATTGTCCACAAAATATAAACCAAAGCCAATAGAAGTAGGCAACGAAGTCAAATGCTGCTCATCATTGAAAGCACTACAAATAAATCTATAATAGTCATATTAATTTAATCAGAGTAATAGAGTTTCCACAAATCTTCCTTCCTTTCTATTAAAGGAAGGCACTTTTTAGTGTGTCATCTGGCGCCCGATATTATATTTGATTAATTCACACCGTAAGGTGTATTAAAGGAAGGAAATATTCTCTACCAACATTTTTATTTTATTTTTAGTGTTTAAGTTCGAAACCTTTAATTAAGAGTGGAAAAATTTCACCATAATCCTTCGTGGCTTTAAGGAAGTCTATCTTATATTTTTTTCTCATCCAATATTTGATATTTATTTAGGGTTCAATTAATTTAAATTTATATCGTATAAAGCTTATTAAAAGAGAGAAATGTTCCTCCCTAGAATTTATTTTATATCTAAAATTTAAAAACAAAACTTTTGACGAAAGATGAAGGGATACCACCCTGGCCCTCCAAGTTGCACGTAAGTCATTGTGAAAGACTCATCCCTTTTAATTTGAGACGTAATTGATCATTTTCAAACTTCACTAAAATTTGAGATTTCTATTGGCCAATACTTCTTCTCAAGCGTTTACTCTTTGCTTAATGGAATCCATAAACAATGTTTAATGAAACTCTCGTTCATTGGATAAACAATCTGATAATCTCATTCATTGGATAAACAATCTTTCCTCTTTTAGATTCATGTGATCTATTTTTTAATTCATCTAAAAAATTATGGCATACTTTAAATTTTAAAACGATTAACTTAATTTACATAATACTATTTTACCTTTAATGAAAAGTTTTTATAATCACATAAATGTTATCATATGTTTCTATGACAAGTTTTAAATTTTTCATAGCTACATAGATCCCTATGACAAGTTTTAGACCACTGTTTTTTTACAAAATTAATCTTTTTCTTACACGTCATGCTTAGTCAAATAAATTAAACTGAATAGGTGTATTTTGGAAACAAATTGTCTCAAGAATTGCTCTGTTTACGTATTCACGATCCAATCCCTTAAAAACTAATTGCATGACATTAAATTGAAATGGAATATTGCTAGGGATATTCCCGCGTGCAGTCAAATATTAAACAATTTTTTTTTCTCATCTATTTGTGTGGCTAGTAACGAACTAAGAACAAATCTTTGAAAAAAAAAAAAAAAAAAAAAAAGGCAAAAGAAAACAGATGCATCTGGAGGAACATACAGCTGGTGGTGCTTGGTTGAAAATATTCGAAGCTGAGTTTACACAAAAAAAACAAAAAAACAAAAAAAACAAAAAAAAGAAGAAGAAGAAGAAGAAGCAGAAAATGCATTTTTATTGCAAATTCTTGTTTCTTTATGTGACTTTGCTAAAACTTGGTTAACCAAGTTTCTCAACTTTGTCATCCAAGTATTTGTAGAAAACTCAAAATCTGGAGTTAAATTCTAATGGAAATAGTAGCTGATTTTTCATATTTGTCGAAATTTCGGTGAACAGAACTATTTAATACTTGAATTGATCGAAAATAATATGTACCACTACATTTTGGTGGGAGATAACATATATCGCCTGAAACCTTAATAGACATATATAGTTACTACATATTTGTACTGGTGGCCCTTGGAAGATAAAATATACCGCCTAAAATTTGGTGAGGATAACATGTATTGCTTAAAATTTTAATGAACAAAGTTACTCGATACTTATGCGTAGGGGTGTTCAAATGAGACCGAAAAATCGACCCGAACCGGTAAACCGAGTCAAACCGACTTGATAAACCGAAAACCGGCTTAGTTTGACTTGATTTAGTTTTACATTTTAAAAAACCGATAACATTTGGTTTGGTGTTAAACCAAAAAAACCCGAACCAAAACCGAACCAAACCGATACATACATACATACATATATACACACATACACACACACACACATACACACATATTCTTCAAAATTTTGGCTCATTCCAAGTCCAATACAAATTCAAATAATTAGAAAAAAAAAGTGTAGCCCATTTAACGTTAAGGTAAAATAAAAAGAAATTTGCCAAAGGTAAAGTAGAATTTCTCCCTTATTCAGTTTTATGTTTCCCTCATTTACATGGCATCTGAATTACTACTAATAAGCTAGCATTTTATCCGTAACAAATTAAAGGGAAGAAAATGGCAATTGGAATTTAAAAAGATTTGATAGATGACTTTGTCTTTCTGTTTATCATTTTCCGTTTTAACTTTTATGCTTTCTTCTCAATGCTTCATAAACACGATGAGTCTAGATAACAAAAATTTTGGAGGGGCTGCGTAATATCAAATGGCTATATGTAGGGAGGTAACTACAATCATGAAAAGTAGATGTTATGTTTTTGTAATTCCTATACTCATAGCCATAGGCCTATACATATACAAAGTTAATGAATTAATTAAGAAGATTCTTAGATTTGAATGGATCACGGTCAAAGCCGTATTTAGTTACCATTTGATTGATTCTTAGATTTGAATGGATCACGGTCAAAGCCGTATTTAGTTACCATTTGATTCAAAGATTCTTTGTATTAGTACATTCTTAAAATCCGAAAAAAACCGCAAAACCGAACCAAACCGATAAAACCGACAAAACCGAAACCAATAGAATTTATGCTTTAATGGTTTGGTTTGGTTTGAATATTAGAAAAAACCGACTTAATTGGTTTGGTTTGATTTTAACCAAAAACTGAGTCAAACCGGACCATGAACACCCCTACTTATGCGGGTGAGCGATAACAAGAACTCAATAATGAGAACTAATATTAAGTATTCGCGAAGATAATATTGGTGAAAGATAGCAGCAGCAACAACAACGGCAACATATATACTATAATTTCATAAGGTGGAGTCTGGAGAGGGTAGAGTGTACGTAGATCTTACCACTACCTTGGGAGGTAGCAAATTCGATAAAAATAATTGAAACACAAAAAATCCAACTGATTCAGACACTACGATTATACTAAAAAAATTACTCCTTTCGTCCCAATTTAAGTGTCTTAATTTCCTTTTTGATATGTCCCAAAAAAAGTTCCTCTCTCTAGAATTAAGACTACAAGATTTAAAAGTATCTTTTTATTTCTTAAATTTCATGTCTAGTCATACTTATATAGATGGAGTTAAAAAAAAAAAAAAAGAAAAAAAAAAAGAAAAAGAAGAAGAAGCTTCCTTCACATACTCAAACCAACCACCCGTCATTTCTTCTCCTAACCACGTAACTCCCCCACCGCAAAACCCAAACCCCCCGCCCCCCCACCCCCGCCAACACCCAATTCTAAACCCCTTAAATTCCACAAGAAAACACTATAAATACACCCTCCACACGCTTCTACTAAAGAGAAAGAAAAAAAGTGTTAGTAAATTCTAAAACCATATACTATCCTAAAATATGGGATTACAAAACCAGCTAAATGACATCTCTACTGAATCAATTCCAATATTAATGGTTACCCTTTTAGCTAAAGGCATTAATTATCTCCGTTCCGTTATCTTCACTTTCCTTCACTTTATTGGTTTCTCTTCTTCCCAATTATTTCCCAATCAAATCGATGATTCTTTTGGGTCCGGTTTAACCGGTCTTATTTACCTATCCGAACAACTCAATTTAAACCGGCTATTATCTTATGTGAAAACCGGTTCCGGTTCGGTTAGTTGTGTGGTTTGTTTGAACAGGTTAAGTGATGGTGAACAGGTGCGTATGTTAGCGTGTAAACATGTGTTTCATAAGGAGTGTTTGGATGGGTGGTTTAATACGATGAATTTTAATTGCCCACTTTGCCGGTTGGGTTTGGTTTCATGTGAGCGCGTGGTCAGAACGCGCCGGCGCGTTGCTGGTGATTTACTTGCTTGGTTCTCGTTGAACTGAGTAATGAATGGTGGATGATGATGGTGCGACTTTTTCCTTCTTTTTTTTTTTTTTTTCTCGCTTTAACACATTTTTGTGGGGATAATTTTTAGTAGTTGTTTTTTGGGAAATTATATTGTTTCCTCTTTTGTTTTTGTTTTTTTGAAGAGCATTGATGAGAAGCTCTTTTTTACCACCGAATATTGATGTAAAATAGCTTTCATTTTTGTTAGTAGTACTTATTAGTAATAAATAAGATGGTTTTTTTATTTTATTTTAAAATTTAGTACATTTTTAATTACTTTTTGCTTTGAATTGCTTGTTCTTGCGTCGAGTGTCTACCGGAAACATAAGGTTTGCCTACACTCTGCCCTCTCCAGACAACATTTTGTGGAATATTACTGGGTATGTTGTTATTGTACCTTTTGGAGGCGTTTTTCGTGTGAATGAACAATGTTTTTTTATAAAATAAATCATTTTGAAATATTTTGTTGTTAAAAGCCATGTTTTAAAGGAGGCGAGTTCAACTACTTTATTCGGGTTTGAGCTTTACTCGAGCCTAGTTAGTCAACTTTGTGATTTTACTTAGCTTTCAAAATTATTAAAAAAGTTATAACCTTTCGCCATCTAGGCTTCCTCGACGAAATGGTCCTATGGGCTTCTTCCTAGAAGCTAATGTCGTTGGAAGAAATTAATTAGGAGGTCGGAACACCCTAATTAAGAAATGGAAGTAGTTATTTGGCTAATTTAGTTGAGTTTTAAATTGTTGACAACTTTTGGTAATTAACTCTTTTTTTTTTTCAAGAAAAAAAGACTTTAATTTATAACACAATATTCTACTTCAATGATGAGAAGATCGAGGGTTGGTGCTGTAGACAAACAAATTGATTTTGTAGTTATCTTATTTGAGTCAAGTGGCATGTTTCGGTGCGCAACCTTATCAAATGGATTTTGAATATGTAAACAACACTAGTACATGGCTATCTTTTAACAATTACCTCTTATAACATTTGCTCATGTTACTCGCCCCAACTTATTTGAAATTGACACGTCTACTAATTGTTGTTGTATCACTTTATTAAAAGTTTTTATGATTTTACTTATCTTAAACTATCTAAGTTGATGCGAGTCATTCGTCAAATCATAAGAACGAGTATTATGATGATATATAGGATTCAACAAGTTGAAGTTTAATCTTTAGTTGGTTAGGTGTAATATAAACCTTGAATTTTCAATTATGACATGGATACTTCTAAAAGGATGATAATAGCGAATAGTTCGCTTAACAATGAATAGATCAAGTTTAAAATCAACTAAAACATTGGTTCTCTAGTGATTCCCTATTTAAGATACGCTCTAGAAAATATCAAGAAGCCAACTATATATGATATTATTGTTTATATGAAGATGCAAAGTAACTAATTGCCATACACATATTTAAGTACAGAGATTTGAGGGTATACCATTTTTCTCTCAAGCGGTATTTAATTCTCGCACAGCCTATTTGGTCAAGTGGTCAAAATTAACTTACTAAGAGAAGTACTTTTTGTTCTGTTTTCTATCAATAAAATGTTAAGCATTTTTGGTAGTTTGACTTGAAATAAAGAGGAGTATATAACAATGGAGATGATTACCATAACCAACAAGAAGGCGACAAACGTAAGATTAGGAGACCATGTTTACCACATTTGCTAGAAATATACTATGATTACATTTCCAAAAGAAGTACTCAAAAGAAAAGAAATCAGCAACTTACAGTGGAGTCTATATTCAACATTTGAATTACAATCAAAGACATGGTTGGAGGAATTAATCATCAATAAAGGAGGCTTTATCTAGGCTTTGGAAGAGACAAAACAAACAAACACTTGGACAGAAGTATCATTAGGTATCAACAAATGTACCATTAACGTAAACGCAGTTACTAGAATAATGAGTCCAGCAGCATTCACCTTCTATGCAATTAAGCCACTCTCTTTTATCACAACACCAACCCCCTCTTGACTTGTGATGCATTTATTCTTTTACTTGCAGAGCCATTTTCTCGATTTGCATTCATTCTTTTTTCACGAGTGTTTCAATTATTTTACTTGGTTATAAACAGATCTTTCAATTTAAGTTGTATTGGTTCTCACCATCATCAAGTTATTATTATTAGTTTGATCATTTTGAAGTGTTTGTCAAATTAAGGCCTGGAAGTACTGTTGAGTGATCTGATGAGTTTCTCTTGGTCAGTGAGTGTGTGGCGAAAATGGCAACGATGTCCGTAAGGGCAGGGATCACCATTAAGGACCATGCGGCATACCTCAGTCTTGTAGCGTGGGTGGCGTAAGACTGGACGAAGCTCCTCAATGCCATGAGCAAATTGGCAGTTGTCTCCATATGGACATGCCCCTGTTTCTTGCCATTTGTTGCAGAGTTCAGTCTTGAACATGCCTTGATTGTACACGTCTAACTCAAGTGGTTGTTTTTCCTTTTTACCTCCTTTTACATATACCCTTTGCTGCATCGACATCAACACCAAAACATTGGGTTAGGTACAAATTAACCATCAATCGCTTGGACTGAATATGTGATTATAAACAATATCTACAGGGTAAAAAGTAAAAGAATACAAATATGATGTTTCTTAGTTTGCAAGCTGATTGAACAGAGCTTTCTGACTGTCTTGATCATCCTAATCTTATGGAATCCTTTCAATTTTGGAATCCTTGGTATCATAAGATATTCTGACTGCGCAAAATAATGGAACTGTGTGTCATTTTATATTCATGCTGTAGGCTGTAGCCTAACTTCTTGTGAAGAGAGGAATATTACTACTACATGAAATGGAGTATTTTCTAGTGCCCCATCTTACTTGATACCAACTCATTGTACCACTGACTGCATTTTCAAATTACCAAATGATAAATTGAAAAAAACTTCCCCAGTTTCACTAGTTGTAGTTTGACTTGCCACAAAGTCTAATAAAAGAAGAAGATTTTTCAAAACTTGTAGTCATAAATATTCCGTAACATATTCGGGGCTATAAAACTTTCACTTTGTGCATGTGTTAGGCCATGCACAAATTAACCATCAGTCTCTTGGGCTGAAAATGTGATTCCAAACAATTTCTACAATAAGGTCAAAGCTAAAGAACACATAGATGGTGTTTTTTCTTAGTTCTCCTGCTGATTAAGCTTTCTGACTGAATTGGTCATCAAATCTTATTAAAATCTCACTTTTGGAATTATCAGATATCTTGATCAAGCAAATAAATGCACTTTGTGGTATTTCATATTCATGCAAGCCTAGCAAACTTACAGGCGAAAAATAGTTATGGACGCGGTTTTTATTCAGAATTTGTCAATGATCTAAACAAAATTGCTGCAGTACATAAAATTGAGTATTTCTACTGCCCGATCTTGCTATAACCAACTATTCCACGACTGACTCCATTTTCAAATTACCAAATGATAATGTGAAAGAACACTACATTTTTGTTATGAAGAAACATTATGTAATTAGTAGATATCTTATTGCCAAATAATGACAGATATAAGTTGGTCAGGGGATGTCAATTGATACACTTCCGCTAGAAAACTATACTGTACAGATAAGTAAACTTGTTAATGAATATGTACTATGTATTGAATTTCCACGACTTCTTTTATGTGTTTATTTATTTATATTTTAACTCTCATTAGTGAAAATCGTGGCTGGCTATATGAATCCTTAATGTCAATATTTTGTTATCCAAGGCCGGCGGAAGGGTCAAGCGGCCAAAGCCACCCCAAGGCCCCTAAAATTTTATTTCCTCTATTGTTTTTATAGATATTTTATTATATGATCATTACTAAAATCAGCTTTAGGCTGATTTATACTTAGGGACTCTTATTCTTTTATACACATTGTACCAAGGCATATTTTCCACTTCAAAATAAATTTGAGTTGTTTAAAATGTATGAAACTATTTTGACATGTTCATAGATAAAATTTTTTAATTTCAAATAAGTATATGCTTATCAAATTTATTCTTTCTACAGATAAACCTTGTATATAGAATTTGAATTTTGAAAAAAAAATTGGGGAATACTTTAAATTCGCTATTTCAAGTTTCCTCATTTTTTTTTTTCAAGTGAAATTTATGTTTAAACACATCTTCAACTTTCAAATACTTTTATGACGCAACTTTAAGTATTCATTTTTAGAATTTCAACCACATAATGTCCAAATGTCCTCCTTAGTGGCAGAAATTTGAGATGATTAGACAATTAGAATTTCAAATAGCATTATTTTAACCTTGAATATTTTTTAAAATATTGTAATCTGGATGAGCAGAGTTAGCGGATACCTCATTGATGGAAGCTTAGTTAGTAGTGATGATCAATGTGATGTGCAAGTTGGTAAAGTAGCTTATGGTACAAAAATAATAAATTTGTTAGATACATTTTAGGCCTCTTATTGATATCTAGCTTTAGGCCACATAACTAGTTGAGCCACCCTGTTGTTATCCATAATATTTCAAGACAAATGCATACAAATTACGTAGGGAAAATTGCAACTCAATAGCTTTGGTTGATCTAGTTTACAAAATTGCCAGCAAATGTATGTATGTTTATATTTAAATATACATATAAATACATATACTATACATTAGATATACATGTATTATACATATAATATACTACATATCAGTGTAGAGATTTTTTATATTCAGTCTACTAGCAGTAATTAACTTTAGCAGACGGTACATTTACGTAAGAAGTCCAAATACGTAACTATAATCGCTGTAAATAATTAAGATTCATGTTTTTATTTTTATATAGGCATACCGTCAACATATTCAGTATTACTATCAAATTATTCAAAACGGAAAAGTAAGGAGGAAATAAGGTAAGAAGAAATATGTACCGCTGTATGGCTTGATGATTTGGTCAGATTCTTTGGCCTACTTCCACCAGCTGCATGAATATTTTTCAAGTAACCATTAGAACGCACTGATATACTCTTGGGCAATTGTACCCGATCCACACCATCTGCCCGACCCGAGTCCATCACGCTAGTTGGGCTCAAATGACTATCCGCAACTACATCTTCCCATGAATGCCCATCACTCGACGTCTCCTCTTCATGACCAACGCCAACATGCATGGAAAAAAAAAAATAAGTAGGCAGTATACACAATAAAATCTTTTATTTTTGTAATATTAAAAAATTACTACTCCCTCCATCCCAATTTATATAGCACCTTTCGAATTTCGAAAATCAAACCAGATTTTTTCACTGACTTTGATTTTTTCATGTCTCTTAAATATCCTGAATTGTTAATTATTACTATGATACTCCATCCGTCCCAAAGAGATTGTTTTACTTTCCTTATTAGTTGTCGCAAAAAAATTGACACATTTTTATATTTAGAAATAATTTAACTTTATGAAATGATTTACCGCCACACAAATATATAAGGCTTGACCACACATTTCAAAAGTCTTCCAATATTATTTCTTAAATTTCGTGCCAAATCAAACTAAGACAATCTTTTTGGTACAGAGGGAGCATATAGTACTTCTTACGTAGTTTCCAAATATATAAACTTAAAGATTCTATGTCCGATTTTACAATTAAATTAAAAAATTTGACTCTCGAAATCTAAATTGTCTTGCACATAAATTGGGAGAGAGGGAGTATTATCTATGTATTTAAGTCTTAAAGAAAGGTCTTACCACGTAATTTAACCGGAAAATTCGAACTTTGGCCATAATAATCTGAAGAAGCTTTTAGCAGCAACGAAAGTCGATTATTCAAATTGAAATTCACCATTTTCAAGTTAATATTCTCTTGACGAAGAGCTAGAGTTTTCTTCTCTGTTTCAAGTAACTGAGATAACACTCTGTTATGACGGTCCATTAGATCTTGTTGATAATGCTGGTTAATATTTAGTAACTGATTAGAGCTGTTATTTTGACGGAATCGTGGTGACGTCACCGTTAATGACGTGTAAAGTGAGGTTAGATCAAAGGCTGTAGGTTGACTGAGTGTTGACGGAGATGATAACGGAGTGTTGTTGTAGTTCCACGCGCCGCCGTTGCCGGTGGTTGAGATTTCTCTCTGCATTTTTAATTCTCTCGTGCTTAAAAATCAACGTGCAAGTTGCTGCAGATATAAATAGACGAAAACATTTTTCAATTCAGTTATCTGAAAATAGAACAATTTGTTTTCCAATTTATAGATGTACACAGTACTATATATTCATGCATGTGATAGATTCAGTTATGAGGACCCGTTTGGCCATAAGAATTATTCACTTTTTTCCCGATTTTTTTTTTCACTTTTTCCGGAATAAGCGTTTGGCCATGAAAATTTCAAATACAACTTCAAGTTGTATTTGAAATTTGAAGAATAAGAAAAACTTGTTTTTCACAACCAAAACAAGTATATTTCAACAAAAAAAATACAATTTCAAAAACTATAACCAAACACAACTCCGATTCCAACTTTAACTCCAAAATTCTGGAAAAAGTGAAAAAGTTTTTAGTTTCTATGGCCAAACGCCTACTAAATCTCCAAAAAATCCTCTCATTGAGTTCCTTTGACACACGCAAATGAATCATTTTTATACTGAAATTTAGAGTGAAAGTGATTTTACATTACTAATTCTATGATCACAATACTATTTTCGTTTTAATTTTGTCAATATTGCATCAGTTTGATAACAATAAGAGCAGAGATACAGCAATATCGCACCAAAAAATCTCTTTTAACTTCTCAAATACACAGTAAATGAAAACAGAGCAAAGTCATTTCACTTCAATTTGTAAAATTATACATTTCAAGAGCAGTTTTTCGTCATATACACACAAGTGAAAGTAAATTCACTCAGATATTTATGATTATTATATCAATTTAAAAGTTCGATTAAACAGAATTACATACAACTGAATATACAATTGAAGAAGCAAAAAATGCACATATAATCGAGCATGATAAGACATAGTAATTGAAATCTACAAACATTTATAATCAGAATTCAACGAACAAATCGAACAATTATGAAGATGAAATTATAGGAAGAGTTTTTTAATTACCTGATGAAACAGCAACGAGCAGTTTAAAATGAGCAAAAGATACTGATTGAATTCTCCTAGAGAGAGAAAGAGTAAATTATAGAGAGAGAATTTATGGACTTGCTATAATGGGAATGAAAGAGCTTCATATATATACTTGTAAGATTTTTGGTGATCATGGAGGGGCAATTTGGAAATAAAAAGAAGAAGAAACCGTTCAGTATACATGTACAGCTCTGTATCTAACTATAATAACAGAATCGTAATTCAGTTATTTGACAATATTTGCCCTTGATTGATTATTATTATTATTTTTTTTTTTTGGGTTTTAAGGTTTAACCACCTGATATTCGTAACACTAGCTCGACTAATTCGGATTTGCATCGGTAGGCCATTAAAGGGGTAAAATCTTTCCCTGCTAAGAAGTTTTTCATTTTCAAAATTCGAACCTAGGGGCGGAGCTACAATACTTTAAGTACGAGTTCAAATGAATTTAGTACCTTTTCTTTAGACCCCTGTATTTGTATTAGAAATCCTTTAAATATATATTTAGTTGCGAATATAATAACTAAAGCGAGTTATGAGTTTGATGGTAAGTTCAGAATCCATAAATTTCAAATGCCTACTCTGCCTATGTTCGAACCAGAAACCTGATTAAAGGGTATAGGATCACACCTAGGTGGTATATCCTCGTGGGTGGAGCTAGCCCTTTGTTGATAGGTTCGGCTGAACGCAATAGATATGGTTCAAACTTTATATTTGTATTAAAAAAATATTGAAGATTTTACAAATTATTAATTTAGAACCCAATAAATTTTAAGGACTAAAATTTCTAACCCATAAACTTAAATTCTGATTCCGCCTCTGTACACCCTCAAGGCCTCAACTCTTGACCAATTTTGGTAAGTATCTTTTTCTTTCTTTCTTTCTTATTTTGGGTGAGAAAATGCAAAATTTCCTTTGTTCATAGAAATTTATTAAAAGCACACGAAGATTCTCAACTACAATGGGCACAAGGAAAATAAGAGGGGAGTTAGTGAGGAGGAGAAGGGAATGTCCTTATACTAGAGGTTGTGAAAGTTATAATTTTTCTCTCTCAAAAATTATTTGTAAACCATAATATTAATTATTATGTCAACAAAGAAAGCAACTACTGTATGTATTATGTTTGGTTTTCCAAAAGCAGGCCGTCTCAACAATATTGGAGTCCTAAAGCTACACTTCAAACAGAGGCCCTAATTTTTTTTAAAGAAAAAATCGTCATATATATTTTTATTTAAAATTTACTTTTCTAGCCTTTTTAGATGAGAAATCATTAATTGCTGTTTTATAATCGATTTGTTCTAACAATTCCTTTTCAATTGGTAATATAGCTAATCCATTCAATCTCTCTTGAGACACTGTTAATCTTAGATAAGATTTTATCAATTTTAATTTTAAAAATCTTCTTTTAGTTGAGACAACAGTTTATATATCAAATACAGTGAAACCTCTCTGTAATTGCCATTCGTTATAACAACATCTCACTATAACGGCCTGATTTTCTCCAGAACCAATTTTTCATGTTATATTTTACTTCTCTATATACTATATACTATAATGACATCCATTATAACAGTACACTCTTTGTAAAATTACCTCTCTATAACAGCCATACTCAAATAGCGTGTAATAATATTTTGTAAGAAATATATTATGTGACAACAAAAGTGTCCATGAAGAGCCTTAACCTACTGCTACTTGGAGATAAAAGAGTCAACTATTAAGCACTTAGACAGCGTTTAAGGGAAAGCTATTGAATCACTTTTTCTTTGAAAGTTTGGACAAAATTCTTCGTCAGTTCAAGCATTATATTATCACTAAGAGATTAGAATTTACGAAACAGCCTAAATTGTAGAGTTCTTCGTCAAACTTAAAATATTTAAATTCTCAATTAATTCAAAATGCATATGTTCCATAGATTTTAATTCTTTATCTGTGTGATACAACTAGTTATGGATTTAGTATTAATTTATTAGTCTTTTCAATTTTTAATTTATGAGGTATGAAAATCAATTGAGATTCTAAAATTTACAAGTATATTGTTTTCGTTTATAACATAAAAAGTACAAAAAGTTAATTATTTGCGTACTTTTGTTTATAAAAGCTAAATGAGATCTAACTATCGAATGCCAGTATACATGCATGGCAATGCCTCACTATAGCAGCCATGAAATTTTCGGACAAACGCTGCCACTATAGAGAGGTTTGACTGTACATCTTTAATGAAAAAATGAGACCCCGAGCGATTAATTTATTCGCCTTATAGTCGAGCCGCCCCTGCCTAGAAGTAATCAAATTCAAGAACTTTTAGTAGTTTAATTTGGTTCTACATTAATTTGGAATATTCTATATCCTAGTAATTGGATCTGCAAGTAGCCTGATGATATTGAGTCTCAAAAGTCTAATAAAACTATTTTTGGACAAAGATAAAGTTCCTGTGGATGAATGTGTTCCTTTTGCTTCCAAATTAGGTCACTCTATTCAACTCATGAGCATATGACTAGATTTATTAGTATATTCTTACTTTGTGACATTATTAATTTATTATACATTACAAGAACAATAAATTGTTAGAGTAAAGTACATCTTTTAAAGGAAAGAGATAATGATTGAAGTTGATGAAAAAGGTGTAAGCTACAAGATTAGTGCAAGTACATTAGTACATTACATTCTTTGTGTTTGAACATCTAATTGTATATTCAGAAAAATAATTAGTTGGCATGCTTAGGCTTTTAGGGTAAAGATTTTTATGAAATTATTAGTGATTTTTTTTCTCTATAAGCAATGTTTATTAAGATATTTATTTGTAATTATCTAGTAAGTAATCCTATTGAGACTTTTTACTCTATTAATATATAAAGAATGATTTAATTTAGCATGTTCGACAGAATCCTAATAAAATGGCTTATTGGCAAACTTTCCGATGGATTTTCCGTCCGAAATCCCATATTTTCAACGACGTTCAAACGGAAACGTTAGTTGGAAATTCACGTCTTCTTCTTAGTAATAAATTGTAACTACAAAATTTAAGCAAGTAAAAACCATCCTAAACTTTTACTAACAAGCATAACAATAATAATCAGTCTTTGATTAGGTGATTAATTATGTCACACCCATCCCTATCACTTATAATGCCTGTTACTCAATCATCAACTTATTAATCCATAATAAAAGAAAAGTAGATTTAACACTTCCATTCAATAATTATCTGAAAACATTCACAGTTAAGAAACTTTAGAAAGACAATAAATAGGGTCCCATCACTTATCTCCTTTTTACTTCACAAAATCCTATTATTTTTTTCTCCATTATTTTCTTATTATTATTATTATTATTATTATTATTATTTTTTTTTTTTTTTTTTTTTTTCAAAAGAAGACTTGGTACAGCTAAAAATTTCTCATTATGGCTTGCGGTTAGGGAAGACTATGTTGATTGCTTGTGTTTGCTTGATATAGAAGATTATCGAGATCTGTTTGGTGGTTTTGTGTTTCCAATTAATTTCTTTCTTGATTTAACTTATATATACTGACAATGTAAAAAATTCTAACATATTCAATATATTTTAATCCGTTATAGCAGGTTATAAGCATTATTTTTCAGGTTACTAATCTTAATTTTATAGACAATTACCTATTAGTTATTTTAGTTTATGAAATCCGATAATATAAAATTTTATAATATTGTATAATTTTTACACCGTCAACATGTAGAAGCTAAACTCATTTATGTTTTCGTTCAAATTTTATACATTGTTATTGTAAGTAATTTTTCACACTATCACATCATCTAAATGATATTTAAAAGTAATCTTTCTTGAAATATGAGATTTGAAATCTAAAAAATAAAATATGCTATCTAGTACAACATGTAAGAATGACTTGATAATGTAAAAATATATTTATACTGCCGGTATATATTAACGAAAACTCTTTTCTTTAGAGTCATGACATAAGAGGTGGTTAAAGAGATTTGCCATTTAGGAAGGAAACAATGATTTTCTTTGGGGGAAAAGAGAGGTTTGCTTCTTTATCACAACTTTTAACTAACTATTTTTTAATTTTCTCTCTCTTTTTTCATCTCTCCAATCACAATTTAATTTGAATCATGTGTTGTTTGGTGTAAATAAAGCCAACATGATCCCACATTTGCCCAACTCAACCTCCAACTTACACACATAGTTCCTTTTTTAAGTAATTTTCAAGGTTGTTAAGCTCGGATACTTTATTATAGTTTTAACTTCCTTTTCATTACTGTTTGCAATTTCGCACACAGAGACCCTACAATACAAGCACAAACATTACAAAATGAAGCTAATTTCAGCTCGTGTACATATATTCCATTTGTTTACTGTTTTTTTTTTTTTTTTTAGTTAAAGTTGACGCAATATAAATATTAGGAGCTGTTTGAACATGATTTGAAATCATGAGATGAAATCATGTTTGGACATGCAATTTGAATTTCTTAAGTTGTATTTTTTCTTATAGACATAAAAACCCCAGAAGTTATGAAAATCATCAAAACTTTCCCAATTCTTATACAATCTTACGAAATGAGCAAGTCAAAGTTCATAACAAAATTAATACGCTACTAGAAGGCCTTTCTAAAAAATACAACATCAATTGAGCAAACTTTAATTCAATAAAAAGAAAAATTTAACATGAATAGTAATGTAACTACTCCTTAATATAATCCTCCTACCAACTTGCAAATTAATATTTGATATAAATGGTTGGTAAATATATCTATCAACTTATGGGTCTTTTTTTTACAAAATATAAACTTATGAGTCAAGTTTTACATTTAAAAATTTTGAAATCATGATTTGAAATCCCAAATCATGCCTTTTTGGATGATTTGGGATTTCATCTCGTGAGATGAAATCGCATTTCCAAACGCCTATTTAAAGAAAACATAGTTGTTTTACACCCCGAGTTTTGTTATGATAATGGTGTTTGGACCAACTTGCTGGTATCTCAACCATTCCACTGGATACTTGCTACTTATCACTAGTACAGATATCGGGTGACTGCCCACCAAAAATTAGACAAAAGTGAAAGACATCACCTAGTATTTTTTGCTTCAGCTGAGATATGAATGTCACTACTAGTAACAGAGATTTTTTCTACCGACATTCAGTGAAAAATTTATGTTATAAAACATGATTTTTCCACCTCATTCCCACCGCACTAGCTCCTTTGGGAAAATGCTTGGTGGAAACAGATTCCCATTGAATCGCTGGAAAATTTTCTAATTTTTCCATGTGAAAACACTACTTTTTATTTTTATTTTTTCCACCGACATTTAGTGGGAAATAGCCACTGATCATTTTTCAGTTGGAGAATACTCCCTCTATTCCATAATAAGTGACCTTTTAGTCTTTTTATTTTGTTTTAAAATAAGTGACACTCTAGGATTTCAAGAAGAAATTAATCCTATTCTTCCAAACTTACCCTTATTTATAATCCAGAATCATTAAATAACTTTTCTTTTTCTAAGCATTAATTGGGGTTAGGTTAGTAAAAATACTCATAATTTTCTAGGAGTAAGTAATTTTTTAAAGAGAGTGCATGAGCTAAAAGAGTCACTTATTATGGAACGGAGGAAGTATAGATTTTCTAGTAGTATGTAAGATTTGACGGCTCTTCTCTTACTTCATTAATTAGGCGTAACGGGTACCGTTGGATTTTTTTTGTTTTGTTTTGCATCATGGCGTAATCCAATAAAGCAAAAATAAAGCAGGTGGGATTTTAATGATCAAATAATCAACAAAAAGACTAAACTTAAAATATAATAAGAAACAAACAGGGTGAAATTAAGTCTTCTCATTAGCTAAATCTCGGTGGACAATATACAGTAAGCACAAATATTTGTACATATTCAATGAATTTCTCAATACAAATACAAGTTACTCGATTGTGCCAAACTCATATCTCAGCTTCTGCTTCCGAGGGGATTGTGAGAGAGCATATGTAATTACTCGCAAAATAATCGAGATATACATAAACTGACTTGTACACACTGATATTTTAAGGAAATGGAAATAAGTTTGTTGCTTTCATGCTATCCATTTCTTGCTCGTAGAATCAATTAAAAAGAATGTTAATTCTACTATAACGGTATTGATACTTGCATAAGATTTATTCTGAATAATCTTGATTGCAGTTCAAATCCACATCTCTTGTATTGACTGACAGTTCAAGGCATTATGCAATAATTACGCAAATTAAATGGTTGAACAAACTGGGGTCCCTGAAAACTCAATTTAGCCAAGAACATTTTCTTGTTTCTAAAATGTGATGTATACCTTGAACATCTTGTCATGTTAAAATGACAGGCATTAATTACCTATTCATTTTGTCGGAGGATAGAGATGGCAAGCGGGTGGTGCGTGTATCGACCCTTATAGTGTTGTAGCTAAAGTGTTAAGTATCCCGTCTGGGGAGTACTTATTTCAATAATGAAACTCAAAAGAATTGACAAGGACCCACACAACCGGTCGAATATGACGTATAATTCGATGCGAAGGCAAGAACATTACTTGAGGAATTAGGAAAATGAACGAAAGAAACGCGAAAAAGGAAGCTACCCCATACACCAAAAGGCCATAGATCGATTGATAAGATCCAAGAAAATACAATACTCTTGCAGCAGACTCGGAAGACCTTTTAATAGATTGTTTTAGGCCCAAAATTAACAAGTACTTGTATAATTTTGACATATTTCTTCAACCCATTTTTGAAAAGCTAGCCATAAAAGGAAACATAAGCGGGGCAGGATGGGTCCATGCGAAACAAGGCGGAGCGGGCTAAAAATAAGGAAAAATGCTAAGCAAAGCGGGCGGGGCTGAGTTTAAACTTTTTTAGGATAAGATCTCACGACCCTCTCCGTTTGCCATCCTACCTATGTTGGACGGAGCCTCCAAAAATATTATTGCGGGGGCGGAGTGGCCGCAGGGCGTTTCGTGCCTGTGTCATTTTAGTCAAATCATAGATTTGTATTAAATTTTTTGTCAAATATGTACAAATTATTAATTTAGAGCTCAGTAATTTAAAAAAATTAGAACTCCGAACTCACAAACTTCAAATCCTGGCTTTGTCTCTGGTTGTACCCGTGTCAGATCCTCCAAAAATGCTTAGCTTCTCGACGACGCACACCCAACAATATTTTTAGTGGAGTCCGAACAATATAGATCCTTAGAGGGGGGGGGGGGACATGAAGGTTGGGTTGGGGGTTGGGGTTACGGGGTGGGGGGGGGTTGCTGTAGATTTCAGTAGTCACACAAGTCTACTTTCAAGTATTACATCATCAATGGATAATGTCTATCATAAAATATTACTCCCTACTATGTAACCACAACAACCAACACAACACAATAGGTAAAAGGTCAATATCTAGGAATGTTAAGATTCAGAATCAAACAAGCCTTCATTTCAGATGGACTATCACAATTTGTTTATGTTTTCCAGTTTAGCAAAAATGTACAGTCCAACAATCTCCATAAAACAAAATAGTTTTCATTCTCTAACTTTATGATTTGGAATGACACCTAACAATTAATAACTTATTTTTGTTGGTCAATCTAAGAAGTACGTCTCTCTGTCTTAATTATTTATGTGAAAGCTTTCTCTCTGTCTTAATTATTTATGTGAAAGCTTTCTCTTCTCGAGATTCGAACTATGTGAACTTTGACGACCATTTCAAAAGATATTTTTCATCATATTGACATGGGAAGAATTGAAACTTATAGTACTTCTCGTGTAGTTTTTGGATATCTGAATTTTGATTTTAAAATATTGAGTTGATTTAAGTCAATGTAGCTTCGAAGATTAGTCAAATTGACTCTCGAGAAGCGAAAAGTCTGCACATAAGTTGAGACAGAGGGAGTAATAAGCAAGAAAAAGACAGGACAAACGAACAGAAGAAAAGTTTAATTCTCTTTTAGTGTTTCCTTTCTTCTAAGTGCAAGCACAACATGGTATACTGTGTGATTGAGTCTGTCTCCACGAGTTGTTTCTAAAGAGCGTAGGATCTATGTCTCACGGACTCTTCAAAAATGCTGCTAAATGCATTATGATCCTCCAAAAGTAGGCATTTTTGAAGGATCCGGCAACATTTTGAATAATCCGAGCAACATAGGTTATAGACTTTAGGACACAAAAATAGCATATTGTCACGCCCCGAACCATGGCCTAGGCGAAACACGGCACTCGGTGCCTTACTGCATGTGACCGAGCGAACCACATGGCTTGTTACATCATCATGAGGCATAACATGAGCGGAATATAACGTGAATGCATGATGAGCCTTTATAAAACGCAATAAGTCATTATACTTAATCAAAATACTTATTTAAACATGAGTGCAGAAATAACATGAATGAGCCAAAATGGCTATACGACTCCGAAAGTCTGACATAACATAACTGACTTGTCTAGTCTATGAAACCTCTAACATAAGTCTGAACATGGAAAACATACTCGCTGGGATAAGGCCCCAAAGATACCTTAGATGCGTAGCTAATCATTAAATAAAGAGTTGACTAAACCCCGAATGAGATGGGGCTCACCAATAAGCCGATACGAATGCTATCCTGCGAGCGGATGCGTCGTCACGTAAATCGCACTCGCATCGTGAAATGCGAGCCCCGGAGCAATAAAGGGGACGTCCACATTGAATGTCTTGGTATGTAAAAACCGAAGAAATAACATGGGACATGGAATAACATGATAAGAACTAAAGCGAAAACATGATCATGAACATGAGTACATATACATATATATCATGCGTAAAGTATCGTGAGTAGGGAGAGCAAGAATATAACCGATAACATGGTGCGGTACTTGCGTCCTACCATGAGAACACTAAATGCACCTTGCGAGTGGACACGAGGTTTTATAAAATTATGAAAGGATCCGGTCATTATGAGAGAGATCGTCCAGGACATGGGTGGAGCGATCCTCGTCCTCGCGGTGGCTCACGTAGTTTCGGGCTATCGAAGCCTTCCTCGTAATTAAAGCAACTCCCAAAACATGAACATGTAAAATAAGTGGCACTTGTCGCCATGGTTTTCATGAATATAACTTGCTTGTACATGGATATCATGAATCATAGCTTGCTTGCATGAACTTGTAAAACATGTATAGTATTTTCTTGAAAATAGCATAATATATCATAAACTAGCATGCATGAACCCATGGAATGAGATATGGGTTTTTTCATAGATTACGGAGAGATTCTTAATACTCATAAAGAAATATTAAGAACTCAATGATGGAATTATAATAATTCATACATAATATAATCATGGATATGGACCTAGGGTTATCATGAGCATGGTATAGAAACCCTAGTTTTCGTAAAGAATCATAATTTACGGATTATGAGGCGTGGGGAAGAACAATGATTTTCCCACACGTAGATAGTAACTCTACATACCTGGTAATGCTCCAAAACTTGAATTAAAGACTTGAACTTTGAAGAAGATTTCCAAAATCTTGAATCTTGAACTTTGAGATAGGTTTTCTTGAAAACCCTAGTTTTGGAATGATGTTTTCTTGTTTAGATTACAAGGATATGTATTAGAATTAACTTGGAATAATTAGAGTAGGCTTACCTTGGTGTTCTGGATGATGGAAGAGGGTAGGAGGTCGTTCTAGGGCTTGAAGGAATGAAAACTAATGATTTGAACGATATGGACGAATATATCTTTCTGGAAAATTGAATTTACGCCCTTGACAAAATCGCGTATTTTGAAAGACGGGCCGTATTTTGAAATGTCGTATTCCGTGTGGACTGCACTGCGTCTCTTCAGTAAAATGGTCATAACTATTTGCACAGATGTCCGTTTGATCCCCATAATATACCGTTGGAAAGGTATTTCAAAGCTATACAACTTTTATCAAGGAAGTTTTCCCAAATTCCAAATAAGTTTTGAAATACGGGCCGTATTTGATAATGTAGCTTCCAGATGTCAAATTCCAGAATGCACAGAAATCTTTGGTACCGGTTTACGACTTGAAATATGGCCCATATACTGAAATACGGTCGCTGTTCATGGGCGTAAACTCCCATCTTACAACTGAATAGGGAAATTCCAAATTCCCACATTCTTTATCTGGTTTTCTAAGTCTAGGATTATGGTCAAAGCTTAGGTTAAAGGTACGGAGTGTTACACATATTTTCTGATAGAAGACAAATATTAGGCTTTACATTGGACCAAAGCAACCTCAAAAGCTACAAGTCACATTAACTACATCCGATTCATATTATCTGTCCGCCTTTAAAACTTGCCATTCCACTGATGTCTTCTTTAGATTTCGTCCAGCAGAGTGTTGCAGATAGACGAAGCTGATGATATTTCCTTTGAAGAGGAGAACCTTTCATACGCGACATTCGATATCACTACAAGAAAAATCAGTTTTGTACTATTCAATATTTACTATATATAATAAGGGCCAATGTAACTTTTTTGTAGTCCTTAGTTAGAGTTAGTTAGAGTCCTTGATTAGATTACAACTGAGAGTTGCCAACTAAAGGTTGTCTTTTTCCATATTTATCACTATATTTATCTTTTATTGTTTCATATACTATAGGCTGTTTAAAAAAGACACTTTTAAAACCTTCTTGATAATACAAAACCCCTAGGCTAATTTTTTTAAGGTGATGTGACATGTACTAACTTCTTCATGCAGTATATCTTATTTTTACTCCTACTTTATTTTCTTAAGTGTCACACCTAATTTTGATAAATTTAGAAAATTTTAAACTCTTCTTAAAAGGCTTAAGAAATTGTGAATTCCATGAAGTCAATTAAAAGAAACACGTCACTATGCGTAATTTGAATGAGAGAATACACCACATTTGCATTACAATTTTGATTAAAACATGTCGCACCTAAAAATCGAAATTTCTCTAATTAATGTACTTTTTAATTGCTCAGTGTGAAACTTTAAAAATTTAACAGATAAAATTGGTCTTCATTTGGATGAAATATTGTTACCTAAAATATTTATTTTTATCTAATCATTTGTTAACAATATTGAAATATGAATCTTCATTGGCATATTATGTTGGTTTGCAGGTTGATTAGCCATATTGTTCATGTTTAACAAAATTAACTTTCTTTTTTGGATATTATTTGGTGTATTATAATATTTTATTTTTTAAATTTTGTTACACATACTTAGTGATATTTTCTATGCATAACGAACAATGTAAGTTGTAGTTTATACTCCATTCATCTAAAAAAATAATGCAAGGCGTACTATTCGGTCAGTCAGTTCAATATTTGGTATGAATTCATAAATATATTTGTTAATATATATTTACACTTAAAAATTACATAAAAAGAAATTATAATCTGAACTTCATAGAGTAGTTAAAATGCTGAGAACGTCTTTGAAAAATGTGTAGTTAATGAAACAATTTTTTGGTTTCTTAGGCAGTAGTAATGTCAAACAAATTGTTACAAAAGGGAATATACTTTTTATGTCTGTTATATATCTTTTTTTTGGGTGGGTGATAAAATTGTTAGGCAGTGTTTGTTACCATAGGGAAACATGATTAAATGAATCATGAAGCATTGAATCTTCATTTGTGTTTGAGAAAATAATTAAAGTATACATTTTATAAAATAATATTCCATTTAAACTAACAAAAGGAAAAATGTCATTTTCTCATCACGTAAATTTTTAGAAAGTAGCACGAAAGTCTACTTATATTAAGAAAAGTAATAAATTTTCTTCATCTTTTCGATATACTTTGTATAATTTAATTGAAATTGACATCTACGTACATTAGTAAGTATAAAATTTTATTTTTATTTGTTTGAAAGTTATCTTTGATTATGAGTAACCTCGTTAAAATCTCAAAAAAAGAATAAATATAGCATAAATAGTTGATGTCTCTAGATCGATACTATTTTTCTTCTTTTTGGAAGAAAACGGTATAGTTCATATTGGATGTTGTTAAAAAATTAAAAGACTTTATGTCATATAGTTGTTTTCAGGTAAAAAAAAAAAAAAAAGGTCTAAAGTAAGGACAAAGATTCAATTTTTAAATTTTGTTTTGCAATCTAAATATATGGAAAGTCTTTAATTTTTAAGAGTTTGCAGAAAATATTGAACTAATCTTTCAATAAATTAATGTCACAAAGAGCAAATTTAACTTCTAATCTTAGTTTTGGGCCTGTGCTAAAGTTAGCCGAAACTATCAAACTAATCTTTCTATAACTTAATGTCACAACGAGCGAAAAAAATAAAAAAAAATTACAAATTTAACTTTTTATCTTAGTTTTGGGCTCGGGCTTAGCACGGGCCAAATGCCACTAGTTATAGAACATAAGGATCAATATAGCATATAGAATTTCGATTTATCACAATTCTAATACTAATATTATTAAATGGTGATTGTAAATATTGTTGATATTCTTTTATTTTCATGTTCAATTTGAATGGTAATTTTTTTTTTTTTTTTGGCATTTGAAATCCTTTTTATTACAGTTCTATATTTATTTCAAATACTAATTGTTTAATGGAATGATTAGTTATAACTAATGAGGCATTTCTCCCCCCTTTAGGCGAAAGTGAAGATAAAAAATAAGAATTGATCGTTCAAGTATTCCAAATTGAATGGCAAAATGACAAGAAGAGAGACATATGGATGGGGTTATATATTCATCTATATTGAATTGCGGATTTTGAAATGATAAAATCATTTTTGATTGGAAAAAAAAATAATTCTGGATGATATGTCACAAATTCTAATTTGTGATGGATTTTGGGCCGTCATATAACTGCTCGTCTTTATTTTTTGTGACAAAAAACATAAAATTGTGACAAAATATTTATGACAAACAAGTTTTTAAGTTCCAAGAATTAGATTTTCCACTTCTCGGAACTACATTCATCATAGCATAGATACTAAAGAAGTTTAAAATAATGTCTTTTTTCCCCTATTTATTTTATTCGCATGCTAAAGATTGCAGCCACAAAGTTGGCTAACAGTCCAGACAAATTTTCATCGTATACTATATAAAAGATACGGACGTTGGCCTGTTCTTATATCGATGGTCCTAACATAAACTAAATACACAAAAGGGGATTCGGAAATGCCCGAGGAGAACAGGAGTCATGCAGAAGAAAGTACCATAAGGCCGGGTGACTGTAATTTGTTCAACGAATACAATAGAAAATGAATTTTTTTACCTAAAGAAGGTGACGACTATCGTACATATTTTGCCATCAGTGTATGCATTATTCATCATAAATTACCTAGTTTTACGCTGACTGTCAGTATACGACCCAAAAGCTTGTAGTTAGTCTAGTATTATGAGTTTTGAGGGGGCAGGGGAGTTTATTCTGCTAATTACTGCTAAATATTATTGACTTCACTGTATGGGTATTTAACTTCATGTACCAATTGACATGGATTGATAGGAGTTAATGACATATGTTATATGTATCGAGAAATTAAATAAAGTTTACTTCAAATAAACTAGAAACTAAACAAAATCTCTGATTTCTCTCTCGATTTTCAAACTAGACCTCAATAAATATTAACAGGATAATGTTTTCGACAAAACTGCTAACATGTTAAGTGAAAATGATTGGGGAATACCAAAGTAGTTGGGGCACAAATAAGGCTCGCTGTGTATTAGGACTTAGGACTTAGGAGTAATAGATACATTGACAGACTTAGGACCCGCTTGGCCATAAGAGTTATTCACTTTTTTCTGGAGTATTTTTTCATTTTTTTTTAAAAATCAAATTGTTTTGACTACTTAAAAATTCCAAATACAACTTAAGTTGTATTAGAATTAAAAACAACCAAAACTTATTTTTCACTTTTTCATTAACCAAACCTTGTTGAAAAAGTACATTTCAACAACAAAATATTATTTTCAAATACTATAACCAAACACAACTCCAACTTCAAAAATTCCAAAAAAAGTGAATGTGTTTTTGGTTTCTATGGCCGTTTACTTAGCATACAAGCTATGGGTAAAAACTCTCTTATATGACGTTGTGTATTAGGAATATTAGATACAAGGATGGGTTTAGTGAACAAGTTATGGCTCAAACTGTCTCTTATATGCAGTGGCGGAGCCAGAATTTTTCTGATGGGGGGGGGGGGGTTTCAAAATATAAAAATAAACACACGAAAAAAGAAAGAGAATTTTTCACTGGTGTGGTTCTAACCCCTTCCAACCACTTGGCTCACCCCTCCCCCCCTCCTCCCCGCTTATATGACGCAGTGTATAATTAGGAGTAATTAATGCATACATTATACGAACTTAATGTACAAGTTATGGGTCGAAACGCCTCTTATATGACGCTGTGTATTAGGACTACTAGATACATCAATGGCTTTAGTGTACAAGTTATGGGTCAAAACGTCCCTTATATGACGCCGTGGCCTGTGTATTGGGAGTAATAGATACATGGACGGACTTAGTCTACAGATTATGAATTCACTCGAACCTACTAGCTTTGACTCAGACCATATTATATACTTTATGTATTTAAAAATCTACTAAAATATTTACAAATATTATATTTGAACATAGTAAATCAAATGAATTATTGGAAAATTTCAAACTCGTACCTATAAATTAGTAAAAATCATGAAACCTCTTATTAGATGTACATGCGTGATAAATTATTATTTTGGGGTCCGTTGGGGTGAAACTTTTGCTAGGGTGAAAATTATGTTCCTCCACCTCCATAATAGATTCCGATTATTATTATTATTAAACGTGTGCTAAAACGAATAGTAGTAAATAATCCAACTTGAAACCTAGTCAAAACCCTACTAATTAGCATTTGCTGAAGAAGTCATCCCTTTTAGCACTAAAATTGGGCTCTAATGAATCCTTTTGTTACGCTATTCTTGTTATGTAAAATCTCACCATAAAAACAGTCATTTCTCACTCTCTTCTATGCTCTCACTTTCTTTATTCACCTCTATAATATCATGGAATTTTTTAACGAATTACTTACCCTCATGTGTACCGCGGCAGTTGTTTTCGGCGGAGGCTTTTTTTATTTTGCTTGCCTCTTCGGCTCTGCTGAGCAGAAGGGTAAAAATGCCGTTCAACTTTCTGGTGGTTCTCTAGCCAAAGAGAAAGTTCAAGAAGGGTACGAACAATACTCGTCTTTCTTCAGCCACCCTAATGGAAATGAAATCGACACCTCCAATAAAGTCCCTGCCTTTGTTGACACTTTCTATAATCTCGTCACTGATATATACGAGTGGGGTTGGGGCCAATCTTTTCACTTCTCCCCTTGTATCCCTGGAAAATCCCATCGCGATGCCACACGCATGCATGAGGAAATGGCTGTCGATCTCTTGGATGTGAAGCCCGGAGCCCGTATCCTTGATGCTGGTTGTGGGGTTGGTGGCCCAATGCGGGCTATCGCGGCCCATTCTGGTGCTAACATCGTTGGCATCACCATTAATGAGTACCAGGTAAAACGGGCCCAGGCTCACAACAAGAAAGCCGGGCTTGACTCTCAGTGCGAGGTGGTTTGTGGCAAATTCTTGCAAATGCCGTTTGCGGACGACAGTTTCGATGGAGCTTACTCTATCGAAGCAACATGCCATGCCCCAAAACTCGAAGAAGTGTATAGAGAGATCTACAGGGTGTTAAAGCCTGGATCTCTGTACGTTTCCTATGAGTGGGTTACAACCGAATTGTACGATTCGGATGATCCTGAACACGTGGAGATAATTCAGGGGATTGAAAGGGGTGATGCTTTGCCAGGGTTGAGAAGCTACAAGGACATTGCTGAAATTGCTACTAAAGTAGGTTTCGAGGTGGTGAAGGAGAGTGATTTGGCTAAGCCACCTGCGGAGCCATGGTGGACGAGGCTCAAGATGGGGAGGATCGCTTATTGGAGGAATCATGTCGTGGTCACTGTGCTTGCTTGGCTAGGGATCGCACCTAAGGGTGTCACGAATGTCCACGATATGTTGTTTGTGACAGCTGATTATTTGGCTAAAGGGGGTGACACTGGCATTTTCACTCCTATGCATATGATTCTATGTAGGAAGCCTGAATAATACACTAGAAAAAGGATTACTTTGCGACGAATGATCTTACTTACGGAGATATTATCGACGGAATTAGATAATTAGCGATGAAAATCATGCATGTTTAGTGAAAATTAGGCACGTTTAGCAATATTATTAATCTTTTTTTGTTTGTAGTGACAAAAGGTAGGGGAATGGCAGAGCAAATGAGCAAAATTGTTGAAGCAAAAATAATTCCTATTTGATAGCTTTGACTTTTAAATTTCCATGGCAAAATATCTCTTTGTTAGTGATTGAATCGGTGGGTGTCCCTTTGGACGTATCTGACAAAATTGGATCATTGTTAACTTTCTTTTCCTTATAGTTTGATTTTGTGCATCAAAGATGAGATCTCATTCATGCTTAAATTAACCTTTTCCCCCCCTCATTTTTTGCATGGTTATTGCTTAATTATAATATAAATCATGTGGTTTAGTTGTGTTATGGGTTTGATTCTGTTAGTTAACCAGAGAGCGAAATTAAAGAGGACGTATTACATATTTAATATCCACATTCCTTAATTTTAGTTGGATAACAGAACGACTGTTAATTTTTAAATATTGGATGGTTAGAACTAATCAAGTTAGTTTAGATTTAACTACAATTGTGTGTGGAAGAATCCTAAAACCAGACAACGACTTCCAAATTCTTCAATGTCGTCTACCAATTAAATATTGGAGACTAAAATCTTTTTCAAGTGTGATGTTTTAGATGCGAGATTTTTTTTGTTTTTTTTGTTTTTTTTGTTTTTTGTTTTTTGTTTTGAAATGTTAAAATTAATCAATTAAAAATAGATTTGACTACAAGTATGAGAGAGAATGTGATTGTGGTTTTAGAAAAAAAGTAAATGAAAAAAAAAGTTTTTTTTTTTCATTTTTTTTAGTGGGTAGTAAATTTAATGTAAAAAGGGAAAAAAGAGTGACAAATAATAAATAGGATGTGTCTAGCGGTGGCAGCGTGGGTAAAACACTGCTTGCCGCAAACTGGTTCTGCATGAAAAAAATATATTACTCCCTCCGTCCAATAATAAGTGTTACCTTAGCAAAAAACACGCATATTAAGAAACCAATGATGAAGTGTAAAGTTTATCAAATTATCCTTATGTAAAAAAAAAAACTTTTTCCTCTTGATGATTAGAGCATTTGCACAAGTAGTCCATCTTTTGACATTGAAATCGAGTTTTGGGTTAAAAGTGTCCCTTATCTATGAGAAGAGGTTCATTTTGGTCCCTCAAATATTATCCTGAGCATATTTGATCCCTTATTTATGGGAGTAGGTTCATTTTGGTCCATCAAATATAACGCTAAGCATAGTTAATCCCTTAACTCTGCTAAAGTGGGGCACTTTTGGTTCCCCTAATAAAATCCGTTTAAAAAGTAACGGTGTTAAACCATGTGACACTCACGTGACTTGTAAGAGGCTAAACCCATTGGACAAAAATACTAAACTCATTCGCCATTCTCCCCAACTTCATATGAAGAAACACTTCACCGGAAAAAGTCCTAGCCTCTCTGTAGAAAGCTTCAATTGGCTGGAAGAAGAAGAAGCTGATTCTTTAAAACAAGCAGAAACTTTATATAATATATTGAAATTTGCATCCACACGCTTTTGAAAAAAATTGGAGCGGTTCCACCAATTAAGATAATTTATAACAGTTGTTAAAACGAATTTTGATTTTTTTAATATTTAACCAAAAAAAACTTTATATTCATGTGCTTCCAAAATACGTGGAACGGTTCCATGTGTCTTTGCCAGATTACCGTTTAAGAGTTGGTTACCAACCATATGATCCAAATATTATGAGTTGCTTTGCTAATATCTTATATGAGTTGCATTTTTTAAAGAAATGCCATTACTCTGCTTTGCATTTTGTCCGATGGGTTTAGCCTTTTACGAGTCACGTGAATGTCACATGGGTTTAGTATCGTTATTTTTTAAACGGGTTCTATTAGCGGAACCAAGGTGCCCCACTTTAGCATAGTTAAGGGATTAAATATGCTTAGCGTTATATTTGAGGGACCAAAATGAACCTACTCCTATAGATAAGGGATCAAATATGCTCAGGGTAATATTTGAGGGACCAAAATGAACCTACTCTCATAGATAAGGGACCATTTTAACCCAAAACTCGAAATCCAACCATCATTATTTAGAGTACTACTACTTCTTTTGCCTCTTACTAATCCTATCTTCCATAAGTCAAAACTTTCATTTTCACTTGAAACCCAAAATTTGACATTGTGAATCCAACTTTTGGTCTTGAATAAAGAAACTTGTCATTTTTTGTCCAAGGGCAAAGATGGAAAAAACTAGTCAATATATGCATTGGTATCCTAAGGTAACACTTATTATGAGACAAAAAAATTTGGTTAAGGTGACACTTATTATGGGACGGAGGGAGTATATCTTATGCATGAAAAAAATATATTATATTTTACTTTTGCGATCAACTTAATTTTTTAACCATAAATAACTAAATGTTATGTATAATTTAATTTTGGCTAGTAATGATTTCCAACAATATTTGTATTTTCCCATTTATGGCTTGTTACAAATTCTACCCAATATGAAGTAAGATATGCATGGGATTTTTCACTCTATGATAATTAGGGAAAACTAATTACTCGTTTTAGATCATTTTTAACTTTTCCCCGATTTAGCTATCATCATCGTCGACGACTTGTTGCTTGTATTCAGATCTTTGAATACCTAAAACAAATCGACGACTTGCTTTTTCCAGTCTGTGAAGACCTCCGGCGAAGGCCTTTGATACTGGTTCTCTTATTTTTCTTTTTCTGTGATTCTTATATTCAGATCTGTAGAGATTACATGTAAATTTGGTGTTTGTTTAAGGGTGTTTGGATTTGAAGCTATTCGAAATAGATTTGATCGATTTCGGATGGAGTTTCGTAGTTGAAGGATCAAAATCAATTTTTGTATAAGTTTGTATAATTTTATATAACAATGTGTGTATAAACATCTCTTGTACGCTATTATACACTTTTATACAAGGTTGATACATTGTCTACAGTAGGTGTATAAAGTTATATATTGCTGTATAATGTTGTATATTGTGAAAAATTGGCTATGCCGGTGGAAATAAAAATATGGCTACAAAGATGTAATCTTTTATGCTGGATTGTATATTCTTGAAATTATCCCTATATTTAATTTATTTTCAAATTCTAAATAGTAAGTTTTAGCATACGGTGTCAAAAAATTTCCTATACGTACGTTCAGTTTATTTTATCCTTTTATAAAAAATTGCTTCCCCCATTTTTGAAGTTACTTAATATTTGTCTAGAGAATTAATTGTAGTTGTCCGTCTACTAGTACAGATAATTGGAAAAAGTACTTTTACGCATGGTAATACAATCAAGTACTGCCAAAAATATGTATTACACACTTTTCGAACAAATCTATATATATGGATATTGTGGTGGGCAAGGTTGAGACTTCGAACATGGAAACTCAAAAAATTGAGTGATTTTGCAATTACCACCACAAAAGGATCAAGGAAACGCATTCGAAAAATTCGTCTTCCATGGATGAAGAAGAAATACAGTTTTAGGGGTCAACTCGGAGATGACATAGTATTCGAGATACTAATATGGCTCCCCGCCGAGTCATTGATGCGATTCCGGTGTGTTTCTAAAGCTTGGGACACTTTGATACGACACGATCCCAACTTTGTCAAGTCCCACATTGCGCGTTCTCATGACCGTCCCTCAGCCACCCACCTCTTGTTTGAGCTGCATATTCCAAAAACACATGAACTAGAAGGATTTTCTTTACAACTCATGCGTCATCTTTATTCAGACACAAGGCCATCCGAGATCAATATCTGCTCGAATCAGTGCAATGGCATAGTTTGTTTTACAAAAGATAGGTCTTCTCGAGTTTACCTATACATTTTCATCACTGGGGAGATCAAAGTTTTGCCATCCTCTTTGATAAATTGGTACGAGCACACTTGTAACTTGTTTCTCGGATTTGATACGGTCATGGAAGAATACAAATTGCTTCATGTTTTTAAATACGATGATCTGCTAAAGATGGAGATTCTAACTCTAGGAACAAACTCCTGGAGAGAAATAGAACTAATCCCTGAAAATTGTCCTCCCAATTATTTTTCTCGGAATTGTGTTTTCCTCAATGGGCTAGTTTATTGGAAGAGAAATAGTTTATTCAATCATATCGACTACTTCAACTTCGGAGAAGAGAAGTTTGGGATTATTTCACACCTAGAATACAGGAATATACATATAACTATTGTGGCCAGAACCCGAAGGATATTGGAACTCCCAAAACGGATATTGGAAAAGCTATCCTGTTTGGAAAGCCACCTGGTAATTGGAATTGGTGTAATTACTAGGGTAGTAATTATTACAGCCTAGTAATTACGCAAAGTAGTGTAATTACAACGACCCGTTTGTTTGTCATAACATAATTACAAACAGTAATTACAAGCGTCTTTGTTGGTTGCACAAGTGTAATTACACAATTGATCTTTTAATTTAAAAATAAAATTTAATTATAAAAAATTTAAAATTAATATTTAAAAAATATTGCCTTTATAAATGATATTAAATTAGTTATTTAATAACACATTGTTTCTTGAAAATATATTAATTAATAATCATATATTTGTAACTAGTATTGCAATAAAAATAATTGATATATATTTTTCAAATTAATATTTAATTTTAATTAATTATAAAACTTAAAAGAAGACTTTTTTTGTGAGAACATCATGGATTGGATGTTTGATAAAAAAAATAATATTAATAAATATAATGCCATAACATTATTCAAATGCTTGATACAAAAAATCCATCAAATGCAAGTGAAAAATAAACAACATGCAATGTGAAAGCAAATAACTTAAAATTAAAAATATAACCTAAATTCAAAATCCAAAAGAAAAAGTTCAACATAATACTCTTATGTCAAATTCCAACATTACATAAGTAAGTTCCAACGTAACTTAAGTAAGTTCCAACGTAACTTAAGTAAATAATTCAAAAGAAAGGAAAAATATAAGTCTATAACCTCATTCACAATGAAATTCTACTTTAATAACGTCACCCGTTATATGTTAAGTTTGTTAATAACTCATTCTTTCCAATATTAAGAGGTGTAGTTTCAAATATTAGAATAATAACACGGTTATGCTAAATGAAGAAAATAAAAAATAAAAAATACGAGCAATTGCATGGAATCACAAGAAGTAAAGGTTGGGAATGAAAAGAAAGAAAATGAAAAATAAATAAAATAAAAAGAAAAATACATTTTAAAAAATAAAAATAAGAAAAAAGTAAAAATAAAAAAGAAATTAAAATAATAGAAATAAAAAAATATTAAAAATCAAAAAAATTAAAATAATAGAAATAAAATAAATTAAAAATAAAAATAAATTAAAGTAAAAAAATAAACAAACTAAAAAGTAACCCTGTAATTACAGGGTGTAATTACACCCAATTCTCAGCCCCCCCTTGAGAATTGGAGAGTGTAATTACACCTGTCAATTACACCCAATTCCCACCTAACTGTGTAATTACTTGGTCAAACAAACAGGCCAAACTGTGTAATTACATCCAATTACACCCAATTCCAATTACCTGGGTGGCTTTCCAAACAGGCCCTTAATGTCTTCCAAATCGTACGAGTTCACCGGCTTTCTTCGCAAGCATAATATTATAGCAAAGAGCAAATTTGTTGAGAACATTATCCCGTTATCATTTATTCATAAGGTTTAGTTTGAAAATCAAACAAGAGAATCACTCGAGATTTTGCTCAGTTTCAAGTTTTGATGTATTATGGATTGGTATGCAGGTCCATTGGCCTGATTAATCCTATCAGAGTTGACACTATATATGCTTCATTGATTTATAAAGGTTTTTGTTTGTTTCACTCCCTTGCTAATATCATGCTTTCCTTAGTTTTTCCTTTTTATAGCGATAGTTTTTGCCACACTTGTTTGCATTTCTGATTAAGTTCCTATAGTAAAACACTGTTGAAGTATATTGTTGGCATTAGCACGTGTAAGTTTGATGATTGACAAAGTAAGGGTACAAGGCGAATGAACCAGGTCTATGGACACGTTCTATCCAAGAGACAGATGCAAGATAAAGTGAATGAACCAGACACAGATGAATGACCAGGTGAATAAACCAGATTAATAGGCATGTTCTAGCTATCTTAGACATTGAGACGAGTCAGGGTTGAATGAACCAGGTCCAAAAACATGTTCTGGCTCATGACCTGGAGCGAGTAGAATTTGTGATTTATGGTAAGGACTTGGTGGACAAGTTACAGGATTTCTAGCCATATTTATCAAGATACACTTCAGACTCCTAAAAGGATACTGAAGCCGCGTGAATGCAAGAATTCCAAGTAACAAACCCTAACTCTGATAATGGGCCTCATCACATAGGGTTTGTGTTCAACCCGACTTGGTGTACCTAAAGCTATAAATATCCAACTCCTGCCTTGAAGAAATTTTACGCACCTACAAATAGAGAAAATGAGAATATTGAGCAAACCTTATCAATACAATAATTGAGAAAGTTTTGATTACTGAAGTGTGGCTTGATACAAAGAAAAAGACCAAAAAACCTGTTTCATATAGGGTTATGTCTTACAGTCTTCAAGTCTAGATTCATGTATTAGGATTGTTTATCAAGTTGTACTTTTATTTGCTTTTGTAGAAGCTATTGTTATAGGTGTAAACGTTTATCAAATTCAACATTAAGTTTAGGGCAACTTGAAGTGGGTTCAATAATCTAGGGAGATTGTTCAGATAAGAATTAGAGTTTAGTTCCTATAGGTTACAGAATTTTTAACTTGAATTTGCAAGGCTCACAGTTGTAGTGAGGCTTGGGAAAAATCCTATAGAGGTGTAGGTCCTGATTTTTTCACCCTTTGTGAGCCGGCTGGTTTCCACATAAAAATAACTATGTTCTTATTTTTCTGTTCTTTACTATTCCGCAAATGCTAGCTTGGAACAAATAGAGTAACGTGGTCTAGCCTATAGGCGAAAATAGGGAATCGTTTAGGATAGATATTTGGTAGTGCAAACATCGATATCATATATGCTTGATTAGAATGGAAAGAAAAGAATAGAGAGAGTAATTTGACTAAGAAATGCACTAGTCTTTTCTTTTGTTTTCCTTTTCAATGTTCACACTTTTCCTTGATAACATCAACAAAAGAAATAACACCTTCTTGTTTCAAGAGTGATAATGTTTTTTATTTTTTTATTTTCACAAAAAAAAAAAGAAGGTGCGGCTGGAGCATAATGAAAATTGATACAAGAAGGTGATTCCTGTCTTATGAGTAAATAGAACACACACACAAAAAAATTGTTCACTACTGAATTGTTCCTTAGATTTTGAATTAATACGTGTTAGCAGTTTTGTTGAGAACATTATTCCCTTAACATTTATTTTGAAAAAAATAAAACAAAGAACTAGTCGAGATTTTGTCGAGCTTTGATATTTTATCATAAATTAATTTGAACACCAAGGTAGATTGTCAAAATCTTGCTTAATTATCATTATATCCCTAAGATATTATACATTTGCACTAGATCTTGTTGGCTAAAAAGGTTAGATTTTCCAAAGCTAGTATTTCTGCAATCACACCCGCTCGATTAGTCATTTTATAATTATTTGATTCCTCGTCTCATGCAGTATTACAACGTTAAATAAATTACAACAACGTACTTAAATTTCAAGAACATGTTTAGCCATATATATAATAAACGCGAACGTAATTCGGGTCAATAAACACTTTTAAAGAATAATCACACATGAACTCCAAACATGCACAAATAAGGCCTTAATTAACAAATTTATAAATGAAGGAGTACAACTAGGAAAAAGAGTGCAATTGTACAGATAAGAAGTGGCAACAAAAAAGGTATATAAACTCCTTTACGAAAGAAAAAGAATGCACATCAATTTCATTCCATTCTTTATGTAACTTAGCCAGATTCTATCCTTTATGTAGTAGAAGTTGGTAGAGAAAAAGAAACCAAATAAAGAACAACAAGAAACTCAAAATACTGATTTTTTTTCCTTCAAAATCTTCATATGATAAAGATGAATTTTGAGAGTTCAAGTAGTGGTGTTCCTTCATCTTTTCGTGGCCTAAGAATTCTCTTGGTTGATAATGATACAACTTCTCAGTTAAATATAGCATCAGCTCTTGAAGAACATTCTTTCAGAGGTACTTTTTCTTATCTTTCTACCACCATATAATTTGCATTTTGAAGACTTTACACCAATACAATTTTTATGTATATCTCGATGTCCTTAATTACGTCATCTCCTGATATATGTATTTAGCTTTATGTTAAAGAAGTGAGTTTCCGAAAAGTGTAACAACATGATATCAAAGGAAGTAAAGGTTTTAGGGTTGAGTCTCAATGCCTTTTTTTTTTTTTTTTTTTCTGAAACAATTTAACTTTGAACTTCCATTTTATGCTGAATTAATGAGATGATTAATGGCTGTCACTAATGTTTATGACTTGTTCTAGATCACAAGTTCCAAATTAAAAGTCTTCTTTTGTTTCAATTTCTGTTCAAACAATGTCAAACAAGTTGGTATATGTGAAGGGAGTACTTTTTGTACATATATATATATATTAAATCTTGGACATCCTTGAATTGCCAAATGTATGTAAACTAGCAAATTAATGATATTTTCCGAATAAGGGAAAATGGTAAAGACAAAATAAATAGAGCAGAAAAACTCACCACTTCATATATCAAGTTAAATTAATTTCTGAAGGCCCAAAAGGAAATAAATAATAAACCGGACAAAATTCATAAAGAATTAATGATTGAGTAATATTAACGTGGGCTTATCTCATTCAATAGCAACATGCTTGCTGTTCAAATGGAAAAAGTTCAGTTGGTTTCTCAGCAAATAGATTAACTTAATTAGGTCTTACATAAACCAGAGATTTGACAGATATTAGTCACTGAATATCGATCAAAAATAAAAATTTCTTTATGTTCTTTTGATCTAATACTACTATTCACGGCGTGCTACCTTTATCCGCATAAAGGAAAGTGAAGGTGCATCACTAGGTAGGGATCTAGTAGCTCAGTTGGTTGGCTACCTTGGTGAGGGTTCGAATCCCCACATTGTAATCCCCTTCCCCTACCTCTATGTAATAAAAACAATTTTTTTTTTTTTTAAAAAAGAAGGTGCATCACTAGTAATTCTGAACATGTTACACAATGTATATATATAACTTCCTTGTGACATTTTATGAGATTGATTATTGTTTACACAGTTACTACCGTGGAACTAGCAACTACAGCTCTGTCCATTCTCGGGGAACGAATCGATGAATTCGACCTTGTCATGGCGGATGTCATGCCAGAAATGGACTGCTTTGAGTTCATGAGGTCTACTCAACTCATCAAAGACATACCTATAACCTGTAAGACCAAATTTCTCAAATTCTCAAATATGGGACACTTGAAAAGTGTCAAAATGTTTTGTTTTTGGTTACCTCATTTGAAATTTGGTTCTAACTATTTTCATTTTTATTTAGTAATGTCATCAATGATGAAGAGAGAACTGGTCCGAGAAGCAGTGGCACAAGGTGCATCTTTCGTTTATATGAAGCCAATTTCAAGAAAGAAACTCAAGAATGTGTGGCAACATGTGTGTACGCACCAAATTAGCAAAGTAAGTCAAAAACCAGAACATAACAAGGCTAATAATCATGTTGAAGTAATGGATGAACCATCTGGTGCTAACAAGAAAATTCAAGATAGGAAGGGAAAAAAAATAGTGAATTCTACCGAGACTTATCAAGACCAAGAAGAAGGCATCATGACATTAGAAAAATATGAGGAAGAAGGGTCTAAGCGAACGAGAAGTACTGATGAGGCAGCACAAGTTAAAAATAGTAATTCAAAAGAAGAGGATCATTCTTTGGTCTGGAAAAATACAATGGAAGGACGAGAGAAGAAAAGACAGCGCATGGAATGGACACTAGATCTTGACAATAAATTCAAGGATGCCGTTTGCGAGTTAGGAGAAAGAGGTATGTGCAATAAAGGACTTAGTTTCTATCACAGTTTCTATCACATCACAGACACGGAAAATAACAAGAACACTAGAAAACGATGTAATTTTTAGGCAAGGATTTTTCTGGATATACTTTATTTAACTACCTAATCCTCTTCTTTGTCGATTTAGCCCGTCCAAAAGCCATTCTGGAGATTATGAATGTGCCAAATTTGACTCAAAAACAGGTCGCGAACCATCTGCAGGTATCTGAGTTTGCTTTGAATGTTGTCATCACTGTACTTTTCTTTGCTGTTTTCTTAATTACTATCATTGAACTCTTTCATTAAAAAAAAGAGCTTGTGTGCTAGCATCAGATCATAGAAAAGAGTAGATGAAATACTCTAGTTGTGACATTAATTGATAGTTCTACGTTTGGTCATATTCTCCTAATTTCTTTCTATCTTTTTGGTCCTTGTGCAGAGATACAGAACCCAAACACGACAAGCACAATATGTTCAACCAGCCAACCAATCTCAAATCATGTCGCAAATGCCACCCCCTCTAGTTCCAATAAGTCATTCTCAAGATGGAGTTAACAAGGGGTACCATCAGTTCAGGTTTATGAGGGAAACTAGAACTTCTCTACAAGAATGTCATGAAGAAAAACAACCTTTGAATGTTGAAAGTACAATTGGGAACTTGAATTCTGTGTTCCAGAGGTTGTCTTTTCTGGACAATGGACATCACTTGAATACGTTTAATCACTTTCCGGACAATGGGCATCATGTCAATGTACTGAATTCAAACGTGCTCCCTATGAACTTTAACGAACCACTTCAAGAAGAATACTTACCTCAACCACCTGCAGAACCTTCTTTAGTTCCACCGAATGATTTCTTCACAGGGTTGAATGGCTGGAACCAAGATCCAGAACTCGACCATTTCAATGGCGAAATAATGACAGAAAATCAGATCGGCAGTTATTACAATTGGCCAGAGAAAGCTCCACTTAATCGCAGCTCAACTCAAGATAATATCTCCACAAGGTCAGTATCAATATAACAAACGAAACAAATCCTTAGCTTGTGATTTAATCTGTCAATTTATAATACTGTATATTGTTTGCCAACAGGAATCGGAATCCTTGATATTACTCAAATCGCAATGGCAGTTCTGGAGCACTTCAGGGCCCTTTTATATGTGGCGATGGAATGTAACGGGCAAAGATAATGTTCGATAGTTTTTCCTTGATCTATTTTTATAGGCTTCCGCAGAACTCAAAACAATATTTATCTTCTATTTTTTGAACTTTTAATGATCGAACGAACATATTTTTTGTGTTCTCTACTCATATGACATATAGCTCCTGTCTGTATCTATTTTGGTTATGCTCCCATCGCGCCTTCTTTTGTTTTGTGAAAATGAAGAGTATACATATCATCCCTCCTAAAATAAGACAGAGTGATTTCCTCTGTTGATCTTTTAAGGAATAGTATGAAAAAAATGAAAAGGAAACTTTCTTTATCAAATTACCTTCTCTATTCCTTTCTAATCAAACTACTTGATCACTGTAGAAGTATGATATATACTTCAACACAAAGGCGGAGGCAGAATTTGGAGCTTATGCGTTCGGAAATTCTAATCCTTTTAAGCTTATGGGTTCGGAAAATCGAATGGTTAAACCCCAAAAAAGAAGAAGGTGAATACATAGTTAACCCCCTGAGGTTTTACCCAAATCCCCTTTACACACCATTTTGATTAGGTGGCATTCGCGTGTTTTACACGCAGATTGAGCACGTAAACAGGCATAGATGTATTCCAGTGATGCCACCAACCTCGTGTGGTTCGGGTTGCCCTTCGAGGTAAATTTTTAAACACTCCCTCACGACTCAAATTAATCCCAATTATCGTCCAAAACTCACAAGGATTTCACAGTTTTAATCCCTCAACAGATCACCAGGAACACATTTGAGTTTCAGCAATAGAGATAACAGGCTAATATTAACATCTTCTTGAAGCTGATGAAACCAGACTTCAACAACAAAATGCCCAAATTAGGAGTCTCAAAAAGCTTTGCTAAGATAATGATGAATACAGTACAGTACGTACATCCTTCACTGAATGGTCTCATCCTCAATTTTCATTAGAGAAACTGTTAGGATAAAATGGAAAAACTATGGAGAAATGTAGAATTATGATATACCTCAACATCAGTGTTTTAGAACTGTCAATATTCTTAATAGAACCTTTAAACCATTAGCACTGAAGTTCCACGTAGAAACGACTAGAACGAGAGAACGCCTCCAACTGCAAACACGAGTGTAATTGAGGGTTTGCTCTGTAATAGGGTAGACAACAGGCAAATAGAAGAGACTCTTCTCGTTATAAATTCAAGAGTTGGGATGGAACAACACTATATCACCACATGTTATGCTTTAAATTTCTTGTTGTTTTATGCCTTGTATTTGCTATGCTAATAAGTCTAGATATGTATATCAATGCAGAATAAAAGCTGGTCGAAAACGATTGGGGAACACCAAATGAACAAAATCTCGATTAATTTTCTCATTCGATTTTCAAACTTAAACCACATCAACAAATGATAATGGGATAATGTTCTCAACAAAACTGCTAGCATGTCGTAATTCAAAATGATCAGGGAACACCAAAGTAGATGGGGGACTAATAAAGCTAGCTGTTGCTAAAACATGTTCTGTCCTGTCACTCCTTTCTGCTTCAAGCTGCAAGGTGGCAACCTTCTCCGAATTTGGATCATCAGAGTTATATTTCATAAAAATCTTGTTGACCTCATCGGATATCAGGTGGCGCTTCTCATATCTGCAGTGGAAGGGCAAATACTGAACCAGCATTTCCCACAAAGTAAGTGGCTTATATATATTCATGTCTTCTGGGGGTGAAAGAATCCCAAACTTCTCCTCTCTGAAGTCGAAGCACTCGATATGACTACTGATTGCACTTATCCTACAATAAAGTAGCCCATGGAGGAAAATACAATCCCTACCAAAATAAGCGGCATGAGACGTTTGAGGGATTAATTTTATATCTCTCCAGGCGTTGGTTCCTAGAGTTAGTATCTCCGTCTTTGGCCAACCTTTGTAGTAAAAAAGTATGAAGCAATTTGTATTTTTCCATGGCCGTATCAAATCCCAGAAGCAACTTTGTCATGTTCAAGTAACAATTTAGAGAGGGTGACAAAGCTTTCATCTCACCTGTAGTAACATTGTACAAGTAAACATTATAACCTTTATGAAAACAAAAAAGGCTGTTGCAATGATTCGAGCAGATAGATATCTCTGATCTTCTGTCTGGATAATGATGAGGCGCGAGTTGTAAAGAAAAATTTTCTAGTGTGTTGTTGGGTCAACAGGAGGACTAATGTCCAGTTGAAACAAGAGGTGAGTGGCTGAGGGACGGGCATGAGAAGGAGCAATGTGGGACTTGACAAAGTTGTGATCGTGTCGTATCAAAGTACTCCAAGGTTTACAAACACACTTGAATCGTATCAGAGACTTGGCAGGAAGCCATGACAGTTCTCGAATACCATGTCATCTCCAAGTTGAACCTGAAACCACGCTTCTTCTTCATCGTTGGACGATTATGAACGTTTTTTGATGTGTTACTAATTGTGGTAGTAATTTCAAACTCATCACTCACTTTTTTGAGACTTCGTACCATGTTTGCTGCTACGGGAAGCTCAAGTTATATATATCCTCTTATATAGAAATCAACCGCAGGTCTCTCCATATTTGAGTTTACAAGGGTTTTAGCGCAAGTTTTCCCATATTTAAGTTGGATTCCTAAATTTTCCAATAATACTTGTAGGAACCTATAATATAATTTTTAGCCAAATAAAACAGAAAAGTATTAGCGCAAGTTTTTCCATATTTGAGTTGGATTCCCAATTTTCCAATAATCCTTGTGGGGCTTGTGGGAATCTGTAGTATAATTTTTTGCCAAATAAAATACTGCTCCCTCCGAGCTAATTTATATGAGGGCTTTACTATTTGTCAAACTCTTTTCATGTATTGTGAATTACTTCATTCCTTTCAATTTATGTGAACCAATTTGACTGGACACGAAGTTTAAGAAAGAAGAAAATACTTTTAAACTTGTGATCTTAAATAAGTTACATATATTTTGTGTGGTTATAAATCATCGTATAAAGCTAAATTATTTTCAAATATAGAGAAGGATCATTCTTTTTGCACAAATTAATAAGGAAATAGGTTAATATAAATTGGGAGATAGAACTCTTTCCAGAAGAGATAAGTTATTTGACAATCTTTTCTAAGAAATTTCTGTCATCGATGGACTCCTATTCCCACTTCTTGGGAGTGAAAGGCTGGTCTTGAAGAGCCTAGGTTGGCTCAGAAAGCTCGAGTTATCGATCTTGTCCAGAGTAGGTTCCGCTTGGCTGTCAATGAAGGCTGCTTCTTCTGCCAAATCTGGAAACTTGGACTTGGATTCGCTAATCCCACCTGCATGTCTTATCGTAGGAGTGGAGAATCCACTTCTTTTATCAATATCAATAGAAAGGAGGGCGTATTAATTATGTAGGCTTATAGCATTTTTTATGTAGTTATCAAATATGTAAATTTTATTATAAAATATTCGAAGGATCTAAGTTTAAAATTGAGGCAAAGATTAACTGCTTTGGCTCTAGTCCTTTTTTTTTTTTTTTTATGTACGGAAAAAGTTTTGAACAAAAGTACTCAAACTATAAACATGGAACAACTCCAGCAACCGATGCTAGAAGCTTTGACAAGTCGAAGTTATAGTAACTTGTGTTGGGAATAGGGGTGGCAAACGGGTTGGTCAGGTCAGATTTAGGCGGGTCAAAATGGTTTAGATATGAACGGATCTTATGTGCTCTTACAAAAAAAATTAACTTACTCATAAAGGATCTTTAGACCGCAATTTAAAAGGTACATAAAGCGCCACAATATTAACATATTTTTTTATGCGAATATTAATATAAGGACTATTTTGTCAGAAACTGGCCAAATATACCCCTGTACCAGTGGAAAAGGGCCAAATATGCCCTCATTGTACTTTGGGTCAAAATATAACTCTGTCGTTACACTTTGGGTAAAAATATACCATGCCTTTATACTTTGACACAAATACACCCCTCATTTTAATGGAGGGACACGTGCCATCATTAAAACCCCTACCGTTTTCACATAACACGAAAAATAGGATGATGACACGTGTTCCTCCGTTAAAATGAGGAGTGTATTTGTGCCAAACTAAGCTTGGAATCGAACAAAGGACTGGACCGGTTCTGATACCGCTGATGATTTTTACCGATCCGATTTGCATTTTTGGGGCCATGGATTAGGACAATTTTTTTTTTTTAAAATACGTAGTTGGTCGATCGTCGTTGGGCAACGGTCCATTTTGCAAAAATATACGGCTCCAAACTCCCCTTTTGGCCCCCCAATTTTTTTTTTTTACACTTTAACCCATCCCCCACCCCTATATAAACCCCTCTCCATTTCCAATTTTAATCCACATCAATTTACTCTTCTCTTTCTCTCAATTATAGCTACTTTGCAACAATTAGCCACTTTAAATTTCTCTCAATTAAATATTATAAAGTTTTATTCTAGTTTCAATTATTAATTTTGCAATTATAAAAAAAATTGTTGGTGGAGTTGGTGTTTTGCAACAATCCGAAGTAGCTCCAAAGCTATGGTGGATTTGCAATTCCAGCCGCCTCCACTTTGGTGGAAATTAGTCCGTCAATGTGGTACTTTCATTCCAACTCTATCTTTATTTTCCGCTATTTAATTTACGCAATTTAATTCTAGCAATTTATTTTCTTGTGATTTAAATTAATTCTATTTAATAATGTCGAAGAGATTCAGGCGTGGTGCCAGTAGTAGTGGTATTATTAGGGGTGGGTTTAATGAGGAAACATTTGTGAACAAAACACCTAATTTAGGTATTGATATTGGTGAAAATAATCCACTTTTAGATCATGAGGTAATGCAACAACACTATACCTGAAATTTTAATGAAATTGATGATGATGAAACATAAGCCCCCGAAAATCCCATAGGAGATGCAGGTCCTGCCCAATCACATACACAAGACAAACCGCCAAGAACTCATAGGTCAACTGCTAGAATTTGAAAATTTATGACTAAGGATAAGGAAAGACAAACAGCTACATGTAATTTATGTAGACAAGGATTTGTTTTTCGGCAATAAACTAGTAAGGATGGTGGAACGGGTTCACTATGAAAATGTAATTTTACTTATATTAAGTTAGGAATATACCTAAAATATACTAAAAGTATACTTATAATATAAATCTACTTAAATTAAAAAATAGAAGTTGTATACTTGAAAAATAACTAAAATATACTTATAATATAAATATACTTAAGTTATAAAATAGGAATTTATAAACTTAGAAAAAACTTAAGTTATAAATAACTTAAGTTATAATACATATAACTTAAACATATATAAGTATATATAGTATACATATAACTTAAACATATATATACATATAAGTTATAAATATATATAGTATACATATGACTTAACATATATATTTATTTAAGTTATAATATATATAAGTTAAATTTTTTCTGTTAGTTAAGTTATTTATAAGTTAAGTTTTTTCTAAATTTGTAAATTTCTATTTTATAACTTAAGTATATTTATATTATAAGTATATTCTTAGTACATTTTAGGTATATGTAGCTTAAGTTAAGCATATAACTTTATATATATACACATATATGTTATTAGTTAGTAAATATATAAACTTTACTTATAAACTTATATAAATATACCTACAATATACTAAGAAATACTATAATATACATATACTGTACAAAAAATAAAAATAAAAGGATTTTGCCCGATTTGAACCGCCTTGCTCCGGCTTTTCAAGATCTGAACGGTTACCCAAGAATCGGTAGGCGGTGGTCGGTTCTGGTTTTTTGACTTGAAACTGGCCGGTTTTATAACCGGTTGTCGGTCCCAACTGGTTAACGGGCTTATGCCAAACTAAAATGATAGTGATATGTTTAAGCTCAAAGTATAATGAGAGGGTATATTTGGATGCAAGGTACAAAGAAGGGTTATATTTGACCCTTTCCCCAATAGTAGAGGGGTATATTTGGGCCTTCTCCGTTAATTTATATATCAACCGTAATGGTTTCTAGAACCGCGCTAAGGTGAAACAAGACAAATTTACTACTAGGAAGAAGGAAACTCAAAACATTTTTTTCTCTGCGAAATTGAATCAAATATGGGTAGCGATAGGAAGATTAAGCCTAAGAGAAATTCCCCTTCTTCTCCACCAGGTTTTTTCAATTTCTTATGTTATAATATGTGTGTGTGTGTGTGTGATTATATTATATAGGGGTTAATTTGTGTCTATTTATAACAGATGAAGTGAAAAGAAAACGCCAGAAGATCAAAGGAGATGAAGAAAAGAAAGACAAATCAAGAAAGGACAAACATAAATCCCATAAATCCAAAGGTAAAGTTGAGAATTTACTGATTTTTAATTTTGGGATTTTGTAATTTAACTGAAATGGGCTTTAAAAATGGTTCCTTGTTTTTTATTTTATAAATCAATTACTCCCTCTGTCCCAAAATAAGTGTAACCTTAGCAAAAAAAAAAAAAAATTATCCCAAAATAAGTATAAGTGTCTGCTTAGAAATTCAAGACAAAGATTGACAAGTATTTCAACCATGACCTTAAGCATTAAAGTTCTCCTCTTTAATTTTGCTCAATTCTCGAAAACATCTAATAAAGAAGGGGTAGTTTAGTAAACTTCACATTGCATTTATTGATTTCTTAATGGGCGTGATTTTTGCTAATGTGACACTTATTTTGGAACGGAGGGAGTAATTACTATTAGGGTTTGCTTCAGTAATTAGCAAAATGAGTGTGTAATTATTAGGTTATCTTAGACAGGCCTTCACTAGTAGATTGAATTTTCATGAGTTTTAACTGCTACTATAGGCTATAATTATCCAACTATACCTCTAAAATAATCAACTTTAGCTTATGATCTTGGATTATGATTCTCAGAAACCTCTACATGAATATGGGGGTTGGCCGTAGTGGGCTTGAGGAGGGTAGAGATAGGCCTAAAAAGTATTAGGGTTGAAGGTTAGTCGGTAGTCGGGTGTATTTCTTTTCCATTCTCGGAGTATTAGTATTATTCTTGTCTTTTCGCATTCTTAGATTTCTTTACTACTTGTTGTTTGTTTAGCCTCGATTGTCATATTCTTAGATTGTTTTAGACTATTATCTTGATGTTGTTTATGCTTGTTGCTACTGCCTTCCTTTTTCACCTTTGTTTGAGCCAAGGGTTTATCGGAAACAACCTCTCTACCTTCTCAAGGTAGGTGTAAGGTATGCGTAGACTCTACCCTCCCAGACCCCACTTGTGGGATCACACTGGGTTGTTGTTGTTGTAGACTATTAGTTATTTGAGATGTTAATATCTTTAACAAATTAGCTTCAAGTCAACTCAAGACCAACTATTGAGATTTTAGGAATATTCCAATTTACTAGATTTCAAGTGCAAGAATTTGGGATGGTTAACTATAATCAGTTTCGAACAAAATTAGAATAATAAGGTAAATACTGGATTTTAATTACTGTAATATCAAATACTGAAATCTCAGAAAGATACATATTTCATCATTTTCATTTGTTTCTAAGCTCAATTCAAAGTAAATAACATAACGCTTTCAGGGATTCACAGTAAAGATTGAATCTTTGAAAACTTACCTGTAGAATGAAACGGTTGGCTGCTGAAACCGCAGCTTTGGAGCTTATCTTTCTGATCCGGAGTAGAAGTTGACAATTTTTGACATGCACTGAATTTGTTTATATATAGGTTCGACTAATTCTGGGTCAAGTTCATGGATGCACTTACTGGTCGGGTTCTCTCACCCAGTTTTCCTAATTTCCATTTCTCCCCACTTCAGTTTCTCCCTCTAACATTCAGATTAGTGACTTGTCATCGGCCATAGAACTCACTTTCTTGGCCGAGGTTTTCATTGTTTTGTATATTATAAGTTCTCTGTTTTCCATTTAGAATGGTATGATTTACTGAACTATAAGATCCTAGAGTGCAGTCAATGTACCGATGTGTGCTAGGATATCTTATATTAATAACTGAAAAGGTCTTTGATTGTGGTGCACATTTTCTCCAAATAGAGATAGTATCCCCTGCAGTATTGTGGGAGGGCGCCCTTGGGATCTTTCAACTTCTTTACATGGTGATGGAGTGACCAATATTTCCTGGGATAGAGTTGTGATTTGTCAGTTTGATCTGGTAGATTTTAGTCGATCTCTTCCAATGAATACAAGTATCTAAGGCTGGATCGCAGGTTCTACTTGATATTACTAACCTCTGTTCTGTTGGGTTTCCCTTCATTGTTTTGTGTGACTCATGGTTAGGAGTAGCAAACGGGCGGGTCGAAAACGGGCTTAGAAACGAATAAAATATCTGTCCTGCTCATATTTAACACTGATAAAAAAATAGGTTAACCGACGGATAATATGGATATCTATATTATCCACAGAAATAGTCAGGTGAGAACAAAAGCTAAAAGTCAAAATAAGCTTAGCCTCCCAGAAAGCAAGGACTCATGAAAAATATCAAGCAGGCAAATGGGTATTGATATGAATAAGCCTAGATGCCTGCGCGTAGTTTTCCTGTATATTTGATGCCTTATTTCATTTACTGCTTTTATATATATTTTGTTATAAGAATACTGTCGTTAGTTTTGGTAAAATGAAAAATACCGTAATATCCATATTTGATCCATTTTTGAAAAAGTCAGTTATCCAACCCATATCTAATGGGTCGGATTCGATGGTGGGTAGCTTTGTAGATCTATTTTGTGTGATTATTATAGTAAGTGTTGGATTTCTGATTTTATGTTATTATGTGTGTTTCTACATAGGGACATGTGTACCTTAAATTGAATGGTTTCCCTGTATGTTACTGGTTTGGTGCTAGAAGCTATGTTAGACACACTGACTGACTAATATTGCTTCAGAGAAGGAGTCGGGGGAAAAGCACAAAAGCAAGAGCCACAAACATAAGGATAAGTCGGTGAGTGCTTCTTGTTTAACACCTATATCTTTCTTTTATTTTGAAAAGAGGTTTCTCAAGCTGGACCATGGTAGAAATATTGTTCTTCTTCCTCAATTGATTACTCTGTATTATATGTCATGGAAGAAACATTGTTCTCTGCTTATGTAGTTATTATCTTTCGCACTAATTTGTAGCTCTATGCAGAGGTAGTATTGGTTTAAGTTGGTGTTGAATAAGATAGGTTACTAGTTTGGCTTGAATTTATAGCTAGTTAGAAGTTTCCATGTGGTGTGATCTTTCAGCTATCCTATGTTAATTCGTGTAGTGAGTCGTTTTCATTAAAAATGTGATAGGTCGATGCTTAAAAGAGCCTATTGAGTATTGGGATGTTTTGGTTGCAAATAGAAAATATATAAACCAAGTTATTCATATATATGGAGCAACCATTCATGCGATTAAATGAACCTATTGAGTATTGCAGTGCAATCAGACCTGCTTAGGTTCACAGAAGGCAATATTGATGCATGTTGAATGTTGCTATCAGAGCTCTAAGGGCCATTTGGTTGTTGGTTAGGAAGTGAACATTCATGTATTAAAACCAGCAGAACTAGTGCCATGTTTGGTAGCATTTAGTTGTTATGTATAATATTCAGCACACCAAGTACGGTGTATGGTTACTAGTTTACAATACCGCATAACTAAAACCTATAAGTAGTCAATTTATGTATTATTTTATGCAGGGTAGAAGATGGACTAACTAATACATGAATTAGTAAAACATGAATAACTAAACTTTGCACAACTAATCCCTGCATTACTCTAACCAGCAACCAAACGACCCTTAATGCTCGAAAATTCGTTACACTTTGTGCAAGTAGCAGTAACTATTTCCCCCCCTGTTCCTTCCATGACTTCCTTTACGAAAATAAGTAGGACATCCATTTCCACCTACCCTTTATTCCTTCATGTTTGATCTAATTTTATATGGTTTTGCTTTACCATCTCTCTCAGAAAATCAAGTTTGAAGAGCTATCAAAGGATGATTATTTCTCTAAGAACAATGAATTTTCTACTTGGCTTAAAGATAAGAAGAAATTGTTCTTCTCAGATCTTTCGTCTGAGGCTGCACGTGATTTATTTTCCGACTTTGTCAAAGAATGGAACAAGGGAAAGCTTGACAGCCAATACTATGAGGGAATCACAACTGCGCCCCGGTCATCCCATGCTTGGAATATAAAAAAGTAACGGAATTCCATGTTTCTTCTATTTAGGCGCCTTTAGTTTTTTTTTTTCCCCCAATAGATGCTCAGGCTTCTGTACTTACTTTCCTTCATGCTGGTAAAACCATAATCTCTCTTGTTGTAACAACTATTGTGAACCTAGTATAGATGAGGTTTATCTTTTGTCAATTACTTTGGCGAGCATCACTTTCCATCTGAAATTTTCTGCTTGTTAACTGAGAATGCATATGAGCCTTTTGATTCCACATGCTGTTTCATAGCATGGACAATTTTACACCAAAAGATTGGGATAAACCAAGAAGAAAGTATCGTTTACTGCTAATAAGTCTAGATATGCAGAATAAAAACTGGTTGTCGAAAACGATTGGAGAACACCAAACAAACAAAATCTCGAGTTCTCTAATTTGATTTTCAAACTTAAACCTCATCAATAAATGATAATGGGATAATGTTCTCAACAAAACTGCTTGCACGTCTAAACCGTAAACCATTGGGGAACATCAATATAGCAGGGGCACCAATAAAGCTTGATGTAGCTAACACATACTCTGTCTCGTCACTCATTTCTGGTTCAAGCTGCAAGGTGGCAACCTTTTTCAAATTGGGATCATCAGAGTTAAATTTCATAAAAACCTTGTTGACCTCGTCCGATATCAAGTGACACTTCTCATATCTATTGCGGAAAGGTGAATACAAAGGCAGTTTTTCCCACAATGTAGTTGGTTTTGTATTGATGTGTTCTGGGGGTGAAAGAATCCCAAACTTCTCCTTTATGAAGTCGAAGTAGTTCAAGGAATTATTGGATGAATATTTCCTCCAATAAAGTATCCCATCGAGGAAAATACAATCCCCAGCAAAATATTTTCGTAAAGACTTTCTAGGAATTAATTCTATTTCTCTCCAAGAGTTCGTTCCTAGAGTTAGAATCTCCACCGTTGGCCAACTATTGTAGTTGAGAACATGAAGCAACTTGTATCTTTCCATGACCATATCAAATCCCAGAAGCATCTTACAAGTATGCCCAGAACAATTTATTAGAGAGGATGGCAAAGCTTTGATCTCCCCCGTAGTGACATTGTATAAGTAATAAATTTGAGACCTATTATAAACTCGAGACCTATCTTTATAAGAATAAAAACAAACAAGGCCGTTGCAATGATTTGAGCACGTAATGATCTCCGATATTGTGTCTGAATAATGATGAGGCGCGAGCTGTAAAGGAAATCTTTCTAGTCCGTGTGTTGTTTGGAGAACATGAGGAGTAATAAACAGTTGAAACAAGAGGTGAGTGGCAGAGGGACGAGCATGAGAACGAGCAATGTGGGACTTGACAAAGTCAGGATCGCATCGTATCAAAGTGTTCCAAGCTTTAAGAACGCACCTGAATCGCATTAGAGACTTAGCGGGGAGCCATGTTAGTATCTCAAATACTATGTCATCTCCGAGTTGAACTCCGAAATTCAAGTTTTCAGGGATCCGTTCCATGTTGCTGCTGCAAAGCCGATAGAGAAAACAAGAAGAAATTAACCTAATATTAATTGTATTGCTATAAACTACAAATAAAAGTCGAATGTTACAGGTCTCTCCATATTTGGGTTGGTTTCCGTGGTCTTTTTCCAATTCTACTAGGAGTAATACTTGACAATACATTAATTCTATTTCCATAAAAGTAGTGTACCAATTTCAATGGTATTTTTTTCCAGTTCGACAATTATTTGGCAAAAGTAACTTTGTAACCTTGTTAAAACCAGGGAAAAGGTCCAAATAATACCCTATACGATTCAGATAAAAAATATCCTCATTTAACAAAATAAAATTTCTCAAATGACTACCTTATTGTAGCTTCCTACCATTTGTAACTACCCTTTTTAATATTACAATTCGTAGCTAAAAAATCGGATTGATTTGTGTATGTTTTCGGATGTATTTCTTGTCGGCAAATACATGAGCATACGGTAAATAAGGGAACGACTTCCTTTATTTTAGCCTCTAAACGTGGTGATATTAAATGCGAATTCAATATATTTTTTAACTTCCTTTCCACATAATTATTTGTAATATCCCCTTACCTTAAACGATTCTCTTCTTCCATTCATTGTTCAACGATCAATAACGTGAAAATTCAAAATTCAAAAATAAATCTTCAACACATCTGAAAATGCAGTAACAAACACGACAATCATCAGGTAATTCGTGCAAAAAGACCGTTTTTGATTTCACAAATTTCGTATATTCAATTTCTATTTATGTGATTTCAATTGTTTTCTTGGATCATAATGTCAAAGTTGTTTATTTCTTCTGATTTTTTTTTTTTTTTTTTTTGATTTGATTGTCTTCATCACCGATATTCGAAAATAATAATGTAATCTTATTGTAAGTATGTTAATGTACATGAATTGTTAGGAATCCAAAAAAAAAAGGATCCAGTTCATATCTTTTATTTTTCTGAAGCTAAAACTAAGTATTTCTGAAGTGTAACAATATGTGTATGTTATATTGAAATATGTTTTCTCTTTTACACGTTCCAATAACTTTTCGAAGTTTTCATCAATATCCTCACTATGTATTGATTCTGAGAATGATCTGTCATTCTCAGAATCAATCACACGTCCATCAAAATTTTAAAAAAAATTCGCAAGGCAAGTTTAAATTTCGCTATGCCGGACCCGGCATACTTTTGTTAAGGAAATACCAAAGTTATGCCGGACCCGGCATACTTATGCCTTGTGGGCAGACTTGGCATAAGTATGCCGGGTCCGGCATAACTTTGATAATTCCTTCACAAAGTTTTGCCGGGTCCGGCATAAAAGTTTGCCCATTAAAAGTATGCCCCCACCGGCATAACTTTGTATTTCTGAACTATCTAAACTATGTATTTGTCAACTATTTTTTCATGCTAATCTATGTATTCTGAAGTGTAATTCAATATGTGTATGTTATATTTTAATAATTAGTGAGTAATTCTAATTTGTATGAATTATTTAAATTTGAACGTGAATCTTATGTAGGGCATACATATTACAGGTTTATGTCGACACAGTGATTCAAGGAACTTTTTTTTTATGAAATGGCCAATATTTCATCATTGATTAGACACTCTGGTATTTGGAACGACGAGAATAAATACGTCAATTACAAAATTGATCTTTGTGACTTTCAAGGAGTATTCGACGTATGAGGAATTGTTACAAACGGTTGCAACACAATTGAATTTGGACACGAAAATGAAAAACATAAGCATAAAATACATGGTTGAAGGTGATTATATTCCAATGGAAATTCACAATGACATGGGTGTTAGGGTGTATGTGGGCGAAGAAGGAGAACAAATCATTACCAATGTACCCATTATGTATCATTACAACTGATAAAATCATGGAGATATGTATATCGGATGAGAGTTGTGTTGAAGGTAATTATTTGCAAATCGGATACACGAATCAAACAGTTGGTTCCCATGATTTTGCATCATCAAGTTGTGGAAAGGCTGATTTGTTATTCGAAAACAACAAGGGTATGGTTATTGATGACAAGAACCAAAAAGTAGTTGCCGTCGATCAAGTATACAAGGATAAAGATACATTAAAATCGTGATGGTGAACTATGCAATTACGAATAGGTTCAACTATCGGACGAGAAAGGAGCAATGCAATAAGGTACTAAATATGCATTTGTTTATGTATTTTGCAATTGTGTGTTGTTATGTATTTGAACGTGACGATGCATGTTTGTTAGTTTGTACGAGTGGAAGTATTTCTCAGCATGTGTATGTTTATTATAAAGTAGAATCAATACTGATCTGTATGTATTTGTATTCATAAATAATGTATTTGGTCTGGTTTGCATTTGATTAACTTATTTACATATGGTAAAGGTACTCATCTGCATGTCCTTTGGCTTTTTAAAACAAGCATAAATACACTACGATGTATTTTACATGAATGTGTTTTTTTTATTATTTCTTTTATTTTTTTGTTGTAGCTACACTCTTGTGTGCGTATCGAAGAGAGTGTGATTGGAAATTCAGGGCGTCAAGTGTCGGTAAGTCAGGAATGTTTAGAGTTAGGGAGTTTCAAGACAAACATACATGTCCATTGAAGGAAAAGGTTTATTCCCAATGCCAAGCTACAAGTCGGTTGATAAGTGGGATTGTCAAACCAAAAATATCAAATCATAAGAGGAAATATACGCCTAAAGACATTGCGGAGGACGTCAAAAATGAATTCGGAATGGATGTGTCGTACATGGTTGCTTGGCGGGCCAAAGAAAGGGCGATGAACGATTTAATGGGTGAGCGGTGATTCTTATAAAAGACTACCCGGATATCTATACATTTTGGATAAGACTTAGGGTTCACATATCGAATGCGTAAAACACGCGAAAATGAATTTACGTATGTTTTTATAGCACTATATGCATTTATCAAAGGCTTTGATTATTGTCGGCCAATTGTGGTGGTTGATGGAAGCCACTTAAAAACACCATACAATGGAACATTTGTCTCGGCAAGCACATTAGATGGTGCGGGTATGTCAAAAAATACATATTAATTTATTATGTCAATGTATATTTTATATATTTTTGACAAATACAAAATGTATTATATTTTTTTTTCTTCGTACTGTATCTCCATGGCAACATACTTCCCTTAGCATATGGTGTGATTGATTCTGAGAATGACAGATCATGGACGTGGTTTTTTGAGCGTTTCAGAGAATCATATGGAATCAGAGAGAATATGTGTATCGTATCAGATAGGCATGAAAGTATAAATAAAAATTTGTTTGTAGAATTTATCCAGAAGTTGCACATTATGCATGTATTTGGCATCTGTGGGGTAATGTATGTAAGAAATACAAGAAGAGCCATGATGTGTTGAGTCCTGTTTTTTATTCCATGGCAAAGGCATACACGCAGGATGATTTCGATGAGTTGATGGGAAAGGTTCAAAAGGTAGATATGCGTGTGGTGGAGTATTTGGAAAAAAATTTGGTAGAGACAAGTGGGCTAGATTGTATGCATACGTTAAGCAGGGTGGACAATGACTTCTAATATAGCAGAGTGCATTAACCGACATCTTCTTGCAGCTAGAGAACTGCCTATATATGACTTTCTCGAAGAAGTTAGAAGGATGTTTGGGAGATGGAATTACAATAACCGGAGAAATGGAACATACACGTTCACTACACTCGGTAAAAAGTTTCAGGAGATGCTATCGATCAACGAGTATCTATCTCTACGAATGACGGTACGTTTCATTTTAATGCGTGTAATAATTTATTTGACAAACTTGTAATGGGCAAACTTTTATGCCGGACCCGGCATAACTTTGTGAAGGAATTATCAAAGTTATGCCGGACCCGGCATACTTATGCCAAGTCTGCCCACAAGGCATAAGTATGCCGGGTCCGGCATAACTTTGGTATTTCCTTCACAAAAGTATGCCGGGTCCGGCATAGCGAAATTTAAACTTGCCTTGCGAATTTTTTTTAAAATTTTGACTGCGTTTCTACGCATTATACATTTGTGTATTTGGTATCCATGAACAGTTATTGTTAATGTAAATTACGATGAATCTTTGAAAATTGATATGTATTTGTTTAATGATTTTTTCATTTATTTTAAAATTACGATTGTTCCAATAACAAATACATGTAATATTTATTTTGCGGGTAGAACCGTCAACGAGAATTTGTGTACACGGTACATGATGGAGGACGACGATTCATTCTTGATTTGAGTAGCAAAACTTGCGGTTGTCGTATGTTTCAACTAGATGAAATCCCTGCCCGCATGCATAGGTTTTGTCATTAAAAAAGAAAAATCTGGTTCTTGAGGATTATTGCTCGATTTGTTCAAACCGGCGACCGTGTTGAAGACATATGATATACCGGTGGATCCTCTACCCGACGAGCGTGAATGGAACATTCCCAACCACATCTTGGAGGATGTTGTTTTGCCCCCAAGATACAAGAGACCGCCTGGTAGGCCAAAGAAGAGGCGTGATAAGCCTTTAAGTGAATTGTTGTTTGGAAAGGGCAGACATGCTTGCAGTACTTGTGGACAACTTGGGCCTGACGAGACGTTCATGTAGTTTTGAGCCTGCGAGGAAGTGAATTTTCCTTGTGTTCCTATCAATTTAACTTTTTTACCGAAGATAGATTGGTTATTTAGGTATTTGAACACTTGTGTCAAAAAATTCCATTGACACTTGTTGTAGTACTATATAAATTTTTGCAATGAAATGAATGTCCCATTCAAAATGATCTTAATTGAATTTTTTTTCACGATACGTATGGTGTTTTTTTCAATATCAAAAAATAATGCGTAATTGGTAAACTAACATACATATTATATCTGCAAAAATGATAAAGTTGTTTTTATTTTGGAATTTTGTTGGATTGGAGGATCGTAGTTGTGCTGGTAATGTCAACTTAAAATTATGTATTTATTGGCCTTCTGAAAATTGTTTAAACTGTAATAGAACATACATGGTTTTTGTGTTCCTGGGGGCAATTCAAAAAACATGTAATATTTATTTTTGCAGGTAGAACCGTCAACGCATAAATTTGTGTAAAATTTTAAAAAAAATTCGCAAGGCAAGTTTAAATTTCGCTACGCATTATACATTTGTGTAGGTATCCATATCATGGACGTACTTTTGTTAAGGAAATACCAAAGTGTATGTTTAATGGACCGGCATACTTATGCGATGATTTGTTGATGGGAAAATTTTAAAAAAAATTCGTGTGGCAAGTATTTAAATTTAAGTTACTTGGCATAAGTATCCGGAGATGGAATTACAATAACTTTGACAATTCCTTCACAAAGTTATCTGGGTCCGAGTATCTAAAGTTTGCCCGTTAAAAGTATGCCCCCAAGCGCATAACTTTGTGAAGGAATTATCAAAGTTATGCGGACCGGCATACTTATGCCTTATGGGCAGACTTGGCATAAGTATCGGGTTCGGCATAACTTTGATAATTCCTTCACAAAGTTATCTTGGTCCGGCATAAAAGTTTTTAACTTATGCGATGGGGCATACTTATGCCTTATGAGCAAACTTTGTCTTGAAGCATATATATGTATTTTTTTTTTTTAACCACTTTTGTGTTAGAACGAGTTACAAACATCAGGACAAACCTATGTAAATATTGAATCGGTGATGTACTTAATTTCTTTTTCAATTCCCACATAATATCTTCCTGATGCCTTCAAATATGTACACTCTTTAGAATCTAAACAAAGCGAGATCACTTCAAGTCCATATTTAGAGCCAATTAATCCTTAAAGCATCTTTATAAACCACAGAACTTTTTTTTGGTCCAAAACCACAGTTATGAGTAAACTATCGGTTGCCTTATAAGGCAAAGTTTAAATTTTGTATGCCCCCTCCGGCAGACTTTTAGTTATGTTTAACTAAAAGTACTGCCCGGGCTTTTTTTTGCCTTGAGGGGCAGACATTTAGTTATGCCGGATCCGGCATAACTTTAACTTTACTCTATTTTACTCTATTTTTTCAAAACTTCAGATTTATTAGACAATATATGGAACTAAGTACTTCAAACATATGGAACATAAAACCCACTGAGATTACTTTGGTTAAATGATAATTATCCAACATAAGTCAAAATACATCTAAAAAACATCAGATTGTTTGCTGTAATGAAAAAAAGGACAAAAAACATGGAATGCACGAATAGTATTTATCAAACATCAATTGCATCTACAGTGTCATAATCGATTGGTGGCCTGATCGGTCTTGGTGGAACTTCATTATCACTCTCTGCATTGTCAGCAACCTTGCCTTCAGCGTAGTCCCATAAGAGTGCACCGTATCTCATACGCTGCATGTGTGCATCAATGACATCTGGAATCCTTTCACCCGATGTCAAATACTCAGCATACGCTGCCACAAAAACACCACAGTCCCTAAAAAAAAAAAAAAATTCTTTTATTAGAAAATATATGTTTCAAGTTCTAAACAAGGTATCTCGAGTTCAAATAACTCATGTATTTTATAAGAATAATAAATTGATATGATATATCATGTATTTGATACTCTATGATATTTTAAAAAATGTATGTCTATAACTTACGTGCTACCAGCGGTTTTTTGACGGGTTATCAACATAGACAACTTCAAGGATATCGATCTGTCCCTTATCCGCATATCTTTGGGTCTTTCACCAAATCTATGCTTTTTTTGATTTACATAGAATCGGCCAGATGTAGGAAATGTGGCAGCAGTGTAGCAAGCTTTTTTATTTCATTCCTAACAACTGCGTTGTGCCCGGATGATTGATACGAGTTGTAAACATACAGACGCCTGTACATTTTTTTAAAAAAAAAAAAAGAAGAAGAATTCAGCGGTAAAATAATGAATGAAAAACTAATGATAAAATATTTAATTCATCATTAAAAATACCTGTCCTTGAATGAAAGGAGTACCAATAACCAATGATTTTCTTCTTGTATATTCACCGGTATTAGCACGTTGTCAACGGTATGCCACGGGACATTGGAAATAAGCACTGTGGCCCTTAACATACTCAATCAATACTTGCTCTTCGGTTGCCACATTTGTACGTGTTTCAACATTGTGATATGCATGGTGGACCACATCAATTCACACTTGAATAGGCGATCAAGCGTGGTGAATACGAAATTGTTCCTTTTGTCATACTTTCCTTTCTTAGAAAGTAATAGAAAATGACGTCAATGTCTTTGGTTATGTTAAAAAATACATAAATTAGATCACAGTCAAACACGTAAAACAGCATTGTAGTAGCAAAAATGTAAATTTCAGAACCTCTCTGTATTTTATAAAAACACAGCAGAAGGAATGTCCTGAAAATACTTCCAGCTATTCTGTATTTGTAAAATACAGAATAGCTAAAAATACACCAAGTGCATGTGTAAAACAACTAGTTGATAGGCATATCGTTCTTTGATAAAAAATCACCTCGTCATTCCAAAGTGACCATCCATCGATAACGGGTAAAACCGAGTTCTTATCATTGTGAGTTGTGATGCCAAAATTGAATTTGACTCCATTGTCAAAACCTGCCATTTTTTTTTGTAATGGTCTTCGTAGTTCTTTCTGCGCCAACAAAAAAAACCAAAATACCTCAACTTATTCACAAAAATCATGCGGAATCACTATATGTAAAACTATGAGAAAAACACATACTTGCTATCGTGCCTCACAAGCAGACCGTTTCGAAGCCAAGTACGGTATTCATTCACCATCTGTACATCAAGTGGACCGTAATGGGATCTATGTGGAATGGATATTTTTTGTCAAACCCATGTACATGATTCTTTCCCGAACTACTACCTGTGTATTTGGTCTTTAAACATTAACAGTTGCGTATTAAAAAAACAAACTAGTAAATTAAAAAGAAGATATATACCAAAATCTGTCACAAACGGTGAAGACTTGTATTTTTGGGGCGTGTAGCTCGTGTGTGATGGATGTAACATGATTTCTTTCCACGGGGTTTGGCTTGGTAAATACTCGTCGAGCAACAACCCGAGACAATGGTTTGCGCGTTAAGCTATTTGCACTGGGGTTCTAAGACGATTGCTGGTGTTTTCCTCGGTTTTATCTGCCTGAACTTGTTCGTTAGTCATTTCTGATTCTGCTATATTTGCTAGCACCTGTGCGATCATCTACTCAAAAATAAATACAAAAAAGAAACATTATTCAATCAATTGTATGATACATTTTAAAACAGAAACAATGGGTGAATCAGACTTCGTTGTTATCGAACCTCAGAATTATTTGAATCATCAGAACATTTTTTCTCTTCCATAGTATGTTTCCCCGCACGTTCAACGAAGTCTTCGGTTCTCTGAAAAGATCACCTCCTTGAAGGTTTCGGCGTATATCGCGCTATCATTGCCAATACCGACTTGAATATCCGGTGCAAGACCCTTCTCCTTATAAAAAACACAGGCCAAAGTATATAAAATATATGAATCTAATAGATAAAAAACTAAAAGTCTGCCGGAGGGGGCAGACTTTGCCTTGAGGGGCAGACATTTAGTTATGCCGGATCCGGCATAACTTTAACTTTTTCTCAAAGATTGTATCTTTGGATCCGGCATACACTCCCCCAATCCTGTCTTGCGAAATTATTTTTTTATTTTATGCCTGATCGGGGGTTCGAACCCAGAACTTCATGTATTCGCTCATCTTTCCAAGCAAAGGGCAAAATTTAAAGACCACAAATATGAAGGGCAAAATTTAAAGATCACAAATTTGAGGGGCAAAATTTAAAGACCACCCCAAACGAAGGGCAATCCGTGCAAAAAAACGCAGTAAACAAATACATAATGAAAACAGTGAACAGTCATCTTTGTCAAACAAAACGGTACATAAAAAAAATACATGACACTACTGTTTTTCATATCAATAACAAATACATAAATACACTAAAAAAAACATATACCTCTGTGGATGCACGTCACACGTATCGGTCTCCCGTGTGAGTATCGTCACCATGGTCCATGTAATCATCGGCTTGTTGATGTAAGTTGCCATCATGTAAAGGGACTTGAGTTTCTTGTCATCATCCTAAAAAAAAATATGTATTTGTTAGATACATATGCTTCCTACTTCACATTGAAGGCAATCGTTTGAATATGTATTTATTGATTTTTTTACCTTTTCTGAGTTTTGATTCCCTTTGACATGTTCCAAAACTTTTTTGAAATTTTTATCAATAGTTTTGCGAAGATCCTTGAGCTCAGTAAAAACATCCTTGAATTCAGCAAGCACCTAAATGGTAAAAACAACAAATTCATCGTAAAAATCCTCGTTTGTTGTAGTTTGATGAATATCAAAATAAAATTAGAAAACTTACTTCTGCTTAAATTGATTAAGTTCGTGCCTCAAACTTGTGAGGTCAGGCGATGTCTTGAATGATACATCGTCAACAGGAACGCGGTGGACACTTGGAGCCGCTTTTTCGTTTTTCTTTGATTGAACTGGCTTATCTACCACCGAATCAGATTTTTTAGATGATTGACCAACTGTAGGTTTTTTTGGGATTGTGGTTGGTGGCTTCTGACCAAGCAATGCTGCCGTCAACATCTTCCTGGGCTTCTTGTGCGGTGGAGATTTTGAAGCATCGTTCTTTTGAGTTTTCTTGGCAGCGGCAATATGGGGAGGTGTTGTGGTAAAATCTGCATATTCATTTTCCTCCTCTTGGTGTGTTTGGGATGGTGGTGCACGTCTGTTGGCCAGGTATGCACGCAGACCAAGCTTCTCAACCTCTGATATGGTCGGAACAATGTTGTTGAATTTACAACTAATCTCCTGCACATAATGTATTGTGAACTGTAAGTTCAGAACTACTGTGTATTTTACAAATACACACGGACGAGAATCTTTGAAAAAAAAAAAAAAGAACTACACGACGGACCGAGATTCTTTGAAAAAATACCTAATTGTATCTTACAAATACACAGAAGCAAAAATACGCAAAATGCAAGTGTAAAAAAACTAGTTGATAAGCATATATTTAATGTAAGTATTTTACCTCACCGTCCTTAAACATGCCCAACATCAAGTAGTTAGCGATGGCTTTTGGTTATTTGTTCTCCGATTAAACATTCTTGGGATTCGGCTTCGGTTTTAACCATTAAATTAGGGTCAACATTAGAGCGACACTCATATATCCACACTTGCATAGCAAAAGGGAAACCCCGTAGACAATAAAGCGCTTCGGCTTGTCCATCTTGTGGTGAATACTCTTAATCAAATCATCGAATGCTTCCTTACCCCAAGTATATTCATTGTCTTGTTCACTCTCCACCAAGTCAAAATGATGTCTTGGGCGTGACGTTCCTCTTTTCACTTGAAAGTATGTAATTATGAATGAAATACGGGATAGCAATCTTTACGGCATCTTAAATCAACGTTATCACCAACACCCCGATCCTTGTCTTCAAAGCACTTATTTAAAGTCATCTTTAAAACACTATTACCGAGAACCACCGAAATATTGATCCAACAATACATTAGGACCCTCGTCGAAAACAATTTCATCCCGTAACACTTCAAACCGGTAATTAAAGCAAATTCAAAAAAGACCGAATGTCAATTCCGTCCCGTTAATATCGATAACAAACGCATCGCTATTACTACGCTTGATTCCCTAACCATAAAACACCTAAATAAGCGACCACTGCACCTCGGTATCAACTTGCATCTGCATATATTTTCCAAAAACGAGTCTTGGAAAATAGCTTGAATTGTCTATCGGTCGGTTTTCCTTCAACTCATCATTAATGTTATTGTTCATATATGAAGCATAACGTATCGGTTGAGTGGGGGGACGTTTAACCGGGAATTTGGAGGCACGAAAGTTTGAATAGAATGGCAACACATGAGATACAAAAATACATGCGAATGCTATCCCATATGAAGTGTTCGGATCAATAAATACATGCAAACAAAAACCCGGTCATTAATTTGGAGGCACGAAAGTTTGAATAGAATGGCAACACATGAGATACAAAAATACATGCGAATGCTATCCCATATGAAGTGTTCAGATCAATAAATACATGCAAACAAAAACACAGTCATTAAGATGTTTAGATGACAAAAGTTGAACAAATACCCCTTTTATTTGACATTTACACATGCCTGCTTATTAAAACATACATAACCTGTTATTAAAATTGAAAAAAATACATAAATGTGAGGAATTACAAATACATGATGTTGATAACAAAAAATGGTTATTCTACGTATGTTTCATATACAAAACTAATTCAAACAATACAAAAATACATACGAATGCTATCCCTCTATTAATGAAATGTTCGGATCAATAAATACATGCAACTATACTTACGGATGCGGTCAAAAATACATGAATCATTAACCGAATTTGAGCAACATGTACAATATAATTTTATTCACAAAAAATATATATATAATAAATGAAAAAATACCTTGTTCATCGTTAATTGTTGTTCTCAGGCAATTGTCTCTACAACATTTTCCCTTTGCTACTATAAGCAACATCGGATGTTTTTCTCCTCTTTGTGGCGGTATCAAAATCATTTTTTTTTTCCAAATTAACGGTTGAAGGATTTACGATTACGGAAGGATCATGGATTTTCTTAGATCTCCTTTCGGCAACAAGTTTCTCACCGGAAAATTTGCATCAACATCATGTTGTTCTTTGAGAAATACCCAAATCAAACGAAGGGGAATCTAAATTTTGAAGAGTATGTGGGATACCTCTTGTAACCCTACCAGATGTGCTTTCATCCGCCATTAATTGATGATTTTCACTACTCAAAATGGGAAACCCTAAGCATTGAAAGTTATAATTTTGAAAACGATCAAGAATATAGAATTAAGTTGACTAAAATACACAAAAAATGAAAAACTTACACAAATACACAGCCACCCACGAATCTCGGCACAGTAAATGTAGTGGAATCGTGCTTGATGGTAATGGATAGATTCTGATGAGAAAAAAAAGGCTAAAATTAATGGAAAGGGAGAGAGAAACTAAAGTATATTACGTGCGTTTCAAAAATGGGAAGATGAGATAGCGTTTCCCTTTATTTACGGTGTATTTGTGGTGATAAGTGGAAATTCTTGTTGTATCTATAATGGGCAATTTAGAAAATTAATTAGCTATTATTATTAATTTTAATAAAAGGTAGTTATTAACATTAAATAGGTAGTAAAAGTAGCTATAACAAGTAAATTTTCCTAAAAAGAAACATTTTTTTTTGGCGGATCTCCCTTCTTTTGGGGTGGTCTTTAATATTTGCCCCTCAAATTGGTGGTCTTTAATTTTTGCCCTTCTCCTAATATTCCGAGGTTCTGGGTTCGAATCCCAGTTCAATTAAAAAAAAAATAAGAAATTTCGCAAGACAGAATTTTGCTTGAAATTTTGCAAAATGCATAAGGTAAAATTCTGCCTTAAGGCAGAGTTTTGCCCGAAATTTTGCAAAATGCATAAGACCATGTGTATGTCCTCTATAATTATATTTTATTTCCTTACCATCAAAAAACTAGAATATTGATTAGAAGGCTAAATTAACCAAATTATATTTTACAATGATTGAGGATTTTATTTTATAATCATAAAAAAATGCATAAGACCATGTATATGTCCTCTATAATTATATTTTATTTCCTTACCATCGAAAAACTAGAATATTGATTTGAAGGCCGAAAATTTTGTCTTAAAGTAGAGTTTAAAACTCTGTCTTGCGATTTTTTTTAAAAAAAATTTGACTGAGCAGGGGTTCGAACCCGAAACCAAGGAACTTTTAGCAAAGGCCAAAAATTAAAGACCACCCCAGCGAAGGGCAATCCTGCAAATTGCCCAAAAAGAAACAGAGGAAATACCTTGATACAAGCATAACTACATGGATTATTTTATTGTCTCCAAATGGTAAAGAAGGTTAATCATATTATACTTTTTTTTTAATCATACTAAAGCAGAAAGAGCTTTTAATCAGGCAAGAAACCAGAATTTTTTAAAATTAAGTAATCTTAAGGACAAAAAGGGCAGCCCATCGCACAAAGCATTCCGTGTTAGCAAGGTCCGGGGAAGGCCTGCACCCCAGGGAATATGATGTAGACAGTCTACCCTAGTGCAAGCATTAGTGGTTGCTTCCATCGCTCAAACCAGTGACCTATAGGTCATACGAAAACAAATTTACGGTTGCTCCAAGGCTCCCCTTCAGAGTGATCTTAAGCAAGTATTTTCAAAATATATTGTGGAATCCTCATCGTTTAATTTTCTGAATAATTGATTGTGAAATGATATCCCTGTTTTACGCATGTTCATTCCATGACAAGGTATATGTCAGTATATTGTGGAATCCTCATCGTTTAATTTTCAGAAAAATTGATTGTGAAATGATATCCCTGTTTTATGCATGTTCATTTCCAAGACAAGGTATATGTCAGTTGCTTCACGTTTATCATTACGAACATATGATACCTTTTGTGCAAAAGGCAATTTATATTTCAATATGTAAACGAAAGAATGGCTGCATTGATGCAAAAACCCCTTCTTTAGAAGCTTGCCAGCCTAGAAGACTGTCGATGCTTCTCTTTGATGCGCCCTTATCTGTAGGCCCTACGTCATAGGCGATCACACTGGTAAGAAAGATGTTTGATAGTTTTTCATTGAACTATTGTGATATTGGCTTATGTAGAACTCAAACAATCATCTGTTTTATTTCAAAACTTGTAGATATTAGTGCCATTTCTTTTCTCGATTTTTTGCGAACGAATAGTATGAATTAAAGAATCTAGGTACTTTTTTTGAGCCGAGGGTCTACGGGAAACAACCTCTCTACCTCACAAATATAGGGGTAAGATTTGCGTACATCCTACCCTCCCCAAGCCCCACTTATGGGATCAGACTAGGTTTGTTGTTGTTGTAGTATGAATTAAAGAATGAAAAAGAAACCTAAGTAAATGAATGAAAAAGAAACCTAAGTAAATGTTAGTGCATCTCTTAGTATAAATTACCCTCTCACATAAGAGATCAAGGGCTTCAACAATGTAGAAGTATATATAAGAACAGAATAGAACTTGAGCCCTTATCACAGAAGATTAGTGAATTTCTAATGGTCTCATCCTCAATTTTCACTACAGGAACTTAGTCCAGAAATGCAAACAATTATAGCAAAAACTATCACAATAAAAAGGGAAAACGAGGGCAAATGTAGGACGAATATACAATATGAATATACAATTCAACAGTGTTCAGTTACAAAAATTATAGTTTCTACGCGTCTTCCTTAGAGCTATCGTCGATATTCTTTATAGGCCCTTTAAACCAATGCCTACCACTGAAGTTCCACGTAGAAACGACTAGAATGAGAACGCCTCCAACTAAAACGGGAGTGTAGTTGAGAGTTTGATCTGTAATAGGGTAGGAAACAGGCAGAGAGAAGAGCACGGAGATGAGCGCGACCCACAGTACTGATATCCAACCTATAATGGTCCCGTATCTCCCCAAGTTAAAACGCCCTCGAGTGAAGGTCTTTCGACCTAGAGTCAACCTTAATAAGATCGGTATGGCGTAAGCAACATAAAGCCCGATCGTTGCTATTGATGTCATGGCTTGAAATGCTACCAAGCTTCCAAGAGACTTCAATTTCAATAGAAAGACACAAAAACAAATTTCGCAGGGGAGTGAAACTAAAGAACCTATATAAATCAAGAAAATATATGTAGTAATCAAGAAAACAAAAGTATGAGAATTTGTACCGTCAACGCCATGCAAAACGCTACAAAAGCAGACATCCAGACTGCATTTATCGGAACCTCCTGCTTGTTCACTTTCTGAAGCTGTGACGATAATGGCATTGCTCCGTCTCTTGAGAAGGCATAAGCAATCCTGCAAAAAAAATAAACACAAGCATAAAGCCTCACTGGCTCGTGTACAGAATCTTCTAATAGGCCACGAACTAGATCATAATCATTCTCAACGTGTCCATAAGAAGTGATCCCATTTTTTTCATCGGATCCGGATAGGGCTGGGAAAATGGTTAAAAAAAACAAGTGAGCATCCACTCTGACCCATTAATTATTGGTTGGATAACTGACTTTTTGAAGATGGATCAAATATGGATAGTATCCATAGTATCCACTAAAAATGGATATTCAGTTGGATAATATAGATATCAATACTCATTTGTCTGCTTGTTATTTCACAAGTTCTTGCTTTCTGGAGTCTAAGCTCATTTTGGCTTTTAGCTTGTGCTCTCATCTGACTGTGGATATCCATATTATCCGATAATATGCCAGTTAATCCATTTTTTATCCTTGTTAAATATGGGCAGATCGAATATTCTGTCCAGCTCCGGATGAGCTGGATGCTTACTAAGTTATTATGAAACGAAAAGGAGAAAGATCTTTTCTTATAGATGTTGGGGTGAGTAAGCGGGAGATTGCTGAGATCTTTTCTTATAGATGTTGAGGTGAGTAAGGGGGAGATTGCTGGCTTGCTAGCTAGCTCATGCAATTAACGAAAAAAGTCTTCGCCTTCTTTTGTCAATATGAAAAAGTAAACTGTTTTTGTTTAACCTAATTTTGACCAGCCCATATCCGATCTGACCCGCCCGTTTGCCCCTCCTAGGTCCGGATAAAGACCAAAGTTTGAGTTACAGCACAAGGAGAATCTCTAGCCAAACACATTTACCTTGAGTTGCTAGTTAGTGAGCTCATACCAGCAAAGAATACGGCAAGTCCAATTATACCTAAGCAAATTACAGCGCCAACGCTGCTGCCATATCTACTCATGAACGCCTCGTAAAATATTTGAGCAACAGCGTGACCACCCGAATCATTATTTTCACTCAGTAGATTCGGGATATCCCTAACTGCAAATGTTATACCAAGTACATAAGCCCATCCTGCAATAACTGCTATGCCAATGGCACTTACAATACCTTGTGGCCCATTCTTATCTGCATCTTTAGTTTCCTCTGACTACACAAAGATATCAATAAGAACAAACAGGATAAAAAGAAGAGAATCACTTTGAACCAGAAACTAACACTACTAAAAAATTATGTTTTTCCGAGAGGAAATACCACGTGTATTTCGTTAAGATAACCGACAGAGCCTATCGAAAAACGAATGAAGTTTTTTTTAAAGAAAAAAAAACGAATTTAAGAAAACCATTGGTATTTTTTATTTTTTCCCCGGTTGTCAGAAAATACAGTCTTCTTTTTAGTTTAATTAACCGATGGAGGCTATCGGAAAATTTAGAAGGTGTCCTTTGGTTTTCCCTACCAACGTGGTTTTTTTTTTTCCCTGGGAATAACGCGTGTTTTTAGTAGTGAGCGGAAAAATTAAGATAAGAGGTAAACAATTAGGACGACAAATAGAGAGTAAGCACAACTCACCATATAGGCAGAAGCATCATAACCTGTCAATGTATATTGGCTCATAAGAAGTCCCAAGACGAAAATGTAGAAGCTATTGTTTATTCCGTCCTCATTCTCCGTATTGAAGTTGGTAAACACAAACTCAGCACTAGCTCTTTCAGTTGCAACAGCTGGAATCACGATCATGAGAAAGCAACCTGTAATCATTAACTTAGAGCTGAGTGAAAGCAGAGTGTTCTGTTTTTTCCTTTTAACAAATCAGAGCGAAAAATTTCAATCTCTCGGTGGATCGTGACGATGAGCCTCTCTTGCCGCTTACTGTCTGCAATCGCATATTTAAGTCATATGCAAAGGAGAGTGTTCTGTTAATTGTGAGGTTGGAACAGAGAAAAGTAGGAGTTGTATTATATACCGAAAAAATTGGCTGCAGCGCCAACTTGTCCGAGGAACGACAACATTGAGATAGGAAGGCTATTTAATATAGCATGTATTAGAAGAAATACGCCGTGGAGAGCCATAACCACATATTTAGAGATCATATATCCGCCTCCATTGTTTCCTCCAGTGCTAAGGAGAATCATCACCTGAACTAACTGTGCTAGTGAGAAATCAATACTTGTTGTGAGAGCCCACTGCAATCAGATATTTTTATCGTTGATTAGTACTGTTGTTCTATATATTGGTGACGAAGCTAATTGAACCCTGTTAGATACTAATTTTAGAATTGTAAATGCAAATACGAGTACCTGACCAACAATGTTGAACCTGCAAAATGAGAATGAATGCGAATTTTAGTAAGGCCGGCGAACGTCACGCAACACAGACAAACTAAGAGAAAAACATATCATAGATGGTTATTCTATTTTAACTTTTTTTCTCTTTAAAATCTTTAGTTAATGGTTAAGTGCAATGAAGCATGAACTAAAATTTTAGCAAATACAGTTGAGAAACTTGGCGTCAGTCCAGGATTATCACTCTTTTGTCAAAAGTGCACAAAACTAACGTCACTCCTTTTCCATAATAAGTAATAATTAGCATTTTTTTGTCGCCCCATAATAAGTGTCGCATGGTGATACCAATAGTCGTATATTGACTAGTTTTTTCCTTCTTTGCCCTTGGACAAAAAATGACAAGTTTCTTTATTCAAGGCCAAAAGTTGGATTCACAATGTCAAATTTTGGGTTCACCTGAAAATGAAAGTTTTGGCCTGTGGAAGATAAGATTAGTAAGAAGCAAAAGAAGTAGTAGCACTCTAGATGATGATGATTGGATTCTCAATGTCAAAAGATGAACTACTTGTGCATGCTCTAATCATCAAGAGGAAAAAATAATATCTTTTTACATAAGGGTAATTGGTAAACTTTACACTTCATCATTGGTTTCTTAATATGCTTGTTTTTGGCTAAGGTGACACTTATTAAGTGAAATTTACCTTCAAAACGAGTGACACTTTTCACTTTTCGAGAGTCAAACGAGTTGTTCTTTGACCGTAATTTTTTCATATATCTTTTAAATACTTTAAATTATTAATTATGGTGACTTATAGTACTTTTTACGTAATTTCTAAATATGTAAAAAAAAAAAAATCGAAAAATTTAAAGATTCTATGTTCAAACACACAGTCAAAATTAAGAAGTTTGACTCTCGAAAAATACCAATCTTTTTGGGACGGAGGGAGTACTTATTACAGTTAAATTTTTATTTTTCTTCCAAAACTTGCCATCAAATATTTTATTCAAAATAAGGGGTAAATTTCATGAGCGATCATTTAACTATCAT